>NC_134832.1:84016387-84681467 GCF_004210375.1 Tachypleus tridentatus | reverse complement strand
AACTGGTTGCTTGGAGAACAGAGCGAACCAACTGTGACTTTTCTGAGGATCACTGCTGTGAAGTCTCTTCTACCCTTATATTTAATGTTGCTGCTAATGGAACACTTGCACTATACAATGGTCCAATAGACAAAAGGCTCTTCCCATTTATCTTCCATAGCTCTGTATCCAATCTTGGGTACACCTTGTGGACAAATACCACCAGTAGCAGGAAACGGTAAGTTTCTATTTTACATGCTTATCTTCTATCCCGTTTCTAAATAGGTGGGTTGTAGCTTTGATACACTAAACAAATTTCTGTGACTGAATATTGACTTTGCAAGTGCTGTTCTAAAATCCAACTTTGCTTTTTACAATGAAGCACTAGTACATTTATCTTAATGTCTCTTTACGTTGACCTAGTTGTCATCACAAAGGTGTTGAAGAAACGCTTGTTACGCCTGTCCATGGGCAATATTGGCAGCCTGATCAAAATGGATCCTTAAATATAAGAAATTCACCTTATGTTTCTGATGTCAAGATCTTCAAAGTGGATGACTTCGTATACCTAGCAGTGTCATATTTATATGACAAGAAAACTAGTAAGATCTGGTGGCTTGTTTCCATAAGAATTCTTTCCTAATAAGTAACTTATATGTACGTCTTTTAGTCATGTGAATGCTTCAGGATTGTTGCAGTTTGTGAACACACTTTTTAAATGCAGCAGTCTGCTCATTATTCACATATGTAATTTCTATGCAGATACAACTGGGAATACTATAATCTACAAACATGACTCTCTCTTGAATAAGTGGTCCATACATCAGACACTACCTACCTACTATGCTGTGGCCTTGGATTTAGTGGCAGTAAGAGATTCTGAAGAACCAGCTATTTTACTTGCTGTAGCTAACAGATTAGCACCAGAAGGATTATCTGGAAGTTCTAAAGTTTACTCATGGAATTATAATATGCAGAAGGTAAGTTTTGGAATACCACTTGGTTTTAAAAGACCTAAACAGTTTGAGGATAGGTCTAAAGTTGACCTTTTTAGACGTGTAAAATTGCAACTGGCCTAACGTAATTATAGGGATGTGCTACTGCACTTGTGTAAGCAAAGTGTATTTCTAAAACGTGTTACTTACATTTTAATTCTGCAATGCAGATGGTACTAACTTTAACCCTAATTTAAACTCCGGCTTGGATTCATCCTCGAATATCTTGTTGAGGAGAAAATAACAGCATAACAAACTCTGATACTAACTTGTGGAAACCTGACAGCATCTCCTTAAGTAAAGTGATTTTTGCGAGATGTTTATGTACAAATTTTGTATAATTTCAGTTTGAGGTCCTCAAGGAAGTGCTCACATCTCTCCCAAGTTCAGTGCTTTGGGTTGATACAGGAGACTACTTGTTTGTACTATTTGCTAATGAAAAGACAATGCTCCATCAAAATTACAACTGGAATAACTTGTACCTGGAGCCTGTTAATGTGTATCTTTATCACTACCACAATCTTGAGTGGGTCCAGAGTATTAATGTCAGAGGTGTTCACTCTTTGGCCACATTCAGATTAGCAGGTAAGATTTAACAATTGCTTGTTTCTTGGAAGTTGTAGATCTCAAGATCTCGTTAAGAACGTACTGACTTTTCCCTTGCCTGTTTAGGTGAAACCTATGTAATGGCAGCTAGCAACCACCTTCAACTTGTATATCTCCTTCAGTGGCGTGGATTTGCAGGCTTTAAAGTAGTACAGGAAATCCCATCAGCTGGGGTGGAACATGTACATGTGTATTGGTCGGCTAATGAAGACCTGATGGTTGCTGTTGCATCTTTCACAGGGCATACTAAGATTTTGAAGGCAGTTATTCGTGGTACAGCTGTAACACCAATAGAAGGCCATCCAAGATACACGGACCTAGAGTACTTCACTAATGTTTCATATTTTAATAATTTCTTGTTAAAACCTTAACCAATTATGCACTAACCTTGGATCAAAAGACGAACAACAATTCTCCCACAAGCAACTCCCTTTTGCAACTAATGTTGAGTTTTTGTATGTATATAACTGTTATGAATAAACTTTTTTTATATAACAATTCCTACCATTTCAGAGTGCATACCACTGTACAAACAATGCACAGTGACTTTGCTTCCATGACCTTATCAGCTCCTAGAAACTTGGTGCAACTTTATGCAATCTATTTTAAATCGTTTTATTAGACCTGAGGCCTAATGTTCATTTTGGTAATGAAATGTTGTAGTAATTTTGTCACTTGCTTACATTTGGTTACTAACTGAACTGGTAATAACGTTGCACACTTTTCCTCCACACTATCTGAACAAAAACACCCTACCCTTATAAAGGAGGGGAGAAGCCTTTAATCTCTTGAAGTAATTGGGGAATTTTAATTAGTGTACAAAAATAACCTCTTTTTCAATCTCTGTATTGCCAGTTATTCAAAACTGATTTTAACTTTAAGTGGTAGTTGCTTAATTTACATTTAATAACAAACTTCATTAGTGTACTTCCTCGTGACGACTTGCAGGTTGAAACATGTGGATGAGGACCTTCCCACTTCTCTCCTGGATAGAAATAGAGGAAAGATGAACTGTTGTAATTATACTCGATGTACACCTAACTTGATTTTGAATAATATCTTTCACTATCTGCCCTTTCGTAAAGAATCGTAACATGTTAGAATGATCATATCCAAAGATAATGGAAGTGTTTCAAAGGTACTAAAGCTCCCACTATTAATACATTAAACTTTATCTAAATGCTGCTATTAATAACCTGCTTGTAAACGTAGATTTAAGTTCCATCGTGGTTTTATTAAAGCCATTTCTTTTAAAAGCTAAATCTCTTAATACTACAGACCAACAATATTGGTATCAAAACTTGCCTATGACATTAGCAAGAGCCTCCATCTGATCACAGCCAAAACAACTTCGTTTTTTTTTTTTTTCTC
Organism: Tachypleus tridentatus; assembly: GCF_004210375.1. Classification (NCBI taxonomy): domain Eukaryota; kingdom Metazoa; phylum Arthropoda; class Merostomata; order Xiphosura; family Limulidae; genus Tachypleus; species Tachypleus tridentatus. The sequence goes on along the minus strand of NC_134832.1, from coordinate 84,678,516 downwards.
TAATATGGGCAACAATTGTTTTGAGCTCCAAAAGCCTATGAGAAATCCAAAATTTGGATTAGTGTGTTTTTGTTCTTTACACTGCACCATACCATAATTCGTTTTAAGAGAAGTAGCAAAGTGCTGTTAATATCTTCTGTATCTTGTATCAAGCTGTACATTGTGCTTTGATAACATTTTGGGACCATTTGGAGATCTCGTTATTCCATCTTTTGTTGTCAATGTAAACTCGATCCTCTTTTTGTTTTTCTTTTGTAGGAGGGGGGGGTTAATTCGGCTTTTGTAAATTAATTGCCTCTACAACATTGGTAGGCAACCGGTTCCAAAAACTAATTGCATTGTCAAAAGGGACATACTTTAGTTAAAGATGATTCATACCCTACCACCATTTAGACATGATTCTCCTACTATTCTTTCCTTTTTTTTCAAATCCAAAAATGGATGATTCATCAGTACTGTTAATTTCAATACAAGCCTAAATATTTAAAACAGATTCCTTCTCCCCCCCCTCTCCATCCCAGGCACCTTTTTAATAACCCTATGTTTTTCTTAAGGTAAGGAGCCAAAGAGTGGCCACAATATTCCAAGTGTTTCTTAACCAATGACCTGTATTATGTAATTATAGCATTGTTGGGATACAACCTTTAAAATTCCTAGCAACAGCATACTACTTTTAGAGTGACTCTTCCTTTCCTTTTGTAACATTTTAAGGTTATTCCCATCCAACTTCTAATAACCCACATATAATAAATGCAACTAAATTATCTAAATCTTCTCTTGTAAATTGGGAACCTCCTTTGCAGGGCTAACAACACCCAAGACCTGCATGTCATCTGTAAGTTTACATAGCTTGTTGACTATTCCGTCATCTGAATCATTTAATACAAATGTTCTACAACAGAGTGCATATGTACCCCACTTATGACATTTAATCTAGATTGGACTGACCTCCAACCTCTGTGACTTATCTTCCCCCCTCCAAATCTAGTTTTTGTTTCAATAGAAGCCTTCTTTGTGCTGTCTTATCAAATACTTTTTACCAAAATCTATAAGTAATGACATTTTGGAAGATGTGTAAGGTATGAATTTTCCCCTGAGCAAAGCCATGTGGACTATCTAAGGCAGTTCTTAAACTTTATTAAACAACTTTTTGTAAAGCATTGTTTTAAGAGAGACCTTCCAAAACTTATCCTACAACTGACGTAAGGCTAGTGTGTAATTAGTGGGACCGTTTTTAATCCTTTTTCTTAAAGGGTTGCATTATCCAACGTCTAGGTCTTCTACTACAATGAGAGTAGTCAGTGGCTTACATATCCAAACATTAAAGAAAAAAAAAATCTGCAACATCATCTAGCCCAGGAACCTTTATTATATTTAAATTTTACATGTTTTTGAACAACCAGCTGAGAATTACTGCAGTCATTTGTATTTAATCTCGTTTACATTTGTGAAGTGGTCAAGATGTGGGATGCTGCTTACACAAAGCAAAATTTGATAACCCAGCCGTCTCGTCAACATTATCAGATAGCTCGCCGTCCTACTTCCATTCTAACATTTTGTTTACCCTTCGTGTGCTTAATTAAATCCTTACTGTTAATTATTAAGTTTTCAGCCAACCTTTCTGATGTTTTAATTTTCTGTTACACCAATGGGGAGGCAGGAGAGATAAACCATTAACTTCAATTGAAATGGTTTCTTTTAAGTAATAAATAACTCCATTAAGTGTCGCTGACAAACCATCCAGTGCTGCTGTATCTACTACAAACATTCTTTCCTGAGTAGAACAAAAAGTATGTGTGATGTTAGAAACCAAAATTGGTATGCTTAAATATCTCCTTTTCAACAAACTTGGGTAATTTTATTTTTTAAAGCTACGTGTACAATAGCATTAGACTTACTCCATATTGTAAAGGTTTTTTACTGAACTCTGCAAGCCTGTCTTTGGTTTCCTGTGTAGCAATACGAGCTAACCAATGGCATTCTTCTAGATTCGTTATATAGAAACGAATGTATATATATATTCGTTTATATAAAATGTAAAAATTGAAAATGCTATATCCAGATTTCTTTTCTTTTTCCACAAAGGATCTGTAACTAAACTTAATTTTCAGGGAAACCAAAGAAAACAAAATACTTTCAAATATATGAATAAGCAAAGGGAATGTATTTGACAAGTTACTAAAAGCTGGGCAATTTAGAGGAACTTGTTAATTGTCGAGTTAGCTAATAAACTACAGTCAACTAATCACTTATTCACGCTGTATCTTTAATAATGTGCAAAGTACTAATAATTGAGTAAGAAAAACTGCTTTTAACTAGCTAATTAGTTTGTGAGTCGTGTAACACAACCTGTTAAAGCCAAACAATCTTGAATTACTTAAATAATGAGAGATCGTAATGGTAATATTGTGATCACTTGGACGGAGTAGCAAAAAGCACACATTTTGATTAGTTAATTATTTATGTGACATTAACTGACGTTTGTAAGTATCTGATTAACTCCACCAGCTACTAATTTTTTATTAGGCTGCACAAAAATATGCGTGTCCAATGCTCTGAAAAACTACGTTTATATTTCAATATTGTAGTGAAATAATTATTATACGTACATAAATAAATAAATATATTTTTACGGAACTCCAAATTGAACGAGACCATGCAGCTGCAGAACATTTTATGCAAGTTACAGGATCCAGGATTACTGACTCTCGCTTTGAAACAAACTAACTTTTGATATTGCATCGCTCTTCATAAATATAGATGTTTGCAGCAAATTGACATTACTTTGATAAAGCATAAAATGCATACATCGTGAAAACTTAAGACTTGAATGTGGCAATCAAATGGAGTCGACCACCAAAATTTCTCTAATTTTTGTATAAATATTCAAGAAGTGTTTTGAAACAATGGTTCAATTCTGTGCAATTGCTTGCTCTAGGTATGTCTTTACATGAATTGGATCATAATGTTGTTTTTGTATGTCTTCTTGTGTTTTCCAATCACGTTTCAAAACATCATCGTTAGTCTCTTGTATCCTACTGCAATTTTGTTTTACAATTGTTTTATTCAAAGAGAACCATTTCTTTCTAATGAGACATCGATTTCGTGCGACAATATGTAATTTCTCATTTTGAAAAATACAAATTACGATTACCTACCTAATTACATTGTCACTTTGAAACAAACTTTCAAGAAGTCTTCAACAAAAGCAATAACAAATAAATAAGAAGGAATATTATTTAAAAAAAAAAAAAAAACAATTTGAGTGAGACATTGTCTGAATCTCTAATTTACATGGAACTGCATCATCAAAGATGAGTATGGAGGTTCAGTAAGGTCAGATTTAAGTATTATCCAGTTTATAATTTTTTTAATTCTGTGCTTCTTGTTGCTTAGAAAGCGATGCCTGCTAGTTGGACTTCTTTATGATCTCTCACAAGTATCTGTTGCTATGTCTTAAAACTTAAATTGTACTGTTTCAAAGGGTTGTATAATTTTAAATTTTGCCACGTAACTGATATCATCTTAACCTTTCTGCTTCATAAAAATCAAAACACTAATTCAATGCGTGTAATCTCTGGTGAAATAATGTTTTTATCATATTTGAAAGTGATTTTATAATATCTCACAAAGCGGAACTATGTCTGAGATGTATGGAAATTTAATCAATTTCGAAATAGAAATGCGTTACTGTGATCCAAGAAACTAACTTTGTAACGGCGGGGAGAAGAGGGAGGAACCATTTTGGAAACAGTTAACAACAGCATCAAAGGATGCCTAAAATAAAGCAAGCACAGAGTACAAAACAAATAGTTGTGTGGAGGTCAAGTGTAGTTTTCAGAAACCAGTTCTTTTACTTGGCTGTAGTTGTTGGCTGTAAAGTATTAGTGATTAAGTATGAGAATCACAGACGGTGGTGGAATAAATTTAATAAATGTAATATTCAAAATATTATTAAGACAGACAAGAAAACGTGAATGAAACAATTTTTTGGAAAAGTGTGTATATAAATTGCACCTGTTACATAATTCTGTATTTTATTTATATTACTCTAACTTTAGTTATTTGTCTACCAAATCTTTATAGGTTTGTTACGCATTCTTTCGTAGTTCAAATAATATTAAAACCATAAATCTGAATAAAAACAAATTCAAATTGTCACAAGTCTGGAACTATTTAAGATAAATAACTTATTTTCTGTCACAATGTGCAGTTATTCTAGAATGAAAAATGGTAGATTTATCTTGTATTTTTTTGGTCATTAAAAGGTTAGGAAAATGGGTCAAACTTATACAGAGTTAGGTTAGGAAAATAACAAAAAATATGTGGTTTGATTTTTGAAATATCGTATTGACACTTCCTTAGGAAATTTTTGTTTGTTTTTGAATTTTGCGCAAAGCTACTCGAGGACTATCTGAGCTAGCCGTCCCTAATTTTGCAGTGTAAGGCTAGAAGGAAGGTAGCTAGTCATCACCACCCACCGCCAACTCTTGGGCTACTCTTTTACCAGCGAATAGTGGGATTGACCGTCACATTATAACACCCCCACAGCTGAAAGGGCGAGCATATTTGGCGTGACGGGGATGAGAGCCCGCGACCCTCAGATTACGAGTCGCACGCCTTAACTCACCTGGCCAAGGAAATTCTAAAGGCTACCCTAATGACATGTAAAAATTGTAAGTTGAAAAACAAAACACAAAAAAAAACCTTAAATGAAAACCACCTTGTAATCAAACCAGTCAAAGTTTGAGTAAATTTGTTACTTGACAAATTAAAAGATAAATCTTTAGTAAATACACTTAATTAAAAAAAAGAGTTACAACTTTCACTAAAAGCTTGGAAAATTTTATGAAGATATACTTTTTGCATTTAAAGTTATTGTAGCTATAGCTTCCTGGTTACATGTTGGTTATAAAGTGTTAATGAGTAAATTAACTTGCAGTTTGATACAAGCTTCTAATAATCAACAAAATAAATACAACAATAACTTATATCGTGCGATACTAGAGAACTTTCTAATAGCCATCCAATTATGTGTGAGGAGAATGGAGGATCCTACTAACAAGACAACTGATAAAAAGCCTTATAAAATTTTTAGAGAGAAGTAAATCTACTTTTACTGTAATGAAAAATCTTAATTAAAAGCTAAATAAATAAATAAATAAAATAATCACCTTGATCGGAAATCTAAAATTTAAGCTATACAAACATTAAACTGATATCAGTTCTCAACAAAGTTACAATCTGGTAACAAGACGGTTAGCTGGAGAGTTATTTTACGCTTAATCAAAGTCGAAGAAAGTTTTATATGTATCATATATAACAGTTTAAAACATTCCAAATAATATCTCTATAGAAATGTGCTATTACTATAAACAATAAGCACAGTTGTAATGTACACACTTGATTTATCCATTCTTCCTTCATTGATGGAACTACTGCAATGACAGAAAAGTAAGGATTCATATAAGACGTTGAAACAAAGACTGTTGTTCACAGGACAAAAGTGGATTTAGTAATGACGGACAACCTCAGCGAATCATGTACTAGATAGTAAAGAAAACTTGTGAATTAGAAATTCTTAAACAGAAAATTGGGGACTAAAACAATGTAGAAAAGTGGAGGTTTCAGTTTGAAACGGTGTGGAAGCTAAGGGCAAAATGAAGGATTGATTTTGGGTAGCCCCAACTTGTGATTAAATTCAATTAGGACTACCACAAAAAATTTGTGGAAAATGAAACACAGGGAATGATACTCACCTAAAAGAATTCTATGGGGCATGGTACAGCACATCAGACTTTGGTATGGAGATACTTTGGTAAAGTACGGTTAGAAGAATCAAGCAAAGACAAGAATACTTAGAAATAGAAAGTGAAACTAATACTAAATAGTATCACCCCATTCTCCCATAAACAAACCCATAAAGAGAAATTCCAATTGTGAGAATCAAGAAGAGGGAATTCAGAATAATTAAAATTGAGGATATAAGAATCAGACAGACGTGCATGAGACTTGAACTTACAAGAACACAGTTGGTCAAGGAAAGTTAAAACAAAGATTATTTATGCTTAGAATTAGGAAGAAGAGAATAAGACACAAAGGATAAAGAAAGAATGATACATAACCACGAAGCAATAAAGTTTGAAGGTTTTTTTCCGACAGTAAGAAAAGTTTCCAAAGCATAATTAGAAAAAGAACACACTGAAATCCATCCGTCTTCTCAAAATGCAAAAAATCAATACCTGAAGAAGGTATCCTCCAGATTGCATACAAAACACACAAACATATACACAATGGCTGCTACATTACTTACTGTCAACATACTTAAATAAGCCACATATAACTTGTATGAAAAAATTATTCACTTATACAGGTAGTAAATGTTACATGCACTAGTCAAGCTCATAGTTTGTATACAAAAAAAAATTGAGCAGGAAGATCCTTAAACATCACAAGTCTCATTAAATTAAAATTGAAAACGCATCTAATGTGTTTAGTGCTGTGGAAAAGAATGAAAATTAACGAGTGAAAATGCACAAATGAAGTGAGTACACAAGATGTATCACCCTATTATTTGTGAAGAGCTTTTGTTTCATAATAATCTCATTATGAAGTAACACAATTCACAATACAATCTTGTAAGATTAGATGGGAGTTTATTGAAGATAGTCGAACCATAATCTGTATAACAGAAGCATAAGGGAGATATGCTACATGAGGGCACCCGACCATCACACCCATATGTGCTTGTTGAACATCTTATTCCACAACCATGTGCATTAATATGGAATTAGTTCCCCCTTTGCTTCTTTTACAGCCTCCACTCTTCTGGGAAGGCTCTTAACTGGCTTTTGAAACATGTCTGCGGGGATTCGCTCCTATTTAGCCACAAGAGCATTAGAGTGGTCAGGTGAGAAGGCCTGCCCTGAAGTTGGTATTTCAATTCATCCGAAAAATGTTCAATGGGGTTGAGGTGAGGGGTCTGTGCAGACCAGTCAAGTTATTTCACACCAGCCTCGGCAAACCATGTCCTTATGGACCTCTATTTGTGCATGGGTGCATTGTCATGCTGAAACAAAAAAGGGTCTTCCCCAGACCATTGCCACAAAGTTGGAAGCACACAATTCTCTAGAATGTCACTGTATGCCGTAGCATAAAGATTTTCCTTCACTGTAACTAAAGGGCCTAGTCCAAACCATGAAAAACAGCCCAGACAGTTTTTCCTCCAATACAAAACTTTACAGCTGGCACCATGCATTCAGGCAGGTAGCGTTCTCCTAGCATCCGCCAAACTCAGATTCGTCTGTCAGACTGCCAGATAGTGAAACATGATTCATCACTTCAGAGAACGTGTTTCCACTGCTCCAGAGTCCAATTGCTGTGTGCTTTACACCACTGCAGCCAACGCTTGCCATTACGCATGGTGATCTTGGGCTTGTGTGCGGCTGCTCGGCCATAGAAACCCATTTCATGAAGCTCCTGACGAACAGTTCTCGTGCTGATGTTGCTTCCAGAGGCAGTTTGGAAGTCTTTAGTGAGTGTTGTAACTGTGGACAGACGATTTTTACACGCTATGCGCTTCAGCACTCGGCAGTCCTGTTTTGTAAGCTTGTGTGGCCTACCGCTTCGTACTAAGCTGTTGTAGCTCGAGACATTTTCACTTCACAATAACAGCACTTATAGTTGCGCGGGGCAGCTTCAGTAGGGCAGAAATTTGACGAAGTGACTTGTTGGAAAAGTAGCATCCTATGACAGTGCCACATTTAAACTCACTGAGGTTTTCAGAACTACCCATTCTACTGTCAATGTTTGTTTATGGAGATTGCATGGCTGTATACTTGATTTTATGCACCTGTTAGTAAAGAGTGTGGCTGAAATAGTCGAAACCACTAATTAGACGGGGTGTCCACGTATTTTGGCCATGAATTATAACTTAACCATGTGTAGAGGTGTGGTATTTTCTCAAAATTATTACTCAAAAAATTTGGATAAACTTAATCATTTAACAACAACTAAGGCAATAACACTTTTATAACCGATCTTAATAATGTAGTGTTTAACTTTTCTGATTTTGTTTAGAATAAAACAGAAAACAGTATTAAAAACAAGTCTTAAGTTTGTAACTCCTCCTTTAAAATATAAGATTTAGGATAATCTGTCATCTTTCAAAAAATATTCAATGAGTTTCAAAATGAAAAATATGAGATGATCGTAACAAATCATTTAATAGTTTAGTGTGAGTTTTGAGCAGTGAAACACTATAAAGAAAGCAGCTAGTCATCACCACTAACTCTTCTACCAACAAATAGTGAGACTGACCATCATTTAATAGTTTAGTAGATAAACAACTGAAATAGTTCTGCTATTGTTTATCATTAATAAGTATATGGATATAAGAAATGTATTAAAGAAGAGTTGTTTTTAATAAGGAACATCAATAAAAAATGATAAAAGAAATAAAATGAAAAATGACAAAAGTAACATAAAGTTCTTGTGAATAAAACAGATAATTCTAAAATTAATAATAATTTAAATTACAGTACAAAGATTACTGTGTTAGAAAAGAATTCTACAGAGAGTAGAGAAATATTATAGAGTTATTTGTGAAACTACAAATTATTATAAATTATATTTATAGTCAATGATAAGAACATTAAACAACCATATGGCTACATCCTATGGAATTATTTGATATGATTAGTAGATTCTATGACATGAAAAGTGATTAAAATGTAAATGTTAAGAAAAGGGAAACAAAGGAATTCAAAACAAATAAATAAACATTATTTTTTACAGATAATAAGTATTAAGAAAGATCAGGGTTAAAAAATAAAAAAACTTGCACGGTAACTCAATAACTAATTTTCCAAAATATTGTTTTTCATAAAGGCACATGAACAGATCAGTAAATGACAAGCAACAGTATCCGTCTCCAGTGATGGGAAAAGTTGAAGTTAATCTATCAATTTAAATTATTTTCTCATCCTTAAAAGTGTTCCATTATATCACACTCTTGGTTTTACTCAGAACCAAAGCTCTAAGCTACTTATACCATCCACCAACCAAGAGAAGTAAATTTTGAGCATTTCGGACATGTTAAGAGCTACTGAACAATAACATGTGGTAAATCTACATTTTTATTATTTCAGTTACATGATATTTTGAAATGTGAATCATAGTTTGATTTTTTCCCAACAATTTAGCGTAGAATATCTTTCTTGTCAAATAAAATTTGGCATCAGCATTATTCTCTTATCATTTTAAAAGTGAAGGTTTAGCTTTGCCTGTGTGTAAATCATGTTAAGTGTAGCATGGGAAGTGGCTGCTGTAAATGGGAGATAGGTACATGCTCAATCAGACAACATGGATTGTAATATATATAAGATGGTGCTAATACACATAATCACGTGAATTTGGTGATATGTTGTTATTAAATTAAAAATTAATCCCTTGGCAACAAATAATTATAATATCTGAAATATATGTTTTAGAATTACCTTCTTTATGGTATAATAATTAATTGTTAAAGTCTTCACTAAATTAATGTTAATGCACACAGAATCTACTTCCAAATGTCCATAGGAAGTACTTTTACTAAACTGTTTTCCATTTCACGAGGAAATTAACATTTGTTTTTAACTGTACACTCATTCTGAGTGTACTGTTCATGCTGAAAAACTTAAATAGCAAATTAGCTAACTCATGTTACAAAAATCATATACTATCTATTTATAGTCTCTGAGAATTTCCACAGAATGTAACTATATGGTTGAATATAAATATATTTCATAATATTTTGTAGTTTGACATATAATTCCATAATATTTCTCTACTCTCTAAAGAATTATTTTTCTAACACAATAAACTTTGTATTGTACTTTAAAATTTTATTAATTTTATAATTATCTGTTTTATTCACAAAAATCTTGTATTACTTTTGGTAGTTTTCATTTGATTTGTTTTATCAATTTTTGCTTATGTTTCTTATTGAAAGCAATTACTCTTTATCAATAATACATTTCTTATACCCATAAACTTATTGATGATAAATAACAGCAGAGCTACTCCAGTTGTTTGACTGCTAATACTATTAAATTATGGTCAATCCCACTATTTGTTGCTAGAAGAGTAGCCTGACAGTTGGTGGTGTGTGGTGATGACTAGCTGCCTTCCCTCTCATCTTTCACTGCTGATTAACAGATGGCCAGCACAGGCAGCCCTCTTGTAGCTTTGCACAAAATTCATACCAAACTATTAAATGATTTCTTACAATGATATCATATTTCTCATTTTAAAACTCATTGCTATAATTTTTTGAAATATGGCAGATAATCCTACATTTTACATTTTAAAGGAGGATTTACAAACTTGAGACTTGTTCTTAATACTGTTTTATTCTAAACAAAATCAGAAACGTTAAATACTACATTATACCACACCTCTGTACATAGTTAAGCTATCTCCCTTATGCTTCTGTTTTACCGATTAGAGTTCGACTAATCCTTAATGAACTCCCACTTAATGTTACAATACCTTATTGTGAATTGTGCTACTTCATAATGAGATTATTATGAAATAAAAGCCATTTACAAATGAGAGGGTGATGCATCTTGTGCGCTCACTCCTTTTGCGTATTTGCATTCATTAATCTTCATCCCTTTTTTCAGCACTAAACACATTAGATGTTTTTAATTTAACGAGATTTGTGATGTTTAAATATCTTCCTGCTCAATTTATTTTGTATACAGACTATAAACTTTGTCAGTTCATGTAACATCTATTATTTGTATAAGTGAATAATTTCATCACACAGACTATGTATGGCTTATATAGATATGTTGACAGTAGATAAAATAATAATCATTGTGCATATTTTAGTGGGTTTCTGTATGCAGTCTGGACTTTCAACTGTGGTCCTTTTTTCAGGTATTCCTTTTTTGCAATTTGAGAAAATGATTAAAGAGGACGAATTTCATTGTCTTGTTTTCCTGATTATGTCTTAGAAACTCTCATTTTTGGAAAAAATTTCTCTATCTCTTATGTCATGGAATTGTTGTTCACTTTTTCCTAATCCTTACCATAACTAATCTTTGTTCTATTTTTCCTTGATCAGCTGTGTTCTTGCAATTTCAAGCCCCACTCCCTCATCTGTCTGATTCTTAGTTATTTTAGTTGATTCTCAATTTTAGTTATTTTGAATTCCCTTTCATTGATTCCCACATGTGGAATTTCTCTTGCTAGGTTTGTTTATGGGAGAATTTTGTCAGACTGTATAGTATTGGTTTCACTTTTCAATTCTCAGCATTATTGTATTTGCTTGATTATTCTAACCATACTTTACCTCTCCTCTCTATGCCAAAATCCGAGATGCTGCACCATGCCCAAGAGAATTTTCGTAGGTGATTATCATCCTCTCTACTTCTTTTTTTCACAAGTTTTTTTGATACTTCTGATTTGATTTATTCACAAAGTGAGGCTATCCATCATCAGTCTTTCATTTTGCCCTTAGTTTCCACACTGTTCCAGACTAAGTTGATTCCACTTTCAGTGTATGTTATGGTGAAAAATAAATAACTTTAACAAGTGTACCTTATCAATACATCGTAAATGCAAAATAAAAGAAGTTATGGATTTTTTTTGATTTTTTTTGTTTCAGTATTTTTCAATGTCCAAATCCTTCATTTTCTGTCATTGCAGCAGCTTCATCAAGGAACTAAGAAGAGATACATTAGGTGTGTACATTACAACTTTGCTTGTTATTTTTAGTTGTAGAACATTTCCATAGTGATATGATTTATATCATTTTAAAATATTACATATAAAATATATAAAATTTTATTTGACTTTAAATAAGTGTAGAGTAATTTTCTAGCTCACTTCCTTATTACCAGATTGTAAGTTTCTCGACGACATATATAGCTTAATTTTTAGATTTTCGATCATTGTGGTTGTTTCTTCGCTATTGATTAGGATTTTGTTCATGACAGTAACAGTTGATTTGTTTATGTCTAGAAATGCGATAATCAGTCTTATTAGTAGAATTAGTCTGTTATTAGTAGAAAACAGTTGGCTTTAATCATTCACTCGAGAAGTTTAAAGTGGCAGATGAAGTCAGTGATTCAGAACAATGAAAAACTTGGGAATAATCCATCAGTGATTATTGGAGAGACAGAAGAAGTAGCCAGGGGAGGTTTATTAAATTCAGAGGCATTGCTGGCATTGTATGTCTGTCTCAGATAAATGTTTTGTAGAATCGCAATTTTTATGCAATGACTGGGTAAAAACAAAATGGGAGATAAAGTAAAGTTTAAATGACATCAAGCGCACTACCATTGAAATGTGGAACTGTTTTGAGTAGCTTTTTCTGAAATTGATTTCACTGTCGATGAGAGACACATCATTAACAGAATGACCAGTTGGTTTTTTTAGGTGTTAATAAAAGACTTATGGTTGTTGAAACGCTACCTAGAAGACCTTCATGTCTGTCTTACATATTAGTGATTGAATTTTTTTCGCTGTAGGAGGTAAACGGTATTTTGGGTTGTGTAGTAATTTTTTAGAAATTTTAAAGTGTTTCCCTATCCTCAAAGACAAACAGACACATGACAGAAATTTGAAGTTACTTCAGTGAACTTTAGTGATGTTAAAGATTCACGATCTTTCTATTAGAGATTTACTCAAAATTTTTAGACATAGTTTTTAGTCTCTTTGTTTAATTTGGGTGAAAATATTCAAATTAATCAAAGATATTGACCATGAGTATAAAGCAGATATAACTGAGTAGTGGTGCGATATAAACATTCCAACGTAACATATTTATAGTTTATATTTATAAATATGACTTGCAATTTAAAAGTGAAATGAAACTGTTTATAAACAGAAAAATTCTATTATATAATTTCGCCTATCACCATTAAAATTTCTTGTACAAACATACGGAGAAGAATTTTTAACGATTTTCAGTAAAATGGTTAACTTGGCTTTTTTACAGTTTTATTTAATTTTTTATATCAATTTATTTGGAATCACATAATAGCATCATCTATCTGTGTGGACACATTGTAGGGAAAAGTCATTGCTGTAAGTTGTGAATACTAATTTTATTCTGTTTATCTATTTATGTAAAAATTAGAGGGAAAGATCTGTCTTAATAAACTAGAAGCACACTTGAAATTATCACAAGTTAAAGGCATTTGCTGAAACATTATATATTTTTTCGTTTGTTTATTTTTTAAATACGTTTTCCACAAGAGGGTGATGACAAAAAATGACTGAATTTTAATTTTCTCTACACAGAGACACAAAGTAAGTTGGAACAGATGAATAGCAATATGTTTTATGTTAATATGCAGAGTTAGCAATACATGTAATAAGCTTTTTGTGACTTTTAGTTAAAATGAAATATTGCGATACGAAAATACCTGTACTAATTACATCTTCACACATAAGTTTACTAGTTAGGTAAAATTTCTATAAGACTTCCAAGTGTACTATATGTGGTATAAATGCCAGATGTAGCCTTGTGGTTAACATTGTGGGCTACTAATGACATGGTCGCAGGTATGAGCCACAATATGTTGCTGATCATGTTCCATGCTTTTCATTGCAGGATATTTCAACTACTTCAATCACTCTTGTTATTGATAAAAAAATAGCTGTATGTGAGCTGTAACAGCTGTATTGTTACATTTGTAAATTGTGGCACATTAAGCCACATGCTTAGTACGTTATTACTGGAGATCTAAAAAAAAAAGTTTTAAAAAGAGAAATATTTTTATATTTCTGTTCTGAACAATGTCATCACCTACAATGATTACTAAAGAGATCTCTTAGGAGCTAAAAAGAAATAGAAACAAATGAAAAACAACAAAATTGCGACGAAGCTGGACACGTTTTATTATTGTTTACATCAACTGGGCCTGTCATGGCTAGGTGGTTAAGGCACTCGTCTCGTAATCTGATGGTCGCCGGTTCGAATCCCCGTCACATCAAACATGTTCGTCCTTTCAGCCGTGAGAAGCGATATAATGTTACGATCAATCCCACTATTCGTTGGTAAAAGAGTAGCCCAAGAGTTGGCGGTGGGTGGTGATGACTAGCTGTTTTCCCTCTCGTCTTACACTGCTAAATTAAGGACGGTTAGCGCATATACCCCTCGTGTAGCTTTGCGCGAAATTCAAAACAAACAAACAATACACCAGTTGTGGATCTCGAATACAAATATCTCAATACCGAATTAAAAACCGACTTAATTTCAGTTACATAACTCTTCCAAAACAAACACAAAAAGGTTTCTCACACAATTTCATTTCAAAGACAAAAAAATGCAAAATTTTCAACATCTGCATATGGTACATTTCACATTAATACAAAAGTTCCTAAAACTAAGGTTTGTCAGTTGTTTTATCTAAAAACGAAACAAATAGATCACATTTACATAATAAAACAAAGAAAAAAATCTTCTCGTCAAGTTGATCCGGAGTTTCGTTTCAAACTTGTAATTAATCAGCCTACGTGTCTTGATAGTCACACTAATTATCTACATTTTACAGAGGGTGTACAATTTTCAGTATCATATCCAACAGGATGGAATAAATCAACAAATAGGTTTAAATGATTTTATAGAGAACAACTGTTACAACAACATTCCACTTCTGGCTGTAATGTAAAAACATCTGACCAGATTCTTACCAAACCGTAGCTAGTTAAAAAGGATCAAAACGTAGAAAACGATCCAATTCATCCCAACTCAACAATTTTGAATAAGTAATTCTCTCACAATCTAGCAGTGTCTTCTCCTCAAAAGAATTGTAACCAAACCAAAAACGATTTGAAAATATATATTCTTACTGAACATGAGCTATCATCACCTTTTGATAGAATATAAAATAATCTGACAACCGCAATAGCCAACATATAGACCAAATAGGACAAAAATCGAACTTTACATTATAATCAATCAATTACGCAGTTGTAATTGGATCATCAGTTCGCAATATTAGGATTGGTTAAAGCAGGATTAAAGAAAGTGTAAATCATAAGAGAAATCATTTACATCACACTTTCTCCATAGAAGAAGTGCATCTCAACGAACATTCAAAGAAAAATTCGCATTCACTACTTCAAATGATTATCCTACGCTAAACACAAAACAGTGGTCTGTGAATACCATGCTATATTTTTACACAACCTCTGTAATTTATAAACATTGCGTACAGTCTGTAATAGGTACATTTCAGATAAAAAATTATTGAAGATCTTGACATATTCTTACAAAGAAAACCGTTGGATCTTTGTCTCTATTTCAAAATTCAATATTTGTTTCTTTGTTATTTTCAATGGTTTATAGATATAATTGACTCTAATACCTTACGGTTAAGCCAACAATGACTACTTTTCTCATTTTGTTTGCTTTGGAATTTCGCACAAAGCTACTCGAGGGCTATCTGTGCTAGCTGTCCCTAATTTAGCAGTGTAATACTAGAGGGAAGGCAGCTAGTCATCACCACCCACCGCCAACTCTTAGGCTACTCTTTTACCAACGAATAGTGGGATTGACCGTCACATTAGTGAATACTTTAAGAATTAATTATTATACCATAAAGAAGGTAATTCTAAAACATATATTTTAAATATTATAATTATATGTTGCCAAGGGATTAATTTTTAATTTAATAACAATATATCACCAAATTCATGTGATTATGTGTATTAGCACCATCTTATATATATTACAATCCATGCTGTCTGATTGAGCATGTACCTATCTCCCATTTACAGCAGTCACTTCCCATGCTGCACTTAACATGATTTCCACATAGGCAAAGCTGAACCTTCACTTTTAAAATGATAAGAGAACAGGCATGAATGATGCTGATGCCAAATTTTATTTGACAAGAAAGATATTCTACACTAAATTGTTGGGAAAAATCAAATTATCATTCACATTTCAAAATATCATGTAACTGAAATAATAAAAATGTAGATTTACCACATGTTATTGTTCAGTAGCTCTTAACATGTCCGAAATGCTCAAAATTTACTTCACATGGTGGATGGTATAAGTAGTTTAGAGCTTTGGTTCCGAGTGAAACCAAGAGTGTGATATAATGGAACACTCTTATATATAATGGAAAGAGGATGGAGAGGTGAAGTTCTGAAGCATGCTCAAATGCCTATTAGTGCTGTATAGAGAGGAAGAGCTGACCAGCTGTAACAAGTTTCTGCAGTTTTACGACAGCCCCTTCAAGTGCAACAACCTGCAACTGATGACTGATTTGCAATTGATAATTAGATCTATCTGAAAATGAGTGGTTATGACAACATAACATTCAACCTGTTGATTTTTTTTTATTTTCGACCTGGAGCTTTCTAATATATTTTTGAAAAGAGGAAAAGGTGTGCCAAAGACTGTTTCAACAATCCAGTTGACATTGCACCAAACTAAAAGCTTATGTAGCATTGCAGGTTTTAGTGGGAATGTGCAAGAAGAATCAACCTGCAGTCTAATGGAAACCTTTTAGTTTGCCTTCAGTTTGTTCAGTAATGTCTACAAATAGTTTTGAGCTGATAACTTCCTTTCTCTACTTTACAGACAATGGTCTTCACAAAGCACAATGAGGTCAGCTTCGATTTTATTCTCTCCATAATATATATCCATTATTTATGTCAGTAACAATTATTATTAGAGAATTGAATTTGGTCCTGGTAAACGTCTATCTATCGATAAAAGAGCTGTGTATCTTCTAAGCAATAATTGTTATCTAAACCCATCAGCTTGGGAATAAAAAGTATGCATTATGCAGTAGCAAATATAGTTAAACTTTGAAACTTATCACTTACTGTGCTAAAAGAACTGTTATCACTTGAAATGTTTTTTGTTTCTGAATTTATTTGTTCAGAATTACTGGAAGGATATGAATACAGAAATTCAGTAATGTACACTGAAAGTTTTCACAGTCAAGTATCTGTTTGTCTGTTAAAAGTAAAATGCAATGTCAGTATGTGAAAAATTAGTTGTCCTTAGGTAATCTTTATTTTAGTGTCAAATGTAATATGGCAGCAAATGTTGGTACAGTTATTTTAGAAACTAAGACAACTTATTTTATAATGAATATTGTGTAGGATAAAATACATATTCACTCATACACAATATATCATTCTAAACTGTGACTTAACAATTGCATCAAAGATTTCTCTAAATACAGCTCACACATGTGTTTAAATCCAAGTCTTAGCTGATTCTAGTTACAGCATATAAACATATATAATAACTGAAATATGACTGAATATTACAAATTTCCAGGTTACAAAAACACAGCCATGACGATAAACCCAAAAGATCAGTTTTATCTGATCAAACAACCATATCTGCTAGAAATAACCATATGTACTAGAAACAACCATATCTACTGGAAAAATCATATCTACTAGAAACAACTACATCCACTAGAAACAACTACATCCACTAGAAACAATCATATCTACTAAAACAACCATATTTGCTAGATACAATTATATCTGTTAGAAAGAACCATATCTGTTAGAAAGAACCATATCTACTAGAAACAACCATATCTACTAGAAACAAACATATGTATTAGAAACAACCATATCTGTTACAAACAACCATATCTACTAGAAACAACCATATTTTCTTTTCATTATATTTAGAAATCAATATAAAGATGTCCTAAAGTAATTCTGAGTGGATATTTAATGGTTGTAATTTTCGTAACAAAGAGCAGTTTGTCATTCAATTTGAGTAACTGTGTGCCTGGTGATAAAGTAATAATCCGATAACTTGATTTTTTTTGGTTTCATAGAAATATCTAATTAATTATTAATATAATTCAGTAATTCTAACCACGTAGGGCCTAAACTGGTTTGTATAATTATCTATTCTCTGTTGAGTGTACTGAGTTACCATGTATTATACCTTACTAACTGCAACGACACTCAACTGATATAGTGTACTAGTGCCCGCCAGATTTACTAACTGTGGAGAATGGACATCAGAAATAATGAAATCTTACTTACTCTGAATCTCCATTGAAACGTAATTACATATAATAATAGTCTATTGAATGGTGTAGTTGAAGAGCCCAAGATATTATATGGTACCAAGAGCAGTCGCCATTTGAGTTAATTTGCAAGATCTCAAATATATTTTTTAGTTTCTCTCTTTACAAATTAAAAGTAATGCTGGTTTATAACAGTGAATTGCCACTAATTCCAAATAAATAAACAAACAAACTTTCTACTTTTTTGAAAGCTCAAAAATTTGTTGTTGATTTTCATTATAATCTAACACTTGCATGTTTAAATAAATAAGTTTAAAATGAAATGGAAGAAACATTTCAGAAATGGCAGTTCTATTCCCTGACCTCATATAAAAGGGGCGTCAAAAATCAAGATCAACTCAGTTTTGGGTGTGGTTCTAATTCAGTCTTCTTTCACAAGATGTATGTGTTTGAACACAAATACAAGTGTTACTACCAGTGTTTATACAGAAGGATCCAGTGACGGTATGGTTAATCTACGTAAACATTAGAGTGAGAAAAACGTGAGGCGATAGCCAGTCTTCTCCTCTGTAAACATGTTATAATGAATTACAATGGACTATGGTTAAGGATCAAAGTCATATTTGAAGTGGTGATTTCTGATGTATGTTATTAAAGGACGCGTCCAAACTTTAAAGTAATCAAAGTGTCACTTCAATATAATCTTGAGGGAATTAACTGTGAATAAACATATTTAATAAATCTCTAAGAAATGCTATTTTTATTAAAGTTTTAATGAAGTAAAAAAAAAACATTGGTTGGGCCTGGGCGTTTTAACATCTTATTTATGTATGAATATTAGCCTTTGTTCCTCTACTTAGGTTATACTCCCCCTCCCCCAAGTTATTTGGTTAGCTTTATAAATATTAAACGATGACAACCATTGCAATAAAGATGAGAACACAGAAAAACGCATTAGGGAACACACTCGATACTTTGTGAGGTGTCTTTCTGCACTGGTCTTCTTTGAAGTTAATTCCTTAGAGCTTTACATGTTTCGGCACTAGGTTTGAAAGATTCATAATTGTTCAAACACGTCACAGAAATCACGCTACAAATACGCAGGATATTGGAGCAGCAAACGAAGTACGTGTAATTCAGCCAGTGGCTATTCTCTTACAAATAATAACAGACAATGAAATGTCTCTTCACG
This sequence comes from Tachypleus tridentatus, assembly GCF_004210375.1. Lineage (NCBI taxonomy): Eukaryota > Metazoa > Arthropoda > Merostomata > Xiphosura > Limulidae > Tachypleus > Tachypleus tridentatus. The sequence goes on along the minus strand of NC_134832.1, from coordinate 84,659,301 downwards.
TCTGACATATACCACATGCTGCATGTCGATGTTCAGTTCTTGTTGAAGTTTGTCTATTATTGGTAAATAGCACTTGACGTGGAACTTATCAGTTGTCGTTAGTACAATTGGTTCACTTCCAGTATCTTCATTCATTGTTTTTTTTTTATCTGCTGCACTCATGAGACACACCCACTATCTCCATCTTTTGCTTAGCAGAGTATTCAAACTCTGTGAACTTATTACGGAAGTCGTACAGTTCTTAGCAAAATCCTAAAGCCTATTTTTCACACATATCCACAAACCACATAGAAAAGCTGTTTCGAGTAGTTACTCTTTCTTGGCCAGAACAGTAGCTTTAAGGTGAATATTTAGGGATCCAATGTCATCTTCACCCATTTCACAATGAAGAGTGTAAAGAAGCCATAGTTTTTGTCTACAGCTCACATGGCCTCATAGTAGCTATCATACCGTGTTTTACTGATTAATTTTGATTGACTTTGCTTTTCTTCAGCTGTGATACTTTTTACCAACCTGGTCCATCTCTTTGTAAATAAAACTGTGAAGGCATACAATTCTTGCACAAAGTCAAATAATTCTGTTGTTTCAATGCCGTATTTGGTGCATGTTGTTTTGTTCCAACTGCGTTCAACGAGTGTCCAGCACAAGGAACATATTCAATAAAAGGAACAACAATCACTATTCTGAACTGCAGGCCAGAGTACCAGCTGAACATGTCCCTGACAATCCATGATGTTTATGCCCGAGTATTTGAACATGTTCAAGACAACTTTTCACAGTTCACTACTTTCGTGTCTGCGAATAGGCAAGAATTAAAGAAAATTTTCATGAGACAACCATCATCATTGACATGGCAGATAGTGAAAGCCAACTAATCTGTGCAACTGACATCGAATACACTGTGAAAGTGAAATATTTAGCTGCTCTCACTTCTTCATAAATAGTAGTAAGTATTTTACTGTTCGTAAATTGTATTAATTTTTCATGAACTGTAAAAAGACAAGTGTTTTATTTTTCCTTTTTTGCTATATTGAGTCAAAATAGGGATGGTTAGCGCAGGTAGCTTTTCTGCAACTTTGTGTAAAATTAATAACAAACCATACTTTATTATATTTGTTTTATAAAAGTAGATGGCGTTACTAAGTTTATTGTATTACAAAGGTTCTATAGGAGAATATGTTACTGTCTCATTTAACTTACTGTTGAAAAGTTACTATCACACCTAATGTTTAATTTTTTTTCATTAATAAGTGAGAAAGCTGATCGTGTTTTTATGAACTAGTATGTATTTAACTTATTTATTGTGGTTTTTACTTCTGACAATTTTTTATGTAAAATGCTTATCACTAATTCATTTCTATATTAAATGTATAATATCTATCTATTTTGAAAGGGACACTTATTCAAATATGATTCTTAGATTTATAAATTGATTACTAAAGTTTAAACATTAATGTTGTAAAAAATCTTACCTCCTCGAGAATATTTTCACAAATCTCTACTGAGAGCTTGTTCTTTTGTTGACTGAAACTAAGAGCATACAGGCGCTCTTCTTGTTTCTTTCTGCTACAACTAAATATAATGAATGTACTATTTAGTGTTTAACCAAATATTTTACTATTATAGAAATGCTTACCATTTTCTTTAGAACATTAGCTCAAAGTATAAAATATTCTACACATTTAAAATACATAAATCTTTGTGGTTTAAGAGTAAAGCTTATAGAAGTCCTATATTCTGCAATAGATGCTGAGAAGTAACTCTGTCTAAGGTCATATACTTGTCTATCTTACTTAATGTAGTGTATGTGACTTAAATTCAAATCTGAAGGTTTATCACAAACTGAATCTCTTAAAAGGTCAATAGCGTTGAAGGGTCTGAATTAGAAAGTTTTGTAACAAATATATATATATATATACATTTACATATAAACAATTATTTTAATATTAGTTACATTCACTGTAAGTAGGTGATTAAATCAGCATAATAACCTTGACATAAACAAATGTTACAATAGCACTGAGTACTAATGGTAACCGCCTTCCAGCTACCGGTTGCAGAAAGAAAAAAGGCAGTTGGAGTTGAGACATTGTGGTTACAAGTAATAAACTCCTAAACCTTAACTAATTTTCCTATAGCTGATGAGTAATTTGATGTCAGCGTTTGGATTTTATCTGTTTCCTTAAAACATCCTCAATATGTTTGGGTATTAAGGTCACGAATATTATCTGTTACGACTTACTATCAACAAATAGAACTGATAATGGAAAATAATTGTTTTTACTTTAGTTTATTTTAATGTTTGGTTATATATATATTACTAGTTTGTAACAATATATACGAGACTAAAGTCATGATACTTTCAAATACATTTGTTGACAAATTAGAAATTCTATTATATTATAACAATTAAACTCATTACCTAGTTAGTAACAAGAACTAATTTACTATATAAACAATAGTGTACAAGTTTTGTGTTTCAACAATACTTTACAACAAAACCAATTTACGCTCACCACTCAGTGATATTACACTGTGCTCAACATATACTGATTCGTCAAACGTTCAAACAGGTTCACTCTACAAATATAGTTTAATATACGTTTCGAAATGAATGTTAGTTTCACTATAATTGATTCAGTTCTACTTTTAATATTTATGACGTCTACTTAGATTTCAAATACTTGTATGAGGTGTATATGTTACAAAACTTATTATTCCAGACCTTTTAAATCTACTGACATTAAAAAACTCGATTTTAAATGCGACTAGGTTGTTAAATAAGCTAGTATGTGACCTCAGAGGAAGTTACCTGTCAACATCTGTTGAAAGAAAGTGTGTGTATAAATTGTAATTTGAAAGTGAAAGTTTTATAAATTATGCTTGTATAGTATGTTTTGTATTTCAAGTGAATGTTCTTTAGAAAATGGAATGTACTCCTATTCTCAATGTTTTCTATAGTAGTAAAGTGACTGGTTAAACAGTAAAAATTTCATTTATTATATTTGATTGTTGGAAAAATGGTGGGGTTAGTGATCTTCAGATGAAAACGGAAATAATTCCTGTGTGGTGTTAATTTCGGGAAGCAAAAACAAATTCTAGACAAAGACTTTCTACAATAGTAATGGTAAAACGTAAATATTTCTAACATCAGTGATCAATGTACAAAAATAAACACGAGGCAGAAAGGCGTGTCATTTAACAGACAATTATTATGAAAGTATGTAAGTATTATAAGTATGTAAATATTATAAGTATGTAAGTATTGACTATAACGTTTCCTTCGCTCAAATAATGGATACTATGTGCTATAAAAATGGCAAATGTAATATCTGTATCATTAAAAAAACAGTTTTCCTTGTAAAAGGAGAAGCAGCAGGTGTGTTAAAACACTGTCTATCTAATGTAACACTGTCTTTAGTAATATCTTGTAATAATAACACCATTTCCTCATAAAAGCACTGTCAGCCTTTGTAAACAAAAAAACTAGAAATAATAGTTTCTCATATAAATAAATATAGTTGTACGTCACATGTTGAGAGATCCCATAAAGTGCTCATCACTTCCGTTTACATAAACAGTACCGTCACTGATAGTGTCCACCTTTGTAAGACGTATGTATGAGGAAACTATAAAGTTGATAAAGTTAAACAAGCAGGTTCTTTTGCTGTGAAACTGTAATCAGAAGATTATTAATATTAAGACCTCCTGTGTTACTATAATGTTGATAACATATTTTCATCCTCTAGTGGCTCACTTTCGAATTATCTGCACACCCTCTTGAGAGACTTCGTGGCCCTGGCAACGTGCAATCTGGAAAATCTTCCCTAGTCACAGCAGCAAGACAACTTTCGAATGTGATGGTGGTGTGCCACCAAGTATCCTATAGCACATACGCGTCTGCATAGACGTTGAGAGTCTGTGTGATACATAAGCAAGAAGTATTTTTCAAATATCATCCCTCTGAATTATGTCTTATACAAAATATTGGTAATCTTAGGATTATTTCTTTCCTTATTACAGAAATTTGTTATTGTTTGTTTACAATGAGGACAGTTTTGTTTGTACACTTATTTTAATCCGTAAATACTATAGCTACTTTCACTTAGTATCAACTGACAACGTACAATACACCACACTTGTCAGAAGAGTTAGTGTTAACTATAACTTTGCCAAAAATGGTTAATATGTGTACATGAAATGTGAAAAATGAATATAATATGTGTAAATCAATTCTTGAATAAAGTTACACTGTTTTATCTTTAGATTAAATATTTTTGTTTCATGTAAATGGGAGTTTCTTGTATTTTGGGAATATTACAAAAGGATTTGTTTGTTTGTTTTTGGAATTTCACACAAAGCTACTCGAGGGCTATCTGTGCTAGTCGTCCCTAATATAGCAGTGTAAGACTAGAGAGAAGGCAACTAGTCATTACCACCCACCGCCAACTCTTGGGCTACTCTTTTAGCAACGAATAGTGGGATTGACCGTCACATTATAACGCCCCCACGGCTGAAAGGGCGAGCATGTTTGGCGCGACGGGGATGTGAACTCGCGACCCTCAGATTACGAATCGCACGCCTTAACACGCTTGGCCATGCCGCGCTCATTACGAAACGAAGAATCAGTTACAATTGTAAAAACATTTATCACTAATGTATGAAACAACAGTTCGTACAACATTCTTGCTTGTCACGCTTCATAAACTGCAGTTAAGAAAGAAAGAAAGTTGTGTTTGTATCAATATAGTTGGAAAATATTATAAATTTAATACATATCTACATTTAATTAACTTCTAAATTAAAATTAAAAATTTCCGGCTATTTGAAATCATAATAGGTAGTGTATGTAACATAATAAATCGGAAACTCATCCGAGATAAATTATAATACGTAACATAACAAAGTGGGGGCTCGTGTCCGAGATCTGCATCACAAACAAAATTCATTCTAAATTAAAGGTCAAATCTTAATTGAATTTATATCTACAGTGCCAACACGAGCTGATCATGTCTGATTATCAATGTTTTCTTAAATCACTCTCAGGGTAGTTTTAACAAAGTATGGACTTTAGTTTTGTACCTAGTTTTTGAATAAATTTTATGTTTACTGGAATGTTATGTTTTGTTATAAGTTTTTCCAAAAACCAGGTATAAAACTAAAGTCCGAACTATGTAAAAATTACACTGGCAAACACACCACCAACATAATTTATAAAATACAATGCAACAACTTCTATATTGGAGAAACAAGCAGAAAAATGGAAACTAGATTCAAAGAACACAAAAAAAAAAAAAAACACGTTCACAGGTTTTTGAATACTGCAAATCAAATAAACATAAGATAACCATAGAAAACACCCATATACTAAGTAGGGAAACAAATATAAACAAACGTAAAATTAAAAAAGCCTTACAGTAACTAAAACCAAAATTAAACCTGAATAAAGGAGCACCTTTATATCAATACTAATTAGTATAGCTTTCGAAGAACACCTCTGTAGTGTAATCACTGATTGTGTTAAACCAAAAAGATAAATTTGCATCAAGCACTTTCACGTGCTACGTAATTTAATGAACATTAGATTTTTTGTTTTAATTGGGTTATGTACTGTTAGGATTTTCAAAGTTGCTTAGTTCTTTAATAACGGCTCCCCGCTAGTACAGCGGTATGTCTCCGGATTTACAACGCTAAAATCAGGGGTTCGATTCCCCTCGGTGGGCTGAGCGGATAGCCCTTTGTGGCTTTGCTACACGAAAAACACACACACTTTGATAATGTATTGTAATTCGTGTATTGTTATCAATACATACATAATGTTTTAGTTTAAAATTGTCGAACGCTAATTTTTAATCCTCTAAAGAAAGAGATGTAATACATTTACTGTTATACATTTATTTTAGTATCTACGTTTGTTTCAACTTAATGCATATAACGTATAGTTATATGCGTGTTGCGCAAGTTCCGCTTGTTCTCTAAATTTTTAGATTTTTGAGAGTAAAGAATAAACAAAAACACTACTGTAACTCAACTACTGTTGAATTTTCGAGAATGTCACCCTAGCGTTTATAAATCTATACGCCGAGAGAGAGAGAGAGTTTTAGAATACTGATGGTAAGCTACAATGACGATATTATAAGTCTCGGATGCTATGTTTGTAATAAACTTATTAATCGGAAAACTAAAAGATATTTGACCAGGAACGTGTGTAGATTTTGAATATTGCGAACCGTTCAACTTAAGAGAATTAACGTCGGCGTTAGTATTTTTACTAGGGCATTAGATATCGGTCAAAACTTAGGTGTGCTTCAATCTAGCTACCCGTCAAGAAAAGTGTACAGGTGTATCAACAAAAATTCAATTCGCGCTCCGTGAACGTCGATCTAAGCTTCAGTTTCAGACCAAGTATGAGACTCAGTATTGTTTGCAAGTTTATAATACTCTTGTATATAAACCATTTTTTGTAATAAGCGTTATTATTAATTGCTTTATTATTTACACATTAAAATGTACTTGTGTTAAGAAATAATGTTGAGTGTATTAAAATATTATAAGTTTTATACATATCGACATTTAATTAACTTTTAAGTGAAATTTCTGGTTATTTCAACTTGTAGTACGTAGAGTACGTAACATAATATTTATATAAGCTCCTCCGAGATATAATACGTAATAAAAGAAAATATTATTACAAATGGGCACATAGTGAACTAAAAGTGAAATATACAATAGGATGAAATTTAAACAGGAGATGATATGTGGCGACACAGCAGCCTAGAAACGTACCCAAGCAATTCATCCTCTGGCTTTCTTATTATGTAACAGTTGTATAATTTTCAGCTGTATATATCACGTTTACTTATGTATTATATCCCTCAGGTGTGCATATTACGCAATCGATATATAACCTTTGGCTGCATCCTTTGATCTCCAGTCACACCAAACATGTTCGTCCTTTCAGCCGTGGGGGTGTTATAATGGTACGGTCAATCCCACTATTCGTTGGTAAAATAGTAGCCCAAGAGTTGGCGGTGGGTGGTGATGACTAGCTGCTTTCCCTCTAATCTTACACTACTAAATTAGGGACATCTAGCGCAGAAAGCCCGAGAGTAGCTTTGCGCGGAATTCAAACCAAAAACTTCTAACAAATAAGAGCGTCATTTCAAAAACGTATCGTGTGTATGATGGTGGGTAGGCTGGCTTGGCATAGGGCTCTCCTCTACAATTGAACTGGAGCCTTACTTTATGATGCATTTTGTGTGTCGGCATATAAAATATAAAGTTATGTGTTTATCATAAAAAAAATATTAGTAGTATATACAAATAATAAAAATACCAATTTACTAGTTGTTACCATGAATATAAAATATATACCAATTTAAGAGATATTACTATTGCATATAAACTATATCAATTTAATAGTTGGTACTGCGGCATGTAAACTATGAAGATGTTTGAAAAATGTCCACATAAACAATTCTTAACAAATGTTTAATATGGAGCAGTTTGAATAAACATTATTAGATTTTAATGGTACTATAAGGATTCTATTATGGAAGAGAATAATTTGACAATGTTTTATATAGAAGCAACTACACTCGTTCACAGACAAAAACAGAAACGGAAAAAAACAACAACATATCATCTATAAATAAAATTTGTTCAAATATTTAATATGGTTTGGAAATAATTGATCGTGCAGTTTTTAAAATAAATATGTCGTAATAAGAAATTACTGAAACAAACACAAAATCAACTCAAGTATTAAACTGTGTCAATCTTTGGTCCATCTGTTAGGCGATGTTTGTCTTGCACATGGTGCCCAAATCAATATTGCCATTTGTAGTTTTTGTCAATTTTGAGGGGAGAGGGTTATCGAAGCTTTCCAAGCTGTTGCAGATGAATGGATGAATGGGTTGAATTCAGCTTCTGTGCTAGCTCTTTAATTGATACAGAACAATCTTCATCAAGTGTAGACAGCAGTAAATCATAATTAAACTCAACAGGACAACCTCAATGTGGCGCATCACTTAAACTGTGGTCACCTAATCTGAACTTCTGAAACCTCCTTCGACATTTTCTTTCATTAAGAGATTCTGCACCACAAACACCTTGAATGTTTCATGTACTTTCTGCTGCACAATTGCCTTTTTTAAATTCATAAAACATTATATGCATAATGTGCTCCTCAGACACATCCATCTTCATAAGGGTTTATTTGATTAATGATCTGAAAAAGTCAAGTTAGGTTAGTTTCTGTTATTTGTCTAAGTATTTTTATACACATCCTACTATATAATTTAGCCATTAGAGCCTTCTACAAAGACAGAAATGATGATGCACTTTCAGACATTACTTATGGGGTGACCTGATAGAAGGAAAAAATGGCAGATTTTATCATGTATTGTTTGGTCATTAGAAGGATGGTAAAATGGGTCAAATTTGTGCAGTGTTAGGTTATAGAAAATAACAAACAAAATATGGGGTTTAATTTTTAAAAAATCTTTTTGACACTCATTTAGGAAATTCTAAAGGATATGCTAACTAGATGTAAAAACTGTAAGGTGATAAAAAACAACAAACCTTAACATGTAAACCACCTTGTAATCAGACTAGTGAAAGTCTGACTCAGATTGTTACTTCATAAATTCAATGATAAATAATTCTTTGGTAAATACACTTTATTTTGCATACGAAAAGAGTTACAACTTTCACTAAAAGCTTGGAAAATTTTATGAAGATATACTTTTTGCATTTAAAGTTATTGTAGCTATAGCTTCCTGGTTACATGTTGGTTAAAGTGTTAATGAGTAAATTAACTAGCAGTTTGATACAAGTTTCTAATAATCAACAAAATAAATACAACAATAACTTATATCGTGCAATACTAGAGAACTTTCTAATAGCCATCCAATTATGTGTGAGGAGAATGGAAGTTTCTACCAATAAGAAAACTGATAATCAACCTTATGGGATTTCTAGACATAAGTAAATCTACTGTTACTGTAATGAAAAAATCTTAATCAATAGCAAAGAAATAATTGCAAATCTAAAAATTTAGCTACACAGACATTAAACTGATATCAGTTCTCAACAAACTTACAATCTGGTAACAAGACGGTTAGCTGGAGAGTTATTCCACACTTACTCAAAAACAAAGAAAGTTTTATATGTAATATATTTAACAGTTTAAAATATTACAAATAACATCTCTATGGAAGTGTGCTGTTACTATAAACAGTAAGCACAGTTGTAATGACACACTTGATTTATCTATTCTTCCCTCATTGATGAAACTGCTGCAATGACAGAAAAGTAAGGATTTATATAAGACATTGAAACAAAGAAAAATAAACCATAACTTTTATTTTATGTACTTATAATGTATTAAAAATTTCCAATTGTTAAAATTATTTATTTTTCAGCAAAACATCTAGTGGTAGTGGCATCAGCATAACTCACTGAGAACTGGCACAATAAAGAAGATCCAGGGTTTCAAGGCATAGGGTCTTGGACTGAGTTCCCTCTTGGCAGGTAACATAGCAAAAAAACAACACTGAATTATTCAAATGGAGCATAAAAGAAATGATCCATAAAGAAGGGTAAGAACAATGAGCATGCCTAACAGACTATCTGAAGCTGGAGTGCATTCATATGATGAGACGACTCATTAGGAGAAGCATCAGTGAACACATACTGACTCAACTTAGATAAAGATGGTGGCACATTGATGGTAATACCAGAGAGGCAAGCCACCAATATAAATCTTGGGCTGGAGGAGGGGGGATTATGAACTATTTTAGTCAAGATTACAGTGAGTGATTCTTCTGCACATGCAAGGTCCAATGGAGAAGTTACATATGTTTGAGTGATTAAAGAATTAGTTGGTTTTAGCGAAGCCATGGTCCCCATCATCAAATTATTTCTCATGAACTACAAGCGGAACAAGTGCAGATCCAAGTAGCAAGTGACTCACCAGCAGATGAAAAAAGGCTGAGCAAAACTGAGAAAGGAGTTGTGAGGTACCACTAGATATTTGGATGCCTCATATAAGTAACTGTAATAATAAACAGAAAATAGTGAAGTATAATAAAACATTTTCAAGGCAATAATGTTTATAGAATAATGACAGCTCAAGGATACATGCTGAGAAACTTGTTGCCATGTGATTAATTTATAGCTAGTTTATGAAGAACTGACACTATCAAGGATAACAGAGGAGTTATTTAAAATAGAGATTTAGAGAGAGCTGCTGAAAAACATCTGTTATTTATTTAGATTGGAATAAATAGACACTATCAAGGTTAAAAGGGGTTATTCAAGCAATAAACTAAAGATGAGGAACTGTCCATTGTATCTATGAGTTGAAGTGAACTGATGCTGTCGAAGTTAAAAGAGGTTAAGCAAACTGGGATGTTGAATCCAAGAAGAACCTTGGATAGAGAGACAATGTGACAAATGACAGTATGGGCTATGGTGACTGATTAACTCACTAGGTTTGCAGTTAATAAACAAGAAGAAACTCTGATTGCTTGATGACGCATTAGTACAAATTATTACAAAACGAGCTAAAGAAATCACAAATAGGAAGTCGGCTGACATCATTTTCAAGATCCAGCAAGCAATCCAAATAATTGAGATCATCATCTAGAAGGCTCACATCTCATCTTCATCAGAAAAGGAACAGAGAGAAGTCAAGAAGGAATTGAAGAACAAGTACAGAAGATGTCTCTTGTTATCAGTAAAAAACCAGGCCATTTCATGCCCAAGCTCTTTGTAAGCAATTGTAATGCCATTCTTTCTTAAACATCAGTCATCATAGAATTAAAATGATTGCCTATGATAAACATTAATGAAGACAAACTGTGAAAAGTAGTGTGTAAATACTAAGTATTTGAAGGCTTAAACAAAACTTTTAAGACTCAAGTCTCTTTGTTTTAACTATAAGCCCTCCAGTTAGTACCTCTGCTCCATTCACCCATTATATCCTCAATTCAAATATTTCATGTAACAGCAGGTGGTACAAGCCTGACTCCAATGGCTACACTGAGAGAATCCACTCGGTCTGCCTGCAAAGTCAGCCTGCAATCACATTACAGTTGAGAAACACTCTCAAATGAATACTGAGTGTGAGAAAGGAAAAATTCAAAAGTATTAATGAGCACCACATCTTTTATATATTGTAGATAGAAGAAGTTGGTTGAGGAAAAAACAGGCTAAAAAGGGGAAGAGAGAGAACTGAGACGAAAGACTATTTGTAAAAGTTCAAATCATCCCTCTGTGCACATAGAAGTGTGACCATAAATACTCAAACCATGACAAACAGTTGTTCTTAGGATCCAAGTGGATTTAGTAATGACTGACAACCCAAATGAATCATAAACCAGGTAGTAAAGGAAACTTGTGAATTAGAAATTCTTAAATAGGAAACTTGGGGACTAAAACAAGGTAAAGTGGTGGAGGTTTTTAAATAGTGTGGTAACTAAGAGCAAGATGAAGGACTGATTTTTTGGTAGCCTCAGCTTGTGATTAAATTCAATAAGGACTACCACAAAAAAGTTATGGAATAAAGAATACAGGGAATGATAATCACCTGCAAAAATTTTCTGGGGCATGATGCAGCACCTCAGACATTGGCATAGAGAGGACAGGTAAAGTACGGTTAGAAGAATGAAACAATGACAAGAATACTGAGAAAAAGAAAGTGAAACCAACACTAAATAATCTGACCACATTCACCCATAAACAAACCTAACAAGAACAATTCCAATTGTGAGAATAAAGGAAAGGGAATTCAAAATCATTAAAATTGAGGATATAAGAATCAGACAGATATGCTGGTGAAACTTGAAGCTGCAAGACCATAGTTGGTCATGGAAAGATAAAACAAAGACTACTTATGGTTAGGATTAGAAAAAAGTTAAAAAGAATTACATGACACGAGGGATAAAGAAAGAATGATACATAACCATGAAGGAAGAAAGTTTGAAGGTTTTTTCTAACCGTGAGAAAAGTTTCCAAAGTATAATCAGAAAAGAAGCAATGAAATCCATCTTCTTTATTGTCTTCTCAAAATGCAAAAAGTGATAACTGAAGAAGGTATCCATCCTCCAGATTGCATACAAAAACACACTAACATATGCACAACGGCCATCACATTACCCACTGTTAACATACCTATACAAGCCATACATAACTTGTACGAGGAAATTATTCACTTATACAAGTAATAAATATTACATGAACTGGTCAATTTCATAGTTTGTATACAAAAAAGTTGACTAGGAAGATCCTAAAACATCACAAGTCTCATTAAATTAAAAATTAAAAACACATGAAATGTGTTCTGAGCTGAGGAAAGGGATGAAGATTAATAAGTGAAAATACACAAAGGGAGTGAGTGCATGAAATGTATCACCTACTTATTTGTGAAGGGGTTTTGTTTCATAATCTCATTATGAAGTAGCACAATTCACAATAAAATTTGATAAGATTAGGTGGGAGTTCACTGAGGATCAGTCAAACCCTAATTTGTAAAACAAAAGCATAAGAGTGATAGCTTAACTATGTGCAGAGGTGTGGTATTGTCTTGGAATTATTACTCAAAAAATTTAGATAAACTTAACCATTTAACAACAGCCCAGGCAATAACACTTTTATAACTGATTTTAATAATGTAGTATTAACTTTTCTGATTTTGTTTAGAATAAAACAGAAAACAGTATTAAGAACAAGCATTAATTTTGTAACTCCTCCTTTAAAATGTACGATTTAGGATCATCTGTCATCTTTCAAAAATTATTATGAGTTTGAAAAAGAAAAATATGAGCTGTTTGTAACAAATCGTTTAACAGTTTGGTGTGAGTTTTGAGCAGTGAAAGACAATAAAGACGGCAGCTAGTCATCACCACTGACGATCAATCTTGGGTTACCCTTCTACCAACAAATAATGAGATTGACCATCATTTAATAGTTTAATGGATAAACAACTGGAATAATTCTGCTATTGTTTATCATTAATAAGTATATAGATATAAGAAATGTATTAAAGAAGAGTTGCTTTTAATAAGGAACATCAGTAAAAAAAATGATAAAAGATATAGAATGAAAAATGACAACAGTAACAAAATTCTTGTGAATAAAACAGATAATTCTAAAATTAATAATAATTTAAATTACAGTACAAAGATTACTGTGTTAAAAAAGAATTCTACAGAGAGTAGAGAAATATTATAGAATTATTTGTGAAACTACAAAATATTATAAATTATATTTATAGTCAATGATAAGAACATTAAACAACCATATGGCTACATCCTATGGAATTACTATGATATTATTAATAGATTGTATATAATTTCTGTAACATGAGTTAGCTAGTTCGCTGTTTAAGTTTTTCAACTTAAACATTACACTTAGAATAAGTATACTCTTGAAGACAGTTGTTATTTTTCTTGTGAAATGAAAAACAGTTTAGTAAAAATACTTCCTACTCAAATTTTGAAGTAGATTATTTGTACATTAATTTAGTGAAGGCATTAAGATTAACAGATAATTATTACATCATAAAGAAGGTAATTCTAAAACATATATTTCAGATATTAGAATAATTTGTTGCCAAGGGTTTCATTTTTAATTTAATAACAATATATCACCAAATTCATGTGAATGTGTATTAGCACCATCTTATACATATTACAATTCATGTTGTCTGCATGAGCATTTACCTATCTCCCATTTACAGCAGCCACTTCCCATGCTGCACTTAACATGATTTCCACACAGGCAAAGCTAAACCTTCACTTTTAAAATGGTAAGAGAACAGGCATGAATAATGCTGATGCCAAATTTTATTTGACAAGAAAGATATTCTACACTGAACTGTTAGAAAAAATCAAACTATCATTCACATTTCAAAATATCATGTAACTGAAATAATAAGAATGTAGATTTACCATATGTTATTGTTGAGTGGCTCTTAACATGTCTGAAATGTTCAAAAATTACTTCACATGGTGGGTGGTATAAGTAGCTTAGGGCTTTGGTTCTGAGTAAAACCAAGAGTGTGATATAATAAACATTTTTAAGGATGAGAAAATAATTTAAATTGATAGATTAACTTCAACTTTTCCCATCACTGGAGACGGATACTGTTGCTTGTCATTTACTAGTTTGTTCACGTGCCTTTATGAAAAACAATATTTTGGAAAAGTAGTTGTTGAGGTATGGTGCAAATTTTTTACTTTTCTAACCCTAATCTTTTTTAATACTTATATATCTTTTTTATTTGTTTTGAATTCATTTATTTCTCTTTTCTTAACATTTACATTTTAATCACTTTTCATGTCACATTATTGTTTTACTTTATAAATGTCCATTATAATTTACGTTTTAAGTTAAATAATTTAAACAATACCTTTTTATACTCTTTATATCTACAAGTGTTGTTTCATAGTTTATTCTCATCATAAAACAGAAATAAAATTCTGTGTTCCATGTTTTCTCATCAGTTTACAAGACCCTAACAAGTTAAAAGGGTTAAATGGGGGTCATGTGCTTAAGAATTGTAGGCTCACGTCCTAACAATATTGTTTCAAGTAAGATATAAATATATCTGGAAATAATGGAAGAATTTCTATTACACTGGGGTCTCTGCAGATCATAAGATGGCTTTAGAGCCCAAAAGTATAGACAAGATAATTTATACTTGTTCTAAAAACTAAGCTAAATTTATAAGTTTGTTCAATTTTCATGAATTATTCAAGTTGATGATCCATTAAAAAGTAATTCTTCACACATTTACTTCACTTTCAAACTAGGTGTACAGAAACAAATACAAACTGCTTAAACTACAAACGGAATGTCATTGCTGGTTAAGTAAATCTGACATATTATTGTTCTGAAAACTTCAACAGCTCAAACTTCAGTATATTTATTGCAATTAAATGTTTTATATAATTCAAACTTATAAGTACATTGAAATTGAAACTGATTTTACATTTGTAGAATTCAACAGGAACTATACAGTTGGAAAATTAAAATTTATTTAAATGACATTATGTCCTTGCATAGTTAAGGCAATCTCAGTTAGATCCAGTGTCTAGCTATCACTTGAAAAGATACGAGAACATTTGTGTACAATTAGTTGCAGTGATAACCAACAGGACAGCTGCTTTTTCCAAACAATGTGAAACTTCTCCTAATTTGTTCTGAGGTTCATCTTATAAAATTTTTACAATGTGGTGAAAAAAAAACCATGACTATCAAAATATGAAAATAAGACAAACCTGTTACCTATTTCAATTTTATTTAGGAAATATAAATAATACATTAACAACTCAATGGTTGAAAAAGTTCTATTCCACCATTCTTATATAAAAACAATACCAGTATTGTTACACAACATTTAATTAGAAAACATTGACTGGAAGTTAAACTCCAAAAATAAAGCTGGTAAGTCAATTATAAATATATAGAAAAAGAGACTTGTATGTAAAAAAGAACAACAATTTACTGTATGTTAAGAAGAAGGTCAAGATAGGTAACAATATTTTTGCTAACAGTATTCTTGGTTGTAATTAATTTATGTATATTTTGTTTCTACATACGTTAAAAAGTCCTTTTATTTATTTATATTACTTGAATATAATACATTTAATAATAATATTCAGTACTTAAGGATTTGATTTACATTTGAACCACTAGAGTATTTTACCACTATTCAACCATAGCAAACAGTATTTATGTTAAACTGGAGAAGAATATATGTTATCAGAATGCTTAGATTTTGATTTTAAATTTTACTTTAGGGTTCGTATTAATTATAGGGGTGATGTTTGCAAAACAATATTGGATTTTAACATTAAAACACAGTTTTCAGTGCTTACAAAACCAAGTCTAGCTCACTCTAAATTACTGTAGAAAACAAGGTTCGTTTGAGTATCAAACATTTCATTTTTTATAGTAAAATAAATGTTGACTACTAAAAACTTGCATTTAATGTCAGATGATGGATCTATTATAGTTTTATGTTTATGATATCATGATGCATAAACCATAGTAAGATAAATATATTGCAACACACAAAACCAGTACCTACATCTAAAATTAAGTGATGTAAAACAAATACTTTTCAAACAATACACACAACCCTTTTAACAAAGTACATTTGCAATAAATAATAAGTCATTTACTTCAATTTAACACAGATCAACCACCCCATCCAAACACAAAAGCATTAAAAATGTTAAATTTACAACGCTAAAGATAAAACTACCAATTTCTTTCACAGGTTTTCTCTACACTTTCTGCAGGTTGACCTTCTCATAATGCCAGCATATGTACAAAGACATGTTCATTCCACCCCACTCCAACATCATTGACATATATTTTAATCAACTTATACAAATTTTTATCTTTGTGAAGTTTTGCTCAATCATTTTCTACACTGCCAAAAAATCCAAAATATTTTCACAATACTAAACTAAAGAGCATCAAATGCTTTCAAATTTGAGGTACTGGAATTTCATTTCAATGTAAGCATTTTCCAATTTGCTCAAATACACTGAAATTATATTGCTTACAAATACATGACTATTCACACATAATTTTCTAATTCAGTACAGTCCTCTTTATGCAAATGTTTTCCCTTCCCACTAGCTTCAAGACTTTTCACCTAAACTCATATTTATACATGACATTGCTGCATAATAAGTATGTGAAAATCCTCCACTATATGAAGTGTGACACATTAATAGAACAGCTCACTCCTCCTGTATTCAACCATCATTTTAAGAGCAAGAAAAAATGCACTAAAGGAAGGGTGGGAAGTGTGAAAGCAAGTATCTATCAGAAATACATTTTCAGTCCATAAAAATTTTCAGTACTTATATAAATCAACTTCAGGAAGACCCAAAATGAACCAATAGGGGTCATTCCATGTCAAATCATCCAGGGGGTTGCAGGTGACCCCCACAAAATGCCTTGAAAAAATTCACATGTGCTCATCTACCTGTATAATGAAAACTTGCCAAAGATTAGATCAATATCTCTAATAGTTTCTGATTTACAGCCTTGTAAAATTTAGTTAATTTTTTTTTTATTTTTGGGGAATGCATTTTCAGGCAACTTTGGCTGCTTAAAGCTGCAAGAGTAATGGTGGTAGTAGGCTGCAATTTGCTACACTGACTGAATTAATCTCACAGAATTCAAAAATGGTCTCGAACCAAGTTTATCTCTCTTAGGATTTGCATAGTGAGGCTGTAAAATCACCTGAAAACCCAAAATCGTAAAAAAACATTGGTTTATGTAATAAGCCATAGCTCTAAGACTTAATATGATACAAAGCTGAATTTTGTTTTCAAATTTCCTATAACATATCAGTTGATAAATCAACAATTGTTGTAATTAAATCTATTAGATCTTCAGGGGTTCCCAACCTTTTGCCAATCGCGACATGAAAATGTAATTAATGAAATAAAATTAATGTTATCCCAAGCTACTTCTAACAAGGCTACGTGACTCCCCTGCCAAGGCTTTGCGACCCCTGGGGGTTGTGACCCACCGGTTGGGAACCCCTGCTCTAAGACTTAATATGATACAAAGCTGAATTTTGTTTTCAAATATCCTATAACATATCAGTTGATAAATCAACAATTGTTGTAATTAAGAGTCTATTAGATCTTCTGTAAAAAATTTAGCTGCATGCAACTTTTTATGATTTAGCTAAAAATAGCCCTACTTCAGGCCACAGTTTGACCATATCACAAGTTACTCAGCCTTTTCAGATTTTTACCATATATTCTTACATCTCTGAATATGATCTACAAAAAAAATCAGGATGGTGTTCAACCTACGTTTTGAGTTATAATTTTTAAAGTATCCTCTGACCATACATTTTTCATTTAAAAACAAATTCAGTTCAGGTGTGTTACTGTGTGCAAATATATCCATACAATTTTGAAAAATACCTGTCAGAATTTTAGGAATCCCCACTGAAATATTCTAACCAACCTTTCACAATGTTAAATAATGAAGTTGTAAGAAACAAGAAATCAACTCAAGTATTCCTTTCTCATCCTAGTCTTTTTCTCTCCCCATCTCTATGCTCCCTTCCAGGGATTTCTCATCTTGTCTTCTTATTCGACAGTGATGGGAATATTGTTAACAGTACTGAAGATTAGCCAATGGGATCTTGAATGTATACTATTGTTATCATTTGATAATATTCCACTACAAATCCATGGTTTCTGTGGGTTTTAAGAGAGGCCCTTGTGCAACTAGTACTTTTCCTACCTCCTGTATCTATGGTATCCTTCTCCTTCCCCATACTTTGGATCCTGCCACCAACCAGATTTTATTCGAGGCAGTACAACATTCTATGTCTCAACAAGCCATTTCATCTCCATACTTTTATTCCAATTTGTTTGTTTTCCTCTCACCGAGACGAAGAGTGGTAGTCTGTACTAGGTATGTTCCACCTCGGTCTAATTTTCAATATGCCCCACTTTATCTTGGAATTGTTTCTTACCCTTACCTGGACTTTTTCTCGAGGATTAGGGATGGTTAAAATGAATGTCATGAATACTTATTTCATATCCTGATATTTCGTCACTCATGACCCTCTCTTTGACTTATTCTCCATGGGGTGGTTTAACTGTTTCGTGCAGTGTCCTTCGATTTGATTCGGCCATGTATGTTTTGTTAGGCATATTTTACTTACACACTCTCAGGTTACACTTTCCTCTTTCTTTGGATTGAGGGGCTGTTGTTAGCTCATTCTGATCAGGAGTCTATCTGATACCCTTATCAGCTGCTTCTGTAGGCGGCTATAACGGGCTTGTTAATCAATTTGGAAAAGTCCTTACTGCACTCTATCTAATACCTTTATCATTTTCCTTTTTCTACACCCATTTCAGGTCTATTACAGCTTGCAAGATTCTTTTGCATTTAGGGATGTAATATTTCATAATAGCTCTTATTACCTTTAGGCAGGCTCTTTTGTGGGATTTTCACAACCAGTGGAATCTTGCAAGGTGTCCTTTGTCAGCTGTTAATATCCTTGTAGACGATTAAAGTTGGTGGTTAGATATGACTCTCATCTAAACAAGTGTTCTGCTTTATTCTTCTTGATGTTAGGGTGCTCGACTCACAATCTGTTGGTTCGAATCCCTGATTCCCCCAAACATGCCCGCCTTTTAAGTTGTAAGTGTTATTATGTGATTGTCAATCCCACTATTCGTTGGTAAAAGAATATCTCAAGAGTTGGTGGTGGGTGATGATGACTAGCTGCCTTCCCTCTAGTCTTTCACTACTAAATTAGAGATGGTTAGCAAAGATAGATCTGGTGTAGCTTTGCACGGAATTCATAATAAACTCTTCATCTAGATTTAGACATTTCAAGGATGCGTCCCTTCAAGGATAGAAGGTGCATATTGAACAACAGGAAGAATAAAGGGTTTTGTTTGCAACCAAGAGGTCTTATTATATCAATATCCTGAAGATTCTCGTTGTAAGCTGTATTTACCTTCACTGTCTTTGACTGGCCAGAAATTATCTGGTAATGATACATTTCAACTTTTCTTCAGTGGTTGCTTCTTTCAATCACCAGGGTAACACCCATTCTTCATTTCTCTTTATTAATATATTGGATCGTGTTTTTTACCCTCTTGCTTGATATTCATATCATTGCTTGTCATGTTTCTGGTGCTTTCACTCTTATTATGGATTAGATTTCTGTCCAGTCGAAATCTATCCAATGCAGTGATATCTTGAGCTGTTTGTCTTCCAGTGAGCTTATCTTTAGAGGGATGGATACTCATCACATTGAAACTTTTGCTATGTTCCTTAACCACAAATTGCCTTAAATTGATCTTTGGTTCCTCATTTTATTACACTGTCTTTTGATGTTTTAAGTCTGATGTGGGCCAACACATTTGCATATCTTCCCTTCTATGTGTAATTTCGATCATCCATGCTCAATTCTTGTATTTCCTTCCTAGCCATGTCAGCTCTGGTTTCTGAGACTTTTTCTCCTTCGTTACCTTTTCTTTTGACTCCATCCATTCTTTGCCACATTCAGCCACCAGTTTTTATCTGGATCTTTCTGTCCTCTGTCTTCACACATGGCATGGTTTTCCTCTGGTCATTTGCGAGTAGAACTAGTTTCTCTCTATGATTAACTTCTTTTCTGGCTTGTGTAATTTGCTCTTCTAGTATGGAAATTTCTCAATGCAAATTGAATGTTTTCTATCTTTAGTTTATGGGTCCAATGTTCACCCTGATCGGCCAACTGTTCTTTGTCATGTAGTTTTTCTCACTTGACTTTTGGATCAGATGTCTTCTGTCTTCTTGATCTCTGATTTTTGAGTGGTTATGTCCCGATCCTTTTCTTTTTCCGATCCCTCAGGCATTTACCTCTTCTACACTTGACGTCTGCTACAGCAGGCTGCCTTTTTCAATCGAGATATTAATGTGTTCTTGCACTGCTTCACTTTATCTGAGTTTGAACCATTGATATTTGATGTACTCTTTATCTTTTTACATAATTTTTTTCTAGACTGTCATTCGTCCCTAACTCATCGGCAGCTCGTTTACCTAACTTCCCTTTCTTCTGTTTTCTTCCTTTATCCTTGTTATGATTTGAAAAACATATTTGTCCCGTATCTGCTATTTTCTATTATATTACCTATACAGCTTCATTATGTTGTGCCAGTTTATGCTTTTTTCTTATTCGTTGTCCCTTTGAGGTACTTTTTCATTTGTATTGTGGACTACATTTGTCTCTTACTATTTGTATCAGATTGCGGTTTTCTTCTTTTTGAGTTATTTTCTCCTGCCTGTAACCATTCTTCAGAATTCAGCGAGACATTGACTAAATTATTTTTTCTTTTCAGGACCATTTTTCCTTTAATTATTGCTCATTGTTTTCATGTTGCTCAGTGGCGAGTGGGGCCTGACCAAGAATTGTTTAACAGATTAAATCTGCACAAAAAGGCCATATTGACTTGCATATATTTCCATGACCGTGCAATACACACTGCAGGGATTAGATGTTCCACAAGATCAGTTATAGGTTCGTCCTCGTGATAAAATAAAAAAATATATATATTTGCCTTTCTCAGACTGCACTCACTCACAGACTGCATAGGTAAAGCAGGAGAAAGCTGCCCGTCCCTGCCATGCCTGGTAATAAATAAATTGGTATGGACTGCTTTTAAGAAATTAAAAATAGGATATTATGCTTGACATCAAATATTAGTATGTCATGAGATATATAATGCCAAGAAAAATCATTTGTTTTAGCTCTCCTTCAGCTTGAGATTTGCTCCGATGCCTGTGGGATTATCACAATTTTTGCAAAATTGTCCATATTCTTAGGGGTGCTCAACACTCCTCAGTACCAACTTGTCCACGGCCTTGCAGTACTAAGTATGACACTGAAGCAGAGCTACCGGCATAGTTTTGAGGAATTAATGATTAATCTTGATCATAAAAATGTAGTTTACATATTTGTTACTGTTTAGCAACGACAAACAACGAGTGTTTAAAAATTGTAATGCTTGCTAACAAATATATTATTTCCAGTATAACCTCTCATTTGCTATCTAGAACAAACTTGTAACTTAAGTAAAAGAGTAAAATAAACGCACTAAAATTTAAATGCAAAATATAACTAGGTAGGGTAAACTTTGGCGCTTACTAGAAACAGCTAAACTACCCGAGACCCGCTCATCCAACCAAGTAGGGCCCTGGCATGGGCAGGTGGTTAGGGCGCATGATTCGCAGATTGAGGGTCGCGGGTTCAAATCTCCGTTCCATCACACATGCTCGCCCTTTCATTCATGGGAGCATTATAATGTGACGGTCATTTTGTTGGTAAAAGGGTAGCCCAACAGTTGGCTGTGGGTGGTGATGACTAGCTGCCTTCATTGCTAAATTTTGGATGCTAGAGCACATAGCTTTCGCGTAACTGTGCGCGAAATTTAGCCTAAACCAACCAGGTGGCTCATTTAGTGGTGGTGCTTTATTGCCCATGCATATCAGTCGTCTCTGCCGAAATTATACCGTGTGTGAACTGACAGCGCCGTCCATTTCTCCGCGTTTCTCAGTACAGTTTGAAACTTTACACAATGAATCTGAAGTTTTACACTTTTTTCACTCCAATTTACGCACGAACAACGTTTATAAAAGGGCCTATCATATTTCCGGGGTAAAGAAATCCAGTTTTCTAGAACGCTGTTACATCAAATAAGACCAGTAACAGCAGTTACAAGTTCACTAAACTTTAATTCCGTAAACAACTTAGATAGTAGTTATAGTAGTTAATAAATAATTGTTGCAAACAGTGTTGGAAATGAATATCAAATTTTGTTTTTACTAATAAAATAAACCTTTTTCAATTGTTTTCTGTTCTTTTAATTACTTAGAAATGTGTAAGTATTTAATAATGAGTCGTTAGTTCCAATGATCTATGCAAACTAATAGTAATCGTTATACAAGAATCACATTATAATGCTGCATAAAATAGACTGAACAACTATCATACTTTGAAGTTCAAAGGAATTTCATGCTGCTAGTAACGGCCTGGCATGGCCAAGCGCGTAAGGCGTGCGACTCGTAATCCGAGGGTCGCGGGTTCGCGCCCGCGTCGCGCTAAACATGCTCGCCCTCCCAGCCGTGGGGGTGTATAATGTGACGGTTAATCCCACTATTCGTTGGTAAAAGAGTAGCCCAAGAGTTGGCGGTGGGTGGTGATGACTAGCTGCCTTCCCTCTAGTCTTACACTGCTAAATTAGGGACGGCTAGCACAGATAGCCCTCGAGTAGCTTTGTGCGAAATTCCAAAACAAACAAGTAATTTCAAAATTTTAAACTTGTGTCTGAACGATTCTGTCAATGGTGACATAGAAACAACTTTTGAAACAGTTCTGTGTAATGGAATTCCTCTTTCTTTTCTCATCAATTCACCGTCACGTTCACTATACGACTGAACAAATATTAAATGAGCAGTTAGTTTTGTTGAAGCACGATTTACAAAAATGAAAAGTTTTTTTTAGCGAAAATCAATTTCCTTATGAGTGATCTCGTCGGTTTTAAGAAGTAATCCATTAAAATAACTTAATTCTGAGCCCAATATATAATAGTATTTGACATTTCTTGTTTTCTTTGGATTTATTTCTGCTGAGCTATAAATTCAACTAACGATTATTACTTATTAGTGGTTAATGGTTCTTATCTGCTCTGGAGTAAATTACGGTTTAAACCAAGATGTTCTTTCATGATTATATAGTTTCTCTCTTCTTTAGATTTAATTCGACTGAAGCATCAGTGCAACCAAAGATTACTTCTCAAAGTTTTTTTATTTAATTGTGATAAATACTTTCCAAAGTTGAATAGCTCCTCCCATTTCTGGTGTGAGGATTCCAAAATTTACTTGCAGTCCAAAATTAAATTAAATATATATATATATATATTCTATATTGAATGTCTGTTTATGTTTTGATTTCCAATTGATACACTGACATAAGCCTTTTTACTTCATGAAATAAAAGCAAAAATATAAACGGGCTGCTGCATATGAAATGTCGGATTATTAAAGGAAAATGTGAAACAAATTCATCTTTTGTTGTTTAATTTATTTAATCAAATTAAGCTTCTTTAGACTCAATACACTTCAGCTAATTACTTGTAGATTTATAAATGCCATGTTCAAAGAATTGGACGTCCTTTGATGTAATGAAGTCTTCGAAGGCACTTTCAATTGGCCTTTAGTTTGCAAAAGTTTTTCCTTTGAAAAATAACCAAATGTCGAATAAAGAGATAATCTGAAAGGAAAGATCTGGTTAATATGGTGGAAGAAGTGGAGTTTCATACTGAAGTTCGTTTAGTTTTTGGACAGTAACGCATGAGACTTTAGGTCGAACATTGTCATGAAGTAGTATGGGTCCACTCCAGCTGACTATTGCTGGATGGTTTTGTGACACATTTTGATGCGTAATTTTTAGTTCTCAAACGTATTTTTCTGTTGTGATTGTTTCTTGTGAGTTTAAGAATGAATAATAAATCGCACCTTCTAACGACCACCACACACTCACCATAAACATATTAGGGTGAAAAGCCGGTTTGGGTGCTTCTTCATAGTCGAGCCACTGTCCGAATCGTCGTCGATTGTCGTAAAGAATCCAGTTTTCATCATAGATGACAATTTTATGGAGAAATGGGTCGTTTTTGTTGCGATTGATGAGTTAGGGGAAAAAATTAACTAGTCTTGTTCGATGGTTTCAGTTAGTTCATGAGGTGCCCATTTATCGAAATGTTTTACCTTATCAATTTCTTCAAAATGTCGGGAAATTGTTGACTAACGAAAAAGTTTGTCGGCAAGTTCACTCACGGTTTGACAGGTATCTGATTGAACTAAGGCTTTTAATTCTTCCTCATTAATGGCTGTCTGAGTGCCGTCTCGAGGCTTATTTTCAGGGCTAGTGACACCATAGCGGAATTTCCTAAACCAACGCTGCGCTGTGTACTCGTTTGTTTGTTTGTTTTTTTAATTTCGCACAAAGCTACTCGAGAGTTATCTGTGCTATCCGTCCATAATTTAGCAGTGTAAGACTAGAGGGAAGGCAGCTAGTCATCACCACCCACCGCCAACTCTTGGGCTACTCTTTTAGCAACGAATAGTAGGACTGACCGTCACATTATAATGTCCTCACGGCTGGGAGGGCGAGCATGTTTGGCGCTGTGTACTCATTAGTTGTGTTTGTTTGTTTTTTGTTGTTTTTTTTAATTTCGCTCAAAGCTAGTCGTGGGCTATTTGCGCTAGCCGTCCCTATTTAGCAGTGTAAGGCTAGAGGGAAGGCAGTAGTCATCACCACACACCGCCAACTCTTGGGATTGACCGTCACATTATAACATCCCCACGGCTGAAAGGGCGAGCATGTCTGGTGCGACCGGGTTGCGAACCCGCGACCCTCATATTACAAGTCGCACGCCTTAACCCACATGGCCATGCGGGGCCTGCATTAGTTGTGCCATCACCAAATGCTTGATTGATATTAGGAACTGCCGTCGTCGCCTCATTGTGACCAAGATCAAACTCGTACAAGAATATTACACGAATATCAGTTTTATTCATGGAGTCTTACACTGCTAAATTAGGGACGGCTAGCACAGATAGCCCTCGAGTAGCTTTGTACGAAATTCAAAAACAAACAAACAAACAAAATAGTTTTAGGATGTTATTTGAAACTACCACAGTGCACGATATTAGTATTTCGATTTAATATTTATAAAGCTAACCAAATAACTTGGGAGGGGAGTATAACCTAAGTAAAGGAACAAATAATAAACAAGTTGTTAAAACGCCCAAGTCCAATGAAGTGTTTTTTACTTCATTAAAGCTTTAATAAAAATAGCATTTCTTAGCAATTTATTAAATATGTTTATTCACAGTTAATTCCCTCAAGATTATATTGAAGTGACACTTTGATTACGTTCTAGTTTTGACGCGTCCTTTAATAACATACATCAGAAATCACCACTTCAAATATGACATTGATCCTTAACCCTAGTCCATGGTAATACATTATAACATGTTTACAGAGGAGGAGACTAGCTGTCGCCTCACGTTTTTTTCACTCTAATGTTTACGTAGAGTACCCATACCGTCACTGGATCCTTCTGTATAAACACTGGTAGTAACACTTGTATTTGTGTTCAAACACATACATCTTGTGAAAGAAGACTGAATTAGAACCACACCCAAAACTGAGTTGATCTTGATTTTTGACGCCCCTTTCATATGAGGTCAGGGAACAGAACTGCCATTTCTGAAATGTTTCTTCCATTTCATTTTAAACTTATTTATTTAAACATGCAAGTGTTAGATTATAATGAAAATCAACAACAAATCTTTGAGCTTTCAAACAAGTAGAAAGTTTTTTTTTATTTGGAATTAGTGGCAATTCACTGTTATAAACCAGCATTACTTTTAATTTGTAGAGAGAGAAACTAAAAAATATATTTGAGATCTTGCAAATTAACTCAAATAGCGACTGCTATTGGTACCATATAATATCTTGGGCTATTCAACTACATCATTCAATAGACTATTATTATCTGTAATTACGTTTCAATGCAGATTCAGAGTAAGTAAGGTTTCTTTATTTCTGATGTCCATTCTTCACAGTTAGTAAATCTGACGGGCACTAGTACACTATATCAGTTTAGTGCCGTTGCAGTTAGTAAGGTATAATACATGGTAACTCAGTATACTAAACAGAGAATAGATAATTATACAAACCAGTTTAGGCCCTACGTGGTTAGAATTACTGAATTATATTAATAATTAATTAGATATTTCTATGAAACCAAAAAAAAAATCAAGTTATCGGATTATTACTTTATCACCAGGCACACAGTTACTCAAGTTGAATGAGAAACTGGTCTTTGTTACGAAAATTACAACCATTAAATATCCATTCAGTATTACTTTAGAACATCTTTATATTGATTTCTAAACGTAATGAAAAGAAAATATGGTTGTTTCTAGTAGATATGATTGTTGTTAGTAGATATGATTGTTGTTAGTAGATATGGTTGTTTGTAGCAGATATGGTTGTTTCTAGTACATATTTTTGTTTGTAGCAGATATGGTTGTTTATGGTAGAAATGATTGTTTCTAGTAGATGTGGTTGTTTCTAGTAGATATGATTTTTCCAGCAGATATGGTTGTTTCTAGCAGATATGGTTGTTTATACTTTGCTGAAATTAGTTCTTAAATCACAAAATAATATTTGCTATTGTAAGCTCATTAACTTATGTGTATATATGAAAGAGATTCTCCAAATAAGTTAATTCAAAATTTAAATGCATAAAACGAATTTATTATATTAATGAAGATACCATTAACGTAATTGAAGTTGGCAGTTCTTCATTTCCATGCATAAATAATATTAAACCATATATCTACTATGAAAGTCGAAAAGCTATATTTAAAAAATAAATTAAGCTGTGAATAAGTGTCAGTTTTATATACTCAAATACAAGAAACATGACAAGAAAGAAGATGGCGTTTAGTCAACTTTTCGTGGCCTTTTTCAGATGCCGTTGAAAATAAAAATTAAGGTGAAACTTACTGATTCACAGTTCCAAAGGAAACTGAAAAATACCGATGGTATGTTCACAGTCAATGTTCTAAATAGAAATCATATTATGAATAAAAAATGTTATTTTTTTATTGTGAATAGATTTGTTTGTTTGTTTGGGAATTTCGCACAAAGCTACTCGAGGGCTATCTGTGCTAGCCGTCCCTAATTTAGCAGTGTAAGACTAGAGGGAAGGCAGCTAGTCATCACCACCCACCGCCAACTCTTGGGCTACTCTTTTACCAACGAATAGTGGGATTGACCGTCACATTATACACCCCCACGGCTGGGAGGGCGAGCATGTTTCGCGCGACGCTGGCGCGAACCCGCGACCCTCGGATTACGAGTCGCACGCCTTACGCGCTCGGCCATGCATTGTGAATAGAATTTTTGTTAGTTAATTTATAGCAATCCTTACAGAATTTTCTTGACCAGTCATTTTTTATACGTTATATGGCCCGGCATGGCCAAGCGCGTTAAGGCGTGCGACTCGTAATCCGAGGGTCGCGGGTTCGCATCCCCGTCGCGCTAAACATGCTCGCCCTTTCAGCTGTGGGGGCGTTATATGTGACGGTCAATCCCACTATTCGTTGGTAAAAGAGTAGCCCAAGAGTTGGCGGTGGGTGGTGATGACTAGCTGCCTTCCCTCTAGTCTTACACTGCAAAATTAGGGACGGTTAGTACAGATAGCCCGCGAGTAGCTTTGTGCGAAATTAAAAAAGAACAAAACAAAGCCTTTTGTTTATCTTTAAATGCCGTTGATTTACTAATTGACTACAGTATGCTTACCTCTCAATGTGTAAATTGTATTACCATATGGAACTGCATCAAAAAGCTATACAAAATGTTATGTGTACTCTATTCACTGTGGAAATTCGAACCACAGATATTAAATGTTAATCTGTAAACTTACCGTCGAAACAGTTTATCAATATATGTATTATGTGCAACTTCAATATTAACCAAAATTTATTTAATATTGTTTTATTTACTCATATTATTTCCAAATCAACTGAGCTTATTTGTTATATTATAATATTAAAATAAGTTTCAATGTGTTGTTCTCAATTAATTTATGAATTAATGTTATTAATATCTCAGAATAACTTAGAGTAATACAGTTTGCTGTTGTTTATGAATAAGTTTGAATATTGCAGTTTTATATAATAATTTATAATTAAACTGAAGTTTATTTGCTAAATAAATTATTTTGCAGGGAAGAATACGGTAACCATTTTAATTTTTTTGGGGAAAAGCACATTACAAGTCTTTTTATCATTCACTTTAAAATATGGAATTGCAAAACTTATACAGTTCTACATAAAAACTTAAAACTCACGTAAGAACACATGGATCAAGATTCATCGCTGGTAAAATTCTCTCACAGTAGGGACAAAAAAAAGCGGCTCTCTCTCCTCATCCTCCTACAGCAGAATTAGGACGAGCAACCAACCACTGCATGCATCAGCGCTGTAAGCTCTGGTTATAAGGAGCTGGCTGAAGGAAAAGATCAAGGAGGCCAAAGGAACTTCACGTTGATCGGTAGTGTTCTGAAAGTAAAGATAGATAGGAGGTCCCGTAAGTAAATCCAGTCATGAAAAAGTGGCTCTCTGTTCTTTCACTGTTCGCTTTTGCTGGCTACACTATCGCAAATTTGGTGAATATTCAGGATTGCGGTAGGTTTATATACATTTTATTGTTGTTGCTTCTGGCTTTCAACTATGTTTAATTTTCTTTTTTTCGATTTAAATCTAAGAGATAAAGTACGTAATGTAAAACAAGTATTTTCTTGTTCACTCAGTACAGTTACTGAGAGCCTCCTGACATGCTCAAACAAACAATATATACTTATAATTATTAGCTATTTTTTTATTATTCAAAATCAACAACTGTTGAAAAATACATGACCATTTTGGATAAACTCTCTCATTATTTTACCTTAACTAAAAAACATACAATGCTTTTGTTTAAAGTAGAATTGTGATTCTAAATCTTCAATTAGAAGTCCCAAACTGTTTATATTGTGTAATTAGTAAATAAAAAGTACCTGATTAACTTATGCTGAATTTAGAACTTGCTGTATAATAAAGCGTTAGCACTTATACCTTAACTTGTAATGCAGAATAACAATATCTATAAATCAGCGCATATATAACACTGAATATCAGTTCTTATGGTATAATGTAATATGTCATATTGAATGAAGGGTTCTTATTATAGAATGTAATATGTCATATTGAATGAAGGGTTCTTATTATAGAATGTAATACGTCATACTGAATGGTGGAATTGAAAACTTATTATATAACTCACAATAACAAATGTGTAGTACTTTATATCATTGCTTAGAAGGTAATATGTGAAACAAAATATCCGATTTTGATACTCGATGTGGCACAAAATATTCGAGTTTATGATTTCGTGTGAAACAAGAAACAACATCTTAAGGGTAATTTTGTGGAACTGAATGTAAGAGTTTACAACTCAATATAGCACAAAATATCAGAATTTAAAACTCGGTGAAAAATGTATTTCAATGTAGTGTAAGGAAAAGCACGATTTCTTTAACATTTTATTTTGTGACAAAATAATTATCAACTATTTCTCTGAAATTAATTAAAAATAACATGCACTATCGTACGTTCATTATTATAGAAAACGCGTTGGGCAAAATTGTCTCTTATTTTTTTTCAGGAAAACGTATTGCAAATGTTGCGTTAATAAAATACTGAATTAATTTTGATAACCAAGTTACAGTTAGATTTGAGTCACCTAGAGCTTGTTAGTATGTTTATCATGCTACATAATAATTCTGTTTGATATTGATAATTTTTCAACATTCCTATTTCAGGTGGAATTATAAGATTCAACTGTTCATCTTTACAAAACTGTCCTGTACAATTCGACCTAGAACGCTGCAACAATCCAAGGAGATGTATAGTTGAACGAGGAACAAAGTACCATATAAATGTCCGTTTCCAGTGGGGTATGTTAGTTGTTCTATATATTTACAATGTGTAAGGGTATTTTTGAGTAAATAGCAGTTAATTAATTAAAATATTTCTATATTGAAAGGATATATTGTTTTTTATTATTATTGTATAAGATAGAAGCATGAATTTAATTAAAGAAATTGTGCCAGACCACTATGAACTGACTAACGGCGTGATTGGCAATAGCTTTCGTTGTGTCAGGTTTATCTTAGTGTTATTATAGTTGCTCTGTGAAAAAGGCTATTGAGACTTTGATTATTAATTCAAACTAAATAGTTTTAATTTACCTCTCAATTAATACTATTCTTAAACTATAAATAACAAATACGATTGATTTTATGCATGTGATATCCAAGCTGAGATCGTATGAGCTTGTTCGTTTTCGCACAACATTCATCTTGCTCGCGATTATTATGCGAAATATGTAAAATATAACGATTTTCACGAAAAAAGGGGGTATTCTGTATACCTACTTAATACTTGAAATTATTTAACAACTGCGAAATTTAGATTGCGAAATAACTTTTCAAAATGAAACAGTAAAGTAAGTAAGACCTATATAAATTATGCAGTTCCATACTTCTGTTTTTCTTAGCTGAGTTAGTTTATAAACATACAGCTGAAAGAAGATGTTTGTTTGTTTTTGAATTTCGCGCAAAGCTACACGAGGGCTATCTGCGCTAGCCGGTCCTAATTCAGCAGTGTAAGACTAGATGGAAAGCAGCTAGTCATCACCACCCACCGCCAACTCTTGGGCAACTCTTTTACCAACGAATAGTGGGATTGATCGTCACTTTATGACGAACCCACGGCTAAAAGGGCAAGCATGTTTGATGTGAGGGGGATTCAAACCCAATAATATATTTAAAACATCGTCACATTCATGGATCTAAAATACGCACTTGTATCACATTAATGATCCGCCAGATTCTCCCGATTGAGAGACTGTACTAAAACGTTGCAATATGGCATTAAATAAGATAAAATATGAAGCAATAACTATAAGTTACAGTTGTAAGTATTCAGTGGTTTAAATAAATTAAATTATTTTTCAATTTAACTTTTGTTATTTTATGTTTTCTTATATAATTATGAAAGAAAACCCTATACATGTGTTCGACTCAAAGAAAAAAATAGCTAATTTGAATTAAAGCAACGCTCTGGCAGGTCCTTTATAAGGAGAAAATAATTTACGACATAAGGTATCGTTTAAAGCAAAACATTATTAGTCCCAAAAGCATAGTCTGAAGAGTTGAAACTTTATCACTTGCAAAGATGTAATCTTCAAGGGTAAAAGTTGATGAATTCTAAGACTGTGATTTAAAATGGTAAAATTTCACAAATTTATGTTTCTACTTATGTAATAAAAGTAAATAACGTTTGTTTTGGGTTCAAAACAATTACATTCTTTGTCACGACGAGTTTCAAGTAATCTTAATGATGTTTCTAAATTTGCGTATTTAGTCTAAGTTATTTTTTGGAAGATCAGTTCTACTATATTGTCAGTAGAAAGATTATTTTAATAATCGGTGGCTTCGTGCTTTAGCTTAGCTTGTGACGTATTCATTACGTCATATCTGCACCCTGAGAATGGAGAAAAATAAAATTCTCCGTTAGAGGAAACCTAGGCGACACCCCAGAATTGTGACCCCTAATGCACATTTATATGCACGCAGGACAAAAACTTCGCGAAGTTGGGGGTTGAAGATTGCGTAATTAAAAAGTTGTTTTTTTTCCACTATCAGATAAGCAAGAGTTCCATTATAGTATGATGTGATGTATGTAAAAGGGTAATGTTGATCATTAACAAGTTGGATTTAAAAGGTTAAAAGTTTATCAGTTCCAAGACCGTGATCTAAGCTTTTAAGGAGATAAACACTGATAAGTTACAGCTGTTTGGTTTTAAATAGTTAAAAGTTAAGCAGTGTCAAAAGCATGATTTAGAGAAGGTTAATACTGTTTTTGTTAGCAAAAGAGAGTATTATGCAATAGAAGAAACTGGTTTGTGGTGGACTTTCTTAGTTTGGATTGTGTGTTTTTCTTTTTAAAGTATGAGACAGTAAAGGAAACAAAAATCCTTTTATCAGTTTATTTATAGAAGTTATTTTTGTTTTAACAAAAATAAAATTGAGAAAAATGCAGATGAAAACAACCAACTGATCTATTAAATAAGACAATACTGAATGAGACAGTTTGATGGATATATTTAGTTATGTAAGGACAGGTAAATAAAATAAATAAAAATGTTGCAAGAAAATATTTAGTGTTGTAATGACACAAACGTTAAAAGAAAAAAACAATACTTAATGATACATTCATTTCTTGATGGTAACGAAGTAAGATGTCGTAACATGTTGAGTGTATAAGACTTCCCATGTTCAGTGATTTTATCTTGAGCCAAGCGACTGTCTCGTTTTTAAATATTTATTGTGCATCATTAAACGTTGGCTTTTTTAACACCTGTGTTACCTAAAATTCACAAGGGTATTGTTTTAACCTTAATGTTTCTTAAAATAATACACAATAAAAAGGTATAAGAGTAAGTGCATTTTCTGTTATTATTTTCTCATTTATTCTTTTCAGAAAACGTTTACTAAATAGCTGACGCAATATATATGTTCTAAAATATTTAAAGAAATGTCCCGTTGCATTGATTTAAATTCGATCACTTTTGAATCAAAAGTAAAAAAGACAAAACAAAATCTGAACTAAAACCAAAGACGCAAAATATATGATACTTAGATCGTCAGTATGACTATTTGTAATACAGTATGGGATGAAAACTTTTAGAATAGGAGTTACATATTTTGCATATTCACGTAGAAAGTTACAACAGAAGCTGTATTCGATTTAACCCTAAAAATGGCTCTAGGTCATTTAATAGCAACTGCTCAATGTATAAAGTGAAGAGAGTGTGGTGTTCAGGCATAATGGATGTGATGAGACTGGAATCTCAGGTGAAAGTGTTTGTATTATATTTTGACTCTAGATAGATATGTTTACTCAATTGTTAAACCACATTACGCAGATGAGATTCCAGTCTCATCACATCCATTATGCCTGAACACCACACTCTCTTCACTTTATACCCGCTCTCTCATTATGACACATTCTGGACATTATAATTTTTCAGGTCAAAGATGATATTAAGACAGAGGAAGATCTCAGAGGAGAAAACACAAGGATGTTATTATAACAAAGGTTCTGACAAATTCTGACGAGATAAGAGATACTGAAATGTACAATACAATTTTCAGGATGAACTTAGCAATCGGAAATTATAGTGATAACATTGAGCAGTTGCTATTAAATGACCTAGAGCCATTTTCAGAGTTAAATCGAATCACAAACTAAGAACCCTCGAATTTACTAGAGCACGCTAAACGTTAGACCATCCCTGGTTCTACCTGTAGATTCTGGGTTTGGGTTTTTTTTGCAACTAAAATGCGTTCTGAATTTTGTATTTGTGGGTGCGTAAAAATGTTGATCAGTCAAAAGTAGCCTCATAGCTGACGATGTTTATTGTGCACTAGTTGTCTTCCCCATGACCTATCAGCTCATATTATGAAGTTTGTGCACAGACAGCCCTTCTGTCGCTTTGCTCAAAACATCTGAAACAGACAAAATACAATTGTGGAGACAAAATGATGAATGGTTAAGCTATAACAACACTTTCATAAATACACAGGCTAAGGTAGGTTATTATTGACAAATACACTTCTGAGTTTGTTTTGTGTATACAAATTCTGTTAGAGTCTAGAATAAGTTACAATGGAGTACATAGTTTATTTGTTTATTTTTAAAAGTTTCTGGACTAATCAGTTTTCTAGGTGGACTAATTTAATGCGTAGGTAAGAATATTGTTGAGTAAATTTCTCTGTTTTATCAAGTTAAAGTGTGAATCTCCAGCAGATAAATCAGGTGTCAGATCAAAATACAAGAGTGCATATCCTCCCGGCTATTCGTCATAACTGATTTAAATTCCTTAGTATTGAAGCTGTTTTCTTTTTCATTCAATAACGTCGTGCATACAAATCAGTATCAAAATCTGGTTCAAATCCCGAGAAGGAATTTGTTTTCCATCCATGTTGATTGCCACCAAATTGATGTTGTATAGTTTGAAATTGTATTGTCTTTTTTATGTTCCAAGTTCCATTAAATACGTCAATATCAACACATTCCATAACAAGACACGTGTACTTGACCTCAAAATGTATTACAGATAAATGCCTATAAGTTTTTCTGTATAAATTAAAACGACTTGCACACTATATGTTTTACGGGATATTCAACTCTTCCTTTGTAGAATATTTTAGTATGCGCTAAAATGACAAATGAGGCGATCTTGACCTTTCTAGCGTAGAAACAAATTTGTAGAATATCCTTTAATTCTGATTCACCATTAGAAATAATACAAAATGCATATTTGCTTTTTACGAAATGGAGATTTAGATTTATCTCAATGGATAAAAATTTGTTCAACAAAAATCTCCGATTGTAGACAGTCGCTAATGTTAACTGTCTGACCATCACGTGTTTCTATGTATTAATCTGTGATCTCATTGTTATAAACATCATTAAAATATAAATCGCGAAGGTTATCTGCCGAGATCTTTATCCACACAAACTAAGTCAAATGGTTTTCCTTAACTTCTCATTATAACTGAGTAAAAGTTTTATGTAGGCCTTAAAAGTACATAGATTATGAGACGAACAGATGAGCTTTTCGTTCAGGTACAAACCAACTTATAAAAATAGAGACTGAAGAAACAGACTGGCAAGAACAGAGATATCTCCTTCTTATTATTATTGCGATTCCATTTAGTTGAACGATTTTTGCGTTTATCTGAAGATATGATTTTGCCCAGTCTAAATATTTGTCCACCAAACCTTATACAGAAAATTTCATGGGTTTTTGGTCACCAATTGAAGTAAAAGGATAACATTCAGTCAACTGGCTTTACTCAGTCACAGCTTGTACTGGAAGGAGGGTAGAAAGATCTAGCTCAAACTTTGTGCACTGACAGCACTTTTCATGAAGAACAAGGACCATAATTACTTTAAAAGTTTGAAGTCAATGTTTTCTTTTTTTTTTTGTCTGAGCTATTCTGAACATGAAACTTTTAGGTCTTTTCTTTTTATTATGTTGAACAGCTTGTTTCACAAACTGCTTAGCTTTTTGAGCCACATTCTGAACTTCTTACATTGGTCATTTTATTCCAGCCACAAAAAGATTTTCCTTGTAAAACATCAGGTCAGAGTGTAAACAGCTTGTTTTTCTACCGCCAAGTTTTTTTTTTTTTTTTTTTGGAATGAAATAGATTATACTACCCGGTCTATGACCCAGTTACCAATGTCTTCTAGGTTAATAAGATAATGTTTCTCGTAATATGTATCATAGAAAGATGCATCAAGATAACAAGGTACTCCTATGATGTCATAAGAACTTTTAAGGTAGAAAATATTGTTATAATGACTATCCCTTGTTTGAACTGGATATATCTGATAACTTTGTCCAGAAACTTATTTGTAATGAAACCTTGTAAATGTTTCAATGGTCACATTTTCTTCTTGAACTATTCGTATTAGCGGTACATTCTTTCAACCAATAATGCTAAATTCTACTATATTTGTGTACACATATAGTAAATAAGCTTATCTGTGCGTGTTACCAATATATGGAGTTGTAGTAGGCTCTATTATAATACGATTATTGTTAAATCCAAGTTATGCTGATTATACAGAACTGAGTGTTACGGAATCTTCATTATTCACCTTCATGTAGTTTTGTGCAGAAATCATAAGTATAGATTCTTTATCAGCTTTAGAAAGCAATTATTTTAGTTAGTTTAAGATTCCAATTAATTCTCAGACATTGTAATGACCTAGTCTGATATTATTTATTACAGTAGCAGGTACATTTTGATAATTATGGGAATACTGTAATCCAGCCAAGGTCATTCCCACGATCCTTTAAGATCGATAGGTCTCGGAAGATGAGTGACATAATATGCCAAAATATTGTGGTAAAATAGTTCACAGAACTATTACTAGGCAATGTTACGTAAGTTTATACATGTCAGATAATTACTACCACAATTAAACTCAATATCTGATGATGACAGATGATATAGATGTGAATAAGGGATCCAGTTATTAAATATATTAGGCAATCCTTTCCATTTTATGAAATACTATTTGTTTTTACCAGGTACCCATTCTCATACTTTTCCTTCCACAATGTACACGTCATCAGAGAACTTGATTATTCGTTGCAATTCAAATTTTTAAAGTGTTCCATTGAAGATTTTTTCAAAAATGGTCTTATAGTTTGTACAGTGGAGGATTTCTTTCCAGCATTTCCTCTAAATCGTACAGATTTTGT
The DNA here is from genome assembly GCF_004210375.1 of Tachypleus tridentatus. Classification (NCBI taxonomy): domain Eukaryota; kingdom Metazoa; phylum Arthropoda; class Merostomata; order Xiphosura; family Limulidae; genus Tachypleus; species Tachypleus tridentatus. The sequence goes on along the minus strand of NC_134832.1, from coordinate 84,622,778 downwards.
CTGTCAAACCAGGCCTTTTTTAGCTTGATGCTTCCTTTGATTGATATGTAACTGATTGCTCACTTTGATAGGAAAGTTTACTTTGGTAAGTGTTTGTAAAGAGTTTTTCACACTACAGAACTGTTAGAGCGATAACGTTCGTTAGTTTAATTTCTTATACTGCGATGATACGATTGATTATAGACCTTGACCACATTTTCGATATATGGAGATACTTGTAAGTTCTTTAAATTATATGCAAAAACGGCTCGTTTGGGTTGAGAAAATATTTTACATAGAATTTTCTCAACCCAAACGAGCCGTTTTTGCACATAAATTTCTCAACAAGTGGGTTTCTCGACATCACTGACTTGTAAGTTCTGTTATGTGTGAGATAGCATCTTATTCTAGAGTGAAGAGTACGAGTAACTCACTCTGCTATAGACATTTTTGTTTCAATGTATGTAGTAAAGAAGTGTATGTCTTGCTCCTGGAGATAACGATGAAACACACAATTAGCAAATTATGTTCCAACATCTATCTGAAATGTACAGGGTTGGCACTTCTGTTTTAAATTATTCTTGCAAGCCTTTACGAATGTTGTACCTTACTTCTTCTAGAGTGGAACAACCCATGAAAATTTAGAAAATACGTCGATACAAAGTTAGTAAATTCTTAAACTGATTATTATAGTGGCTTGGATTAGAGATAACCACCAAATCAGTTAGATTTCTTTATCATTCACTGAAGTTGACACTCGAGTTCTTGTATCTTACTGGTTTGTGTAGTGTATATGTATTCCGCCAACTTAACCAGTCTCTAACTTGTTTTAAAGTGATGGATTTACCTAATGCTTTTACAAGACTAAATACAGTTTGTACTTAACCGCAAGGCCCGGCATAGCCAAGCGTGTTAAGGCGTGCGAGTCATAATCTGAGGTTCGCGGGTTCGCATCCCCGTTGCGCCAAACGTGCTCGCCCTTTCAGCCGTGGATGCGTTATAATGTGACGGTCAATCCCACTATTCGTTGGTAAAAGAGTAGCTCAAGAGTTGGCGGTGGGTGGTGATGACTAGCTGCCTTCCCTCTAGTCTTACACTGCTAAATTAGGGACAGCTAGCACAGATAGCCCTCGAGTAGCTTTGTGCGAAATTCAAAACAAAAAAACAAACAAACTTAACCGCAACTGGCAGGATGAGTTGGATTATAATAAATAGATTGTAGCACTTGATTTATATCAGACATTTTTACTTTATAATTCACCTGAATAGTTGACACCACCTGTTTTTACTCTTTTTACCATCAGTTCTGTTTCTAACAGTAATATTACTGTATTCGTTACGATAGTCGGGATTAATTCTTATTCGACTTTAAGTAATATTAAAATTCATACAATCCGCTATATCTTCCAAGACACAAATGAACAAGTAACAAAGTGATGCATACAACTATATTAACTATGACGAAACACTTGAATACAAGTTCTTCAATAACACCATCTAGCAATTCTAATAAATCATCTACCAAACATGCGCTGGAGCACCATGGATGGATGATATTATCGTCCCACATTTTTTTTTCTCTAATAAACACAACTTGGAACTGACCTTTATTTTCCCACTCTATTAACAAACTACCCGTACCCTGGTGTTATTTTGTGGAACTAACAACGTCATATAACTTTCACTTGGACTTTACTCCATTGTCGCCTGATATAGCTTTCAAGAAGTCACAGATCACGCGACTTCATAAACCAACCAGTGTGTGAAAAGTGAGCAAGCAGTAGCTGTATATTGTTTTTGTTTGCGAGACAGAGACATAGTGATTTAGCGTTCAGTTGAAATATATTTAAAATTAGTAACTTTCCTGATAAATGGTGACCACATAATAATACTTATCACATCATACCTGATGCAGATACACGTCTCTGAATCATATCAGTGGCCCAGTATGGCCAGTTAGGTTTAAGACGTTGCACTCGTAATCTGTGGGTCGCGGATTCGAATCCCCGTCGCACCAAACTTGCTCGCCCTTTCAGTCGTGGAGGCGTTATAATGTGACGGTCAGTCCCACTATTCGTTGGTAAAAGAGTAGCCCAAGAGTAGGCGGTGGTTGATAATAACTAGTTACCTTCCCTCTAGTCTTACACTGCTAAATTAGGGACGGCTAGCGCATACAATTATTTACGAGTGTTTATTCGCAAGGTATCCTAAAGGTGATGCAAAAGGGGTGACGATTTTTCATTGCTTAGAGGAATATTTAAACAAACACAATATTCCACTCAGCAACATAACTGTTGTTGCTACAGATGCCACATCTTCAATGGTTGGCTATTACAGAGGATTTGCTACCTTTCTTAAGCAAAAGGTTCCCGATGTGCGTACTATTCACTGTGTAATACACAGACATCACCTTGTGGCAAAAAATCTCAATGACGAATTGCATGATATTCTAAAAGTGTGCGTCTGGTCGTGAAATAAAATTAAAGCACATCCACTTAATTCACAACTGTTTGCTACGTAGAAAAAAAAGAGTAATTGTTGAACCAATTACTGTTGCATACTGAAGTGAGGTGGCTGTCAAGAGGTGTTTGCTTGCATGACTCAGCAGTAGAGTTTCTTACAGAAACTATGTGATGAGTTGAAAAAGAATAATAATCATCTTTTCTATTTGGCAGAACTATATTCAAAATTTAATGATGTACAGACCCATCTGCAAGGTAAAAATGTAACAATTATTCAAACCTGAATAATCCTTTTTGGCTTCCAAGTCAAAATAAACCTTTTTATTTCTTCATTGCCATGAAGAGATTTTCAGTACTTTACAAACTTATGGCATCTGAAAGATGAAGACCAAATAATTTCTGATGATGATTTGGATATATATGTAAATCACCTTGAAAAACTGAATGAAGACTTCAAAGTGCGCTTTGAGGACTTAGAGAAAATGCACGTACCTGACTGGATTGTTACGCCATTTGATTCGAAAATAGAAAAGGTAATTATTGAATCTATTTTACAAGATGAATTCATTGAACCTTTCATTGGATTTCGAAGTTAAATCACTGTTACTCTGGAGTAATGGAAATATTGTCAATAATATCCAAAACATTTCGAAGCAGTGAGCCCTTTTTTACTTGCATTCCAAAGTTCCTATATGGTTGAAGCTGGTTTTAGCCATGTAAATTCAGTTTTAACAAAGCGGAGGAAAAAAACTGAGCATAGAAGAGCATGGTGAGTTAAGACTAAAACTCACCAATTTACAACCAAATATTAGAGCTCTTCTCAAAGATCATCAACCACATCTCTCCCATTCAAGATGTCAGACGATCAATAAAAAGGTAGTTGGTTTATCATAATATATTATTTATATGTTTTATTAAGTTATTCTTTCTTTAACTATGACTTATACATTTTTATTATCTTGTTGTTGTGAATTAAGCACAAAGCTATACAATGGGCTGTGCCCACCACGGGTATCGAAACCTGGTTTTTAGCGTTGTAAGTCCGCAGACATACCGCTGAGCCACTGGGGGATTTTTTATCTAAAAGAAATGAGGGGTTGAAAAATGTCAAGGATTAAGGAGTCGACGGTAAAAAAAAATTGGGAACCCCGATTTAGATAGACTGTCTTTTATGGTCTTTCTTCCTTCAATCCTTCCACTTACGACTTTGCTTTCAATTTCTTCATAACATGTCCAAGAGACTCCAACTGTCTCTTCGTCATGTTATTCAGCAGCTTCCTGCTGCAACTTGTTCTTCACAAAATATCTTCGTTTGAGATGTAGCTTGTCCACCAAAATTAAATTATCGTTTTAATTGCCTATTATCGGGTTTGAACTCTTTTAGTTCTTAGTTCATAGTGGATAAAAAAATTCACATATAAAGCATGAATTTTTAGAGAAAATGTATATATATTTGTGTGTGTGTGTGTGTGATTTTAAAATAACTATTTAGCTTTAAATAACTTGGTTTCAACAGTAAAATCGAGTTGGTAGAAGGGCCTGAAAGCAAGCAAATTTGAAAAAGTAAAGAGTTAAGTTTATTAAATTATTGGTGTATTACCGTACGTAGGTGATGATCGCTCGAGGACATACAAAGTGAAACGTGTGATGACTGGAGTGGTTAGTTCTATGTTTGGAAACATAGATGTTGATTACGAAACTGTAAAAGCCTGCATCTCACCTGAAGACTCTACAAACAGTTGCCGCAGGCAAGTAACCTTCAGGCCAGGTTCGTGGTACACCTCTATCGACAAGTTCAATGTTCCCGGAATAGGCTATGCTGGGGTAAGTTTGAACATTCTCAAGCCTATACTTCCACTTCAAAGGTATTTTGAGCTAATATTTATTCGTGATTTTTTATTTTAAACTATTCGTTTTTAAAGTTATCTGCACTTAACAAACCAAGTTTTGAGAAAAACTTTCGAATTCTTAGTCATTGTATGACTTTAATGAATTTCAAAATCACACAAACATTGTTATATACCTTAAACTGATGATTCTTACCCAAACATCAAGTTGATTACACTTATCGATACATATATACTCTTCAAAAAAAGAAACTCAAAAGGCAAAACTTGAGACATATTGTTAACAAGTTTATCCCGGGTAGTTCTATATGACATGTGTGAAACTTTGCACATTCACTGCTGAACATCCAAAGTCTGCAAAGGCGAAGTCCACGCTCACTAGTTGAAGTTTAACGTCACTCAACGTGAATAACGAGTATGCCCCCCGTGAGCATTAATAACTGCTTGGCATCTCCTGCCCATGGAAGCGATGAGATGACGAATCACATCCTGTGGAATGGCTGTCCACTCAGCCTGCAAAGCTGCTGCAAGCTTAGGTAGAGTCTGCGGTTGAGGTTGTTGCCGTCGCAGATGTCGGTCCAACTCGTCCCAAAGATGTTCGATGGGGTTTAAATCTGGTGATCTGGAGGGCCAGGGAAGAACGTTGATGTTGTGGTGTCTCAAGAAGACAGTGGTGAGTCGGGCTGTGTGAGGACAGGCGTTGTCATGTTGAAAAACTCGTTGACGTTCACCATAATGAGTTGCACATGGGGCCTAAAAAATCTCGTCGACGGTTGCGTACGGTCTGATCGGAAATCCTACGCAGCCCTGGTATGGTTGAGGCAGTAGACGTCGCAGTGGTGGTCCTATCCCGAAGGTGACGTAACCGGATGTAGCGATCTTGTGCGGGCGTGGTCACACGAGGTCTGCCAGATCGTGGACGGTCACAAGTTGATCCATGTTGTTGGTGACGATTCCATAGCCTTGTGATGGTGCTTGAGTGGACATTCACAGCTCTGGCAACATCTGATCGAGATTCGCCTGCTTCCAAACGACCAACGGCGTTGTTGCGTTGTGCTTCAGTCAGTCTTGGCGTAACTGTATTGCGTGTCGGTGGCTTAACACTGAGCTATGGAAACCGAGAACCCGTCACTTTTATAGGGATTTTGCACATGTTGCACTTGCAGAACATGCAGATCTCTCAAACAAATTTATTGGACACGCATGCGCTTTGGCGAAAAATCCGATGTTTTCCTCCGTTTTCAAAGTGCACAACTTTTATTGTCATTTTGGTCTGACAATCAGTGCCTTAACACGTGTAACATCACATACTCTGAGCTTGTAACGTTATTGCATATATTTCTCTTTAAAATAACAAAGATATCCCTTTTGCGTTTCTTTTTTTTTTTTGAAGAGTATATTTAGTCCATTACACTTATGCATGTCAAATTGACTACACTTATCCATACATATAATTATTTAAATTTATTTATACACATCAAATTTATTGTATTTATCCACAAATATTGAATTGATTATGCATATCTATACACGTCAAATTGATTACGCATATACATACATATCAAGTTGATTACATTTATTCTTGCATATTAAGTCCATATATATCATGCGGAGTACATTTAGTCATACATATCAAATGTATTGTATTTGTCAATACATGTTAAATTAGTTAGACTCATCCATACGTATCAAGCTGATAACACTTATCTACAATTGTCTAATTCAGTACACTGATCAAAACACGTTAAGGTGATTGCACTTATATAAACATATTGAGTGGATTACACTGACCTAAACATGTGGATTGGATTACACTACGTTAGGTATCTGAAGATAATTGTAGTTATAAATATATAGTACAGAGAAAATCTTCCAGGGATTACTGAAGCTTTAGACGAAAATTAAACTTTGTTGCATGTAACAGTAAAGCTAAGCCACGTGTGTTTTCCAAATTACTAAGAAATTTTCGAAAAAATACTATACCTACTTGTGCATTTATGTTTTCAGATGGAACTTGGAGCTAAGTATCAGCTCGTAACAAAAGGCTCTGGTGGAAATCGAATCACACTACTATGTACTTTTTTGCAGTTGAAGCTGGCATGAAATCGTATCGCTGTGTTTTTACTTTGGACAACAAATAAAAAACTGTTAAAAGTTTTTACAGCAAATTAATCTAGGTTTGATTATTATTTCAATTAATTATAGCAGTTTTTCAAATAAAAATATTTGTACGTAAAATCATCGAAGAATATATACAAAACGATAGTTATATTAAAATTTGTTTTGCCTCTGTGAAGAAACAAACTCAGTTGTAAAAATACTATTTGAATTTCTAACATGCAACAACTAATGAATCTTCAATACCAAAAAAGTAGATTTATGGTAGTAGTAGGAACTCCTAAAATGTGTTTATTTGTTAACAATGATACAATAGTAACAGCAAATTAACTGCATACTTCAGTTATAAAATCTGAAACCTAAGGTAATACTAACAGTATATCAAAATTACCAGATTTTAGTATTGCTTAGTTTAAGTTTTTCTTTTTCTTATTCTTCAAATTTTAAGTTTAGTCATGAAACAGTTTGTACATATTGGATCTAAGACAGCAGGCTCTCAGGCACGACTCTGTTGTTACTCTGAGCTTTAAAAAAATGTCTATGTGGGCATTTCAGATAATGCACACAACAGAAATCACCCTTTTATTCTTTATTAGCTTTATTAAGATGGAAATATACGTATAAATGAAAATGTACTTATCAAACATTGTACAGAGGGCGTTTAATATTTTAAGCCTGGTTAACCTTCATAATATTTTCTGTCAATGTTAAATACTAATGCTGTTATAAATCACATTTTTAAGACTGTGATGGATACATCAGTTAGAGCAGTTACAAGTCATCATGATTATCTGGGAATTTCAAAACATTTGTCGATAAATGTATAAGTACATTCGATGGTAGATTATAAACATGGGCCCAATAAGGTATCAAAAAGACAGTTGAGAAGAGAGCAAGTTGTCTCCCTATTTCCGTAGAGTAATTCAGTCGGTGTGTTTTCATTTCAAACATGAAGTTGTACAAGTTTATTCTTAACGTTAGTATAGTGTAGTAAGCATCAGCTGTAAATGAAGGCCTACGACAAGTTATAAAAAATACAAGTGTTCAAACTTATTAAAACGTTAACGAAGAAATAAACTAAGTTGTTTATACATGTTGGTCTTCCAGTTTATTTTACCTCATAATTTAAGAAAATACACCAAGGAAAGAGCAGAATTGATGACTAAAGTAGTATGATTTTAGGTGAAAATAAACTAGAACTTCCAATACACGCGAGCCTAACTTCAACTGTGAAGATGGCGATCACAAGATCAACGAGAAGTCCTTTCCTTGATATTACTTTAACTGATGTTACAAAGGTCCAAGAAGTCGATAACATATAACTACTGACTCAGGAAGGTTTGCTCACATCTGGAGTTGAGGAAAACACGAACAACAGAATGGTTTTGTAGCTTTAGAGTTTGATACCACTTGGGAGGTCTTTATCGAACTCTTTGGTCATCACCAGCCAGAGAGAGCACTGCAGCCCTAACTCTGATCAAGACTTCTTATCTGTGGTGGACAGAAAGTGTACGTCACTGACATGATCCTGTCAACCAGTCAAAATTGCCTCCCATACAAGAATAACAATGGGTATTCTTGGTAGAACTGGTAACAAAGGCGAGGGACCTTTTAGGATAAAAAGGAATTCCCTAACATCGACAGCAGTTCGAGAAACCTGCGATCAAACAGGCATGTACAATACACTGCCAAGAACGCCACATTATCCTGGTTCCAGAGCTAGTCACCGAGCAAGTCAGACGTGCCAATATCTCTGCCAACATGCTATTTAGAACGAAACGTTCATCGTCGCCAGTCAGGCCGTTAGTGCCGCCGGTAATCGTCGACGGCCTACCGCCGAACCTCACGCCGTACCAAGTTGCCACGTTGATCGCCCGAGCCAAGCCTGGGGCAACAATCGAACCGTCCAGGACCCGAATTTTATGCCGGGGCGGAATCCTCATCCAACCAGCCATTACTGTAGACCAAATTTATTTGTGCCAGCCATGGAACACTGAATTTAAAGTAAGTTGTTCCCCCACTAAAAGTCCAGTCAATCTTTATTCTGTATTCCTCAGGGGCGTCGACCCATCAATTCAACCAGAAGAAATTAGACAAACCATAAAACCCCAAATACAAGCCAAGGTATATGCAGTTCATCGAATTTTTTCTAAGAACAGTAACCATCCCACGCACTTCATGAAGATAGTGACAACGTCGAAGTACAGTGCTGACTGTATGTTACGTGACGGCTGTTATTATCATATATTTCATTTCAGAGCCGAACGCTCACATCGACGACCACTCAATACTGGTTCAAACAAAGCACCCAGATATCACAAACAACCAACGGAAATCTTCCAACATGAAACTACCAAAATACCGCCGAGTCCAGATCTAATTAGAAGAAACATGAAGACAGATTCAGACAACTCGACTCAGAAGACGACAACTCCCACTGTTAGTAACACGCCAAGTTCCAGTAGTTCAAGAAAGAAAAAGGACAGTTCATGCCAGACTTCAATCCCAGTTCCACAGAATTCAACAACCAGCCAGACTCAAACCATTACCAAGATAACCATCGACGTGACAGTACAAACTGAAAAACAAACTATCTCCACGCAGAAAACTCAAACCAAAACCTCGAGAAGAAACAAAGCATCACAGACCAGCGAAGAACAACTCACCGAAGAACAGCCAATAGTTCCAGCACCGAGATCACGTTTTTCACTTGCACCAATGGGCTTCAAGTGTGAAAACAAGTTCATGACGAAGTTATCACCTGATCTACAAGACTGCAGCTAACAGTTTCCACGTATACCACCAACATAGTTCATCAGTTTTTTTTTCCCCCAGCTACTTCCGGGCATGGTCTGGGTAGATTTTTCGGCGCCCAGGCCGTGAAAGTGGGTTTTCTCGGGGTACTCCCGTTTCCCCCCACAGCTAAAATCTCTGGCATCGGATCTGTAGGTCCCAACCACATTCTGAAAATGGCCGTTTAATTAGTCTTAGTTCAACCAGCCATAGTATAATAAATTTTAAATCCATTCGCCAGCCGCCAGTGTACTCCGTCCTCGGGCCAAGGTCTGGCCCACTCCGCTTCACTTATGCTGATCTCGTCCAGTTCTCCCGTCTTGTCTCTTCCTCACAAATACCCAACTCCACCTTAAAAATATTAGAACAAAAATAAACGGAAAACCTATGGATATTCTAACAATTTATCACGAGAGGGGACGAAGAGGAACCACAACGTTCCTGAACACCCCAGTTGGAGAGAGAATTCTCCTGATTTCTCTCTCTCTAAACTAAACCCCTGCCACGTTAGTTTGAGAGTTTTTACATTATCCTGTCGTCATAGTCGAGGCACTGATCATCTCTCGAGCGTTGGTGTACTTCGCGAGTGGTTTCTACCCAGAACCAAAGACGTCAGTGGCAACTACAGCTAGTCTCTATCAGGAATATAAGAGCTTGATATGTTCCTAATGTTACTCTAATTATGGCCAGACAGGTCGTTCCCTTCATACTCAAGTGAATGACGCCACAGAACCTAAACTGGTTCCTGAAGCATTTCAAGCAGGTAAATACCTGATCCTGAGTTGAGATGATCTGGTTCTTTATGCAACTAGTCACTTGGTCAAGGAAGATAAAGACAACTGGAAAACCATTATCTACCAACAATGGCACTGATTCGATCCTGTGGAGAATTATGAAGTCTACTGAACCAAGTTTAGGGTTAAGAAATAAAAGGAATGGTGACTGATTACACTCATTTTGTTGCATTTAAAAAAAGACCTTTCTATAGTCAATTTGAGTGTGTTGATTTCAAATCTGAAGTCGGTTTTTGTCTGCAAGCTAGATTTTTATGCAATTTGACATTTTTATTTATTTTTTAATGTTTCGTTATTATAGGAAATTATAGGAATAGCTTATCAATTTGTTTGTGTATTTTATTCAGGTAGGAATTTGCGTTTGTACACTTCATCTGGACAATCTCGTTTAATGCTCCAGCAGTAGTCAGCCATCATACTTTTGTCCCAGCGCCCTTGGTAGCGTTCTTCCATGACCTTTAGGTCTTGGTGGAATCGTTCTCCTTGTTCGTCACTCACAGCCCCCAGGTTGTCAGGGAACTTATCAAGGTGGCTGTTCAAAAAATGGACGTGAAAATGCTTATACATGGTTTACGCAAGTTCACATTTGTACAATTTCATTAACCTCAAATTGCATACAAACTAGAACTTGTAGAGAAAAACTAATTTCAGATATGAAATCAGCGCCTAAATCTCCTTTACAATCAGTTAAAATATCCAATGCAACTCAAAGTTACTGAAAAAGTGTTCCCCAGTGTTATATACCCAACTCCTCCAACTGTGATTACGCTGTAAATAATGTTCTCTGTAAAACACTATGTTCCTTCATTTATTTGTGTATATTTTCATTTAAATTAATATTGAGATTTACCCATTTAGCTAGAGTCTAAAGGTGATAAAACTGACTTGTTAGTTTTCTTAACACAGCTTGGCTATAATGAATTCACCTTTTTTTTTTTACTAATAAAATAGTTTTTGTTTCAGTAAGATTTTCATCAAGGGGAAGTACACACTATGTTGGGATGTAAAGCAGTGTGGAATGTTTCTTAAAAACAGCTGTGTCCAATCTCATTAATTCACTCGTATAACTTAATCTATTGTTCCTGTTGGCTGTTAGAGATGCCTGAAAATGACACAAAGCTGCGTATTTCAAGATACAATTACAAAATTTTTTTCGAGTTGTTTATTATATAGGGATAAAGAAATTGATTATAAAGTAAGATACTTCAAAAAAGGTTAATGCTAATCTTTGGAAGTATTTCAAGATAAAACATGTTAACCATTATTTTAGGCAAGATATCTTAGAATACACGGCTTTTACTTTTTCATAAACAAATACAGTTTAGGATGGAATAAGTTCATTCGCCGTAAATGAAGGTAATCCAAGACGAAAGGTACATTTAAAAGTGGAATGAATTCCTTATTTAAAATGTAAAACATTTCAAAAGAGAATGATTTTTAGTTTAATAAGGCATTTGAAAAACAAACCGTACTTGTTTGCTGCCAAATTAGATCTGAAAAGGCTAGTTCTTATTTCTAAGAGTAATGTAATTCAAATTTGTTTAAATAAACAAGGTCCACACAAAAAATAATAAAGGTTGCTTTATGGCTTTATTAATAGTGGTCTTAAACGTTTTTCAAAACTACCTAATAAGAATAAATATTACAAAGTTTACAAAAGAAACAATTATCCTTGCCCAAATGTAGAAACCTCAAAACGTACACTGACTAAACACCAATCATTAAGGCTAGACAATCCAAGAAAAATGTTTCATGGTTAAAACAAAACCAAACCCTGTGTAAAATCAAAGTTTAGAGATTTTGTATACCTTTATCATAATTAGCTCCCATATGATATGGGGGTAAAAAAGTTTTTATTGTAAGGTTCAAACCTACCATGAGAGAAAGTAAAGACAAAATTCAACAGTTAATGAAAAAGTTACACTTTTATAAAATTTGAAAAATCTTAATAGTGTTTAGAAAAATATTAAAAACTTTTATTAGACGCACCAGTTTCAAGAGTGGATTTTAATATTTTCTGGTACGAGACAATATTTTTACTCTTAAAAACAGTGCCCGATTTTACCCCTCACCTTATACACAGGTTCATATTTACAGTTTTAATAATAATTTTCCACTTAATAGCATGGTTAACCAAAATTTAAGTGTTCCTTTTACTTTTTAAGTAAGTACATTGACAATAACAATGTGTTCCAATAACATATATGTAATTGTATCATTTGCCTTGATTCTTCATAACTTAGAAGTTAGTTATTTCACATGCTAGTTACAATTAATCAAGACATTTATTTTGAATGTATTGATCTCATCTGTCACACTCAAGTATTGCTAATATTATATTAAAAAAGTTTCTGTAAAACACTAATTTGGTACACGATTTTACAGTAGATAACTATATCTTATGTTATTTAATACATGTTTGTGATTTAAGTTATGGTATACTGCACTGAAGTGCCTGTAGCACTTGGAGACCATAAAAACCACACTTGTTGATTACACCGAGTGCAGGTTAGCACAACTTAAAAATAACTTCTAAGAATTTATTTATGAGAATAACATTTTAGAGTTTTTTTTTTGACAACAGAGATCATCCTATACACTGAACCTCAAAGAAGTGCACTTAATTTACTCACAGAATTCATGGCTATCTTGTACATCAGGAAATATGGTAAGATTCACAAAATTAATAACCGCATTTGGGTATAGCTACCAATAAAAGATGACATGTCATGTGATCATAGACTCTGAGCATAATGGTTACTTAATTTATGGTTTTGTATACATCACTTCACATCCACCACCAATTAAATGTTATTATATTACATGTATCAGAAAAATACTATATAATGTGCACGTCATGTTTTTTTGAAAATCATCCATACAACATTATACTGTTTGCAACTTATTTACAGACTTCTTCAAAGTTATAAAGTCACTTTTAGGATATCATTTTTTAATACAATTCTGTTATTGGCATACAAGAATAGATGTAATGTGAATAAAACCATAATCCGAGTACCAAGCTCAGCTCAAAATAATATTTTTATCTTATAAATCAAAACACCATGTTTAGCTTATTTATAACACCATACAAAGCTGTTGGGTATTGTTACTGTTTAGCTTATTCACCATACTATACAGTGCTGATAAATGGAAATGTTACATACAAATACAACATTTCTGATCAACTTACTCGTACATTTATGCATTGCAATGTATTAGTAGAAAAAAGTTACAAGCTCAAAACTCATTACAAAAAGTTTAAATCTAAAAATTTCACAGCAGCAGTTATGCTGTAAAATAGAAGAAGTGTATATAGGTTTGGAGAAACATTTAAAAATCATGCTAAAATCAGTCTCATACTCTTTTCTTCTTTACTGTAAAAAATGATAATTAAAAAACAAGCAAATATCAAAGTAGAATTGTAAACCTCACAACTATTTTACAAAAAGATAGTCCAGTATACAAGTAGAAAATATACCATAAAAAATATGTTTGTTGTGTTTTACACCTGCTTATAAAAAATACTTTCAAATTTTAAGACTTTAAAAAAATCTACATTACTTTCACTATACTTTGGATTACAGAAATGCCCTCAGTTTTTATTTTACCAATGATTAACTTTTATTGGTTACTTTTGCTTTGTATTTCTCGAGTTATCACTGTTCTATGACTATCAGTAATATACAATAAGCTTTAATTTATGCAAATCATAAGTAAAACAAAGACTTGCAAAAAAAGTACATTCACAAAAGTAGAACATAACCCCTACAACTTTGTGGACTCTATGATAAACAATTATCGAGAAACCTTGTAAGTTAACATGTATCATTTCTAAAAATTCTTTTTTCTCAATGCTTTAAAGTTTATTATTCTTCTAATTACACTAAAACAAGTTCTATAACTCTTCAAAGCAACAACTCCCACAAACACTAGGAGCTCTGTAAATATTTTTTAAACAGATTGGGACCAAACAGAATTCAAGTCCACATCCATGCATATAAAGGTTCACTAGGATAAAAAGATTGTATCTTCAAGGATTAGATATTTGAAAGCTAAGATTATTTATAACACTCATCTTAGAACTAAGAAACATGGGATCAACTTCTGCTCAGTCTCATTTCTTAAGTGATACAAAAATATCTAAAAGGAAAGAGTTTGCTACCATCAATAATTTTTAATACAAATAGAACACTGAAAGTTGTGATGATTACTCTTAGCACTAAATCATCTACCACCAATCCTACCAGTAAAAGAACTTTGGTTACTAATGAAAATAAATACATTTCCCAGAATTGTAACACCGTTTGATATTGTCAACAAAAAACACCAGATGATTGACTATGTATGTGATTGGATAATAATAAAATTACAAAAAGATTCTGCTAACAAATATACACCAAGTTTATTAAAAAACTGGCAAATTAAAAACCAAATACCACAAAAAAATCATGTTGCTACTTCCAAAAATATCTATACTAAGCTTGTTACAATTTTCTAACTGTTCAAAAATTACAATTTCATAACAAATTACCTAAACAAAATATACAGTACAGTGAGACATTATATTTAAAAAAAAAATGGTTTGATAAAATAAGCTGTCTTGTAAAGACAAGTGTAACTGTCACATAAAACATATGTTAGTTCTAATCAAGATAAATCACTTTTACTACTCCATACAACTTATCTACCAGATCTGACTTGATATACTCCTCTTCAAGTCTATAGTAATGACTTTTTTAAATCACGTGATCATTTACCATAAACTGTAAAATGCCAAACAAACTGCTGATAAACAGATTCACCAGACATATAAAATAATCTCTTGTTCTTTTTTAACCCTTTTATTTTGACCATACTTTTCAAACTCATTTCCGTACAAGTCACCAAGCTTTACTGAGTGACATTCCAAATTTATTCAATTTTACTATCAAAGAATTATAATAAAATTAGTATTTTCATGTATAATTCAAAGTTCTGTATTATACAAGTTTAAATTTCTTTATATAAAAATACTTAAATCTTCAGTTTAGTTGCCAAGTTATGCACATTCTATCACAGATCTTAAAGTTTTGCCTCTATTACTTAAATATCTCAGATGCACTGTGCTTATATATATGGACTGAATCTACTAGTGTAGCCATGTTTATGCATTCTTAATTTATATTTCATCAGGTTAACCAGAGATCAGATAAAATTAATTACTACTTCACAGTAGTCAAACCCACCTTTTCATCTAAACATGTTGTTTCAAGCACCATGTACTTATTTCATTGACTTGTTTGTAACTAATTGACATTTCTAATTTTAAGCTGCATTCTCCCAAGTATTAATATAATACTGGTGTGCAATATTCATTACCAAGTACATCAAACAACCAAAGCATTGTTTGTTGATTGTCTTTGCTAGCACTTAACATTTTCTCTCACCTAGATATATACTAGTTAGATAAACAATTAGTATTTAGATTTTGCTTCTGTATTTTAATTAGTTATGCATAACTTAAGTTCTAAGGATTCATACTTTAAAAGTTTAATATTAATAATCTTTTAACATAACTCAAACTTTGTTCTAATTTGTGAAGGTTAAAATTACTATGCAAGTGTAAAAAAGATTTCTCTGACAGGCTTGTACATCTCTGCCAAAGATACTGTAACATTTCTCCAAGAGCATCCATTAACATTGTAAAGGACAGGCAAGGAAAATAAAATGTTAAAAACAAAAGTGAAAAGGTAAATACCTGACATTATGAATACAACCAAAAGATATTTGAAAATTATTTGATGATGATTTAAATGTTTTGTACATATTTCATAATTTTAAACATTTCACTGCACTTTACAGTTATGATGATAGCTAAAGTTAGCAATATGATGGATAAAATGAAAATATATAGATTTAACTTTAAAAAAAAACTTTTGATATCCTTTTAGAAGGTGCTACAGGATATTCAAAGGAAATTTGAAAACTGTAAGATATAAGAAAAGTATTTTTATACTTAACATGAAAATCACCTTGCACTTGAACTACTCAGAGTGAGTGCAAATAACTACACTAAATAATGAATTTTTTAGTAGGAAAAATTAAAATATTTTATTTTTCTGAAACTACACACTTTTGGGAAAGTTACTCTCAAGTTTCAAACAAATCCATTCACTAGATTTATTTCTGAAATACAATTTGTGAGAGTTAGTTAACCCACTTCCATGGTAAGTAGGTTGATGTGAAAGGGTTAATGACAAATGATCAAATACCACCAATTCTCATATCACAAATACAAAAATCAATGTCTTGTTTTTCTTAATGATAAATGGTGATTTGTAATATCTCAAAGTAATTGTTGAGAAACGTTTATCACAGGCATACAAAACAATGTATTGTATGTTACATCTGATGAAATTATATTTTCAAAGCTGAAGAAATTAAACAATCATTTTAAGTTCTTATAAGTTCCAATGGAAGTTTACATTATTATCATAACATTATTAATTCATTCAATTTTTTTCAGCTACCTACTATTAAATACACAAATATAGTGTGAAACATCAAAAATATATTTTGTTACAAGCAAAACATAACATTGGTAGTCTTAAGAGAAAAAAAACAAACATTTATTCTATTAAGCCTTTATTGCAAGACTTGAATAACAAGTTATTTACCAATACTGTAAAAGACTAATGTAGTTTTAGGTACATAAACTATTATTATGAGTTGTCATTAAATCTCTAAGGTCGTAGCACTATGCATACATACACCAAATTTGATCATTGTAGGTAAAAAATACCATGAGTTGTAAATCAACTTGCAGACTATACTTGTCAAACAATATCTTACTCAGTCAAAGTGAGTAAAAAACACCTGGAAAAGTAACATTGACTTCAAATAAAATTATATCAACTAGTGAATGACAATGTAGATTATGAAATGCCAACAAAATAAAACTACCTGATTATAAGCAAATAGCATTATTTCAATCTAAGCATGTGCTTGTATATACAGTAAATTATTTCAATAAAAAAGAAAATGATAAAATATTACCAATATAAGTTTGTTTTTATAGCAAAGTCACATTGGGATATCCGGTGTGTCCACTGAGGGGAACCGAAACCCTTGTTTTCCCAATATGAATGTGTAAACGTACCACTGTCACACCAGGGAACAATATCAATATAAACCATTAACCTTACACTACACAAAAGCAAAGGTTATTTCAAATAACAGATATTATCCCATGAAAAATAAAAATTGTAAATTATTCCTTCAGAGACAAATACAATATTTTCAAAACTTGTATAATGTTGATAACTCAAACAATGATAAGTACAACTTTAATAATGCTTTTTAATGCAAAGTTATACTTTTCATCAAATAAGAATTTCAAGAATTTAACCTAAATACACTGTAAATAAGCTATAAACCTAAAATGAAAAACATATAACATTGTAACATAAAAATGAAATCTCAATAGGCACAGCTGTATTGCATCCAGCAGAACACTAAAATGATCATTAAATGAACAAGAATTTATGAATGTTTTTATTATGCACAAAGCTACACAAAAAGCTCTGCTCACGACAGGTATCAAAACCTGGTTTCTAGTAGCACAAGTCCATTGTACCACTGGAGGACATTTTAAATATAAAACTTAGAACTGAAATTCCTTTAATTAACAAAAAGAGCTATCATATTTCATGTATTAGTATTCTAAAGAACTAATTATTACCTACATGTCAGTTGATAGAAAAATATCAAATAAGCTATATAAAAATAAATTATGAAATTCAATATTTAAGTTAAGGGCTTACTCAAAAACTATTTTTTAGGGATACACACAAAATGCAATAGATATGTTTTATTGAAAAAATACTTTTCAATCTTAGTTTTTGCAAGTGGGTAACCAAAACAAGCTGAATACTCCTCGGTATACACCTCACAAAAAGGTTTAAAAATTACACTTTTCCACTTTAAAGCTTTCAACAACAACAACAACTAATCTACCAAAGAAAACATTTCACAGAAAACAAAGCTCTGATGAAGAGCCATTAACTGTAAAATAGATGACACCTGGTCACACTATTAATGAGGACTAAACAGAACAAAATTCATTTTTTAAAGCTTTATCACGAAACATTAGGAAAAAACTGGAAAACAGAAATCAGACAATTTATTGCATACACATTCAGAATAAATGAAGTTGTCATATTACTGATCAATCTTGTCTACAAACATTCAAATGTATGTAAACCTGAACTGTAAACAAAGTGATATTAAGTAGATATGTTATTGTTTGAGGTACCACAGAAAATGCCTATCATTGCTTCATGTCACTTCGAGGTCACTGATGTTACAAGAAAACTTTTGGATATTTCTTTAACCTAATTTATTTTATGATGATGTTATATTTCTGCACAAAATATTCTTGATAAATGAATGTGACATACCTAAATATATACATGATATATATAATATTTAAATGAAACTACAGTAAAGAATAGAAATTTATTTCCCCCAGTATTTATGACACACAATTCAGGATAAAAAATATCAAATATTTATCAGAACAAATATCATTTCCAATTCCAGCTAGGGAGCACCAATTATAATATATGATAATATGCAAATATTTAAAAATACAACACAAAATCATTTGCATTAATTAACTTTGACAACTATTTTCTAAAGCATGGAAGATGCCAAGTTGTCAAGGGTAAATCACAGAAAATGTTACCATGGCTTCAAAGAGCATGTTAAATGTGGTTCACAAGAAAGAGTTGCAGAAAAAGTAAAAACATATTCTGAGTAAAATATACACTTAGAACTAAAATATGTAACAGAAATTGCATAAAGTGAGCTGGGTCTTCCCACATTCCTCTTAACTTATGTGTTTTCACACAAAAACTAGAAACATGTAAAAATAGTGTTTCAGATTTAACCTTTGTGTGTAACAAGTGATTTTTTTTATCACAAATTTTAGGCTATCTTTTGGCATTAAAAGTGAAAGTTTTGAAATCATTCTTAAAACAAAATAAAAAATAGAATTACAAAAGTAAAGAAAGATGTTAGAGATTTTATAAAAATGGAAAGCCATAATACAGTATTATATTAAAACATTTTTTTGTGTCCAGGAATACAAAACCAAAATATAAAAAAATTAAAGTATATTATGAATATAAATTACTCTGGAAACTAGCCCACATAAAATAAGAACAAAATGTTACATCTCAATATACAGGTTTCATTTCATAAGAAGTAACAAAAACACTGCAAAACTTTTACTATCCTTTAACCCTCTTATTATGGGTACGTCAAAGTGTGAATGTCATTTTTTTCTAATTAAGTTAAAAATTTAATTAAGTCATTTTATCATTCTAAGTGATTAAACTTAACATCAAAACAATTTACAAATCAAACTGTAATACAAGTTGAAATTTTATATAAGGAAATACTTAAAAACAAAATCTTCAATCTCCCCTAGTGTGAGTATTGTAGCATTTGTTCCCTAGGGATTTCCTCTTCTCTAAGTTACCACCCTTCTGAGAATAACTTAACACAAATGACTTATTATAATACAGATATTTTTAAGGTAAAGCATAATTTTTATAGCCTTCAATCTTATTTGTTTATGGAATCATTAATTAGAAAATAAAACCAACTTGTTCTGCCCACCTGTTATATCCTATGTTTCACAAATTGCCAGTAGTTCTCTCATCTTTTATACTTATTTATAACCAACAGAAAGCCAAATGTTTAATTTATCAAATGACATTGTTTTCTGTACACTATTATCTGTTTCATTTTCAGTGTAAAAGTTTCTTTGTGTTCAAATCAACAAGTTAAGCTAAATTTTTAATGTATAGAGTAAAGGTAAAGAAAATAATAAATAAAATATACAGTTTTAAGGGAAAAAAAATGATACTTATTTAGGAAGTTTAAGAAATCACACAAATGGAACTTGAGAATTTTCAGATAAATATTTTTAATTTTAATATGAAACAACTCAAACATTCCCCATATATCCACGGACAAATTTTCAGTAAGAATACTTAAAGATACATATACCCTGTTAAAAGTTATTATGAAAACTGCAATGATTAATTTGTAGTTACAATCTTGGTCACAATGACTGAGCCCATAGCAAGAGGGTTAATTCAAACATGAACAAAAACTTTACAAATTTTATATATTTAACTTGTGTGCAAAGGTAACAAATAAAACTTCTATTCCTCATTAACTGCCTAAAGATATACTTAGATTTCATGTGCTAAAACTGATGCAAATATTATGTTTAAAACTTACAAAGATTATTAAAGTCAAGTTTAAACCTTATAATGTGAAAGATAACCACAAAACTTTAGAAACTTATTCTGTAACCTTCAAAAGTTCGGTGAGCAGCAACTCTGAGGATGATTCAGAATTATAATTCTTGGTTGTTAAGGCACGAGGTGGAGGGAGGTTCCGTTCTAAGCGATATGCTTCCCAGCGAGCATCATCTGATTCGTGAGTTAAGTATCTGACTCCAACATGAGATTCCAATTCCCGTAGATCACACCACAGCTGATAATCCTGTATTATGAATTATAATTTAAGACTAAATTAGACTGAAAAATTAACTCAATAGCTCATATTAATACTTGATTATAATATTAAGGAATAGTTTCATTTAAGCATAATAGTTACTATATAAACAAACTTAATATAACTAGCCCCATAACACTGTGTATTAAAAAATAGTTGGGTATTAGATATATACACTCACTACATATAAAACATTTACACTGTTACCAGAATGAAATTTATTATATTTTTAGTCTTTTTTTTTAATACTTTACAGTTAATTTTTACAGGTTCATTGTTTTTGTATATCAAGGTAAGTATGTAGGACAATTGTACTTTATTATATTTTCTATCAACTATAACAATACTACTATAAAACAAGATTTAATAGGCTCAACTATAACAAAATCTTAATTTTTAATACTACTTCAATCTCAGATTATCTTAATCTAGATGTAATGTTTTGTTTTTAAAATTATGGCAAATAGAAAAGTTAACCTCAAATGCAAATTATGCTACTTGTGTATGCATGAAAACTTGTTGTCAATTTGATAAATAGAAGAATGCTGCTTGGGTGTAGGAATCTGAAAACGAATTTGTTTCTTTTATATTATTATTAAAGAACAGATTACCCCTTTAAACTGCCTATTAAACTTTACCTTTAGTGAAAAGGACTGTGTTTATTTTGAAATTGTGCACAAAACTATACAAGGGCTATTGGCACTAACCATTCCTAATTTAGCAGTGTAAGACTACAGGGAAGGCAGCTAGTCATCACCACCAACTGCCAACTCTTGAGCTACTCTTTTACCAATGAATAATGGGATTGACTGTCACTGTATAACTACTCCATGACCCTCAGATTACGAGTTGAGTACCTTAAACATCTGCTCATGCTGGGCCATGGTGAAACAGGAAAAAATGTGTAATATCATAAACTTTAAGACCTATAAACACCAGTCACATAAATTTTAGTTCAGTCATGTAGAACATCTAAGTTGAAGAAGAAATGAGACTTTACACAAATATTATCTAGACCTTCATTGCTATTTAATAATTCATGAATGTTATCGACTCTAATACCCTTTCATTAAACCAATATTACTTCTTTTTTTCCCTAATATCTTATGTTGCTTTTTTTACATTTTCAACTAGGGCCAACATTTCAATCCTTTACTTTCTTATGCATCTCTTACGTTATGTTAAACAATATTCTAAACGGTATCCCAACATTTCGCAGTTGCAATTTCACACCTGACTCTTGGCAGCCAACAATCTGACAGCCAAGCTCTTTGGCAGCGGAAAATTTCTCACCCAGGAAAATTGGCAGCGAATGATTACCCAGCCGAGTATTTACATCAATATTACAATTTAAGAAAAAAAAAGACTCGCATATCATACAGCCATGTAGCCACATTTATTCACAGTCAAAATCGTACAGCCATGCTGCCACATCTGTTCACAGTTTAAAGCAGTAGTCTTAAGCGTGTCTGCTGTATCATGCACTTGAGATTATCTGCACGTGGTAGACTTGCTGCAACAGCTGGTGCTACTGTAGTGGTGTTGTTAGCCAAAATGGTAATAGGTGGCTCTGCTGTAGCACCTTCCTGCGTTTTAATTGTAGATACAACTTCCAGGACGGATTTTCTCTGTCCATCGGGTGTGTGGCTGTGCTCCTTGAGGCAAGCTCAAACTGTATCGTCTCGGACATGAATCCGCACTGGCCAGTGCAAAGTTCTGTAATTTTCACACATTTAGAAAGTTACCTGATTGTCCTTCTTGCTAAACATATCCATTGTTGCATGCCTTCTGCTTTCCTCTGTTTGATGTTATGTAAGTTACTGAGTTATTCATGATGTTACTAATTGACTGTTTGAAACTGTTTTAAAATAAATCAATGAAAGTTTAACGAGAAAACTATGTTTTGAAGTTCTAACAGTAAATGCAGACATTTTATATGTTTTCTTTTCCAGGTTTAATAGTGGCATCAATTTTCAAATGGATGTTAATTTATTGTTAACATTAGTAACATCATGAACAACACCATAACTTAACTATGTATTGCCTGGCTGGGTAATCATCCCCTGCCAATTTTCCTGGGTGCAAAATTGTCTGCTGCCAACAAGCTCGGCTGTTAAATTGTTGGTTGCCAAGAGTCAGTTGCGAAATTGCAGCTGTGAAAAGTCGTAGAACCATTATAAACTGTTATTTTGTCTGTCCACTATAAATATTTCCACATTCAGTTATAAATTTCACCATTTTGCATTAACTGTAGTTAATCTTTAGTGTTATCTAAAATTTGTTTTATCTTATTTATCAGGTTAAATATACGATAAAATATATGTTGATTTTTAAACACTTTAAATAAACTCGGTCAAACCTGCTGTTTATTCCACAAGTGACAACTCATTTAAGTCCATTTGTTTTCTACATTCCTTGAAACTTCTGTGAAGATGTAAAATACTTTTTTTTTGTTTCAACATGACAATTCTTGGTGTAGTAGCAAAAAATCAGAGAAAGGTTTCCTATAATTAGATATTTCTAAGTTCCCTTGTTCATTCCTTTTTACCAATACATCTAGAAAAAGCAAACTATTATTTTTCTCAATTTCACAAGTGAATTGTATTGAAGGTTCTATGCTATTCAAATAGTGTGTAAACTCTGTTAATGACATATTGCCATATCTCCACACCATGAATGTGTCAATCTACATATCTAAATACCAGGTTTATGTACAGCTTTTGTTTCAAATGGATCCAAATATGTGTAAGATAAAACTGGTGACAAGTGAGGATCCCATTGCAAGCAAACCTTCATATTGTTTATAAAAATTAACCTGAAAAATTAAATTCTTTACTTGCATTTTTTTAGGTTAATTATTACCGTTTATTTATTAACAATGTATTTTTGAAACACTTAATTACATCTTTTATTGAAAACTTCTAACTAACAACATTAACAAATCTTCCTTATTGAACTTTACATTTTGAATATTTGATATGATGATGTGCCAATAGTCAACTGGTCTAAAACTTATTAATTCTGTGTGTGTTTTTGGAATAAAAAATCTGAGTAATAAACTTAGCTGGAATTAATCTATTTTTTCTGTATCTGTTAGTTTTTAACAACTGTTTTTACTAATTCATGATATTTACTTAGAGTCAAAATCATGTTCAATAAGAACTCTCAATTAATGTCTCACATACTTTTAACATAGTCACATTTATTAAGTATTGCAAGTTGCCTTCCTTTATTTGCCTTGCAAATAATATATATTGTTTTCTCTCAAAAGGGTTAAAATTCCCTACAAATATATGACATTCAGTTCCAATTAAGTTTTGAGATTTCTCATCACTTTATCCAAATTTGTTTCTATATCTGTTATCCATTCTTCTTTTCCAATGCTTGACAATTATTAGACAAATCCAAAACATTTATTTAATACCTCCAGCTGATTATTATTAAGAATTACATCTAACTTTTATCTTAGGATCCTCCAAAAACTTCTTATAATTCGTAGGTAAATTATCCAGTTTTATCAGTTTTTCATCTTTCATTTCATTTATCAATTTCTTATATTTATCAATACCTCTCTCTGTCTGGTTCCAAATAAACCTTTCTTATACAATCCAAGGTTTTCATCAATTTATTTTTTTTCTGAAGAACTGTAATGCAATACATGTTTTCTGGTTTTATGCACATAGTGCTCCTCTTGATGTATTTTAACCCTTTTGGCGCAGTTGGCGACCACAGTCAACTTGAAGGCTCAGCGCGGTAGGCAACCTTCCTTTATTCCTGTTATTCTTATGTATTGAATTTAACATGTATAGTATTGGGTACAATCACTGAATATTTCAGGGACTTTTGTTGAGTTATTGCCAAGATATCATGCTTTTAGTACTGATACCGTAATTAGTTGAAGTATCAAACATATATATTCAGCGCCATGCCAAACATTAAAAGTTGTTATTCAGGGCCGAAAGGGTTAATATTGCATTTCACTTGTACAAGTTTTGGAGAAACTTTTGTTTTTTTATATCTCACCAAAAATTTAGTTTACTTTGAATTATGTAATGCAGAAGCTGCTTGTGATCATACATAATGAAGAATTTTTGATAATTATTTTTAGTTACTTTATCTAACCTAATAACTTTCCAATTTTTACATTCCAGTTACTTTTATAACAATGAATAAAGAATGCACATGGGTCTTCTTTTGTTTTGCCATTGATTGTCATTGAAACTTAAGCCTAATTTTTTCATATTACTTATTATACTAGATAATTTTTTTATATAATTAAATAATGCAACTAGTTAATAACACAGAATAATAACATATAAAAAGCAGAACTATAAGTGAAACAAACAGAAAATAATGTAACATAATACATCTTACAGGTTAAAACTTTGGCTTTCTATTGGTTATAAACAATAGAGAATTAAACACCAGAAAGAACAAGTTGCAGTTTGTGAAATGTGGGCATGGCAAGTGAATCTGATTTTCTACTTTATAACAACATAAGCAAATAAAATTGAAAGGTACAAAAATTATGCTTTGCCTTAGTAATATTCATATTATATAACAAGTAATTTACTTTAAATTTCACACTTCTCAGAGAGGTTGTAAATACTTTAAAAAAATGAGGGAAGACCAAAAGAACAAATGTTAGTTTTAATTAGAGAAGACAGAATGTTTCAAATATTTCCTTAAAGTACTTATATAATGTTAAAACCTGATTTATTAGCTATATTTTGATGCCAAACATCTTAATATATGTTTATAATAAAGTACTTTAATTATATTTTGAATGTAACTGTATAAAGTTGTGATATGTCCACTTTCACCTACCTGATGTAAATAGGTTAAAGGAATTTGAGTCACTTGCATCTTTATTTCAAATTTCCAACTGGTTTTGTAATACTGTTTCCATTATCAATACAAACATGATAGTTCAAGTGAAGAGAATCATTAACTCAATGTACTGGTATTGTTCTTATGCATAATACTTGGACACTTTACAATGTACTGGTATTGTTCTTATGCATAATACTTGGACACTTTACAATGTACTGGTATTGTTCTCATGCATAATACTTGGACACTTTACAATGTACTGGTAAATACACAAAGAAAGAGTTGTTGTTTTCCTCAATTTGTAGTTCATTGGACTATTTAATTTTTGTAACAAAATATTTTATTAATATTAAACCAAATCTCATATAATTCTAAAAACTTGCGAGTGAAACCTCCATCAAATTTCAAGTATTTTGTAGGCCACTTTTTAAAGAGAAAACCATTAAGTTACAAGAATTTCATGGTCTCAATAAACTTCCAGGTCTCAAAAATACTCTTACCTGTAGCCAAGTATGAAAGAGAGATTTGTCCACAGTGTACCTCTTTCGGGTCTTTACTTGAAGTAAGTTGTGGATCAAGTCAATAGCTGAAGTAGAAAGTCAAATTAAAAGGCACAGATAAGCTACAAAATCTCAATAAAACTACATACAATCTAACATAATTATGGTTTACTAATCACTTAAACAACTATTACCCATCAGTTTCTGCTTTATTTCCTTTGAGTAATGAACGGATTATTACCATTACTAATGTATTTTATAATTGTCTTTTTTGTTTCTCTTTACTATGTCAAAATGAAGAAGGAAAACATTTTGAGTTACATTTTACTTGCACTACAATTTTACAATAATAAATAGAGATCTTAAACACTTAAAATAAATATTAAAAATCCAAGCAAATGTAAATGTAAAAATGGCTAACATGACCTTCTGAGACATGTAATGGTATTTGAAAGTACCTTCTGGGGAAATTTCTTTCCAAGGATTAGGTGGATACATGAAAGTAGCATTTTGGATTTGGTCATTTATATCTTCATCTTCATTGAAAGGGAATGTTCCACTTAAGCTGTAAACAGTATAAGAGATTAATAAAACTTATTTTTCACTATGTTAAAAAACACATCTTGATGCCAAATTTAAAAGGAAAAAATAAAAATACTTTTTTTGAATTCTTATAACAAACACTGAATTTCTGTCATACTATAAACACAAAAATGAGATTACTTTCATTTACCTAATTAATTAATTTTAAGTTTTTTGAAGAGAGAAGCATTTGAGAGAGAAGGCTAATAATTCAAATTTTGATCATTTAAAGTGACATTTAAGTTAAGATTTTTTTTTTAAGCTATTACATTGAATTCTTTTTTTTTCATTATTTTACCATTATAACAATGTACTAAAGTGTTTCAATCTGTTTTTATTATCTGGTATGCACCTCCTGTTCTCAATTAGTTCAACATAATGTAAAATCATATGTAATGTGTAAATATACAGAAGCCTTCCAGTGAAATATAGACAAACAGAGACATAACTTTTACTTTCTCACCTGACATAGATGATCACACCTACTGACCACATATCCAGTGACCTGTTGTAACCTTTGTTCCTTACTACTTCAGGTGCTACAGGTTAGATAAATACCATATAATTTATGAAACATTTTATTTTTCACACATAAATAAACATATCCATTTAGATTCCTTTGTGTGTGAGTGATTGCTAGTGTTCTATAAACGTAGTTGTATAAAATTATAATTCACACACATACACACAATGAAATTTAATGGATATCTTTACTAATTTAGATTTCATGTGTGTGTGTGTATGTGCATGCATGAAATATACTTTTATACAACTACATTTATCGGGCTCTAGCAATCATTTAATATATCATATGATCAGTCTATTTTCCAAAGGTAAATCTTACCTATAAAATAAATGGTATACTACTTTCTCCAGAGTCACTACTAACTAATTTGAGGGCCAGGGATAAAACCTACAACAGGGAGTCTAAAAAAGTGAAGTTTTCTAACTCCCCACATTTAACATGGCATCAAAAAAAAATTATCCACTCTGAATTCAACAATAATAAATATAAACTAAATGAGAATCAAACGTCTACAAAAAAAAAAGGTATTACAACACAAAGTGATGCACAGTCTACACCTGGACTTTATTCCATTGATCAAGCCAATGCAAAGAAACAGAGAATAAATTCACAGACATCAATTCTTCATTCTAATGAATACTAGGGAAATATATAAATTGCCCTCCCTAAATTACTAAGGAGAACAAATTGCTTTTGGATACCAAAACTGTAAAGCACAAAAAGCCTGCTTTTACGTATCAAAACTGTAAAACCGCGAAAGCCTGCTTTTACGTATCAAAACTGTAAAACCGCGAAAGCCTGCTTTTACGTGTCAAAACTGTAAACCGCGAAAGCCTGCTTTACGTGTCAAAACTGTAAACCGCAAAGCCTGCTTTTACGTATCAAAACTGTAAAACCGCGAAAGCCTGCTTTTACGTATCAAAACTGTAAAACCGCGAAAGCCTGTTTTTCCATATCAAGACTGTAAAACCGCAAAAGCCTGCTTTACGTATCAAAACTGTAAAACCGCGAAAGCCTGCTCTTCCATATCAAAACTCTAAAATCAAGAAAGCCTGCTCTTACATATCAAAACCGTAAAACACAAAAAGCCTGCTTTTACGCGGTCAAACCAGAAACACACAAAGCCTGCTTTACGCGACCAAAACCAGAAAACACAAAAGCCTGCTTTACGCGCAAACCAGAAAACAAAAGCCTGCTTTTTGGTCAAACTGTAAAACACAAAAGCCTGCTTTACGTTGTCAAACTGTAAAACACAAAAAGCCTGCTTTTACGTATCAAAACTGTAAAACACAAAAAGCCTGCTTTTACGTGTCAAAACTGTAAAACACAAAAAGCCTGCTTTACTGCGTATCAAAACTGTAAAACACAAAAAGCCTGCTTTTACGTATCAAAACTGTAAAACAGCAAAAGCCTGCTTTATGTGATCAAACTGTAAAACACAAAAGCCTGCTTTGCGTGATCAAAACTATAAAACCAAAAAAGCCTGCT
This sequence comes from Tachypleus tridentatus, assembly GCF_004210375.1. Taxonomy (NCBI): domain Eukaryota; kingdom Metazoa; phylum Arthropoda; class Merostomata; order Xiphosura; family Limulidae; genus Tachypleus; species Tachypleus tridentatus. The sequence continues at coordinate 84,594,281 of NC_134832.1, read as the reverse complement.
TTATCATCAAAACTGTAAACCACGAAAAGCCTGCTTTTACGATCAAAACTGTAAAACCAGCTTAAAGCCTGCTTTGCGTGATCAAACTGTAAAACAGCGAAAGCCTGCTTTTACGTATCAAAACTGTAAAACAGCGAAAGCCTGCTTTTACGTATCAAAACTGTAAAACAGCAAAAGCCTGCTTTTACGTATCAAAACTATAAAACCACGAAAGCCTGCTTTTCCAAATCAAAACTCTAAAACCACGAAAGCCTACTTTTCCATATCAAAACTCTAAAATCAAGAAAGCCTGCTCTTACATATCAAAACTGTAAATAACAGAAAGCCTGCTCTTACATATCAAAACTGTAAATAACAGAAAGCCTGCTCTTATGCACCAAAACTGTAAATAACAGAAAGCCTGCTCTTATGCACCAAAACTGTAAAACACAGAAAGCCTGCTCTTATGCACCAAAACTGTAAAACACAAAAAGCCTGCTCTTACATACCAAAAGCATAAAATGCAAAAAGTCTGCTCTTACATATCAAAACTGTAAAATCAAGAAAGCCTACTCTTATGTATCAAAACTGTAAAATCAAGAAAGCCTACTCTTATGTATCAAAACTGTAAAACACAAAAAGCCTACTCTTATGTATCAAAACTGTAAAACACAAAAAGCCTGCTCTTACATATCAAAACTGTAAAACCAAGAAAGCCTGCTCTTACATATCAAAACTGTAAAACCAAGAAAGTCTGCTCTTACATATCAAAACTGTAAAACCAAAAAAGTCTGCTCTTACATATCAAAACTGTAAAACTTTACTTTTGGAAATGCTACAAACCCTGATGATATTTTCTTTATATGGATGATGACACTGAATTAACTTTTACTTTGTACATTTACTTTTTCTACTAAATTATTATATCTATGTTGATCAACATTCTTATCAAAGACATTTCTATCTCCTTGAAAAATGGTCTTAATCTTCATAGTGATTTGTACATAAACCCAACTATCAAAGCACAATATGAAAATTGTTACTATACCCATATTAAATGTAATATCACCCAAAGACAATCTCTCAACACTAAAATAACTTGTACTAAAGAAAACAATTACACACAGGCTCTAAATTATACTGTAATACAGATTATAGAGAATTTTAAACTGAAAAGGCTTAACACCACTCTTAAAAAAAGACTGCACTTAAAACAGCATGGTGCTAAATAATCAAACACCATTCCCTTTTTGTTATTTGTCTTTAAACTTGTGCATTCTGAAAATGCATTTAGTGATTATTTAAAACTTTTATTGAAAGTCTCAGCATTTTATTCTAAAACAATAAAAACCTTGAAGATGTCCTATTTCATGCTAAAGTTGCATAATTAACTTAATTAGAAAATAGCTGTTATCCCACTAATAAAGCTCGTTAGACCCATATGTTCAGGAAAACTACTAAAGTTTTTAGTCATAAAAATAACTTTAAAATTACTGAAGAAATAACTTGCTTGACACAACATTTTTCTCAGTGTCAAAAATGTAACCATCATTATACTGGAAAAATCTTAACAGCTCTTACAGACCAATTCAATGACTGCAAGTTTTTTATCAATACAAAAAGTACCTTGTTTCCCAAAATAACATACAGTCTGACTAATATTGATATCAAACCTTGGTTTAGAACTAAAGCACATGGTGAACTAAAAGAAGAATAGATTTAATTGTTATTAAATTGACCTTAATCTTGAGTAAGGGATCATTGACAGTTAATAAGTTTGTCAGATAATTTTTTTTTTTACTTTAAAGCATGTTTCCACATGAAAGGTGACCACTTTTACTTCACTTACAGTATTTTTTATCATTACTAATTTTTGCATCATTTTCTCATCATGTTTTCTTGTAAGTTGATTATTTATTATTTCCTTTTTCTTCCCAATTATTTTTTTTATTCTTATTCATTTTCTCCTTTTATCTTATGTTATCCCTTATTTAATTTCTGTAGTTAATATCGATGTATAGAAGACATTAATATTAGAAATAAATGACCTCACACAACACCAAAATGTTGTTTTAATTTAATGACACTTTTGACAATTAAGACATTTTGGTGTTATGAGGTTGTTTATTTCTAGTATTACACTACGTAACACAAATTTTGTTCCTGAATAGTATGTGTTATTTCTTAATTATTTATGTTGTAAAGTACAGAAAGTGGCCATTATTCCCTTCAAACTTTGCTTTTGTAACCTGGATAATGAAATTTAGAAATTAACCTATTTTCTATATAAAAATGGGCAAGTTTGCACATTTTCATTTACATAAGGTCTGAATAAAACAACGTATGAATCAAGAATTACATGTATTTATACTAAAGTTATATAAAAATGTTTAGAAGTGAACAGTTTTTTGAGATTTGCGACTGTAATGTAAATCACTTTCATGTATCAGCCCCCAAATACAGTCTCCCTTTATGTTTTCGTTATACACTCCCAGGTCACAATAGTAAAGTTTGAAGAGAAAAATAGGTCTTTTCCATTTACTTTAGGTATAAACAATTTGGAAATAACACTTTCTATCCAAGAACAACAAAAAGTAAAAATTTTGTTACACTGTGTTATTATGCTTTTCTTGCCAATATTAATTCCCCTTTTGCTTTTGAAATTTCCTGTTCTAAATAATTTCTCTACTTTTCCCTTTCTTTACTAGTTACTTCACACATACAGTGTTCCTGCATTTCTTCATACATTTGAAATCAGTCACTTCTATAATATTCCTTCTGAAACCCAACCACAAAAAGTTCATGTTATTAGAAAGTGCTTTCACTCACATCTATAAAGATAACTTCACCAACTTTTCATGTTTTACACTTCATGCTCAACATAATTCTATTTATTGTTTTTCAACTTGATTATTAACAAACCTAGATATGCAGGAGTTCCAACTAAAGACTTTCGGAATGATTTTTCACCAATAATACGAGCAAAGCCAAAGTCACAAAGCTTCACCTGAAATGAAAAAAAAATGTATAATAATCATAAGTGCATAAGATAACAGAATAAGAGATTTCAAGTAGAATTAGCAAATAATCACTAACACACAAGATGACAAGCAACCCTACTGCAATGTTTCTAATGGTTATTACAGCAAAAAACATTTGTTGCACGTTATGCAATATGTAATTTGAATAGTAATAAATATAAGTAGAATACAAATAATTTAAGATTTTTTATAGGTAGAACTGTTTGATAACTGCTGGTACATAACCTAACAGATTTCAGGTAAAACTGGCTAATAATCACCACGACGTAAAATAAAAGATTTCAGATAGAACTAGCTAATAATCACCAATATTCAAGCTAACAGCTTAAATATTAAAAGTGTTAAATATAAGTAGAATACAAATTGTTTTCCAGCTTATTGATTTGCTAACAAAAGAAATCGGTGTGTGCATTTAATAAAAAAACATGTATGTCAATGTTCAAATCATATTAGAGTAGAAAATATTTTAATTCAAAACAATAAACTTTAAAAATCAAAACCATACACCTGGCCTTCAGTCAACTCTTCTGAAATATAATATCTTGAACAAGAGTGCAGACTTATAAATGGTCAAACAACTGAAAATATTCACAGAAAGTTTAAATTGTAAATGAACATTCATATCTTACTTGTGGAAAATCTGAATCTGATGACAGCAAAACGTTTTCTGGCTTTAGATCACAATGAACAATATTCTTGGAATGTAAATGTTTCAGAGCTGTCAAGATCTGAGAAAAAAGAAAATACATCAAAGTCGAAAACCCCATTTATATTTTTATGATTTTTGCAGGTATAAAAACCTTGTAGAAATATAAAAAGGAAATTGAAAATTTCAATTTTAATGTAACACTTGTTTCAGGTTTAATAGAAATTTAATTTTATCTAATATGATAATTCTTAGAATAAATATTACTTGGTAAATCAGAAATTTTGTGTTGCGTTCTGATAACCTCCTGTGCTCACTGGATAAGATCATTTCCAACATATCACCTTTCAGCTTTTCCATCACAACAAAGATCTGACAGAAAAGAAAGAAAGAAAAGGAAATATAATTTTTAACACCAATTTTTAAATGACAAGTGTTAAGTAATAATTCTTTATTTCTGATACAACCTGAAGCAAATAAAAACAAATAAAGCTAAAATGTATTGAAGTAAACACCAGAGAAATACTATCCTCACTCACTAAGATTCCTGTTTTAAAACTAGTATTATATGTATTGCAGTTAATTTTCTGTTAAAATTTAAATTCAACTTCTAATTTTAGAATAACCTAATATGCAATTAAGATTTCACTAGCATTTCATGATCATTTATTTTATTATTAAAGAGAAAACTCATTTCAATAATTTAAAAACCTGTTCATTTTAATATTCATAATCAATCTGTTACATGAACAACAGTTTTTTTTTCTTTTCTTGTTGACAACACATACTTCTGAACCTAAAACAACTAATTTCACTGTTAACCTTGACATGCACAAAGATGCTGTAAGCCTCAGCTAATAACTTCACATCCATTATGAATTACTGAATTACTATTAAATTTTACTTTTTTAATAATTTATGTAAGCATGCACGTTTACTCTTCTCAAAATACTAAAAATTATTGAGAGTCTCTCCTAAAATACTGTAAAAATATTTGATATACAGACAATTTATTTTCTACTAGCATAATAATTATCACTTTTAGTAACCAAATCCACTCCTTATAGAACGTACAGTTTCATGCGTTTCAAACATCTTCTCCAGATTGACCACTCCAGGGTGATGAATATCCTGAAGAATGGTCACTTCATTCTTCAAGTAAGCTTCCTGTTTGGCAGGCAACCTGGTTTTATCAATAACTTTAACAGCCACTGCCCGAGCACTTGTACGATGGACACCTGTACAATTGTGAGAAGTAGAAAGTGAAAATATAACTCCAAAGTAATAAGTACTACTGATGCTATATGGTGAAAAACCTATATAGCAAGATTAGTAATATGAGGAATATTTATTTAATTATTACTTGAAAAGCAACCTGTTATATATATACTAGGGTGCATCAAAAAACAAAAAGTTGTGACACTCAGTCGCTCGCTTATAATTTGATTCCATTCAGTGAAAAAAATATGCTAGCGTAAAAATCAATCCAATACATTAATATTTAGGGGTTGCGCAATGTGGACAAAATACCAACATGCTTCCGGAACCAAACGAAAAGTTGGCATTAGTGAAAGGCTAGCTTCGGCTTTAGACAGAACCCAGATCAGTGACCGAAAAGTTGCGCAAATTTTGCTTCCTTTTGCAGCTCATACTGGACATAATATTGAGGATCTTGCCATTAGCCCAAGTTCCATAAGGAGGAAACGAATTACTAACCGTACTCTTCTAGCAGCTGAATTGAAGGAAAGTTTTTTTTCAAACGTTCCTTTGACATTACATTGGGATGGTAAGCTGATGCCTGACTTGGTTGGCAGAGAGAAGATCGAACGTTTGGCAATTTTAGTTTCAGGTAAAGGTGTAGAGAAGATTCTTTCAGTGCCCAAAATTGATAGTGGGGATGCAAATTCAGTAGCTTCTGAGATCGGATCAGTTTTAGTAGAATGGAATGTAAAAGACAGAATTAAATCGCTTTGCTTTGACACCACGGTGACCAATACAGGATCCAAATCTGGCGTCTGTCTGAGGATTGAAATGTCACTTGAACATGAGCTCTATCACCTTGCCTGTAGACATCACATTTTGGAGATTCTTCTGAGCGCGCTGTATTCTCTACTCTCATGATAGAGACATCAAAAAGTCTCTACCATCTGGATATTTTTATCATTACCACCGAAAGAGTGGAGCGCCTCCGAAGAGTACAAACAAGGAAAGGACAGAGTAAAGAAACTTTTTGTGACAAATGACGCAGCTGAAAGAGGGGTAGCTTTAATTCAACAGTTTACGGCAAAGGGCCGCACCAAGAACGAAGATCAGCATATGATTCAGGTGGCAGAAGAACATCGGCAAACATAATGCGAAGGGGGCAGGCAAGATAAAACTTCAATGAAATAAATTTTTCTTTCAAGTTTTTATGTTTTTGCTAATTGTATAATCAATAAATATTAAATAATTTCTTTAAATAATTTAATTACCATTAACAATGTAATGTAGGGTAAATTTAAGGAAAATAGTGAACTTTGCGAGGGATGCGCGACCCCTAAATACTTCGCTATTGAAATGAAACTTTGTCTATGTTCTTTTCTCATGCAGTGGCACAACTGAACAAAAAAACGGGGAGATTTTAATTTTTATCCTTTATTCGCTGACGCACCATAATATATACAAAGCACAAAAATCTGTGTATTTAACTGTCTTTTATCTAATTACTCCTAGGTCACTGGACCAATCTCAAACAAACTTTGTAGGATGATAGTTTGGAACAAGGGGCATTCTAAAAGAGCATTCACAATACTCTCCCCATTATTGCTCTTACTGAACATTTATTATCTCTCAGAAGTTTACTACATCCATAGATCACGACATATCCTTATCCCCACCACAAGAAAAACACAAAAAACATTATTGTATGTGTTGTGTTATAGATAATTTAAAGTGTGTGATGGAGAATACACAAACGTCTTATTTATCTCAAACAGTGCACTACCACAACAGTGCAATGAAAATAAATGACCATCACCATTGCAATAATACATAAAATGTGGCTCTTCGTATCAGCTTTTTGGTAGTACTACCTTCAGCCAAATTAAAGTTATACCAACTTCCTACTTTGACCCATGATATTTCATCTTCAGCCAATAAAATGTAAAATTCACTTGTAATTTCTTCACCTATCTATTAAATAATTATGTGAAACAGTGAATAGGAGCATTATGAGCTTGGTGTTACAGATGGAACACAGAATCCACCCCTAATGCCACTAATTTGGCTGCTCTCTCTTCTTACAAAGCCATTCTGACCATCACACAGTGTATACCATATTTTGAATATACAAATATTAAGTTCTTAACCCCTTTACAATACGCTCAGTATAAAATACTGAGTCTATATACACATTTGCACTTGATAAGAATACATATGAAAAACAAGAAAAACAGGTACTTACCTAAATCTTTTTTTTTATGTCAACCCTACTTTTTGTACTAATTGTATTAGTGCACTAAATAATTTTAATTAAATTAAATAATGCACCAAATAACACAGAATACTAACATGCAAAAAGCAAACAATGTCCCATAACTGTCAGAATTTTTCTGGCTTACTCACTATAAAACTAGAGCTGTTACAAATTCATCCTTGCTAGTCCATCTTTCCTGTGAGAATGAAGCTTATACTAAAAGAGAAATTGAGAATTCTCTGTTCAGAAAACAACATTAATTGGTATAAATAAGAAGTACTTGATTATATTTTTAATGCAAGTCACTAAAAACCTTGTGATGTGCATGTGCACAGTAAGAGATTAAAGCTACTGGTGAAATAACAATGAATAATGAAATAAAATGTTGTTATGAATATATTGTATGAAAGTTAAGTTAGGATTTGGGGTTATTTATCATAGCATCAACCCACACATATTTTTAAGTTCATAACCCAAACAATTGACAGGTACCCATTTGTAATAATTACCTCACTAGGTATTCAATAACATAATTTAGATGGTTATCACCAACAATTTTCCTCTGTTATTTTTAAAAAGATAAACACTAAAATAACTATTTTACTGCTAATTAAATTGTAGTTATATTTAGGGATCAATACCACTAGTTTAAGCATAAGTAATGCATTTGATGGAAAATAAGTTTTAAAATTGTATGGATAAAATTGTCATTAACTACAGCATAACATTACAATTTTGTTTCTTCTTAATTGTCATTTCAAGAAGTAAATTATAACTGATGATATAGCAAGCACAAATATACAAATGAGATTACCCAAAGTACATATTCTTGAAAGCACTGAAAAAAAAAGAGCTCAAGTGAGTATCTTTCAAGAGAAAAACAACTCTTAAGATATATATTATTATCATACATAAAGGACATGCAAGTCCACATCTCAAATAATAATAACCAAAAACCCTGTTTACCTTTAGAATTTACATTAACCATTTATCTAGTTTCTTAAACTTTAACAAACATGTTACTATAGATTCAAGTCAATATGCCACAACCTGAAAATTATTAAATGCAAAAGTTATAACTTTTTACCTCCATACACAACTCCAAACTGTCCAGATCCTAAGATTTCATCCAAGAAGATCTGGTACATGTGACTGACATCCTAAAAAAAAATATCAAAACCAGAATTTGCATAAAATTATGTACTACATCATTTGACAACTTTTTAGTTTAGAATTTGACTTTGTTGTAAATTATTTTATCTCAGAATTTTCTCATCTGTGTTTATTCTATGTATCTGTGATCTCTTCTAAGATCAAGACACCAAACACACTTCATTTTAACAAAACTGATTTTTTTTATTATACAAAGTCATGAAACTTAACCTTTTATGTTGTTTTTATATAACTCTTTAGAAACAAAATCCCTTGCAAATAATTTGTTGGTTAGCCTATCAAGAATGATACAAAGTTGTAATTTTCCACTTCATTAAAAATTAAAAGTCCCTTCAACTCAAGACAAGAGATATTGAAGTGAAATCTGTGAAACTGTCTGTCGCAAGATAAGTTCACAATTTTGAAGCCTAGCCTTGATATCTGATCTCCCAACACAAGGAATAAAAAAGTATAAAGTTTATTAGAAGTTAATAAATAGTGAATGTATTATGCAGCTGCCTTTATATAAATACTAATTTTATTAAGGTCTGTAAAATAAGCATTGTAAATAAAAAGTAACACTATTTTCCTTCTCTGATATTATGTAGTTATGTATAACACGCTTGTATTTTCATATGACAACAATAATGTTCTTCAAAATGTGAATGTATAACACATTATTAAAATAATCTTACTTCATTTGTCTGTTCCTCACTACTTGCTTGCCCATTTCCATCATAAATCAAACCTAACAACAACAAAAAATTGAAAGCTGTATTAAATATCTTGTTACATGAAAAGAGGACAACAGCAATGTGCGTGTTTGCACATACAGTTATGTTAAATTAAAAATGCAGCCAAAAGTTAAAATTTTTCTTACACTGAAAGTGCATTTCTGATAGGTACTTACACTTCCCTTCTCACACAGAACTATTTCAATCTTCTATCTGCCCTCCTAAGCATTGCTAAACACTTTTCACACTCAGTACACCAGACTACATAACCCAACAATTTCGTGCCATTTTTGAATAAGTACATATCATGTGACTACCCTCCACCATTAGTGCTGTAGTACCTATATTGGCACACTAGCTCCCTCTGTCACTCCTCCTTAATCATCACTTTTGAGAATTTGCAAGAACACCAGCAGTGGGGAAGAAGGGTAGGAAGAGTGTAATAAAAGGCATGTATATGTGGTTGGAAATACATTTTCACCATAAGAAAAATAATGTTTGATACAGTCTTACACAGTAAAGATGGAAGGGACCAGTTTAGTTGTCTTACATAGAAACTAAGGATAAAACCACCACTCAGAATGAACAGGTAAGCTTCAAGACAAAATGAAGCACATTAATGGGGTGCCACATTTCTTCAGGAACTTGTAAGCACTTTGCCTTTGAAACAGGAAATGAATCTGATATTGATGTATAAAAAGATGTGCCAAATGCACTTTATTCTGAAAGGTGAAATCTGAAGGAAAAATATAAACCAATTTAGCTGTGTACATGCACAACCTCAACTGGACAGAAAAGGTTCCATAACTCAATCCTTGGCATTATGAGGGTGAGAATTAAAAAAAAAAAAAAGATATACTGTAATAAGTATACTGGCTAGGACATGTGGATTGTGTTATATATATATATATATACACTAAAAAAAAACACTTTAAGAACAAAGTGTCATATGTTAAGTAACTGAAACTATGAATTTCCTCTTCATAATTTCAGCTAAAACCAGAAAAAACTCCCAAAACCATCATATGAGTAAAGAAGTACAACAAACTGAACCCAACATTACAGGGTTGTTGCATTGCCTCAACACAAATGTAAAAACAGGGCAATATCCATAACCAGTATCAATAACTCACTGAACCATAAATTCAAGGAAGACACATCTTGCATCTACAATTACAAGGATGACCTGGAACATTCATTTAACTTTAGGGACAGTGTATGTATATTCTGTTGCCAGTATTATGAGGCAGAAAAAGCCCCCAAACTCAACCACATGAAAAGGAAAAGAACCTCCTGCAACTGGAATTAATGAGAAGAGAAACCTCCAACTGCACACAACCATAGGAACACAGTAACGTAATCCTGATATTGGTATTATAAGGAAGATCCCGGTAGGCTGAACCTGTTCCAACTCACAGCCATCCACCTGGGAAAAAAACATTCAAGAGAAATGAAAGATTTTCCCTCTTCTCAATGAGTGTGTAATTATGAGTACATATGGTAAATTAAATCTATAAACTCCCTCAGGAAGAAGCCTCCATGGTTCACTACCCCAGCAACTGGGAACAAAGAAATGGTAAGGACTCCTGTGCTTCACTGGCAGGAAAAAGGGTGAAGAAATCAGCATGATGGAGAGAGCAAAGGAACATCACACATGAGAAATGCAATGAATGTCCATAATACCTTACTCTGAAAAGCATACCAACCCTGATTTATTTAATCAAAGGGTCGGCAGGGATGAGCAGAAATCCTCTTCTACTTTACTCGTGAACTTCATGAGTGATGATCCACCATTAAGTAAAACTTGTACACATACACACACCACTATTGTAAAAGGTTTGAGACAAAGCATACTTGATCAGGTAACACCCACCACAGACTGGTAAAAATGAGGGTTGCTGAAGATAAAAGCATAAATGAAAGGAAATGATGAGACTTACCCCAATAAAAGATGAAAAGACATTAGAATCACCACAGGAGGGAGACAATATTCACCCAAGATATAGGGAGTAGTCCACATTCCAATCAGAGTGATTTATCTCAAACACCAGTGAGGGCAAGCAACCAAAGACATGATGATATGAGAGGAAACACCAAGGAGACAACAACCTTCCATAGATAAATTTGAAAATGTCTGCCTGATGAGTTGACAAACCCAACCAGTTAGTATGACAGGGGACAGATCACAGGAAACAGAAGAATTTTGGGAAATAAAGTCAGGTAAAACCTAAAAATATGCAGAATTAGCTACATAACACCGTGAGGAGTGAACCAGACAAAGAAGTCAATGAGGACTGGAATGGAAGTAGAAAGATAAGGAAATGGATGTGAAAGCTAAACAGCCTTAATGGGCAACATAGGTCTTAGGAAGGAAGAACCAGTTAAGATATGGGATGGCATAAAAGGAATGGAGAGCTAAAGGGTTACATTAGAGGTATAAATATCCAATATATGATGCTCATAAGCAAAGAGGAGAAAGAAAATAAGTCTTGAAAGAGAGATTGTCAGTGGAACATGAAGATAAAGGTTGAAAGGGGGTATTGGAAAGGCATAAAGAACCATACAGATATCCAAACCAGGCAAATCAAAGGAATATGGGGAATTCATGACTCAAATGGGGGGAAATGACACAAGAAGACAAAATCTGGAAAAATGAAAGGTATTCAACAAGGTCACCCAATAGCTAGACATAGTAAAGGTGTACAAATTTTTGTCAAACAAACAGGGGAATAATTGGGAAAAATGAGGAATAGAAGGGTAAGGAAGATGGAAATGATGTCAGAAGTAACCAAAAGTAGAATGTATACCATTGTCTGTGGTAAATGAACATGGAAGGTTTAATCAGTCAGGAAAGGAAAGATTCAATACATGGAGTCAGTATGTGGGTTGAGACAATGGGCCAGACTCATGAAGACAGTGTTGTGATGTCTGGATGAGCAATGTCCAATCAAGGTTGACAGAATAGAGACCAAGACAGAAGTAAATGTAGGAGGAAGTTGTACCAATAAAGGTTGAAGTAGTGGGAATTGATGGTTGCACCAGATAATACAGAGCCGACAGTAAGTCAAGACACAGTGGGGTTTGGAATAAAGATAAAACTCTGGGGAGGAGTCAAATCGGAAGGTAAACACAAATGTCAAGATGCTTCCTATCTTGACTGAATACAACTGCTCTCAGAGTAAGCAAGACCAAAGGGAAGGACGTTTGGTGTTACAGTAAGTGATAAAGGTATATATGAGGTGTCCCCAATTGAGAACACAACCATCTGCAGACCTGTGGATTCAGGGACCACTCCACGAGGAAAACATTGTGGGGAGGAGATAATTGATCCACAATTAGATTCAGTGAGCCAGAAAAACAAAAAGTTAAGACCATAATGTGGTAACTGAGAGCCTAAAAGAGATATCCAGGACCTCAAAGTACAGAGACTTGGAATTATGTATCTCAAGACAGCTGGTATGGGTATTAGCACTTTAATTAAAATCAAATAGAAAACAACTTTTTTGACCTTTTTGGGTCATCTTCTGAAGACAGTGTGCATGACAACCTGAAGTCAAAGGAACAATGAGTTGCCTACTTTAGTGCCTTCCATTGTCAAAGGTCACAAGACTTATACTTGATAGCCTCAAGCACTGTTACAACAGCTTCTCCCAAGTAACATAAGACCGATAGCTAAAAAAACACATCTATTGTTTTAATAGCTTCTTCTATATAGCTATACAACATAAAGTTCATAATTAACAGTCCCAACTACTGTTATAGTAGTTTCTCCTAGGCAACAAAGTAATAACTAAAAGTTGCCTTTATTGTTATAACAGCTTCTTCCAGGTACTGCCTTAATCATTGTTGCATCATCTGGTAAATGTAAGACTGATAGTTAACAGCCTCAAGTATCATTACAACAGCTTCTTCTAGGTAACATAAAACTGATAGTTAACAGTCTTACAACAGCTTCTTCTAGATCAGGGTCTACAAAACACAGCTTAACAATTCTCTCCTGCCCTCCACGATTACTGACATTTGTGGAAAGAACATGAGGACTTAGTAGTCAATGTTGAAATAAATTAATACAGTAAAAAAGGTGCAGCCCAAGACAACTTACAAAGGTTCAAGGAGTGGTTTACCTGTGAAATTTATTACCCACCCCTGTTCTAGATATCTCAAGAATTATTATAAAAGCTTCTCCTAAGTAACATAAGCCTAATAGTTAACTGCCTCAAGTACTGTTACAACAACTTCTCCTAAGTAACATATGACTAATAGTTATCAGCCTCAAGTATAATTACAACAGCTTCTCCTAAGTAACATAAAACTAATAGTTAACAACCTCAAGTATTGTTACAACAGCTTTTCCTCTAAGTAACACAAGATTAATAGTTAACAGCCTCAAGCACTGTTACAACAGCTTCTCCTAAGTAACATAAGACAGAGTTAACAGCCTCAAGTATTGTTACAACAGCTTCTCCTAAGTAACATAAGACTAACAGTTGACAGCCTCAAGTATCATTACAAACACTTCTCCTAATTAAAGTAAGACTGATAGCACAGGCCTGCACATTTAAACTTCAAAATACAGTAAAGTCTCATTGTTTCGAAGTCGCTAGAACCGAATATATCACTTGTATCAAAGTTGTTGACTGGTCCGGCCAACTGTCCATATAAATACATAGTAACAAAAGCCCCTTGAACCGAACTGCATGTATCGAAGTGTCGGCTTGTAACGATGTATAATTATAGTCCCTAGGGTGTGAAAAGCATCAATATTACATCCTTTGTATCGAACCAGGTACGAAGATATTTATTTTTCTCTTCTTCCCTAAATTAATTGTCACCACTGCCGGCTGCCGACCACCCGCTACGCCGCTAGCAAGTGCAATTAGTCAGTCTCCGCACAACAATGTGTGGTGCCACCATCAAAATCTTACACTTGAGAAATAGTGGACTGCAGATGGGGTAGTAGATTAGCCTAGCAATGTTTTTACAACAATTATGGTCAATAACACTTTAAACCCCTGCCCGCCCCAACTCACCCTCCCTCCCAGCAAAAATTAGCTTAGATATAAAATTTTCAGATTATGGCTTGAGTAGATTATGCCTGGGCAGCCTGCATGCTGTGGCCTATAAAAGGCTAATCACAGTCAAACTATACAGATCATTAATCATTGATCATGGCGAAGCACAAGCTTGTATCGATAGAAACTAAAATTGCAGCAATAGAAGAAGTTGAAAAAAAAGTTAAAACAAAAACAGAAATAGCAAAAGCATTTGATGTGCCTCTGAACACTTTGTCAACATGGTTGAAAAATAAAGAGGCCATATTGTCTTCTCGAGACAACTTTTGTCCCAACAGAAAACGCATGCGAACTGCAAAACATTCTGACCTAGAAGCAGCATTGCTTCTGTGGTTCAAAAATGCTAGATCAGAGAATGTTCCTATCTCTGGGCCTGTTATGCAAGCAAAGGCAAAAAAACTTGCTGATCAAATGGGAATCACTGACTTTTGCATGAGTGATGGGTGGTTAACCCGATTCAAAAAAAGACACGACATTCAATTTTGTACGATCTGTGGTGAGTCTGGTAGTGTAGAACCAGAGCAAACAAACCAGTGGACATCAACAACACTGCCACACCTGCTAGAAAACTACAGCCCACGAGATGTCTTCAACGCAGATGAGTCTGGCTTATTCTTTAAACTTCTGCCAGACAAGTCTCTTGTTATCAAGGGAGACTCCTGTCACGGCGGGAAGCGAGCGAGGGAGCGGCTGTCTGTTTTGGTATGCACCAATATGGACGGCACCGAGAAGCTTCCTTTACTTGTCATAGGTGAGTGTCAAAAGCAGGTAAAAATATTTTCCTGTGTTTTCTATAGAAGTTATTTTATGATTTTCTTCAGATTATTGACATGTAAATGTTTCATTTTTAATTTCAAGACATGTACATTTTCTTTCTTTTTTTTTTAGGAAAGGCAGCAAAACCGCGTTGCTTCAAAGACGTCAAAACCCTGCCAACACCATACAAAGCCAACAAGCGAGCTTGGATGACATCAGAGCTATTCACCGAGTGGCTGAGAGAACTTGACCGAAGGTTTGTGCTGCAGAAAAGAAAGATCCTTATGATAATTGACGACTGCCCCGCCCACTCCAACCCCACTGGACTTAAGGCCATCAAACTGGTGTTCCTGCCTCCCAATACCACAAGCAAGACACAGCCCATGGACCAAGGCATCATCGCTAATCTAAAACATCATTACCGCACCCTACTGCTACAGCGTCTTATTGATCCAATAGACAATAAAAGTGTTTTCACTGTGACTGTGCTTGAAGCCATGCGACTGCTACGCTCTGCCTGGTCATTGGTAAAGCAATCAACCATAGCCAATTGCTTCAGAACTTGTGGCTTCTCCTCTCCAGAGCCAGCAGAAAACAGTGAGGACCCCGAGGATGACATACCATTGGCCCAGCTCTTGACACGGCTGAATGTCACTGGGTTTACGGTGGATGGCACAGCAGAGGACTACGAGACTGCTGATAATGATCTGATCACTAGCACACCCCTGACAGACAGTGATATTGTGGCCATGGTGCAAAATAAACAGACACCAGAAAATGACAGTGAAAGTGAAGATGACGACAATGAGGAACCCCCCCCCCCATCCAAACACATTCTGCAGCTCGTGAGATGTGCCTGCAACTTCAGATATCTTGAACACCAGGCTAATGCAGGACAGTTTATCTCTCAATTAAACATGGAGCATTTTGTGACCAAGTGCCAGAGGGACAGCAGTTCGCAAAAAAGCATTGTGCAATATTTCAAGTGACTCCACTTAGACGTTCCTGCTGGTGTTTGTATCCTGTACATTATAATTACATATGTCTATATTATGAATGTTATTTTTTTTTGACATGTTTTTTTTTTACAAGTGCTGTTAATTGTCCTTTTGAATTTCATTAAATGTGTTTTAAGTGTTTACACACGTGTGACTTCTGAGTCTTTAATCCAATTACCGGTACTGCAACAGCCATCAGTTATAGGGCCTACCATTACCAGACTTGGCTAGTGAATGAAAAAAAATCCTTTTAACGAACTTCCTTTGTAACGAACAATTCTCTTTGGTCCCTACGACTTCGTTACAACGAGAGTTTACTGTAGTTGTTTTGGTTTCAATAACAGATTTTCCATAATTCAGCTAAGCAAATTTAGAAAATAGTATTTTTCTTTTTTCCTATCACATAAGGAATTTTTTTACAAATCAGGAAGAAAGAAAAGATTGCTTAAAACAAATTGTTTTTTTTACCACAGTGAACATTTTTATTTTTGTTTTTTTAATAAAAATACAAACTGAAGTAAAGGGAAGAACATCATTCATCATGATCTTTTTTTTGTGCGAGATCTGAGCATCTTAGTCTTAAAACTATGTGTTGTAGTTTTTCTTTTATACATTATATCTGTAACATCTTTCGATGACCAGCAGTAATCAACCATCATGATGTTCTACTTTCCCTGATACCTCTTTGCCATTTCCCTGATGTTTTGATGAAACCTTTCCCCTTGTCCTTCATTAAGGACAGAGATTTTCAGGGAAACAGTCAATATGTGAGCATACAAAATTAACTTTCATGCACATAGTACAAGCCAACCGTTTGAATTTATCAAGCATGTTACCGAAAATATTTTCATAATTTGAGTCCTTGTTGTTTCCCAAACATTTGTCAATAACATTTTTAAAGGCAGTCTGTGCTTCTTTTTTAACTTTCTTCATTGTTCATCCAAAGTCAATTTGTAGTCACCATTCAGGAATTACTACAGAACACGTAAAAATTTCAAAACAATAAAACCAAGGCAGGCCTGTGTAATTAAAAGCCTCAAGTATTATTACACTTTCTCCTTCTGACTTTCAACAATTTAAGAATACAAAATAACATTCAATAAAACTAAACTAGCATTTAGAGTTCCTTCTCTTTCATTTTAACCTTACAAAGTGTTGAGGCTTTCATTTCTCTGATTGTAAATTAAACACTCAAAATTTATATGCCTATTACAGAAGGAATATTCATTTACATATATACAAAGTTAAAAAAATAATTTCCCATTTGATAATAAAAGACAATAATGAAGTTGCTTATGCAGATTTTATAACTCTTTACAAAAGCATTCTATGCTTTGTTTTTCTATTAAATTTTCAAATACAGCTCTTCAAGACAAATGCTCTAGCAGGCCTCACCTTGATTTGTAGCAGCAAAAGATGAAGACACTGGCATTAGCGCTTGTCGAATAGCAGCCTCCCACTCCTTTGAAATGTCAGAGTCTTCTCCAACATAATAGTCCACATTAGCTGTGCGCAACTCAAAGCAGTGCTTGGCTCCAGGAGACTCAGAACTAAGACTCTGTTTGGGAGTCTCAAGGGCCAAAATTTCTGATAAAGGAATTTCCTGTCAATTTTATTAAGAAAATATTGATTAACCAGACATTTGAAGAACACCAATATTGACTTTTTACAACAATAATAATAATGATGATGACATAAAAATATTATTAAAACTGTCACTGCTAAATAACTGTTTATATTAGTGAACCATTATATCCAGAAAAAAACAATATACATAAAATTTTCACTGGTCACTTTACCTTATAATATTTGGATGTTGTGTCATTCTGGAACAAAGTAATAGCCTTACTATCAAGCCACCAATAATGCCTTTTCCTCTGAAATGACCAAAAAAATAAGTAACTATTACTGGTCAAATTTTGTATGTAAACATACATTTGAGATAAAAGGATGCTTTCAAAAATTTTAAATATCTGAAGTTTATAAAAAATAGTGTGTTGTAGTAGCTGTCCAAGAAATACCATTTTTTTAAAATTCATCTTCTGTATATCTTTATGGTATTTTACCATAGTAGACTAAGGTTCAAGTTCTACATGATGTATTTTGACACATTGCTGAAGCAAGACAGCAAAGGTTCTGTTTATTTTAAAACTTTCAACGTATCCTCAACACATGCATAACTTTTAAAAACAACATTTCTTTGAAGATGAAATATTTTCCCCCTTTAATGTACTGAAACACGTCTCTGTCCGTTAAAAGCATGTAGGAAACATACAGTGCTAAGAGAAATCAACAAAATCCTGTGAATGTTAAACCAACACTAGTTATGGAATAATATATGCAGTATCCATAAATACAAACCATGCTATCTTTGTTAGTGAAGTGCACCATCCAACCTTCTTTCAGAACTTTGGAACTTCTACGTTTTGTCTGTTTTACACTCTGAACAATTCTCATCAATGGAATGTTGTTGCTTGTTGTAACACTATTAATAATACAGACATGCCTGTGAGAAATGTAATACCTCAACAGCTTAACAGAAATTGTTTAACATGTAATTTCTAAATTTGAAATTAATTTAAGTATTTCTCTCATAATACATTAAAAAATAAAGTAAAATGCAGTGTTCTTTAATGGTACTTGTACTTAATTAAGAAACTAAACTACATACTTAACTGCAGGTTTTGATTCATCATCTTGAAGGTCTTGCATCTTTCGTTCTGAGAGGCTCTCACTGTCATTGTCAGATTCAGCATCATTTTCAGTATCAAAACTTTCTACCCCTTCCACTATAAAACAAATCCATGGTGAGCTATATAATTTTGAAGTGGAACAATAAATTTTGAACAGTATTAAATTGAAATTAAATACTTACATATTCAATTACTGGCCTCTTTATTAGAGCCCCTTACCTAATATTGAGTTGAACTACACTACCAGCATATCAATAGTCTTAGATTCACTATACTATGATTTAGTACTGATTTGTAAAGTATTGTGGTCAGTAACTGGGTTCCAAATGTCACCAGAGGATTATGCAGTGAATATGACATTATCACACAGATCCTCAAATAAAGTGAGATTTAGTGATTACAGTAGTAAAAAAAAAAAAAAGAGTAAAGTTAGTGCCAGCCTATCAAACCAATCTCACAGAACACAAATACCATGGATTGTTTTACTCAGGAAGAGCACTTGTCTACTGGACTGAAAAGATAATTACTTGAGATGAACATAATTGGCAACAACTTTTAAGTTCACTCTAGATATCATCCAATCTCCTACAGAAATCAAATAACTCAACTTTGACACTCTTACACAACTTCCAGCAGTTTATATAGACAAGATGAAATGCCTTGTGGCTTTCTTAAATATTTTTATTGCAACGTTGCTATAGAAGATTAATTATACATACTTCATCACAGCACATGCTTCCAGTAATTCACTAGCAAAACATTTTATTCCTGCTATCACTGTTTGGATCTGATACATGTTTTTGAATATATTTCTTGGCTGCCATGTGACAGATATTTTTTTTTTAAAAAAAACACTGTTTTGGTGGTGTGATTGGACATAATTAGATTCTCACCACTAGTGAAGTGATGCAACAAATATAAATACAATCTCACACCTGCTATAACTTACAAATCTGTTAACTTATCTTTTCTCCAATGGTCCAGCATTATCCTAATGGCAAATGATTTTCACCTTTGAATACATATTTGAATAGATGGTCAAGTAAAAGGTATTTTGATATCAATGGTACTACTGGATGGTAACTTACAGTTATGCCCCTCTGAAAGTAAGAATGATCTTTGCTCCTACCCGTTAATGTTGCAGGCTGACTACATTTCAGCATTTGTAAAGATTAAGTACTCACCAGAAAGATCAAATAATCAGTCTATCTTATGTATTGAAATAAATAAATATTAAAGAAACATGTCAATGGAGGTCCCAATAAAGTAGCCTGGTCATAGAATAAACAATTTAGAAATATATCATTAAGTAGACATATCATTACACATTTGAACTCTTCATTACATTTAACACATATAGTGAGTTTACTCGTACAGTTTACATACCAACTACTGGTATAAAAACTTGTTCATTCACATAAAATTAAAAAAGATGACATTTTTATAACTTCAACTAGAAATATTTAATTTATTGCAAACAAATACAGTATCATGTACAGTACTGTACAAAAGTGCGAGGATAAAGTTAAAAATTAGATTTCAGGCTACTTCCAAAGAATGAAATGTAAATTAAGATGAAACATCAAAACTTTATTACTCTTCAGTAAACAGTTATTATTTTGTGTGCCCACTTTTGCTTTAATAACTGCAGACAGCCTTTCATACATTGTTGCAACATATTTAATCAGTGTCCCTTGGGAATTAAATCCAAATGTCTCTTATAAATTCCCATAGTTTCTTTGGAAGTAAGTTTTGAATTGCAAAGTTTTTGATCTATCAAATCCTAGATCTGCTCAATTTCATTGAGATCAGGGCTGTGTGTGGACTATTGCAACATGTGCATTACTTCAGCAGCTTCTTTCTGCATAGGTTGAATGAGTGTTTGGGGTCATTATTTTCTTGGTAGTAGAATTCTTTACCAATAATATGCAAACCATTGAGTATACCACAATAAATCAATATCTGATTGTAGTTGTGCTGGTCCATTATTCAATCTACTTTGTAAATAGATCCTGTTGCCTCAACAGAAAAACACCCCAAACCATCACACTGCATTCCCATGCTTCATGGTAGGTGCTATGCACTAAAATAAGTATCTTTTACCTTTCTTGAATCAAACGCACAACTAAATGACTTGAACTAAATATTTCATACTTGAAGTCATCCATCATAACACCCTTTTCCAATCATCTAAAGTTAGTTTTGTACTTTTTAGCAAATTTCAGAAGATGGAAATAAAAGTTTTTTTAAGTGCTACACAACCAACTATTCCATTCTCATTCAGTCTTCTAGATACTGTAGATCAGAATACACTTCTGTCATTTGGTACGTTGTCATTTAAATCATGTTTGAGATCAGTTGCAGTCTTCCTTCTGCCCAGAAAGTTGCATAAATAAAGATACTTAACATCAGTATCATTGAGTTTCGATGTTCTGCCTCTTTCTTTCCTATTTTCAAATTTACTTGTCAGTATAATGACCCACTTAAATCTGTTATACAAACACTCTGCTGTATTGAGAATTCTTCACACTTTTTGAGACATGTCATGACAATAAAACTTTATATATAGTGTTAAATACTGCTTCCATCAAGGTTTATTTGTGGATCACTATTAAAGTTATTTCTTCTAGAATATAATGGTACCACATTCTCGCTTCTTTCTACATAGTTAATACACTGCATGGGATACCATGATAATTATTTCACACCCTAAATCTAATGATTATATTCATTGAAGCAGAACCCTTATGGCATGCCCTTGGCACAAGTATATGGGAATTCTAAACAGTGATAAGTATTCTCACCCCAGCTCATTTCAACAAGGATCAGTGACACATTACCATAGTATTAAAGTTTACATTCTGGACCGTATGGAAAAATTAGCCCTCATAATTGAAATAATGTCAAAATATTCTCTTGTCCTCACTTTTACACAATACTGTATTAAATTCAATACTGTAAACATACACCAATCCTTCGGAGCTTCTCCAGGACAGTTATTTGGAATCTTCTCAGTGCACCGTTTATGAACGTTGAACTTGCAGTCTGAAAATAAATACTTATTAAATTTCACACTTTCTTTTATTATATTTTCATTTATATAAACAAAAAAGCAACATAGAAAAGTTTATGTGTCACCTACACATATTTAAACCTGTACTCTGAAAGGTTATCATAAAGTCAGAGCTTTATTATTCAGTAAAAGAAAAAAAAAAGTTCATTTATAACAACCTGACCAACCTAACTTTTAAAAGTCACCCATTCTGTTTCATTATTTGAATCCCCTTCCAATTTTTAAGTCAGTTTTCATAATGCATCTTTGAAACAATTGTTAGAAGATTACCTACAAGATTCTTATTACATTAGCATAGGCAGTAGGCTTCAATGTTGTGAGGCTTAATTCATTTTTGCTTAGAAGCCATTTCATTTCTGTAGCTTATTTATTTCCAAATCTTTTATATATCAGTAAAGTGTGAATGTCTAGAAAGTGGGTTTGACCATTTAACTTTAAGTAATTTAAGAAGCATTCAAACTCTTGTTAATTCAAGAGATACTAAGAAGCTGTTTAACAATTTAAAAAATTAATTAAATAGCACCAAACTTGTCATACTATCTAAATAGCACTAAACTATGTATGAAAATAACATACATAAATCTTTAGTTTTCAGGAGCAAAAACATCTCTCAAATGAAACCTAAAATTTTTCTGTTATAAATACTACATTATGCAAAATTAATATTATCACAACATACATTTATCTATAAAATAAAATTATAATTTATTACAATACTGATAGTAAACTGAAACTGGTTTAATAATGGTATGTGAAACATGGAATTGTAAGGTAAGAATGATAAAGTCAAAACAGTGAAGTACTGTTACCATATTTCAGACAGTATATTGACTATCCCTTACTCTTTAACTTAAATAAAATACAATTATGATTGAAAAAAACAATACATATTCAAGGTTTATTGTGAATACAGTTAAATCATTTTGTTTTGTTTTTTACTCCATTCAATGTTAGATTAATGTTTGTAATGTGAATTACCTCAAATTGTGGCATTATCATGAAACCACCCAATGTAAAACCAGTTCATTGATAATGTGCTTGCAAAATAAAATGTTTGTTCAAAAACAGTAGAGAAATTGATTTTCAACAGCAATAAGAAATCAGAAAATACATAAAAAGTATAACATATAGTTTGATTAAACATAAAAGTAAAGTTCACACATAATACACCTAAAAGTGTTATAACTGTTGGTTGCTAAAAATCCTCTTTTTAATCTTTTTAGTACGACACAGCTTCAAAGTTCCAAAATAAAGCTGATAAACACCCACTCCAATAATTTACTTCTTAAAGTCCAAATGTCAATATTACAGAATCAGTATTTATTTTAGTTGTTACAGTGTATGGTACATCTGAAGTAATTACAGAAATACAAAATGTCATAATGATCTTACTATTAGCAAAAATAAATAGAATAAAGCAGAATTTGAAAGTGTGACTACCTTGTTAGGTTATTATTTTAAGAGAGCATTTTAATTAACTAATCAACTAGAAAACACATTACAGTTTGTCTTCTGTAATAATTCTTATTTTGTACTATAGTAACCAACCATCTGACTTGCAAAGAATATAAATTGCTACCAGAATGTTATAAACATACTTCAATAAAAATTAAAACAAATATAACATGTACTACATTCAACTTAATTGTGGTGTTAACAATACAAAAACAAAAGGTAATTTGCAAACTGTTTTTAATTGTTTTACTTTATGAAGTTAAACTTAACTTGCAAAATATCTCTTCATTAAACTATAAGTTTGAAGATACTTATATTAGAAACTAGAACACTTATTTACAATTAATGTAAAAAGCAATGAGAATGAAGAAAATTACCTTTACACTGCATTCCCTGTCGGAAAAGCCCTTTTAGCAATTTCTTACAGTAGTGGCAGACTGTGGGTCGTGTGTAAGAATGTACCTCAAAACTGTGTGGCACTCGAATACGGTTGGCATATTCCCTGTCTACCCAGGTTGGCCTCCCCATGTTTAAAGACAAACGCTTCTCTCGCACAGGTAATACTGCCAATAATTGCTAAATAAACAGTAATAGACAGGCATATTAATTATTTTAATAAAAAATAAAGTAATAATGAATTATGAATATATGGTCTAATCCCAATCTTCATGTTTGTTTTCATAGATTATTAAATATTTCCTAAAAATAGCATCTCATGCATGAGGGTGATGCTGCAGTCAATGAATTAATGACCCAAAAATGTGACATTATTTAAAAAAATCAACTTTAATATTGTATTTATTAAGGTTTTAGTCAGTACTCTTTTTGGTAAAATAGGTCAGAATAATGTGCGATAATTTTTCACTGCTAAATACTCAAGTATATGTAAAACAAAGTTGTCCTATTAGGAAACGTCTCAAATAGTTAAGCCTGATGTTTTAAGGAAACTGGTTTACCATGTAACCAATTAATGAACTAGATTTCCAGCAAAAGAAAAATTTATACATAAAAACATTTTACTGAAAAGTAGTTATAATACTTTTACATAAGCCTGCTGAGAAAGTTTAATTTGGAAACCACACAAACTTGAAAATTAGAATTAGTTACACCTAAATATACATTTAAGCTAGAGCTTAAAATGCCTGCATCTTGCTAAGAATTTTCTTTAGTTTTTATACAGGATAAAGCAGGGAAACCAAATAAAATGTTTTCTTTCTTGCATGAACATATTTACCCATTGACCTTAAAACCTTTTTAAAGTATTTATGTACCAAGTTGTTTGTTGGTAACTTATCCTTAATAACAAATAGAAATACCATTAATACCATTAATCTAACTAATTACTATTGGAATTTTAATGTACATTTTACATAGAACATAATTGATTTCACAAACATAAATTTACTCAGTACTGTGCAATATGCAGAATAAAAACTATAATTTGAGAATTAAAAGACTTGTATACTATGTTTAAGTATTACAATCTCAATACACTGAAACACAAAACATTTATAATTTAAAATATCAATATGTTACAAATGTCAGCACATTAGAAAACCTATTACAAGATAAAATTACAATATATGAATGGTTGAGTCCTTACAGAACTGTCATTAGATACACTGAGTCCAGTGCTAGATAACCGATGAACAGATTCTGTTGAGCTGTTAGGAGATAAGTGGGAAGAAGACCTACGTTTCTTTGCATGTGTACAGTTGTTAGGAATTCTGTAGGCACAGCGTTTATGAAAATTCAAACCACAACCTAAGCCACAAAAATTAAGAAAACTATTTATTCTTAATATAAAAATTAAGACAAAAAATTTTAAAAGATTCATTCTTAAGCCAAAATAAATGCTCATTATTACAATAATGGTACAACATAAATAATGCTAAAATATTTTCATACACTCACTGTTCATATGAAGAGGATATTTTACAAAATGTGCACAATAATTATTGATTTAGTTTTAAATGTCTAAATCCAGAATCTTTCAAATGTAGACAAATATGAAAAAAAAACATTCTCTCTTTAGTAGCATGATATGCCCCCTACACACACACACAAAAATAGTATTTCTAAAAACAAATACTTCAGAAAATGAGCTTCTGTGGTTTCTAGTACATACAGTGCTTTATAATTTAAAAGAAACAAACAATTACTTTTAACTTATAGAAAGCAATACCTACATACAACACAATAACATAGCCAGCCACACTTAAGTTTTAGATCAATTATTAAAAATAATACAAAGCCCATATTTAAATTCTTACTTGTTCAAGAATTGTTACAAATATCAATTTAAAATTTTATATTAAAGAACTGAGAATAGTAAAAAAAAAACTTGTGGTAAAAAACTTTTCTTGTCAAATTTGTAAAATACAATATGCCAAGTACCAGTAAACATGATTTGTTTTCCTTCCACAATTATACAAAATAATTGGTTATTGTTCATTTAGTTTTTAAATCAGTTGAATTTGACCAAAATACTTGGGTTTTGGTCTGGGGAAAATCTTCATGTAAAAAATTTGACAAATACAAAGTAACATAAATAGAGAAAAAATTTTAAATAAACTTTATAATATTTACAATTAAAATTGAAGATGTTCAACATAAATCATTCTTTTTGTATAAAACATACTGACAATACCTGTACATATCTCAAGTACAGTATGTAAAATTATTTAAAAAAAATTAATACAATGTTACAACAAATTATCACCTTCACATTTGAGTCCCTGACGCACTAAGCCAAACAGTAGTTCCCCACAAAAGTCACAAAATGTTGGAGACTTATAGGAATGAACCATCAAACCATGAGGAGTGATCTGAATTTCATCAGATGGATTGTTCACTGAAACAATAAAAACAATAATTCAAACACAAAGTTACTTCTTATTCAAATTGCAAAGTAAGAAATGCAGCACAATATCACAATGACCTTTAAGTGTTGGAAGATAATTTCAGATAGCATGTCCTACTTGAATAAAATCAAACAATACTTTTTGTAAATAGGTTGTCTTTGGAAGATTAGAACATTTGCTACACTGACCTATATCTCAGCATTCATAAATCACTTTACTGACTAATCTAACCTACATACCTATTTTTAAAGCCACTAATAAAATCAATAAAACCCATATAGAATAATCAAAAGTAGGCATATTTTCCACTGCCAGATGTTTTGAAAATATATTTGAAATATATTTATGTATGTTATATCCTAGTCTGATGAAAAAATTGCTGTTAGTGCCATAAAACAAAGAAAATTAAAATGCACTTGAAACTACTACTTGTTTCCATACAAACAAAGCTAAAGACAAGTCAGCTGGGTGCTTCATTCTTGTTCTACAAGTTTAAATACCACTGATTTAAAGTTTTATCACATATGAAGAGTCATTTATATTCATGTACACTTACAAATGTGTTTATGAATGTAAAGGATACTTTTTAATTACAAATGCAATTATGATTAGTATTGAAAATGCTTTTAAAGATCACAAAAAAGAAACTAAGTTTATTTTCACATTTGGAATATTTTATGTGTGTGTGTGTGTGTGTGTGTGTGTGTGTGTGTGTGTGTGTGTGATGAAGTCTGGTTAATGATGTGTGTATGAAAACATTATTTCAGAACATAATATTCTGAGAAATAACCATTATAATGAAGTAGAAAGAGCTAGAATATGAATTGGACCTGGCTCCCAATAATTTAAGGTGAGGGCTAACAGATTTTGCAATTGTTAACCTAATATAGCTTACCATTTGATATGGTTGACAAAAATTAACAATCAATATGAAAACAATGTCTGCAAGTATGCAATAAAAACATTAACACAGTACATTACACTATGTATATGTGGTAGCCTTTTAAATTTGTACTTAATTAATAATAAGATACTACACTAAAACAGTCCTTTACGCCATTCATAATGAATGTTAACCTTAAAAACAACACCTCAAGTATCTAAAAAAAATTAGTACTCTGCATAGCAATGTTTAACTAACAGTTGAAAATCATGATAATGTGTATATTTTTTGTATTTTCTTAACATGTTTCTAAACCAGGGACACACTTTGCACAACAGGAGAGTACTTAATCAACTATATTAAAAGGTATAATCCCCTAGCATGTGCTAGTAAGTTAATTTTAAAGAACTCAAGCTACCACAAAACTGTACTTTTACACCATTAAGAAGTTGTAAATGTTTGAAACTTCATACTAGTTTGAAAATGTTATGAAAAGAATAAAACTACATGAACTCAACTTGCTTTATAAAACCACAGACATTAGTAAAATTACACCTAATATAAAGCAGTCACAAAGTTAATATCTCTTAGAAATAAAGTAGGCATAAAACAAAATGCCTTTTGAAAGAAAAACTTAATAAATTCTATCATATAATAACTTTAAAATACATTAAGTCAGTTCAAACTATCAAATCAGAAGTAGCATATTTTATCATGATGAAATAATTCTGATAATTTTTAAATTACTTTCTCAAATCCAATTGAGTCGTTCAGATATCTTAAATACTGTGACTTGTGCAGATATTTAGAGGGAAAAATGCACATTACAAATGAAGAAAAACTTAAGGATTGATATAACTTCTAGAGAAA
This sequence comes from Tachypleus tridentatus, assembly GCF_004210375.1. Lineage (NCBI taxonomy): Eukaryota > Metazoa > Arthropoda > Merostomata > Xiphosura > Limulidae > Tachypleus > Tachypleus tridentatus. The sequence goes on along the minus strand of NC_134832.1, from coordinate 84,566,611 downwards.
TTAATAGATTAAAACTTGACATGTTACAGTTATAGTAAACTGCACCTCCCTCACCTAAATAACATTATAGTTTTAAATTTTTTTGAAAACTGAAATGCAGTGGTTTCTGGGATAAAAAAAACAATAACACATTTATATTTATCAATTTATTCATCTCCTAAATACGCTATTGGTAGCAGTAATAAGTATTCAAAGGTAAATTCAACATGGCTAGCAGTACAGCAGAGGTCTCTCACAAGATTGCCAATGGTGCTAGTTAGTACATAATTTTATTTCAATTGCTAAATATGTGTACAAAATAACTTTAACACTGTTATTAACTGAATTATTTCCCCAACCTTTTCCTCCCACATTTAGTTTATTTTTTCAAGTGAAAATAGCTATACAGTAAATGTGATAAGCACCTGTCTCAGATATCAAAGACAGATTTTTGGGCTGTAATCTATAACATTGTGGTATAACAGGTTAAATATAAAACATTAAAGAAATATATAACAATTAAAAAAAATTAAAACAGACTTTTAAAAGGAACATAGATATAATAAAATAGATTTGTTACTTACTAAACAAAAAATAGTTAAAAGTTGTTCAGTTTTATCATGCTTTACTCTGATATAAAATAGGGTATGTGCCAGTACTGCACAGTTGGTTTTCAAACTGTATTTAAATAAATTCTATATCCTGACAAACATATACTGAGTTCATAAACTAAGGGCTGTCTGTACCATAACAAAAGTTGGGCAGCTGTAAAAACTAGGAACTATAAGCACCATAAAAAAAGTATTCAGTTGATTTGACAAATCATAATTTCAAACTGAAATTTAGAGTGTGCATGTGTTTTTACATATACACAGAAACACACATACATATCCTGAGTCTGCTAAAATTTTCAACTTTATTTTATATGGTTATAGAAACAAACTGGTTTGTTTGTTGGTTGATTTAGTGTTTTATGGCACAAAGTAGCTGGGCTATTTGCACCAAACATTCAGGTAAAAAGTTAAAATTAAAGTAAATTTAGTAAAATTCATAAAAGGAAATTCAGATAAAACAAAACAAAATTTAAAAAAAAACCAGCATAAAACCAATGTTTACATGTAGTCTACAACATTAAGAGAAAAACTACAGTAATACAAATTGTGAAGGACTTTCTATAGCATAATTGTAACTATCTGAACTCCTCAGGAAGACTAACAGGCAAGTACCAAAACCATCACCAGTCACCTGAAGTCAGCCTTTCCAGTCCTGGTTCCGAGTTATTTGACATTATGGTCATTTTAAAAAAGTAAAGTAATGAAAGTTTTAAAAGACTTGTAGCAAAGTTTTAAAAATAACTTGTCAAGATGACTAACCATTAGTTTCAGCAGCAGCATTAGTCACCTGAAGTTGGTCTTTCCAGTCCTGGTTTCAAGTTATTTAACATTATGGCCATTTTCTAATTTCAAATCAAACTAGATGGACTTTGATTCTTAAAAGTGAATCACATTAAAAATGTCTGATGTATAAATTAAAAAACTTAAATGGCATTAAAAAGATTAATGACCTTTAAAAACCTAAAAATATTACCAAGGTGGACAGTATCACAATCACCAATAACACTAACATTATGGACAAACCTTGGGACAGAACATGTTTAAAATGATGCCATCGTTAGGACTCTCAACAATGGCAAGAAAGCAAAATGGGTCTTATTGTGACATGAGTGTGACCAACGTGTAGTTTAGTTAAAACAACTTCCTTTTTCTGATCCTTACGGAAGCAAGACGGCCAAAGTCCAACATAGGGTTTTATTTGGAAAAGCATGTTTTCGCGTTGCTCACTCCAAGTCGACTGCCAGCTGGCACAGAGTCGAGCCTTGAATACAGGACCATAGTCCATGTATGAAACAGGCACAGGAGTGATAGTGCCAGAGCAAATAGATTTAGCTGCTGTGTTGGCAAGCTCATTCCCGTGAATACCAACATGGCCCGGTATCCAGAAAAACTGGACAGATGTAGATGTTAAAGAGAAATGGGCCAGTTGGTTTTGAATATCAGGGAGAACAGGGTGTGAAATAAAGTGAAGCAATTCTAGTGCCAGTAGAAAACTGAGTCAATATAAATAGTGCAATTTGAGTACTGCTTAGCTTCTATGTGATCCAGGGCAAGAGAAATGGCATACAGTTCAGGAGTGAAGACAGAAGCTGTAGAGGGGATTCTGTGTGCAACCACTGAACCATAACAAATCATGGCAGAGCCCACACAGTCACTTAATTTCAAACCATTTGTACAAATAGGAAAGATGGTTTGAAAGATGTTCAGCAAATGGCAGACAGTACATCCATTTGGTGGGGTTTGCTTTTCTCAGATGACTTAAAGATAGGTCACATTTGGGGGCTGTAAGATGCCATGGTGGGATGGGCTGACCAGTGGATATAACAATGTTATTTAAGGATAGACTCAATTCATCCAACTGCACCTGGATATGAAGGCCAAAAGGAGCAATGGCAGATCGTCTGTTCTGAAAAAGCATGGTCCAACAAGGAAGGAAAACACAACCCCAGGTGGGATGCTTTGGTAAAGAACAAAGTTTTGAAGCATATAGTAAAGACAGTTGCAAATGGCAGAGGTGCAAATAAGGTTCAAGAGACTATATATAAGCTCTGAACTGGGGAAGTACAGAAAGCCCCAGTGCAGAGCCAAAGTCCTCAATGATGAATAGGGTCCAGCATCTTTAAGGCTCAGGGTCCGGAAGAGCCATAGACCACTGATCCATAGTCAAGTTTTGATCAAATAAGAGCATGATATATCTTTAGCATAGATCATTGATCTGCTCCCTAAGTGGTGGAAGAGAGCACATAGAGGATGTTCAGCATTCTTGTACATTTGACATGTAGCTGCTTCATGTGTGGTGTAAAGGTCAACTTACAGTCAAAGATAAGCCCAAAAAACTCACGGACCACAAGCAGTACAACTTTACTGATATAGAGTTCAGGATCAGGATGAATAACCCATTGGTAGCAAAAGTGCATGCAAAAGGTTTTAGAGAGAGAGAGAAGTTAAAGCCGTTCACTGTGGTCCACTTCAGTAACCTCTCAATATACCTAACGTTTGACGACTGACATGAGATGTGAAAGTCTTCGACATAGAGCCTATTTGCAACAATGAGAGAGTTGTTTACTGATGGCATTAATTTTTATACTGAAAAGTGTGACACTAAAAACACAGCCCTGAGGGACTCCAAGTTCCTGTAGAAAGGAATGGGAAAGTGTTGAACCCACATGAACTTGGAATCTCCTGTCCATTAAAAAATGTTTAATAAAAATGAGCAAATAGCCATGTAACTCATATATAGAGGTCTGCAAAATCCCACACCTCCATGTTGTACCATAAGCCTTCTCAATGTCAAAGAATATTAATACAACATGTTGTAATTTGAGAAAGGCTTCTCTAACTGATGTTTCAAGTCGAATCAGGTGGTCCACGGTGGAGCACTGTCATCAGAACCCACACTGGGAGGCCAATAAGAGGTTGTTTGATTCAAGGAGCCAAAGAAGATGAGCATTAAACATCCTCTGTAAGGTCTTACAGAGATATCTCATCAAAGCAATTGGATGGTACTTTGAAGGAATCTTGGGATCCTTCCCAGGCCTAGAGAAAGATAGGACAATAGCCTGGTGCCAGGCATCAGGAAAAATATTCTCCTGCCAGATTTGGTTAAAATTTGGTGGTAGAAGATATGCTGGTTGTGAACGTAATCCAAGGTTCCTTCTGGCTTTGACATCTTACCCACTGAGCATGTGCACGGGCCTGCTGGAAAGCGATGAGGTGTGAGACTGTGGGATATCTACAGAAAGTATCCCAAGCCCATTTTTGAGCCTTCTGTGCAATGTGGGAGGCAGGATTACACCATGGATGAGAATATCATGGAAAATTTGTTGAGGTTTTAGGAATACACTGAGCAGCTGCTTGTATAATACAGTCAGTTACTGCTGCCACACAATTGCCTATTCATGGCTTACAGATGATGGCAAGATCAATTTCTGGGAGAGCAGTGAAAGAGGGCCAGTTTGCATGATCCAGGTTCCACTGGGGCATGTGGATCAAATGAGATCGACCACAGCCAGTCTCTCAAGATTATAGGAAAATTATCACTGCCTTGTGGATTATTGTCAACCCTCCATGAAATATGGGAGACTAATGAAGGGTAGCAAATTGACAAATCAATAACAGTAAGGGACTGACCAGGTGCATGAAAATAAGCAGAAGAGCCAGTATTAAAAAGAGAAAGGTTGTAATCAGAGAGCATATGCTCTACAGAGCAACTACTCCTATCAATATCAGCACTTCCCCAGAGGGGATGATGCCCAATAAAGTCCCCAAGGATTGAAAAGGGAGATGGCAACTATTCAATCAGAGCATCAAGGTCTGACTGATCATATGTCTCTCCAGGTAACAAGTAGAAAGAACAAACAGCAATGATATGACCCAAGGAAACAGATGTCTACGGCCTCCAAAGGTGTGTTGAGTGGCAAAGACAGGATGGGCACATGCTGATCAACCAACAGTGCCACCCTCCATGCACTTGTCCACCATCACACAGCCTGTCATTTCTGTACAAAGAAAACTGCCGAAAGGTGACTGTATCTGCAGATTTCAGAAATGTTTCCTGTAAGGAAAAACACAGGATGGTAGTAAACCAAGACAGTTCCATTGCATCAAGGTGGGCATTTTTATTTACACATAGGCAAATTGGGTGGAGAACCCTCCTATTTATGACAATGTATTTTTTCCTTTCTGTCCTTATTCGAGGGAGGTCTATCAACCTCCATGGATCCTGCCCTGGATCGATCGGATCCCCTGTTGAAAGGGGATTCCAGTAATTGAGGACATGAACAAATTATCGTTTTGCATCTTGGGTGGGAGAAGAAGATGTATCCAAGGAAATGTCTGTACCCATAACCAAAGAAAGTGGATCTTGGGATTTGTTGGAATGTATGTAAGGGACAGAGATGGGTGTTGAAGTTAATTCATTAACTTTTTTAACCATGGAGGTCAAAAGACTTTTCATTTGGTTTGAAAATGATTCTTTTTGAGGCACAGAGAAATCTGTCTGCACTCCCACTGTAGTCGTGGAATGAAGTGCAGCAGCATATGTCGAGATGAAGTGGTGGACAGCAACTTTCGAGCCTCAGGATAAGTAATGTTATGAATGGTTTGAAACCATTCACCTCTTTTTCTTCCAACCATTTAGGGCAAGAACAAAATTAGAATGGGTGAGAGCCATTGCAATTGATGCAATGAGAGTCTGTTTTACACTCATAGGCATCGTGGTCCTTACCACTGTAATATGCACATGTCAAGGGTCCATGACATGACGTCTTTAAGTGATCAAGCCACTGACACTAAAAACATTGGAGAGGGTTTGGAATGTATGGCTATACTCTGCAATTCAAATAACCTTCCTCGATGGTAGCAAATGGATGTGGTGATGTAAATGTCAGAACAAGGATATTAGTCAGCAGAAACTCCTTGAGTGGAGAAACCAATGAGAATCTCTGGCTCAGGGATGTTCTTCAAATCCCTCTCAGCAATAACTCCTTGTGATGAATTCAAAGTAGCATGAGGTTAGCCTCAATAGGTTTCTTCCCAATTGCCTCTGAATGCAAGAGAAGTTCACTGTGTTGAGATGTGAATGTTTCCACCAATATGTCACCAGATTGAAGCTTCTTTACTGACTTTGGAGAGCCAGCAAGTCCCTCTCGTCCCTTCTGAATGTAAGAGGGAGACATTTGCCCAAAAGGTTTGTCTGAAAGAGAATGTAGTTTAAGAAAATGAGATACAGGTGTTACAGATGTTGAAGATTGCTGCTCAGAATCTTCAAGATGTGGTTGTTTACCTATGGACTGTTTTTTCAGTATTTAAGTTTCATTTGGAGGATCCATAATAAAAAAAATATTTTGGTGCCCACTGACCCCACCCACCATGAAGCCCTACAAGGGAATGCACTAAAATGCCAAACAAAGACAATGCAGCAACGCCAGGGTTTCGTGAGCACTATACCCAAACACCAGCATCAGGCACAATGTCCACAACACCCATTGAAAACTTCCAACACTGGTACTTGGTTGACTCTAGCCCAACTGGACTAGCCAATTGACCCAAGGGGGGCCACCCAAAGGCTGCCCGTCTACAGGAATTCAAGGCCAAAGTGGTGTGTTAGGGTTGTACCCCTCAACCACCAGGATCCTTTCTCCCCCTTCACAGGTTACCATGCACGGCAAACATGTGGGTGGATCTTTAGATCCCAGAGGAGGTAAATTGAAACAACAGAACCTTCCCTGGGAGGTCCCTTCATCACGTACAGGAACCCACACCAAGGGGTTTAAAAACTAAAGGTACATTTTATGAAGGTATTTTAGAGTAACTTTTTAAATTGTTCTAATATCTTACATCAACTTTTCTACAATTTTTAAACAAATTCTGAAACAAACCGAGTTTGTCTGATAACATTTTAACACAAAATCAAAATGAAATGATTTAAGATTTCAAATATATTTTAAACATTTTAATAGTGCATCAAGTAAAACAAGAAAAAGTGTTTACAATTTATGTTTTTTACAGAATTTAAAACCAATGTTAGATACATGCAACTGTAAGTTTAATGCAAGTGTTAAATTTATTTAATGTTTAGAAGCAATAGTTTATCCCAGCTTTGTTTACACAACAGTGTACGAATCATACATTGTGTAGTTTCATTGTTGTAATTTGTCACTTGTATTAAACTATATAACAATGACCTTCTAAATTTTTCTCACTGTTTTGATTGAGTATTTGTTTGTTTGCAGTTAAATATGAAGCCAAACAAAGGATTACCTTTGCTCTGCTCACCACAGTTACTGAAATCTGTATTGTAACACTGAAAGTCTGCAGATATGCTACTGTTATTTTTAAGGGAAATAGGGTACTTGTACTTTGTATAAAGTTTTAGGCCTCAGTCAGACTATAAACATGCCTATAAAATGTAGTTCGATTTAGTAACATAGACTGTAAGACAAAGACAGTAAATTAAATAGATAGCTAGGGCTAGGCTGTCTGTTTATGAATTTAACTAGAACAAGTTTCTACTTTTTTTTTTTTTCCAAAGTGAAACTACCATTGACTGTATTATAATGACAGAGTAGAAAAGAATAATGTATCTTGTCAGATGGGTTCCAAAGTAACTGAAACAGTCTGTGTTGACTTTTGACAAAATGAGACAATCATTTATAGCTCTCAATAGAACTGCAATGTTTAACTATGAACAAACATTTTTATGTATGTTATTATTTAATATATTATTTTAAAACAAATGAACTATCTGTTAGATTATTGTTGAAATTTATTTCCAACAAGTCACAACAACACAGTTTCTAGTTAACCACACTTCTTAGGATAGGTTACAGATGAGAAAAGTCATAATGTATAAGATAATCCATTATCACAATGTTTGAAATCATTGAAGGAATACACATGCAGATCAAAATATATGCCCTACCTGATAAAATTGTTTCTATTACTGTGTTTTCTGTTATATCAGATGCAGCAGTGATAGGAAGAAGTATGTTTTCTGCACTGTAGTTATGATGAAACAAAATCAGACGCTCACTCAAGTGATTAAGACCATGTTCTGGAAACTAGTAAAGGTAACAAAAAAAATAAAACAATATATCATTTATTTTCATAAAAATTATATTGAGAAATAATTCCATACAAATAAAGTAAATCATTTTAAAAGCAGAAGCACATCTATTTTATGTTTCAGAAACATTACTTTTAGACCACACATTTTTGTTTCTGTTCCACTGAAGAAAAGTTGGATAAATAATTGATAGATGATGAAAGTTAATAAAATACAACTGTACTAAATAAAATTATAATAGCTATTGTATACAGTGAAAACATTTCAGTAATTGTTATCTATATAACACAAACTAAGTATCAGAATTTGGTACTGAATACCTGGTTTGATGTCATAGTTCATGACATCTTCTCACCTTTTTCTCAATAAAATTACAAGCTAAGTTCTTCAGAGTCTTTAGGTTTAACTGACTGACATCAGTTGTAACAGAATCCTTTACTAAACCACTCTGGAAAGTAAATGTAACTTGCTCTGGAAGATTCAACACTGGTGCATCCATCATGCCTAAAGTAAACAGAACAAAACATCAGGAAAACCTAAGCCTAAACACATGTCAGTTATGGCTATATACTACCAGAAGCTCAGATGATGATTTGTATTTCTTTGCAAGCTACTGATGTCTTCAAAATTAATAACTACAAGTTAGTTTTTGTTGTTTTTTTTTATTGTGTAACATAAGAGTTGATAAATCTACCATGCTTGCTGTAACTACCTGAAAAAATTATTTGTTTTTAAAGTTCAGTCATGACTACATATATTTGGTTTACTTATTCTCAAGACAAAATTAACGACATATAATTTAACTATTTCAAGATTTGCTGAAACCACATATACAAAGGTATGGTTAGTCTCTATATTAGCTTTAGTCACATCTTCAGAATATTTAGTTTCCACATTAGCTATAACTGTGTATTTCCAGACTTAGATTGTATCCATTTTAACCACAAGTATAATAAAAAAAAGTTTAAATTTTATAAAGACAAAACACAATTTCCATGTTAGCTATAATTAGATGTCTCCAAATTGATTTTGTTTCAATATTAATATAATTATACATCTTCTACTTTATTTGTATACTTCCACATTTCTAGCCTTATTCTGTTAAGTTAAACTGACTACTTCATGATATTCCCCGAAATTGTATGTGAAACAGCTAATCCCCCACGAAAAAAAAAAGAGAGATATCTTTTATTGATATTAGGACTGACTTTTTGTTGTATGCACTTCTAGATATTCCACATTTCTTCCTGGCTACATGATACTGTATTTTGTTTTGCAGCAGTCTTTCAAGTTTAAAACTATTGCTTTACCATGCAGAGGTAATCTTTATAGGGAGATGCACAGGGCCTCATAATTGGGCTTCTTTCATGAGCTTATCAGCTTTCATAGTTTACCTAATACGTACATCCAGGTGACAGTCTTACTAAGTAATGGCTTTACTTTCTGCAATACATCTGAGAACCAACCACTCCAAATTTTATACAATATAGCCTGTCAGTAAGTCATAAAAATATATTATTGACACATAGATCTTGATTTATAACTTCCAGCTCCATCCCTGTGATGCATGTGGATAGTTTGAAAGCATCAACAGTCTCATGCAGAAAAACATTGTTCCAAAACACAATACCCAGTGAACTCTCTCAGTATGTATAGTGTAGGAACCATTTGTAACTATGATGACAAGTGAATGCCCACTATGAACTTTAAATAGATACTGATAATCCATTACTACTTAACTCTGCTCATTCTCTACCCCTGTAATGTCATATACAGGGTGTTCAGAAAGTCACTGTGCAATTTTGAAAGCAGAGATAACAGCATTCATTCAGTCTATTTCAAGCTAGCAACTGATAGCAGTGTTTAGAAACAAATTAAGAAGGATCCAAGCCTGTATTGATGCCAACAGGGGTCACTTTCAACATTGTTTATAATGGTCATTCATATTTACCTCCTGTATTCTATATTAAAACATATCTGTTAATAAATATATAAGTTCACAGTGACTTTCCAAACACCCTGTATTTATCACACACAATGGTGCCTGAGTTCTGATAGTGATGGATTATCTTAATGGTGGCTGTATAGCACTTGTCCACCCAAGACTATCTCATGACAAACCTTTTAGGCAATGCTGATGGTTGGTGTTTGGTTAATGTGGAGCTGGAAGGTCCAAACTGAAAAGAACAGTGGCTTGACGATGGCATATGTGATCTTTACATTGCAAAGCTCTAGTGAACAATGTTACTTTTAAGCAATGCTGGTGTTCTGCAATATTGCTTGAGCCTCATAACAGGGCTTTGATAGAAGTTGCTGAAATGAAGTACATCTCATAACCAGTCTTAAATAGGTCTTTAGTATCATGTAAATCTCATCAAGCTATATAACACTCACACTGATCAACAGTAGTGCATAATCCAAGACAAGAGTCTGGTAAAGTATATGCAGATAATATTCTTCAGCTCTATTTCCCACTGCTACTTTCAGTACACTGATGCCTTTGTTAGTTATGGTTATCACCATGTTAATATAGCTAGAAGTTAAATACACTGTTGGCCAAAAGCTTAAGGCCAATAACCATAAAAAAAAAATATGCATTTTGCATTATTAGACTCAAACATTTATTTCAGTAAAGCTTCAGAAGATGAAAATAAGAAAAGGGAAAATAAAAATAAAAAAACAATTTTGGCATTTAATAAGAAAAATGTGAACACTATGAAATTAGCCTAAATACTAGCTGATCAAAAGTTTAAGACCATACTAAAACAAAGCGTTAACCTGTAAACACGTAACAAAATTTAGTCATTTGTATTCAAGCATTAGTGTTGTCAACATCTCCCACTGACATCTCCTGTGTTACATTGGGTAAAAACATAGCAAAGTTGACAGAGTTTGAACTTGGCAGAATTGTCGAGCTGCAAAAGCAAGATCTCTCTCAATGTGCCATCGTTGGTGATATTGGGCATAGTAAAACTGCTGATGCAAATTTCTTAAAAGACCTTGAAAAATATGGAACAAGAATTTCAAGTGGTCGGCCCAAGAAAATTTCGCCAGCATTGAGCAGGAAGATTCGACAGATTGTGCGGCAAGACATGAGCCGATCATCAAACCAGATTAAGGCCCTTACAAACAGAGAATGCAGCTCAAGAACAAAAAGACGGCATCTACGAGAGAAAGGCGTAAACATCTTCAAAGGTCATGCCTCCTTCCACACCACAAAACAGCCCAGTTAAACTATGCTAAGAAGCACCAAACATGGGATGTAGAAAAGTGGAAGATGGTTTTGTTCTATGATGAGAAAAAATTTAACCTGGATAGTGCAGATGGCTTCCAATGTTACTTACACAATAAGGATACCCCACCAGAGACATTTTCTAAACGACACAGTGGAGGAGGTTCCATCATGATCTGGGGTGCTTTCTCCTTCCATGGAACAATGGAGCTTCAGGTTATACAGGGGCATCAAACAGCAGCTGGCTACATTGGCATGTTGGAGAAAGCATCCTTATTGACTGAAGGCCCTAACTTGTATGGAAATGACTGGATCTTTCAGCAGGACAATGCTGCAATCTACAATGCTTACAGGACAAAGGACTTTTCACAGCATATAACATGATTCTTTTGAACCATTCAGTGTGTTTGCCCAAACTTAACCCCATTGAAAATGTTTGGGGTGAATGGCAAGGGAAGTCTATAGAAATGGACATCAATTCCAAACAGTGCATGATATTCATAAAGCCATCTTCACCACTTGGAATAACATTCCAGCCAGCCTTCTGCAAACGCTTGCATCAACCATGCCAAAGCAAATGTCTGAAGTTATTCACAATGACGGCCATGCAACTCACTACTGAGACATCTTGTTGGGCATTTCCTACCCTGTTTAGGACTTCTTTTTGGTATGGTCTTAAACTTTTGACCAGCTAGTATTCAGGCTAATTTCATGGTGTTCACATTTTCCCTATTAAATGCTAAAAAGTTTATTTTTATTTTCCCTTTTCTTATTTTCATCTTTCTAAGCTCTACTCAAATAAGTGGTTGAGTTTAACAATGCAAAATGCATATTTTTTCTTTATGTTCATTGACCTTAAGATTTTGGTCAGCAGTGTACATTTTCAAGTCAGGAAAATGTTATGATAAATATTCACCTCCTCATACATAATAGCTTCTTTTCTCTTGACTTCATATAGTCTGCCAGAAAAATTTGCAAACCACCAAAATTGTGAAAGCTCCCACCTAATCACATGTAAATTTGTGCCACTGCATGATGACATAATTATATAACAGAACTTCGCACTAATAAAAGTATGACATACACTCATGCACAATAACTCCCTGTAGGTATGCACTTGTGAATCCTCATTCTTTGATGAAGCAATAAAAAAATGTGCACCAGAAAAGTGTGGAAGACGTATCTATCAGAAACACATTTGCAGATAAGATAAATGTTAACTTCCAAAATGAATACTCACCTGTTCACACAGAATGTCCACAATCCCACAATGACAGGGTAGAAGGACCAGTGCAAAGATTGCATAGATGAGCTCCCTAGAGAAGATGTTCAAAGAAAGCCAATGAGGTGTGATATCTTATTATAGGGGCTCCCATAAGGGTATGCCCATGAGAAACTGAATCTTATCTTGTTCAGCAAATACTCTTCACCATATATATGAACAGAAGAGGCATAAAAGCTATAAATGTATCTTAAAGATGGGCAGAATAGTTACTTGGCCATCTGAGTAATTGAATTTAGTGAGGTTGGGGCTCATTCACACTATGCCTTGTGAACTCATCTCCTTTACCATCATACTCAGTGGGTCAAAAACAGCTGTGGGAGAAAGGCACTGTGATTAGCATCCATGCACACCTCTATCATCAGACACTACAGGCCCCATCACAGATGCAGGAGGAGGACACTGTAATTATATTAGTATGAAAACATATAATCTAATATTCAACCATCAGTCTCTACAGACTACATGCCAGCTGTAAGACCAGGATGTTGTTTGTTTATCTGTTTTTCCCACAATGTTGTAGAATGAGCCAGAAAGAGTGATCACTTTGCCTTTACTAAACAGACTTTGGCTGCAGGAGGATAATTTGTAAAATAAATAGATATATAAAAAGGATCAAAATAGTGAGTTGTAATATCAGTCTATTTGAATATTATGATGTATTACAGTTTTACATGTAGGATGACCTGCACTACACTCAACAAGTGACCCTTTGTTAGGTCCCAATCAGTGAGAATTCTATATGGTCTACTACTCTAGCAATTGGGAGCTAGTAAGGTTTCCTATGTTCCATTCAAAAAGAGGTGGAAGAATTCACATAAGGAAAATCAAAATATGTACCTGGTCTTTTAGTCTAGATTGATTGGTTGGCATTTAATTGTGCAAAAGCAACAAAGCTCTTTCTGTGTCAAATAACTGGTAAAACAGCAAACCACTAGTTAGAAAAATTGAAATTGTTTCATCTTTTTAAACAAAACAATCCCCTCAAAAGTGTGAAAAAAAAGTAAAAGAAACAAAAGTGTGAAAAAAAAGTAAAAGAAACAGAAACAAATATAAAATCATCATAGGAAACAAGGTATAAATGGTATGTGCTAAAATATGGGACTTATTTTGTTGTTGTTGTTGAAATCCCAGAAAAAGATAAAACCTAAATAGAATTTAAAAGGCCAATGGCCTGTAAAAAGCTAAAAACACAGTTGAGACAGTGTCACAATCACCACCAGCACTGTCAAGAATCAACAGTACATTCTGAATGTAAACGTTTAAAATGGTGCTGCCACTCACAGTCGTAACAATGGCACAACAGTATTATGTGGGCTATTGTGACTTGAGTCACAAAGGCCACACATTGGTGCATCACCTACAAATAAAAGAAAATGATAGGTTATAAAGCTATGACCAATATAAAACCTTGATCAGACAACTTACTCTTTACAATCCCTTTGGAATTTAAACAGCCAAAGAGCAATAGCTAGTTTGATTTAAAAAAGTTTGTTAGAATGTTCTTCAGCCCAAGCTGATTGCCAATTAGCATGAAGCCAAGTTTTGATCATAGAACCACAGTTCATATATAGAACAGGTCCAGCTGTAATGGCACCAGAAGAGACAGAATTAGTTGTGATGTTGACAAGCTTGTTCTGCTGAATGCTGACTTGGTCTGGTATCCAGAACAACCAGACATGAACAGGTGGCAAAGAAAACTGAGCCAGATGTTTAAAATGTCAAGGATAACAGCATGAGAAGTCATGTGAAACAATTCCAGGACCTGTAGACAGCAAAGAAAGTGTGTGTAAACAGTACAGTTAAAAGTATGGGTTAGCTGCTACGTGATTAAGGGCAAAAGAGATGGCATACAACTCAGTAGTGAACACTAAAACTCTAAAGACAAGCCCATGCACAACCACAGACCCATGATACACTACAGCACAGTCCACAAAGGCACCTGACTTCAAACCATACATATAAATAGCTACTGAGGAATGACTCAAGAGAAGTTCAGCAAAAAAGGTGGTACTTTCAGTCTGGAGTATCTGCCGAGGAAATAAAACACAATCCCAGGTGGGATACTGTGGCAAGAAATGTAGTTTAGCAGCATGCTGCAGAAGTTAGAAATGCAGATACAGAGTTGGTTCATGGGACCCTGTGTACAAACACTGAACAGGCAAAGTGTAAAATGCCTCTGTGCACAGCTGCACTTTCTGAGCATATATGGGTTCCAGCATTCTGAGTGCTAAACTGTAAACCAGAGACCCATAATATAGTTTTTATCTTATGAAGACATGACAAATTTTTAGCATAAAACATCGATCTGCTCAATCAGAGATGGAGGAGAAGATGTAGAGGATGTTCAATGTTCTGGTACATCTGACACAAAGTTGCTTGTTGTGTGGAATAAAAGTCACTTCATAGTCAAAAACAAGTCCCAAGAACTTCCTGGGATAAACACAGTCACTGGGATCAGGATGCAATCCCTACTAATGGCAAAAGTGCATGCAAGCAATTTTTTTAAGAAAAAGAAAAACCATGTGTGGTTGTCCAATGCACATGACAATTGAGGGCAGCCTGAAGCCATCACTTGATAAACCACTTGTGGAGAACACTTGCTGGGCAACCAGCAAAGCCACACCACCCTGGATTCTATCATCACACAACCTGTCTCTCCAATAGAAAGAAAACTGTAAGAGGGTGACAGTATTGATAGGATAGAGGAAAGCTCCCTCTAAGTAGACAGGCTGGTTGGTATGAACCAATCAGGGCCTTAATGTTGTCCATGTTGAAGCATAAACCTGAAAGTTCCACTGTATCAGTGTGGCCATAGTTATTTAGCAGGAGATGAAGGTGGAGAGCTCTTTGGTTTGCAACCATTCCACTTAAGAAAACAGAGAGCTGTTGATCTCCATGAATTCTCCTCAAGGTCACATGAGCAGATCTCTCAGAAGATGGCAAGTCTAATGACTGTAGGCACAACCATAAACTCTTTTTGCACCTCAATGAAGAGGAACCCAAGCAGCCACCAGAAACAGAAGTAAGGACAGAGAAAGGAATATGTGTGAACCTGTCAACCCCTTTTTTCACAGAAAACAACAAACACTGAAGATAAAATGAAAAATAATCTTCAGGAGGCACAGAAAGTTTGGTCTCCACACCCACTGAGGTGGTAGAGTGGATGGCAGCAGCATACATCTTTAATGGCATGAAAGACAATTAGACAGACATCAGAGCAATGGCAACCACAATCAAGAAGAAGCAAACATGTTTTAAGACATACGTAATATACTGTGCAAGAGAAAAAAGGTTCAGAAAAATTCCATGTGGAAGCATGATGAATCATATTCAGGTTCAAGACAAGAAAGGGAGCAGGAAGAGGGTGGTGAAGACAAGTATAAAAAATTGTGATACCATAAAAGACACAGTTGAATAGCTACTTGAAACAGGAGGTAAAATATTGTCAGACAGGAAGGCCAATATTGATAGGCATGACATCTACACTGATAAACAGAAGAGAATATGGGTCAGTAAATTATGGATCAGACAAATTCCACAAAGGAAGATGAAGGTATAATCACTCCTTGATGACAGAGAAAGGTATGGTTGAATCAGAAGAGGCAGATGCTGAGCAGAGGAGAGGAAGCTTGAATGAGAGAAGACAGTGTAACAGAATCCATAGTCAGGCAGTCCAGTGACAGGCTACCAAAATGACTCTGAAAAGGGTGTCCTGAAACACTGCAAGGAACTAAGGAAAGAGGAAGAAAAGAATATAGGTGCAAAGAAGGAGATGGGATCAATCCTAACTGGGAAGCATCAACAGCCAAAGTTAAGGGGTGAGATACCACAGACTAAAACTGATGAATTTGGTTTTTAGGTGTGGCAAAGTATGGAGCAGATTCAATAGAAGATTTCAGGATGGAAGACCATTACTTGGATATAATAAATTCAAGAAAACAGTCCATAATAATGTTCAGTGTACCCCAAAAAGTGACATGCTATTAAATTCACCTCATTGAGAATATCCAAAGTCTAAAAGCAGAGCATCCTAGTCTGGGTTCCCCCTTAGCAGTTGATATGAGACACAACCACAGAATTGTATGAGTGGATCATCAAATGATCTACAAGGTGGAGAAGGAAATGATAGCATCTCTGACAGCAAGTAGTTTGAAGGCACTGACAGATAGCAAACACACTTTCACAGTCCAACAATAAAAGCATCAGATGGATGTTCAAGTATGCTCTTCATCTGTGAAGAGGTGAAATTATTACAAATTGTGAGGAGATAAAAGCATACCAGAGGTGTTGGTAGAACAGTTTAGACACCAAGCAGGATCCTGTAGCAGAGAAGGAAAGAACAGGATCAATGAGGACAGTGGATCCCTGGAGAGGTTTTATTGGTCATGCATTGCCCACTATAGGGGTTGCATATATGTATGCATATGCTAAGTGGAATGAAAGCATTGAAACAGAAGAAGCTAACATCACCTAAACAGAACTGGAAAATGTAAATCCCATCCATGAACCAAACAAAATATAATGAAGATGGGGCAAAGTGATGTGAAAAAAACAACATCTGAACACATAAACCTTGGTCATCCACAAACCAGGCTAGAAAGAGGTAGTTATTAATGAAACCCCATCACAGTAGGTTTTACCAGTATGCAGTCCAGGTGACAAGGCACTGTCTAATTCTGAATCATCCATAGGGAGCAGATTGGCCAGTATCAGTAATTTATTTCTCATTATTTTTCATTTTAAAAGCAAGTACTACATGTAAATGACGTGTTTCCAATACCATTACTTCTACTTACGTTATAGTCTCCACAGTAAGTACTACTATATTTCTTCAGGCTTAATTTTTCTCCACATTTGCTGTAACTCGTGCATTCAGGTTTTCCACGTTAATCGTAAGCACGTACCTTCAGGTTTATTTGGTCTCCAAGCTAGCTGTAATTACATGCCTTCAAGCTCATTTAGCCTCCACGTTAAAAATAACTACGTTATATGCTCATCAATGTTTATTTTTTCAGCACAACAAAAACTGTAATGATCAGACGAAAGCCTCATTTGTAGTCTGATTAACAAAGACTGTGAGAGACACGACTGCATGCTTTACCTAGCCCCAATAAAACGAAACTCGTTAGCTATCTATCAGTTAGATAGTACGAAAACACAGCTTTTCACGAAGGTAATCGTTACGCAGAATACCGTGACCACTCCTCCACATTACGTATATACACTAACCATTTATGAAACGATTAAAAAAAAAAAAAACAGGAGTTTCATAAACCTAAAAACTCCTTAGATAATTTCTTACTACTTCTAACAGACATCTTCTAATAAGGAAGTTATTTTTGTAAAATAATTAGCGATCTTCCCGACTGGCTTGCTGCGGCAAATAGTTCTTGAAACATATCACCAGTTTTTGGCCAGTGCTGAAAACTCAGTTACCAAACTCTAGAAACAGACCAACATATATTAAAGGAACTAACTCAGTTACCGGTTGCATGCCTAGCACGTGACGGTTTAGAATGCTATATATACTTCAAGTCATCGATAGTTAAAATTACGGTCCCTAACATGTACTTTCTACAAGTTGTTGTTTTGAATTACGCACAAAGCTACACAATGGGCTATCTGTACTTTGCCCGCCACGGGTATCGAAACCCGGCTTTAGCGTTGTAAGTCACTGAGGGACCTTTCTACAAGTGCCACCTAAGATAACACACACACACTACTTGAGTGACAAAGTCAGGCAACAGACACCTGGATATTGAAACAAAATAACTTTTTATTTGGCAATGAACAGTCGTTTAACTATTCCAGAGATGTAACATTACATATTTATTAACATCATTTTACATGCATTGTCCACTTTTAATATTTTTAACGTTATTACACTTACTGCATAAATGAATTTCTTCATTAAATGTTAACTTGAACAAAAGCGCTTGAAGCCACGACAGCAATATACACTAAAACCGGTCAAAGCCTTTTTTTTTTTTTTTGAAACACAGAAATGCAAGTGTTGCTATAGGATGAAGTTAAAAATATCTAGTAGTTAAAAACACGCACATTACACTAGTAATTATAGGCAAGCTATCTACACATTGGTGACTACTCAGTTGAATCTTAGATTACATTACTAACAAATATGAATAAAAACAGGAAAATTGGACAAATACAGAGTTCCACCATGCTACGTCGTTTCTTTCAAGTCTGGGACTGTGTGCGTTTATGGTGCGAAGCAAGCTAAAAGAAATGAATTGTAAAGCTTAATCTAAACAATTTTTTACATTCACCTGTCCCGATGAAATCAGTTACTATTTATCTCATTCACAAAAACAGGTAAAATCTATTTCCTCATAGTCACACACTTTGAAAGAATCGTACTGCGCATATCACTTTACGGACAACACTACACACAAGAAATTACACGTTATTCAGTAAACCAACCGTGATTTCAAAAACCACGAACATCCAAGAAAAATTAATAATGTACATTAACACTTACAATTATAGTTAAAAAACAAACTGCATTTTTTAATGAATGAGCAGGGATAGAAGAGAAAATCTGAAGACATCACAAATTTCCAATAGTTTTAATTTCGTAATAAAAACTTGTGGTAATAATTAATAAAAGATCGGAAAATAAATAACTAATGTGCTGGAATTTTGAAATGAATACTGTTCCTGTGCCTAATACACATCAGCAACACAGTATCAGAAGATGTTGGGCCTGACACAATACACAATCTATATTATGCGCAGGGTATTTTTGTCTTTTACTCATCACTGTGAACCTATATGTATATATGATTTGAAAAAAAAAAATATATAACAATGATGAAATAAACTTATACTGAATTTCGTATATTATTAAAGAAATTCTTACAGTGCAAAATACAGCGTTTAGATATCTTCGTGACTATGAAGTTCAAGTTACAGTTCCCAGACAGACACAAACACAAAAAGAATTAGATGATTACTTTCACTGCCTACTACAAAAGCGGAAATAATCCAAGAACACTATCTATGCAGCTTAGTTGTTTTTTTTGTCAGCAAAATATCCAATGAAGCGAAATAAAAAGCACTGTTTTATGCTACTAAGTGTTTCTTGCTGTATAACTCAGCCATGTACATAATTGTAAATATAATATACAAAAATGTACACAATACGTTACTTTCCAAAATAGACGCGCACACATACTAAGAAAACTGAAGTGATAATGCTACGTGATGCAAACCTGTGGCAAATACAGTCCATTTCACGTAACAAGCCGTTAAAGAGAACGTGAACTGAAAATCATATATTGTACTTTTACACTCTGTTAAAAAAACAACAACAAAAAACTGAATGTTTGCTGGGAAAGTACCGGCATTAAATAACAGTTCACAATAGTATAGGCACGTGTTGGAATACTGAATATGGCAATATGGAGAAAAAACTGATAAAATGAAGCAAATAAATCTATTACGAAATTAATGTAAATGAATAGCTGCTAACTATAAAATATGTACATATCCTTTTATTACGCACATGGAACATTACCGACATGAAAAGGTAACGTACGGCCCAATGTACTTTTAAAATAGTATCTTCATGAAACTATCCATTATAAAACGTTATGTAACAAGAAAAAAGGCAATACATGATCAAAACAGTCGTGTCTCTCCCCTATTAATATTAAAAATAAATTAAGGTCATCTAAAACCAGATAGATATCAATAACGTAACTTGCTATGAAAGCATTAAAAAGTTTTATATGTAAATACACTTGCCAATGTGCAAAATGTATACTGTTAAAATTATAGTGGACTTGAACACAATAACAAAGTGTATTCAACACAACAAGATTTATATAATTATATGCAAGGGCATGCGTGGACTAGCTGAACTCTTGCCCTCTTACATAACTACTGAACAAATATTAATCAAGACATCTTTTGAACCTGACCCTCCTAGGCCTACAAGACCTAGATACAAATACCTGGAAGAACGTGCATTTACTCATCACAGCAGGCTAACAAAGCTAAAATCAGGGAGGCAGTGGAAAGAAAGAGTATTTTGAAATTCATAATAAAATTCACTGCCTTTACCATCACAATTAATTTCAAGAACATATAGCTGATCAAGTAGAAATGTCTTTAAGCATCATTGTTTTTCATAAGGAATTATCGAGAAGCAAATTAGAACACAATTTCAAAATATACAGATATCAAAATGATAATTAAGTGATACTTTTAAAGGAAATGATGAAATGTGTACAAGAAAATGTTTACATGAAACACTAAAAACAGGGTAGTTAACAGGCTATAACTAATTTTTAGAAAACATTTACAAAACACTGATTTAGATTTAATTTTCAGAGGAAAAATTTATAATTATTTCCCAGCATATGGCTGGCATTCACCTTGTGAAATATATATTCAAACAAACAAAAAATTTCTGAATGTCTAATAATTTATGTAATTTCGGTGATTAAAACTTACATTTACTTACATAGCACGTAGAATCAATTACCAAACATTACTCTGCTAAAGTGCAAGTAATTGTGTAAAAGCAAGCACAAAGTGTGGAAATTTTAACATTATTTCAGCTTCCATTATAGTTTAAATCACACAATAACATGATAAAATATTTCATGTTTGCAACAGTGATTGAAAAGATTACAAAATGTTGATCCTTCTGTAAAAATTTATGATCCTTATGTAGCTTGATTTTGATATCATTAATGAAAGTGTATACCTCTTAGATAGGGCCAAACAAAGCCACAAGTGGTCTATATAAGCAATGTACACCTCATATATAGTTTCTAACCAGGCCAAAAATAGTATTTTAAATGTACACTATTTTACATGGACTTTCTAGTTTGACTAAAAAGTATTTTTGAATGTAATATACACCTTGGATTGAGTTTCTAACCCAGCCACAAACTGATTGCATTTTAAGTGTAATAAAATATTGCAGGAATTTTTGAGAAGGCCAAAAAATTATTTTAAATGCAATATATACCTTGCATGGAGTTTCATACCTGGTCAAAAATTGTGTATTAACTGCAACTTATATCTTGTTCTTTATGTTACAGAAAATTAGAAAAAAGCAACATAAAGCCACTGTAATAAAACCTCATTCAAATAACAAGTAACATTAGTGTAACAAAAATTATTTGAAATTTCAACCAAACTTAAATATTGTCATTTGCTACCCTAAACTTACTCAACAATTTTAAAATGATTTAAATAATAAGTAGAAAAACCATTCCTAAAGTTTATAATTCTTACCTAAAAATTAATTTTGTTCAAGAATAAATCTGTAGCTAGTGTTTCAAAACATCTAATATTCCACTGTCTTTCAAACTTTTTTGATTCCATCACTAAACAAGAAACCCAAATAAAAAGTATACAAACACACCTGAATCAAGTCTTCCACAAAACAAAAATAAGTAGAAAAATCATTCCTAGTGTTTATAATTCTCAACTAAAAATTTTGTTCAAGAATAAATCTGTAGCTAGTGTTTCAAAACATCTAATATTTTACTGTGTCTTCCAAACTTTTTGATTCCATCACTAAACAAGTAACCCAAAGAAAAAATATATAAACCTGAACACATGAATCAAGTCTTCCACAAAACAAAAACTACCTCATAGCTTAAATGACTTGGGCCAAGAATCATTCAAATAGTCAACTTTTGCAGTCTTTCTACCATGTTTATACCCATCTTGTACATGGAGACCAAAACTGCAAACAATTCTCCAATAGAGGCCTCACTAGAATTTGGTACAAGGAAATAATAACTTTGTTGTTCTTAAATCAAAAAGCTAACTTTACGAAAAAAAGCCAAGAGCACTATTTCCTCATTTTAGCACAAATAAATACTCAAAGGGTCTCATCAACACTACCACCTGAACTCTTCTAGTTCATCAATGCATAATTCACACAAATAAATCCACTTTCTTTACCTTCACACCCAAAATGCAAAACTTTACAGTTTTCAGTGTTAAAGTGTATCTTCCACATTCTAACACATTCACCAAGAGTGTAAAATTTCATTTGAACAAGAAAAGCATTACAACAGAATTGGCTTTTCATGATGACAAGAAACCCACTTGAAGTAAAAATATATCTCAGTATGGCTGGTATGGGTATTAACATTTTTACTAATAAAGCAGAGAAGAATGTTTCAACCTTCTTAGGTCATCTTCAGGTTAACTTTGTTCTATGCTTCATTAGTAAGTGTTAATACTCTTCTCAGTCATCCTAAGGTGTACAGAATTGGCTTTTAACCACAATTTTAGTATCAAAAAAGAAGTTTGAAATAGTACTTCTTACAAGCATCTAAGATTTCAGAAACAAGACTTTCCACATCATCCAATTCCTATACATAAATAATGGACAACAAAGCTTCTAAAACAGATGTCTAAGGGAATTACTCATGTAGTGCCCATTTATCATCCTTTGCTTTCCATCCTTAACCCAGTTTTCAATACATTTCTCAACTTTTTTTACCAATCCCATAATTACCAAACTTACCAATAAAGTTTTAGGTAAGAAACTTTTATTAATCTGATGAGAATCAATAATTAAATGCTTTCTGAAAAAGGTAAGCATATAGTTTCTCGGATCCTTCCTAGACCATTTATTTTCAAAACAAAATACCACACTATCTTAACAATCATCAGAAATTTCAGTGATGCCAAAACCTTCTTTAAAAAATAACAGTTAAAGTTTCCACTTTCTCATTTTATTAAGCTTCATCAGAGCTCTAGGATAAATCTGATCATGATTAGGGGACTCTATTCTCAAGAAGCTTCCAAAGTTTTACCTGAAAAGCAATTCATGGAACTAAGTAAATTTGAAATGTTTTTCTCACTTTCATTTCTAACTATAAATAAAAATAAAATTATTCTTGTTTCCATTTTCTATGATGAGATTAATTCACTTCAGAATCTCTTTAAAATTTTTGTTTTTAATTTAATATAAATATAAAAACCTTTCAAGTTTGATACTTTGAACCAAGACACATTTACACTTTCTTGTTATCTAAGTGATAGCTTTCTTAACTTCTTTTTGTTTATCTCTGCAAGTCTGATCATCCTTCACTTTAAAAAAATCCTGAAAAGTCTTAATGACTAGAAGCTTAATACTTTCATTAACTATAATCTGAATAGCCTCAGTAGTAAGGAATTTAATAATCTTATTAACAATGGCCTGAACAGGCTCAGAAGTTATTGCCTGAAGAGCCTCAATGATTAAAAACTGGATAGTACCTATGATTATAAAATGAAATATTAATGGTTAGGTAAGGATGTAATAAAATAGGCTTAAAAGTTGAGAAGTGCAAGGTTATGAACTTTGAATATGGAAATTTGGAAAACATTTCTTGTAGTGAGTTACACTGAAATTGTTGAAAAACAAAAGGATTTAGTTGAATATATAGATTTAATGAAAAAGCCTACAAAATTTGAAGTTGCGAGTATAAAGGTTATTGTAACTTTTGCATGATAATCTCATGAGACCTTAGTTATATTATATGAAATATATCAACATGTTGCAAAAAATATAGCAAGTATAACTAGAATGATATCTGATACATGGATTTAGAATTATTACAAGATATTTAACAATTTGAACTTGTTTTATCATGAATACATACAAATTTAAAATGACTTAATTCAATTTTCAATTGCCTGTGGCTTGGAAAGTATACCCATGCCTGACTTATTTCAGTGGTGAAATGAATCAAATAAAAAAAATCCAAGTTTCAGCTTTGAAACATACTAGTTTTTTACTAAAATCATTTCATCAGTAATAGTTCAACTTAATGAATGGTTTTCTTGATGAATTTGTTAAATTCATCTGTTTCAAAACTCAAATAAAAAGTAATTTTCTTTTAAAAGATTTACAAGGAGCCATTGTTAAATACTAAGTTTATTCCATTGATAAATTTCCAGTTCCTATGATGCATAGAACTATATAAAGGTATTACTAATAATACTACCTAATATTAACAAATTGTTTTTAACAACATATGTTTCACTTTATAGTATTTTAGTTTTATTTACATCTTATAGTGTTATGCTCAGAAAAAAAACTTTAGACACTTGTACTGTAATGCCAAATTGACAAATATAGAAATAACGATTATTGTTGTCAGTTTAGTATTACATTACAATTAGCACAATGTGTTTCCAATGAAAACACATACAACTTTCATAAACAAACATTTATACGTGTATCTCAGAACGGATGGTACGGGTATTAACACTTTTTTTGATAAGCAGAGAATAAGGTTTCGACCTTCCTAGCTCATCTTTAGGTTAACTACCAGCCGTTATGAGATACCTTTTATTTCAAGTGGGTTTCTCGTCATCAAGAAACATTTATACAATATTCCCTGAGAATATCACCCCAGTCCCACTCAAAAAAACTATTTAAAATCTAACACTAACATACCTGTTCAAAATTCAACTGGAGTTGCACACCCAGTTACGTACACAGTCAAGGTGTGATGATTTATATTTTAAGCACAAAAAGGGAGGGAGAGATGTACTAATTCCACACTTTCAATCCATGCTGTACACGTTAATTAAAAATATTAAATAAAATTTGGTCTAGCAAAACTGCTTTAATCTTTTCTTAATTTACTTTTAATTCTGTCAAGTTCAACTCCGTGTTCTATCGGCTTTGTGGTTATTGTCAAAATCGTACTCATACAATCTTATCGTCTTCTCATACAGTCATAGGTAGATCATATACCGATAGTCTTGTTGCAATTGTTTAAATTCGTTATATTTAATATTACAGTCGTAACCCATAACGAATAAACGTTTATATTAAACTTTTTTTAAATAATGGAACACGTTTTCTTACCTTGTTCTATACTCTTTCAAATTGTCTTAAGACTGTTACTGTTACATTATATTTTATGAACAGGTCCTGATTTTAACATGGCACGCTAAGATTTGAAACAAAGCCACGTACCCACATTGTTCTCAAACTGAAGTCTACGTTTTTCGTAAGCACAGTCGCTGACCAAACTTGTTCGTTCACAAGAGAAAGTTGTAAAAAAAGTATTAATGATAAATAAAAGTAATATAGTAATAATTATCATGTAAATAGGATCTTGCGATATCAAAACTTCATGATTGAGCGTTAACAACAAGATTTAGTAATAAGGTTCTGTAATAATATGTTTGAAATATTTATACGAAGCTTCGATGTTGTAACAATAAATACCACATTGCCATTAAATGTATTTGTATTTTCTTACAGCAAAGCCACATCTGCTGAGTCTTCCCAGTAGAATCGAACCCCTGATTTTAGTGTTGTAAATGTAAAGAAAGCATTATACTTAAATGTGTAATATTTCGCTTAGCGAATGTATTATATAATATTTATCACTAATTCCAATTACCTTAAAAGTCGGGCTCAGCATGACCAGATGGGTTAAGGCGTCCGACTCGTAATTTGAAGATCGCGGGTTCGTATCCCTCTCCCACCAAATATGCTCGCCCTTTCAACCTTATAAACGTTATAATGTGACGGTAAATCCCACTATTCGTTGGTAAAAGAGTAGCCCAAAAGTCTGCCTTCCCTCTTACACTGCTAAAGTAGAGACGGCTAGCGCAGATAGCCCTCGTGTATCTTTGGGCGAAATTCAAAACAAACAAACACATGATAAAATATATATCCTCTGAACCCTCTTTATGAATTATAAAAATGATTTTTATTTTAAAATATGGTCAAATGTAGCTTATAACAATTAGCGTGTCCTAATAGTGAATCTGGAGATTCAAGGCTTGCGACCTGTTGCTTCAAAATTGCGCTCTCCACTTTAGGGTTATGGGTGCACTTTAATAGTGACGATCAAATTCTACTACTATTTAACAATAGTAGTCCAAGAGTAAATGGTGGACGCTGTCAACTAACTATTTTCCCTTTAGGTTAATTGTTTAAAATTAGCAATGTGTGTTTTCTTATAGTAAATCCACATTAGACTATCTACTGAATCCACCGAGGGGAATCAAACTCCTGATTTTAGCGTTGTAAATTCGAAGACTTATGGCTTTACCAGGAGAGGATGAATTAGTAATGACTATGTGCAAATAGGTCTCTTGTCGCTTTGTACGAAATTAGAAAAGAAGTCAATAAATACTTTTAATTTTTATCTACAACAATGTTATCGATAATGCAAAGCATGGAAGTTGTATTTATAGTTAAACACAAAGTTGCATAATGGTTTATCTGTGCTGTGCCCGCCACAGGTATAGAAACTCAATTTTTAGCCTTATGAGTCCGAAGACTTAATGCTGTGCCAATGGAGGACTTAGTAATTTGATTTGTTAAATTTGTATAATGTTTTTTACACTACAGTATATTTTCATAAATTAAATACAAGTATGTATGCATGTTTTAAGTTGAGCACAACGCTACACAGTGGTCTATTTATGGTATCGAAAACTCGTTTCTAGCGTCGTAAAACCGCAGATACATGGTTGTATCACTGGGAGGCAAAGACAAATAAAAAAAAATTAACGTCATATATATCAACTGTATAGACCTACCCCAATGTGTATTTCTTTACCTGCTTGTTATGACTGAAGTAGTCGTGAATTTCACCCTTTCAAAACCCATAAATAGTTTAATATGTACCTTTAGTCCAATGGCGGCAAATGTATGACAAATTGAAATTTTGAGGAGCAAAACAAAACATCTTATACTGACGTTTAATTTTAAAGTGAATCATTATCCTACACATAAACACACACTTATATTTTAACGTTTTCAGTTACACTGAGCCTAATTTGGGTTTCGAAAAGTACTTTGTACTGATTTTGAAGACCAAAAGTACTCACAGCCCTTGGAAAAGATTAAAATATATTTGACCATCCTAGCATATACAGCAAGTTTGATTTTATTGGAAGGGGAAGTAGCGAATCTCTTTACAAGTGGATTGATGAAATATGAATTTAGCAAGACATCAACTGGAACAATCCTCCTCTTCGACTTTAAAGCAACGTTAATGCTGTATTTTGAAACTTAATAACAAACGAGTCAACAGAATCACCAATAGAAAGAGCACGTTTTCTGTGCACCATAATTATTGTTAGACTCTTCAGTATCTTATCTGCCATATTGGTTTTAAGGTGATTTTTGACCAATTTAGCTTGCTGAAGCTCCTTTCACAGCCGGCTATGCTAACTGGGAGAGTTACTGCTGTTTTTATAACCTTGTAAGTTTCCTTAAAGGCCATAAACAGTGGTTTGAAATGTTTTGTAAACTCCTCGACTACGCCATATGTCACATCTAAATGCTCATTCATTCTCTTAGCTTGCCTAATTTTCATCTGTACATCTTCAAGATTAAGTCATTAATAAGCTACAAGGTGTTTAATAGTCTCAGAATTGGGGAATTGTTTTATATGTGTGGTCAATTGCCGACAGGAAGCGGAACAATTAGATATTTGCTCTACTGAATCGTTTGTTTAGTTCTACAAGAAAATTATCAATGGTTGGAAATAAGACGGCTCATTCCAAATCAGATGAATCGCGAAGGGCGTTTCACTTCCCAGTCATGGTTAGAATTATAAGGTCGTCCATATTTGAAAGCGTGGAGCTCGGTAACTGATTCGGACTGCAACATGCCAGGCCATTTCTGGTAGCTATGTCCTAAGAACGTTCAAAACAATGTGCACCTTTCTTGCCACATATGTAGGCTTAGAACTCTGCTAGAAAGCTCTTAATAAGATCTGCTGCTTTAAAGTAATCTAACTTGGAACTTTGCAATATATATGACACTCATTTTGCTTCACATATGTTGTCATTCAAAAACAACATACAGTATGTAAATGTTTGGTTAAGTTGCACATTGTAGATTACTGCTATTTATGTCGACATGTTAGAAAAATTTAATAAAACAGTAAACTTTACTACATTTGTACCTACAGCATGTACCCGCATTTGGCAAGCCAATCGTATTTCTGACATTGTTTTAAATTATACAGACTTTTCATTTGCATGCATATCTTTTCTTCTTTGGAAAACAAATCACTGCACATCAGAACCACTTAAAAATTTGTAGCAAGTCTGGATCATTGAGAAAAGTAAGCCACGGGAGTAACATACTCCATACTTTCTATGAAAACCAAATTAAGATGACGAACACAATAGTGTCTATAGATAATTTGAGGTACGATTTGTCTTATTTTCTGTTGAACCCCATAGCACGGGCCGCTCATGATGGCAAGTCCGTTGCCCTTCAGCTTCTCCAGAATAGATTTGGCTAACGATTCTGCGTTAAGTTAATCAACCACTTCAGAACCAAGAAATCATTCATGAGTTTCTAAATAATTAAAGTACTGAAGTATCAAACTCATCTGCTCTTTGTTTGAGAAAGGATAGGTGTTTAGTTGCATCAACTCAGTTTCAAAAATACTGAGCTTCTCTTATTTCTTTCAAAATTATATCACCGAGGATATCCGAAATGGCATCTAGTACATTGTGGTGCGTATATTTGGCATTTTTAGATCCTTCACACAGTTGTTCATCTAGGATTTTGGAATAAATATTTAAGAAATCTAATATTTTCAAAATGTTTCCTTTATTTTCAGCTGTGTTTTCTTCATGATGACCCCTCTGAGCTACGTTTTGGTTTGATCTGTTTTTAATTCAACGCAAAGCTACAAGAGAGCTACCTACACAAGCTGTCCCTAATTTAGCAGTAAAGTCATCACCACCCCCTGCCAACTCTTGGAATACTCTTTTACCAACGAATAGTGGGATGGACCGAAGGTTATAACGCCCCCACAGATGAAATAGTAAGCATGTTTGACTCGAACGTGCGATCCTCAGATCGCGAATTAAGCACTCTAACTACCTGCCCATGCCAGGCCCAGAACAATAAAATTCCCTGTGTGGACATTTTATAAACGTTTTCTTACATCCTACCTGTGAGTAGAAGTCAACGAAAAGTTCTATGTTGATTATTGTGAATAAAAATATTGTTTTCACTTGCTCATTTGTGTTTGTTTCTTTTCTTTGTTATCTGAGTTCCATTTATTCTCCGCGAAAGATTTCTGTTATTTGCGTTTTGTGGATACCTGTAAATTTATCTCCTGGATATTGGATATCAGTGGAACCGAATATTATATGCTCATAATAGTTCATAAAATTGACATTAATAGTATTACAAGTCAAAATAATATTAAAATACTATTCAAGACTTTTCAAATGCTTATTATTATTATATATCATAAAGTTAGTAATAAATTTCAAATAGCATTTTAATTTAGTTGCAAGCCCAAAATAATGAGACGATCGCAGAATTTGTACGTGAAAGGTGCAATAATAGAATTAGGCCACAAATAAAGGAGACTGACGTACCAAAGGTCCACTTGAACAACAAAGAAACTTTAACTAAACAATTGATAATTATGATTGCACATGGACATCTATATTTAACGGATACTTTTATTTCGTAGCTCTCTCTAACAACAGCAACTGGACATTAGCATGACAAAAACCAGTGTACATTTAGCAAACAAATTTCTGAAACAACTTCACTCAATAAGAAACCAAGTACAAAAATTCTGAAATATATTCAGTTTTAATTATACCAAGATTTCCCAGAATGCAAGTCATAAGCATATCAGACGCATAGATAGAAATGGTAAACAACAGTCTCCAGCACTTCTGTCCTCATACATGATCTCCACTATGGTCAAGTTATTTAAGAGCGTATCAATAATTTCATTAAAACGGGCATCAGGCAAGAAGATGAAGTGTCATACATCTAAGAGTTGGGAACATCCAATTCTCTTAGAATCTCTAAATAAATACATACCTCTGTAATGTAATGGTTACCCGAATATACACAAAAGTAAAAACAGTTTCAGTGACGAATATATAAAATATTTAAATCTTTAATATTTTTTACTTATTACAAGAGTATGTGAATCTGTTTACATTCAAATTAATAAAAAGGTTAAAAATATGTAGAGTTAATTTGAATTTTTGAAGTCACACATGTGATTATTGGAGTAATGAAAACGTATTATTTTGGAGTCCAAGATAATTTTTCTACAATAACATGGATTTGCTTGGTGACGTAAACACAATTTAAGTCTTTCAGTGCTTCATTTTAAGATTACAAAAGCTTTATTCGAGTCATTAGTTTGACATTTTTGACTGGATAATGTTATAACTTAGAATGTTCTCTGGCGCTTTTGTTCGTTTGTTTGACAGATTGTTTTTATAATTACACATGGCTATAATCTTAAATTGATTTTATTCATTGATTTACGTTTTTATATTTTGTATCTTTGCATTATTATTACTAAAATTCCAAGATTAAACAACAAAATATGTTACTGGTCTTTCTTATAATGGCCCTGGAATACATTATCTCTATAATAGATACCAGTCTTGGCGGTTTATACTTTCACGTTGGTATATTGCTTTTAGTAACCATCTGATTCAAACTTGGTGAACTGCTAATTCAACAGTAATATGGAAATGCAGAGCTACTACAAAAGTTTTTTTTTTTTACAATACGCTGGGTTACCCGTATAAGGTGACAACATTTTAAAACTAATTTTTGCTTAAGTTAAAACTCTAACTGGTTGTTTTGAAGTATTAAAACCTACATGGGTAAAGCTCTTTAAGCAACTATCTTCGTTTTATCCTTCAATTTTTATCTCACTTTCAGTATTCATTTATGTTAAATTGTATGGTATTCAGGTATACTAATATTCAACAAATAATTGTCAGTTATGCACATAATAGTAGGTTCTGGAAATTTTATGCAAAAAAAAAGTTAACATAGAAAACTAAGGAGAAAAAAGCAAACGTAAGTAAATAAAAAAAAAATTATTATTAATTAATAAAATATTCTTGTGTTTCACCTATTTCCCCATCTTCTAAATTCATTATTAAGATTTCTTGGTTGCTAATTTTGAATAAAACACGTCTGCATGAGAAGAAGAGAGGAATAAGTGGAATGAAGATTCCACACTATTACGTCTGACCAAAGTCCTAAGGTGGTATCCCACAATCCTCGGGTTATCTACGTCAACGATCATACTCATTAGATGTATTCAAGAAAGATATATCTTCAGTTGCCAACTTTATACATCTCTATATCACTCCTTAAATTAAGCATTACCCAAATTCATGAGAACAAGGCATAAAAACAGGTCTAAGCAAGTGAAAATTGTATAAAATAAATTTTGTGGTATGCAACATTTATCTAAATTAAATCATTAATGCAAACTTATTTGAGCTTTAACCTTTTCGTTTAAAGAATGTAAACTAACTACATGCAAAATATTTCAAAAACGATTCGAAAAAATACGTAAGTAAAAACGTATTTTTTCATAGTCATTAAAGTGTTAATTATAACAGTTTTCTTACCATCTTGCCCGCCGCCCCTCCTCAATGGCACAGCAGCAAGTCTGTACAACACTAGACATTGGGTTTTGATACTTGTGGGGTACAACACATATAGCCTATTCTGTCACTTTGTGCTTAATTACAAAAAACAAATAACCAATTTATTATCAGTATTTAGTTATTCTTAGTTAATACTCAGTTAAATTCGATAATTATTGCACTTTATTTTTATTTATTTCTTTTGCTGGTTTATATAGACAAAAGTCTAAAGACTATTAAATATGTTTCTTCTTTACGAAATTGTATCTACATTTCTTTTCTTTTAAAATGCAATAATCCTGTTGGTACAACAAATTCGATGAACCTCCTGTTTTAGGAGTCAAACTGTGATGTTGTCAAGTAAAAATGAAACACATTAGATATCAAAATAAAAAATACCGTAAATATAGAGAACGTAATGTAGAGTGTTAATTAATTAGTTTCGAAAAAAAAAACTAGCCACAAATGTTTCACTTCGAAAGAAAACAACTTTGTTTCAATACTGCATAAAAAATAAATTTGCAAGTCACCTGTTTTAATCAATGAGGTCGACTTCTATGCGTACAACAAAGTGTGGACAATTATTTATACTCTTCAAAACAAGAAACGCAAAAGGGATATTTTTGTTATTTTAAAGAGAAATATATGTAATAACATTACAAGCTCAGAGTATGTGATGTTACACGTGTTAAGGCACTGATTGTCAGACCAAAATGACAATAAAAGTTGTGCACTTTGAAAACGGAGGAAAACATCGGATTTTTCGCCAAAACACATGCGTGTCCAATAAATTTGTTTGAGAGATCTGCATGTTCTGCAAGTGCAACATGTGCAAAATCCCAATAAAAGTGACGGGTTCTCGGTTTCCATAGCTCAGTGTTAAGGCACCGACACGCAATACAGTTACGCCAAGATTGACTGAAGCACTACGCAACAACGCCATTGGTCGCTTGGAAGCAGGCGAATCTCGATCAGATGTTGCCAGAGCTGTGAATGTCCACCCAAGCACCATCAAAAGGCTATGGAATCGTCACCAACAACATGGATCAACTCGTGACCGTCCACGATCTGGCAGACCTCGTGTGACCACGCCCGCACAAGATCGCTACATCCGGTTATGTCACCTTCGGGATAGGACCACCACTGCGACGTCTACTGCCTCAACCATACCAGGGCTGCGTAGGATTTCCGATCAGACCGTACGCAACCGTCTACAAGATGCAGGAATCCGACCTCGACGTCCAGTCAGAGGCGTCATCCTCACCCAGCAACATCGTCAAGCACGGCTGCAGTGGACTCGAACACATCGGGTATGGTCTCATCGACGATGGAGGCATGTTTGGTTCAGCGATGAATCATGTTTTGTGCTTCGTAGGCAGGATGGAAGGACCCGTGTTTACCGTCGCCGAGGTGAACGTTTTGCAGCAAACTGTGTGCAGGATGTTGACAGATTTGGTGGTGGCAGCGTCATGATGTGGGGTTCCATCGCCTACAATACCAGAACAGACCTTCTGCACATTCGAGGGAATCTTACGGCTCAACGATACGTCGACGAGATTCTTAGTCCCCATGTGCAACCCATCATGGTGAACGTCAACGACGTTTTTCAACATGACAACGCCCGTCCTCACACAGCCCGACTCACCACTGTCTTCTTGAGACACCACAACATCAACGTTCTTCCCTGGCCCTCCAGATCACCAGATTTAAACCCCATCGAATATCTTTGGGACGAGTTGGACCGACGTCTGCGACGGCAACAACCTCAACCGCAGACTCTACCTCAGCTTGCAGCAGCTTTGCAGGCTGAGTGGACAGCCATTCCACAGGATGTGATTCGTCATCTCATCGCTTCCATGGGCAGGAGATGCCAAGCAGTTATTGATGCTCACGGGGGGCATACTCGTTATTGACGTTGAGTGACGTTAAACTTCACCTAGTGAGCGTGGACTTCGCCTTTGCAGACTTTGGATGTTCAGCAGTGAATGTACAAAGTTTCACACATTTCATACAGAACTACCCGGAATAAACTTGTTAACAATTTGTCTCATATTTTGCCTTTTGCGTTTTTTTTTTTTTGAAGAGTATATGTGGTATTCTTGAAACTCCCTGAGAGTAGCTTGCAATAACCGCAAGAACTGAAGGATTTATCACAAACCGTATTGTAGAACAGTACCTAGATATTTTCTTCATCAGGGTTAGTCTTCACGCAAAAATAAAAAATAAAAAAAAGACTGGACACATGGTCGTATTATACAACGATGAAATAATAAAATTCACGTTTATTATAAATACTTGGAAAGTAATCGTGATGAATATCGAATGGAGAAAAAGATCAGTTGACACTTACCAGTTTTTGTATAGATCTTTCAGGCCAAATTCTAAGTTCTGCTACAAACCAGCTGTGTAATTTATGACAAATAAAAATGTTCCAACAAAAAATTTCAATACGCTTTAGTAAATCTCTATAGCTTTAGCAAACAAATAACTTCTTTGAATAACGGTCTAATTTTAACATCTATCTAAAGAAGTTAAGTCTCAAATGCTAGTAAATGTCTCTAAACCTATAAGTCTGGCTGAATTCTTCATGAATCCGGGAAACAAAGTAAAAGCATAATAACTTATATAAAGTACTCTCTTTTCAGGTTTACATGCCACCAATGGAGCGAAGGGACACTCTCATGTCAACAAGTGGAAGAGCATACCCCTCAGACAATCTAATGATTCGCTGCTAGGACAGACCATTGCTTCTATTCATGACATATCTCATACTACATGGATCTATTCTAAACGAAGAACGAACATGAAGACATTATAAGCAAGATCAACAACCAAGACGAGAGAAACTTTGTAGTTCCCCTGGTTAATGTTCTGTTAAAAATAGTCCTGAAACGCTAAAATTAAAAAAAAAAATGCTACCCGCTAAGAAGTGGAGAATATCCAACATGTAAACATGTCACGCATGAAGATGTTTAAATATAAGCATAATTGATAAAACAAATAAAAAAACTTTCAACTTGGGAAGAGTTTTTTTTAATTTTGCGCAAAGCTACACGAGGACTATCTGCGCTAGCTGTCCCTAATTTAGCAGTGTAAGACTAGAGGGAAGGCAGCTAGTCATCACTACCCACCATCAACTCTTGGGCTATTATTTTACCAACGAATAGTTGGATTGGTCGTGACATTATAACGCCCCCACGGCTGAAAGGGCGAGCATGTTTGGTGCGACGGGGATTCGAACCCGCGGCCCTCGGATTACGAGTCGAACGCCTTAACACGCTTGGTCATGCCGGGCCGATCCCTGTCTTTATCCTCTTCAATGAAGGAAATGAATGAGTTCATTATATAACATATACACAGACCTAAAATGTCATTACTATTATATGCATAGCTAGCATACATCGGGATTGTTTGTTTTGTTTTGAATTTCGCGCAAAGCTACATGAGGGCTACCTGCGCTAGCCGTCCCTAATTTAGCAGTGTAAGACCAGAGGGAAGGCAGCTAGTCATCCCTACGCATCACCAACTCTTGGGCTACTCTTTTACCAATGAATAGTGGGATTGATCGTCACATTATAACGCCCTCACGGCTGAAAGGGCGAACATGTTTGGTGCGACGGGGATTCGAACCCGCGACCAACTTAGGAAGAGACGGTATCACCAAATTTTGCTAATTCCTTTAATGTTGGTTCAATTTCACAACCTCAACCTCAGTTCAAATTACTTTCATGAGGGTGTCACCACCCTCCTTAAAATGATTTTTTAAAATTCTTATAGGCTTTTAGAAATACATATAATTTATATCTGTGGAAAGATTTTCCACGAATGAAGTAGAGTTTTTTTGTGTATTGCCCTAAACATATTAGTACTGCTATTAATTATGTTAATACACTTTGCACTTTAAGATAAGGGTGGATTAGAAAAAGGACAGTCAATTCCATTAGTTGTTCAAAGAATTGCACACAGCCCTTGTGGCAGTGGATTCGACTGAATATCTCCCTCTAGTTGTTGCCCCCCAGTGGCATAGAGGTACGTCCACGAACTTATACTGCTAGAAATCGGGTTTCAATACTCGCGGTGGGCAGAGCACCGATAGCCCTTTGTATAGTTTTGTATTGATAGAAAACAACGTAAGAAACCATAAATTTAGCTGTTCAAAATTAAGAACGACTGTACCTGAAGCCAAGATTCTACTCGGATTGAAAATTTCTTGTGTGCGTCAAATTTAAACATTTTGGAGGTAATCAGTGTAGAAAATATTAATCAAAGAATAACCATGGCAACTTACAATCCCGTAACACGATTAACAGTCACTTTGATCAAATACAATTTAAATAATTTAGGAACAATACTACGAAAATGAGTTTACATTTCATAGAAGGTCAAATTTCAATATACACCAATTTTAAAATTACATTGGTGATTATACACTGTGGTATCTAACATGCCAAACGAGATTCTTCTTAATATTCAACTGCAAATTTATAAACTCAACAGACCCCTTGATGTTTCGAATCCCCGTCACATCAAACATGCTCGCCCTTTCAGCCGTGGGGACGCTATAATGTGACGGTAAAACCCAGTATTCGTTGGTAAAAGAGTAGCCCAAGAGTTGATGGTGGGTGGTGATGACTAGCTGCCTTCCCTCTAGTCTTACACTGCTAAATTAGGTACGGCTAGCGCAGATAGCCTTCGTGTAGCTTTGCGCGAAATTTACCAACCCCTGATGTTCGACAGAAAATGTTCTGCAGAGATAAAATTGATTCTCTTAGCTTTAACTGTGTTTAAATAAAGAAAGATACTGTAAACAATGTAAAACACAGCAAAACAATCTGTATTCAATACAAAGCACAATTATATGTGTGTGTGTGTGTGAAGAACAGCACCTTTTTCAAATATACATATATATCTCTAATACAATTTAAAATCAGCAAAGATCCGTTCCAGACTGAGAAAAACTTGACATCGTAAATATATAATTTCACAATACTATTATTCTGAGAGCACATGCATTACGAGGGATAAGTTGGTCATTCCAGTCAAACAGTGAGAGAGGTGATAACATAAGGTATCACTTGACCTGCCAGTGGTAAAGACCACTTTACTAAGAATATTCTAATTTACAGCAGTATTTCTCACACCAAATCACAGGTAATGCTTTAGATGAATGATTCAAAAATAAATGATAACTAAAATTAAATGAATTTTGCTACTTCTTTGAACACTCTGCTAAGTTTAACCTACATATATTTGCATGCTCTCTTTATTTGTGTTTTTAAATTTCGCACAAAGCTACACGTAATTTAGTAAGGTAGAGGGAAGGTAGTTAGTCATCATCACCCACCGCCAACTCTTGGGCTACTCTTTTAACAACGAACAGTGGGATTGATCATCACATTAAAACGCCCCCCACGGTTGAAAGGGCGAGCATGTTTGGTGCGATAGGGATATTTGTATGCATAAATATTTTCATGAAATATAAGAGGTTAATTTACTAAATAAAAAAAACATTCCTGCTGTGCTCAGACATATTACAGTATTAACTACATATCTAGTAGCTTAAAGTCTGCAGAACATTCTTTGAAACGTTATTTTTCTAGAAAATTCAAAAATAAATTAGCCATTGTAAATATAGGTTTTGGTCCCATACTCAATCCACCAAATTAAGTATAATTATTCCATTGAACACAAAATTTCATTATTTCATGGCGGTCTCCAGTGGGACAGGGGTAAGTCTTCAGACTTACAGTGCTAAAATCGGGGTTCCGATCCATCGATAGACACAGCAGATAGCCCGATGTAGCTTCGCTATAAGAAAACACACGTAGACACATTTGATGGAAAATGACATCAACTTAGTAAACACATACTTTTTACAGGCCAGTTACTAAACCTGAAGTTGAAAAACGCAAAGTGAATACAAACAAACAAACAAAAAAAACACAAAAAAAAAAGTGAATACAAGTGATTAGTCTGCTGCATCATAAGATTATTGTTCCCCAGAGGTACAGCGGTGTGTCTTCGAATCCACACCGCTAGAAACCGGTTTTCTATACCTGTGGTAGGTAGCTTTGTGCTTAATTCCAAACAGTCGAGTCAGTCAATCAGAATATTATTAGTCTGAATAGGCTCTTCTTCAAACCTTTAAACTCAAAACCATTTTAAACACTAGATTCATTATTTATACATTCTCAAAGAAATGTTAATACAAAAACGGATAATTGATTATTGTAAGCACACACACACATATGTATGAAGCTACTGACCTTTCCTAGTTTATGAATTTTAGATAATTTATACATTATTCAGGCGTAAAAGTCAATCTGTTATCGTCCTTTGTAGATACTCTAAACCCCATTACCACCGAAAAGAAAATTGCGATCTGCACTTTGGGTTCGCGAGTGCATTCTAAAAAAATGATGATCAAACCATATTATCGTATTAGAGTAGTCCAGTAATTGGCAATAAATTGCGCTGATTAACTGCCTTTCTTCTTATTCATTATTTTAAAACAATGAAGGATTAGTGCAGATACCTTGAATAGTTTTACATGAAATTCAACAAACAATCACACTCTCAGTTAGTATTTTATCAACCTGAGAAATCTGAAAATTCAGAAGTTCAGGTAGCAGTATAGTTATGTTACAGTAAAAATAATTGATAATTTCACCTTTTCATAACTGATCTAAAAATATCTTTTGTAAAATACATTTAAAGCTTCAGACATCATCACAACTAGCTGAGAAGTGATTATAAGCATCATCAGCAATTCTGCTGTAAGAAGTGCTGTCGATTCTGCAGGACCCTCCCCTACAGTGGCTCGATGGTAGTTAGCTGGACAGTGGTTGGTCTTGTTGGCTCTTGGAACGTCAAGGCAGCTCATGGTGGCCTAAGGCAATTCTCTCATGTTAAATGTATAATCCAGAAATATATCTTCATTTATGGGTTCTGCTGAGGTAAAGATAAAACCAGTCTCTGAGGTTTTACGTACTGCAGGATACTTGTGAATATCGTTTAATTTGCCGAAGAGAAAACATTCATTGTAATCACCATTCATCTTAATGGAGTACTTAGTGTGTTTAAATAATACTAACCGAATGACCAGTAGAAAATTAAATAACCAAAGGGACAATGTTCCAGCCAATTTTTGTTCTTCTTTTTTGGAATTGGTTAGCTCTTTCTTTTCCTTTTTTTCTGATTGTGCTTAAACGCCCACTCTCCTAATATCAACTTTAAAGGTAATTCTCTTTTCTGATAGTTTTTAAAGTTTATGAGTCAGTTCAGCAAACATGATCTACCAAGAAGAAGAGCTTTCTACTATGCAGGTTGTGTCAATAGTGAAGACCACAACTGTAAACAGTACTTTTCTGTCGTGTAGCATCATATTTCAAGAGCAGTTAGCATAAGGCTCACATAAATTATTGCACATTTCAGTCCATTCAGCAACTGCACTAACACTCGTTTGACTCTACTATCATTGGCAGTGGTAATCGACAAAAACTCACAGCCATGTTGTTAACACACTAGCATGGAAACTTTTATTAAATTATGATTTATGGGAGGAAGTTCTTGCTAACACTCCCAGTGCTTTTACAATGTACATGGGCTTTACTAGAAACAGTTTTTGGTGCAGTTATGCAGCATAAATTGGACACAAAGTGTCAGTAATAAGACACAAAACCAAGGAAACTGAGTACTTCTTCACTTAGTCATGGGTTTAGGCCAGTCTCAAGCCACCGTAGTCTTTCCAGAAACCATAAATATTCTGTCTCTCCCATCAAGGTGATTGAGTAAAAACCATAATTTCTACTTTGAACCTACCAGTTCGATCCACTGCAATGTCAACATAGATCAGACATTTTTCCCATTGCAATGTCTAAAGTGTACGCTCCATTAAACTTTCGGAAGCATTACGCACATCAAATGGCATGATACGGAATTTATACAAATCATATCGAATGCTGAAAACAGTTATGAAACTGTTTTTCTGATCCGATTTGACTAGCAAATATCTGGATGTTAGGTCTAAAGTGTTCAACACTCGGAACCGTTCATAAAAAGGTGGAGTTCAATTTTCTGAACTAATGTAATCGATACAATGTAACAAAGTAAAATCTGATTTGTTAATTTAGTGGTATCTATTTTGTCATTCCAGATAATATTTAAAATTTTAAGAAAAATTTATTTAAGTTTGAAATAAATCAAAAACTATAAAAAGGATAAAATCATCAAATGACAGTTGGTTTGTTTTGAATTTCGTGCAAAGCTACCCAAGGGTCATTTACGCTAGCCGTCCCTAAT
This sequence comes from Tachypleus tridentatus, assembly GCF_004210375.1. Classification (NCBI taxonomy): domain Eukaryota; kingdom Metazoa; phylum Arthropoda; class Merostomata; order Xiphosura; family Limulidae; genus Tachypleus; species Tachypleus tridentatus. The sequence goes on along the minus strand of NC_134832.1, from coordinate 84,526,718 downwards.
TTAGCAGTGTAAGACTAGAGAAAAGGCAGATAGTTAGTACCACCCACCGCCAACTCTTGGGCTACTCTTTTACCAACGAATAGTGGGATTGACCGTAACATTATAACGCCACCACGGCTCAAAGGGCGAGCATGTTTGGTGTGACGGGGATTCGAGCCCGCGACCCCCAGTTTACTAGTTGAGTGCCTTAACTAACTGGCCATGCCGGGCATCGAACGACAGTTAATGGAAAATTCCTTGTTGTTAGAAGAGCGAAATAGTAAATTGAATTATATAATTTTGTTTAATTGGATAAATATACAAAATAGTAGAAGTATTTTAAGATATGGAAATAATCATTTTGAAACATCAGTACATTAAGAAAATTTAATAAAGATATTTTTATATGTCTTCCACATGAGGTAATAATTCATTTTTTCATTTATAGTTTAAGTGACAGAAAAAAACTGTTTAATAGTTTGTGGTTTAAAATTCGCTATTCCACAAAAAACTCGACTTGTGGTCTGAGGGTCGAGGGTTCGAATCCCCGTCACAAAAAAACATGCTCGCCTTTTCAGCCGTGAGGACGCTATAATGAAAATGTCAATCCCACTATTCGTTGGTAAAAAGGTAGCCCAAGAGTTGGTGGTGTGTGGCGATGACTAGCTGCCTTCCCTCTGGTCTTACACTGCTAAATTAGGGACGGCTAGCGCAAATAGCCTTCGTGTAGCTTTGCGCGAAATTCAAAACAAACCAAACAAAATTACACTAAAAAGGCTTAAATACAAAAATTATCTATTGAGTTTTGAATGGTTGCTGCAGCGATAGTCTAAACAAACAACTGACGGTTAAGTATAAAAAAACAAAAAACATCTTAACTGCATGCGAACTGAAATAAGTGGCATTGCTTTAACATATTTTCATAATTACAACTCCATGAATGCTATAATCTAAGATTCGTTTTCCTGCAGTGAACACAGCAAAAAGTGTAATGCGGCTTTGCTCTAAAAACGATAAAATCAATGAAACCAACTACCAACTTTGAGAGAAAATTACTAATATAAGGAAATAAGGATTTCAGTTAACAAAAAGGTAACTACAAATGAAGATGTAGCACTTGTGAAACTTAATAAAGGAAAAAGTTTCATTATTCTGAATATTTTTTTTACATTACTAAAATTGAAGAAATCGTGAAAGAATGAAATTTGTTAAATTAAATAATGATCCATCAAAATCTAAGAAAGGTAAGTTACAAAAATACTTAATTACAAAAGTTTAGGGGTCAAAGAAATAAAATTAATTGACTGAAGATAAATACACTAAAATAAAGCCAATAGGTTTACTATCTGGTATTGTATGTGATGTTACAAGTTAGACCGATAGCGTTAACCTGAATATCGGTCGTAAAATCTTGACTGTCTTTGACCGCTACGCAAATTTATCGTACTAAAGAAGAGAACGTTAAATTTAATAATTTAGTGTGTGTGATTTTTAAATATAATAATAAACTAGAGGGATTTTGGGGTACGTCGCAAGAATGTAAACTATTAAGGATTATATAGTAGGTACTGTGACAAACAAAGTGGTAGTATAAGATCTAGAATTGAAGTCAACACCCCTCTCTTTTACACTTTACTTTTTCATATTATGTTTAAAAAGAGACTTGAATTAAGAAAGCAGTAAAAGAGACTACGATTTTTAGCTGTGAATACCAAACTGCGCTCGAGCACGCCATTTTTTTTAGTGTTCCGCGGTGATTGTATTATATATCACTTCTTGTCACCATAAACCCCACTTTATAGCCTATCTTTGTTTTATTTGTTTGTTTTGAATTTCGCACAAAGCTACACGAGGGCTATCTGTGCTAGTCGTTCCTAATTTAGAAGTGTAAAGCGAGAGGAAAGACAACTGGTCATCACCACCTAACGCTAACTCTTCGGCTACTTTTTTAACAACGAATAATGGGATTAACCGCCACTTTATAACGCTCTCACGGCTAAAAGGGAGAGCGTGTTTTGTGTGACAGAGATTCGAACCCGCGACCTTCCGTTTGAATATTATAAACTAACTTTTTTTTAATATAACACTGATGATACAATTTACAACAAGGAAATCCAAGTTCATAGGCCCAGTATGGCCAAGTGGTTAAGACACTTGACTCGTAATGTGAGGGTCACGGGTTCGAATCCCCGTCACTCCAAACATGCTTGCCCTTTCAGCCGTGAGGGCGTTATAATGTTACAGTCACTCTCACTATTCATTGGTAAAATAGTAGCCTAAGAGCTGGCGATGGGTGGTGATGACTAGCTGCCTTCCGTCTAGTCTTACACTGCTAAATTAGGGACGGTTAGCGCAGATAGCCCTCGATTAGCTTTGTGCGAAATTCAAAACAAAAAAAACAAAACAGACAATCTAAGTTCACAAATACAAAGATTTGAAATAATATACGTATATATCTAAACGATGAGTTTGACTCATTATTAAAGACAGTTTTGAGCTTACAATATAAAAAAAAAATTACATTTTTAGCCATTAGGTTTATTTGTAATTAAGCACAAAACTAAACAATGGGTTACCTGTGCTCTGCCTATCACGGGTATCAAAACCGGTTTCTAGCGGTATGAGTCCGCAGACATGCCGCTGCGTCACTAGGGGGCTCACCCATTAGGACTTCTTTTCTTAAGCTACAGCCTTTACAAGATAATTGGAATAGTATTAAATACATAAACTTATCGCTGTCTCGCCAGGAGATAATATGGCATTTTAACTTTGATAAGTAGTATATTAGTCCAGCAAGAACATGTGAAGAAAAAAATAATTTTATTAATTGTCGGGTTTCCACTATAATCGTCCAATCAATATCCATATGTTTGCTGTCAACATTTTGTTTCTTGAAATATATGGATAAGTCTAAGTTAGCTGAATTATTTATATCAAAGAAAAGTTCCTAGAAAAATTATCTTATATATATTTTTCGGAACGTTTCCGTTAAAGTCATGTGACAAACCGTGATTGAACAATTATGTTGTTAGTTGTAGTTTCAGTGGCAAAAAAACGTTAAATATATATGCAAAAACGGCTCGTTTGGGTTGAGAAAATATTTTACATAGAAGAGCGAATAACGTTTCGACCTTCTTCGGTCATCATCAGGTTCACAAAGAAAGAAAGAGGTAACTGACCGGAAGCTGACCACATGTTTGGAGGGGGTTATGTAACTGAGTGTCGGAATGTAGAGGGCGGTGTTAGATGTTTGAATATATAATTTTATTTTATTATATTGAATATAGGAATAAAGGCGTTCCTTTATATTGGTTTATTTTGGGTTTAAGTTGTTGTATAAGTAAGGCTTCTTTAATTTTGCATTTGTTTATGTTTGTTTCTTTATTTAGTATCTGAGTGTTTTCTATGGTTATGTTGTGTTTATTTGACTTGCAGTGTTCGAAAACGTGTGAATATGACTTTTTATGTTCTTTGAATATGGTTTCCATTTTTCTACTTGTTTCTCCAATATAGAAGTCGTGGCAGTTATCACATTGTATTTTATAAATAATGTTGGTGTGGTGTTTGTCGGTGTAGTTTTTACATAGTATAGACCTCAGTTTTGTGCCTGGTTTTTGAATAAATTTGGTATGCCCATTGTTTAAGGATCAGACTATTAAGGGAAGAATTTTAGCTTCTCTACAATTATATAGAGTGTTAAAGATTGGGTATAACAATTACTGATAGACGTATTTAATAAAAAACACATACACACAAAACTAAATTGAACCAAATACTCTGTTCAAGAATATCTGAATATCAAAATATTGTTTCCTTTCTGCACTATCCAAATACGTTCACTTGTAATTATCATAGCTATATGGGATGAGGGACGAGAGAAACCAAAAGGATGCCATGTAATTAATGGATTCCAGCCAAACTGAACCCTTGCTTTTCGCAGACTACTTTTGGTCTCAGTACTTGGGCCTTTGATTTTTTTAAGTGCATGATTTATAAACTACTAAACTTGGCTGATGACATCAAATTATTAGGTCTTTCTAACTATAATGAAGATGTTGATGTACAGTCATGTGAAAAAGTTAGGACACCCTATGAAAGCCTGTGTATTGTTGTAACATTTTTGGATATATAGATATTTAATCTCAATTTCAACAATACTGAGATATTATAGGAATATAACTAAACAATTAAAACTGAAGAAAAGACTTTTCAAGATCTTCTGTAAATCTAATTTTACAAAAATGCATAATCTAACTGAGGAAAAAGTTAGGACACCCTACCCCCTAATAGCTAGTGTTACTCCCTTTGGCTGAAATAACTGCAGTGAGACGCTTCTTGTAGCCATCTACCAGTCTCTGACATCGGTCTGAAGAAAGTTTGCCCCACTCCTCAATGCAGCTGTGAGATGTTTGAGGGGTTTCTTGCATGTACATCCGTTTCAAGTCACCCCACAGCATCTCAATGGGATTAAGATCTGGGCTTTGACTCAGCCATTCCAGGACTCTCCATTTCTTTGTTTTCAGCCAGTCCTTAGTGGATTTACTGGTATGTTTTGGGTCATTGTCGTGTTGCAGGGTCCATTTCCACTTCAGCTTTAATTTTCTTACAGATGGACTCGCATGTTCCTCAAGCTCCCTCTGATACACACTAGAATTCATGGGGGATTCTATGATTGTGAGCTGTCCAGGTCCTGCTGCAGCAAAGCAGCCCCAAAGCATGACACTTCCACCTCCATGCTTCACAGTTGGTATGAGGTTCTTTTCCTCGAATGGTGTATTTGGTTTACGCCAAACATGTCCTCTGTTCTGGTGTCCAAATAATTCAGTTTTGGACTCATCTGTCCAAAGAACATTATTCCAGAAATCTTGGTCTTTGTCTACGTTCTCGCTGGCAAACTTCAGTCTAGCCTTGATGTTTCTCTTAGAGAGCTAAGGTTTCCTCCTTGTACACCTCCCATGCAAGTTACATTTGTGCAGTCTCTTTCTGGTTGTAGAAGCATGCACTTTCACATCGACAGTAGCCAGAGCCTGCTGTAGATCCCGTGATGACATGTTAGGGTGTTTGGAGGCCTCTTTTAGCATCTTAACGTCTGCTCTCAGGGTGAACTTGCTTGGACGACCAGACCTAAGCATGTTGGCTTGTTTTGAAAGCCCTCCACTTGTTGACTATTTTCCGGACAGTGGAATGTCTGATTTCAAAATCTTTTGGGATTTTTTAAAATTCCTTACCAGACTCATAAGCTGCTGCAATTTTCTTTCTGAAGGCCTCAGACAGCTCTTTTGCTCTCACTATGATGCTCACTCTCACTTCAACAGTCAGGAGCACACCAAACTAAATGTCTGAAGTTTGAATAGGGCAAGCCTCATTCACAATGCTGAATAACGATCTTCTAATCATGTGCACCTGGTATGATACACCTGTGTGTGAGTTGAGCCATTTTAAGTGGGAATAAATATGGGGGTGTCCTAAATTTTTCTTCAGTTAGAATATGCATTTTTGTAGAATTAAATTTACAGAAGATCTTGAAAAGTCTTTTCTTCAGTTTTAATTGTTTAGTTATATTCCTATAATCTTTCAGTATTGTTGAAATTGAGATTAAATACTATATATCCAAAAATGTTACAAAAATACACAGGCTTTCATAGGGTGTCCTAACTTTTTCACATGACTGTACTTCGGAATGATATGAAGCAATCAATAAATTGGGCATAAATTTGGCCTATGATTACAGAAAGTACAAGATATTGCATCTTGTTATTACAATTTAGATCACGCGTTAAATATATATGTTAACCTATTCGTTATTATGACTGAAAAAATGATCTTGGCATGGTGATGGTTAGGTCTTTCAAAACATTGAATCAGACTGTTAAACTTTTAGGTGTACTTATAGACATAATAATTATAAGTCAAAAGGGGTAATCGTCTCTTTATACGAGAAAGCACAAGTTTAAAATTCAGTAACTACAGACTAAACTTCAATTAAGGCAATTTTATTTACTTAACATGGTTATTATCTAACGGAATGACTTTAATGAGTTAACTTCCACTACAGTAGAGTTCAACATCTAAGTAAAACATAAGAGAGGGATCAATTATTTTGTGAGAAGTGAGGAGTAAGTTTAAATTTTTACTTTTCTCAAAGTAAGTGTGAACAATTACTTCCATTATCACGGAGAGTAGATAATTAAGCTTCTTATTTGTGTCGTGAAACTTATATGTAACGTCCACAATTTAATTACAACCTCGGCAAATACACAGCATGGGCACCTAAGGTGTTCTTACCTCAGCTGAAATTTCTATAAAATCTGCTTTAAAGCTTACAAAAGGTAACCAATAAAATGTGGAGATACAGTTTTATATTACTAGTTCGCTACACTTAGAATACTATAAAATTCGGAAGCTACAACTGTGATAAACGATTAGGGAAACTACAGAAAATTTACCAGAAACGTTTATGGATTTCGAACATTATAAATAAGTTCACTTCAGAGAATTAACTTCTGAAGTTACTATTTCTACGAGGACATTAGATATCTTCGTCAGTAAAAAAATACGTGTGTTCAGTGAAGCAGTTAACTAGTTAGCTCTTATGTGAATTATATCGATGTCAACTCGAAATTTATTCGCTTATCGTGAACTGTCCATAAAATATTCAGTTCCAGGCCACATAGAAGTCTCAATGTTGTTTGTAAACTCGTAAAACTTTTGTATGTAAATCATGGTTTGTCATAACCGCTTTTGTAAATTGTATTACTGTTTGTACATTAAAACATATATGTATTAAGAAAGAAAACTGTGTGTATCAATCTTGTTTGCAAACATCATAAATTTGATACATCTCTACATGTGTGTATGCGTGTTTTCTTATAGCAAAGCCACATCGGGCTGTCTTCTAAGTCTATTGATTTTAGCGCTGTAAATCCGCAGACTTACCGGTGTATCAACTGGGTACCATTTGAAAGACAACCAACGCAACGTAGACAGTTTTATATTGTTGGTTTGCTACAGTTAGCACACTATATATCTCGAAGCTATAACTGTGTTAAACGTTTCGGGAAACTACAGGAATTTCACCAGGAAAGTTTATGGACTTCGAACGTTATAAACCGTTTAACTTCTGAGAATTACCTTCTGACATTACTATTTATACGAAGATATTGAGATTTGATTGTGAAAAACATTTCATTTCGGGCATAAATTGAATAACTTATTTCTACATTAATATTTTTAGTTTTTGAAGTGTCGGGCCTCAGCTCCAATTTCAGGTGCTGTAAAGCTTCTCAGGCAGCACTAGATCGCTAATAATGATAATAGTATTAAAATAATCCTAGTCACATTTAGAAGAAGGTGTTAAAAATAAGATTAATAATGATTTATAATTATATTGTAAAAAAAAAGTGTTTACTGCCAGCTGGTTTCCGTGATAGGTGATTCGGAATTACAGACTCTATCATGCTACTTGGACTGCACGCTGACTCATGTACACTAGACCTCTTCCTTCTTCCATTACTTAGTTGGAATGGACTGATTAATACATTTAGAGTAAATACAAAATGGCTGAAGTAATAGCATAACTTTAAATCTGGTCCTTTTCAGGGCAATGTCCATTTATATTGTTCTATATTTTTTAATTTTTTAAATAAGTCCAGAACGTAGGTGTCCTGTTTTATTTTAGCACTATTTTATTATTATTATTTTAAATTTTATTTTATCTTAAAGATCTGATGTACAAATTTAACGGGGAGAAGTGTTTAGGTCTCTCTTCATCATATATGCAATATCTGTCTAGTTCACATAACAACTCATTTTTTCGCCAACTTTTATCAAAATATTTTATTGTACTATGTAGAAGTCTATCTGGTATTGTTTGTGTATTTCAGTATTTGTGCATGAAGTTTGAGGAAGTGGTTTTCGGTACTCTATATGCTGATGTAATTAGTAACGATGGGATTCCTGCATTAATTGTTCGTTTTCGAATTTCGCGCAAAGCTACACGAAAGCTATCTGCGTTAGCCGTCCCTAATTTAGCAGTGTAAGTCAAGAGGGAGAGCAGCTAGTCATAACTACCAGCTGCCAACTCTTGAGCTACTCTTTTACCAACGAATTGTGGGATTGACTGTGATTTATAAAGTCCACATGGCTGAAAGTGCAAGCATGTTTGATGTCAGATTATGAGTCAAGCGCCCTGACCATCTGGCCATGTCGGGCATCTGGCTTGTTAATGAAATAAAAATAAACATACAATCACTACGTTAATGATGCTACTAGCAGTGTAACCTACAATTATTATTCTCGAATCACTAGACGTTATCTTATTTGCGTATGTACTCCAATAACTTGTTTTTACTCCTAACTCACAACGCTAAAATCTGGGGTTCGATTCCCCTCGGTGGGCTGAGCAGATAGCCCTTTGTGGCTTTGCTATACGAAAAACACACACACACACATACTCCTAACTTGATGGATGACCTAAGAAGGTGAAACATCGTTATATTTGTCAGTGATGTCGCGAAAACCCACTTATAGAGAAATATATGTGCAAAAACGGCTCGTTTGGGTTGCGAAAATATTTTACGTAGAAGAGCGAACAACGTAAAATATTTTCTTAACCCAAACGAGCCGTTTTTACATATATATTTCTCTACAAGTGGGTTTTGTAATAATTTTAAAAAGTTTAAAGTATCCATATGCATGTATTAACTTCAGTTTGGACATTCATGTCTAAGTTAAAATTCTCACAGTGAACTGTTCAGTAACGTAATGCACGTGTCACTCTGAAGGCGCAACAATGTGAAGGGTGTTGTTGTTGTTTCGTAACTGTGACTTGTAAGTTATCAGACAAGTTAAAATAGAATTTAGAAAATAAATCTTTGAGTTGTTCATAAATATCAAAATATAATTTAAGTGTTATATTATATTTACTTAAAAGTGGTTTAATTTAGTTTATATTAATGCAAAAATGCTATCCCGTTTTTACATACTTAGTAATACTAATACTAAAGGGCCTAGCTTAGTCAGTAAAGTGGCTCTCACAAGTTCCATTACAATTTACAATTGATGATTAACTAACTTACCATATTTTATACCTTGTAAGACGCACGTTTTCTTTAAAAATACCCATGAGTCTTTAAAGACAAAAGTGATGAGTTAAGGCAAGAAATTAGCTTAGGGTCTACTCAAAACGGCCTCTCTTACACATAGTAATCTCATTACTTACCAATTACAAGTATTTTCAATAGCATGAAACATTCAGTTTAACTAATATTGTTGACATAGTGTTTAACTGATGATGAGATATGTTTAACTGTATTTACTCAGTATATTGAAAAAAGTCAATTCAACATTAAGGTGTTGGTTGCTGAGTTAAATATTTATTTCAAAGAATTATCTTGCCAAAATTAGGGTGCGTCTTCCACGATGTAACGTCTTGCAAGGCGTAAAATACGGTAGTGTTAATGAGACATGTAATTTATAACTTGTATCAACAGGGTATGTGAATACCAAAATACAAAAGATTTGAGATTATAATCGAATATTCTCTACTCGTTTTATTGATTTTTTTTATTCATTATTTGTCTTTTCCATATTCACTCTATAGTCAGTTTATAAAACAGATGGGAAGCTGAAGTTTAATTTGGAAAGTAGATTTGTATTTTAAATACTTCGTATGGTTGGTTGTCTGCATCCAGTATTGTTGTGTATGCTATCATGTCCTATGATAGTCAAAATTTACTAATACTAGTAATAGAATATGTGCTTATAATTACATTTCATGTTATAATTTTCCTGCATTTTGGACATTTAGGTTTTATTTATTTTGCTTTGTATTGATTTCACTATTCAGTTATAGTAAATTATTAAAAAGATGTTGTCATTTAACCATGTCAGTATTGAAGAGATCAACATGACCAACAGTATGTAAAAAGCTTAATTTGTAGATGAAAGGTGTGTGACTTTGCTCAATGAGTAACCATTAATTTGTGTATTGCTCAAGAGGTTAATGTGCCAAGGTGTGGATTGACTCTGAGATTAGAACTCGGTATGCTACAGAACTCTTCACACTTTCAGGTAAGGGGGAGGGACTATAGAAAAGCTAACCTTATTAAAACTTGTTACCAATGCAGTTAATCTTAGCCAAATACCAAGATTTCTGTCAGTTTTTATGTGTCTAACCTGTTTGTTTAGCCTTTATTTAATATGAGGTATAACTTATATTGAAAGTACCAGAAATCATAATGCAAAACAGGTTGGGAACATGCCATATCACTCATAACAGTGGTTAACAGTCTTTTTTTCACTTGATGGATTGGCAAAAGTTTTGTACAGAACTTATGTACTACTAGGATTATTTAGGGCTATAAGCCTGTTCTACAGTATATTAAATATATGAAGTATACAGAATCTAGAATGTTATAGTGAACTTTCCTTCATCAGGGATAAACAGTACATGGCCAGTTTAAGCTTATTGACCAGTTATGGAGTTTTACCAGACATGATGACATCATGCATTTCTAACAATATGAATAACTAAATTGTGAAATAACATTTGATGTGTGTGTAAGTGATGGAGTACAAAGAGAAATAGTAGCTTTGAAATAACAGCTTATACAAGTTTGTGTTTGTGAAAAGGTAACACTCGGAACAACTGGGAGATTTATTAAGAAGAGCATAGAAGGAATAGGAACATTTGTTGATTCATTGCTTCTATTGAAAAATTAGTACAAGTTCCCATTTCATTAGGTTCTCATCTAGGTAAATCTTCCAACTATTCATGACATTACTTGCACAATACACACAATGCATAGCATTCACAATTTCAATTTTATCTAATTTTTTTGTATAGTGACTACGTAACTAATTAGTATGTTTGCAGTGGTTATTTTCCATTTGCAATGATGAAAGAAATATCCCTTTCAAAAAAGCTTTTGATGTAATAATTTCTGTTGCTAAAGTTTTTTTGATCCTCTATTCTTAGAATATCATAGGTAAGTAGTTACATGTGGTTCAGAGAAGCTTGAAAATGATATAGAACTGAATAATGTATGTATTTTTAAGACGTTCTACATATTTCTAATTTTAAATATTAATCATTCCCCTCTCTCTTTTTCCCAATGAATGTTTCAGTCAATCACTGGTTAGGAACCATTGGCATATGGTACATGAACATTGTAGCTATTTTATATGATTTCTACTCTTCTGTAGCTAATAATCTATATTCCCAAAAATGTACATTATTCACAAAATTTGATCCAAGGTTAGAAGTGGTAAAGAACAAAATAATATGCTATACTCTGTCAGGTATGTATGTTTGTATTTATGTGTGTGTATACATTTATACGTACATCAATATATATAATGTGATATAGAAGACACACTTGGGTCATTTAATCAGTGTTAGATCTCTGAAATATCTGAAAAAAATATTAATTAATTATTTTATATATTTGTTTGATGTTTTAATTTAACATAAATATATTTTGCCTGTCTGAGACTTTTCTCCAGACATAATTTGTTGAAATTGCTTTTTAATCACAAATGTCTTTAGTACTTTGATACACTTTACTGTTCAGCATAACTGCAGTCTCAGTAAGAGGTTCCTTTCCGTGGATGTAAATGATTCACTACTCTACTTGTAACCTTTGGTTCAGGCTCACGTTCATGACCACAACAGTTATAATATATCTACAAAGCACTTAAGGTCTGAGTTAATTGTCAAGATTGCTCTGTTGCTTTTTAAATAAATAAAGGTTTCTTTGCAAATAACAGTTGTTTTTTTTCTATATTACACTGTGTAAATCAGATTTTACTATATATACGAATATTTCAAACCATGGATTTGTTATGAATATATTGTGGATTCCAAAACTATTTTTGCTTAATAGTAAAATACAATTTGGTGGAAATAATGTGTGGTAAGGTATTCAAAATGTTAGTAATTTACATAAGCAGCCTTTATAAATACAAGAGAAACATTTAGAACTAGTAAGTGATAAATATTTTGGTTTATCAGGATCATTTATTGAAACAATCTACTAGTTTAAATAAGAATGATTAAGATTTCAAAAGGACTTTATAAGTCATATTATATGAATCAGAATACAAATTTTAACCTGGTATCCTTTGTGTTATTATCACAAAGTCAATTTTTTATGTTTTTAACTTTTCCACCAGTTTCAGGAAACAACTTTGTTATTAAGCTCTAAGGTTTCAAAAAGCGTTGCTGCATTTCAAAATGCATAACTAGAGATAACTGTATAATACTGATTTTTACAAAAAATGTTTGTGATAATATGTATGTTTAAATGTGCTATCCTGCTTTATTTCTTAGAACAATAATTTTCAAAAATACCATAAATTATTCAATATTTTACACCTTTTCCTATTTTTCAATAGAATGATACATATCTGATATTTGGATTGAAAACATGGGAGAAAAAGAAGTAATGAACTGCAACTTATTCAGAAAAAGACAATATTCTTCTCTTGAAAAATGTTGCTACATTGGTGAAATGCAAGTTCATCATTGTTCAAAATATGAAAGGGAGTTTCCTTTCTTCCGAGAGCCACAGGTAGTGGGATGTTTCTCACTTGACAGCAATCGTGGTTACTGTGATGACAACCACCAACTTAAGTATTTGCATGTGCCTCCTGATGAATCAAAAGTGAACTTTGATTTAAATGCAGGATATGAAAAAGTAATAAAAAAATCATTTGAACTGAATGAAAAGTTGGATAATTTATTGCAATGGATTATAAGAAACAAAAAAAAAATTCAAGTAACCAGAACAACAGATAAAGATGTAGGGTAAGTTTTCATATGATCAGTTTAGTTGGGCTTTATGAAAAGATCATTGGATAAAAGGGTATGGCAATAAGCCTTCAAGAGTGTAAATTAAGCTGAGAAACTTGAAAACTGTAGTACTATTTAACAATTTTTTTATTGGATGAATTTTTTTGCTTTTTGTTTATTTTAAAATTGAAAATTTCTAAATTTTATCATTCAGTATTCTTATATATTTGGATAACAATAACAATTTAGTTTCTACATAGACTGGAGATAATTTCATAACACTTTTAGTCCATAAATAGGTTAATAAGGACCACTACAGTATAAGAACCTTTATTAGTCCCATATGTAATGGTTAATCAACATTTAGATCAATAATGTGGGTCACAACAGTTCTTTAATCTCAAATGTTGAAGTTAGTTATTAAATTTTTTAGTCTGTGTGAAGATTGGTAATGTATATCGGATAGAAAACCTTCATTAATCTTTACAAAAACTAATAATGTGAGATTAATTGCTTAATTTTCTTTAGTCTCAACACAGACTTCATCTGTTACCGTGGGCTACTTACCACCATCCTTGTCACTGTTTATGAACAGCAGGAAGACTGGCAGATATGTGCCACCAGATTTCAGAATACTATCTATCTCTGTGCTTTTAACACAGAGAAAAATAAAAAAAGACAAATGGACCTGACTGAGAAAGATAAGTTAATGACTTCCTGGGGATACAAATTTGAACAATATATGACTTCAGGTAAAGAAGAAAAAAATTACATTTTAAAGACATATTTATTGCATGCCTTTTATTGACACATAACATCAAATGAACTGAAACACTTCATAATACTACATAAGGAGTAACTGGTTCTGCACCAAGTTGGACAGAAAACATTTAGCAGAGATGTATTGTGTCATCTTCTAATGACCTTTGAATTATTTCACAAATGTTTCTAAAGATGTTTTTTACCTTTTAGTTGAATATACAAACTTTGTTTGAAGGATATTAATATGTATGTTACTGTGTTTCTTAAATATTTTTCTGTATTTTAATCAGAGAAAGAAGGCCAACCACCTGATCTTATGGTATCTGTCAATGAGAAAGAAGAATACTGTTCTGTATTGAGGTCTCGTTTAAACAGACACTCTTTAGTTTATGGAGCGGAAGTAGATTGTCTAGACCCAGTGTCACAGAAATCAGACAAGTCTGACAAATGTAGCTCTTTACAGCATTTTGTGGAACTCAAGACTTCACGGAAAATTTCACATCCTAAACAAGAAAGGAATTTCTGTCGGTAAGATATCAAATCATGTGATTTTTTTTTCTTTATTTTTTGAATAAATTGATTATATCTGTTGAGCAACACTTAGTTTTATGTTATTTATAAAAGACTGTGCATCTGATTTTGTTGACCTTGTGGTTATCTAGTTAAATGGAAACTTCATTTTAGTAAATTTTTTATCATTTTCTGTGACTGTTCAGTTTCAGTTTTAAGGTACAGTAAGAATTTTATACAAATATGTCAGAAACAGAATCCATTATTGCAGATATATTAAATTATTACATTTGAGTCCTTTAATGATCTTTTTCACATTTCTGGTAAGAAGAGAGAAGAGGCATTGAATTATCAAATCTTACACACTCGAGTTCTGTATTGCTGCTGTCTCTATCTGAACAAGAACTCAGAAGGACTACGTTACTTTCTTATAGAAGTACAAGTATAAAATAACCTGAATATGGCATTTACTAACAAATATGCTATAGCATTTGTGCATTTTCATCTGTAAGAGTCTTTCTTGTCAGCATAGAGCTGTTTTAAAAGAGGGATATGTAATGAGTAATATTTTGTTATTTAAAAAATATAAAACTTGTTTTCTGTTTTCTTTTATATTCATTGTTTTTGGGTTTCTTTTTTTTATCAGGTACAAGTTATTGAAATGGTGGGCACAATCCTTTTTAGCAGGAATTCCAAGAGTCATTTGTGGGTTCAGAAATGATAATGGTATTGTTGAGAAACTACAAATATTTTCTGTGAAAGAAATACCTCAGGAAGCAAGAGTATGTTGTGTAAATTAGTACATTAATGTTATTAATATACTTTACAGAAATTATTGAAAGTGTTTGAACTTTTATCATTTTTTTATATGCATATATATGTACGTTGTAACTGGTAGCATTTTCTCATGTTCACTTATTTCCAATTGAAAAACAAAAATACAGAAATTATAAATAATTTTACAAAAAACATGTCAAAACTGAGCTACTATTCTCACAACAGTAGTATACAGACTATATTAAATATCTTGTGTTTCATAATCTGTACTTTGTTATTCTACTTTATAGAAACTTATATTTATTGGCTTTTCTAGGGTTTTTGGTCTCCTGCTACTTGTATGAATTTCTGTGATGAATTTTTGTCTTTTGTACAAAAGAATGTGACTATTGATGACCCACAGTAAGTGAAATTTTGGTTACTTAATAAACACAGTTTTTTCCAGCTTTAAAGAGTGAATGTATTAGCTGTCTTTCAAATAATTGCTATTAAAAGATTTTACTAGGATACAAAATCAGTGGCAAGAATGTGAAACCTAATTCTTAGTTATTCAGAGGTGTATGATTAATGCAACATATCTTATGTCCATGTATTTATTTGTTAATAAGAATTTGTTATGGTAAAAATACATAAATCACTTTCTTACAAGGTACTTTTGTGGTTAGTTCAATAAATTGCAATAAGATATCTATATGCATTAAATTGACTGATGCTCCTGTGATCAGAATGAAACATGGCAAGCTTTTAGAAAACATTACATTTTATAGAACGACAGCAGATGGTAACAAACAATTATAGTTATTTTATCTGAACAGTCTTTGGCTTCTAACAGTGAACATGTTTTTTTTAGTTTTATTGCTTTATGAACTAACTAGTGTAACAAGTTATTAAATCACCCAACAAGATCATAATGAAAGTTATGGTAAACAAAGTGTTGTTATGTTAATTTGCATCACATGTTGCTCATCCCATATGTTCAAGGTGAATTTTTTTTATTAGGTTTTTTATCTAACCTATTCAATTTCTACATTTTATTTATTTATGTTAAATATATATATATATATATATAAAACAATAAATGAAAATATATACATAAAAAAAGTTTGCACTTTCTTCAGGTTTGAGGTCTTATGCTGTCAAAGGCACAGTTTAGTAAACATATTTTTGTTTTTCAGTATTAGTTGTTCAAAAGTAATTCATGAAATTTTTAAATATGCATTTTAAAACATTACACACTGGCTTACATCATCCAAAAACTAATATGGTTTACTTGGCTTTCAGATTAACTTATTAGGTTGAAAACTTTTATTACTTCTCAGGGTAATATATCAAGTCCAAACAACATGAACTCAGAGCATTTCCAAGGAATTCATTTTAATTGCACAGTTATACATTTTAACTTCATCCTGACACCTTATTGGACCTCAAATATACAGGCCTGGTAACAATTGATACAAAAAATAAAGAATATTCTGGTAAATACATTTATTTGTCAACTCTGAAAAGGAATTTTATAATTTTACATATGTTTTTCTAATTTATCCACCTGAACTTATTTATATAGGTGGCATTTCAACTGCAAAAATGTTTTTGCAGGTTCAGTTTGTGATAAACTCCACACTAAGAAAACCCCTGCATGAGCTCTCGTAGAAGAGTATCACTTTTCACCATCAAAAACAAAACAAACAGTCATATGATTTATAGTTACGATAGAAAGTGTTCGTACCCCTGTGTCGTGAGTAGTTTTTTTCTTATAACTTAAAAGGTATCATGATTAGGATAATGAAAGTATAGTGTATTATAAATATTATACTAACACACATCTACATAAATTTTATGTCAAATAAACTGTTTATAAACAAATAACCAAACATAGAATGGGCAGAAAGTGTTTGTGCGTCTACTTTAATGGTCAATTAAAGATCGGGTGACTGTGATGGCCACTCCAGAACGCTAATATATGGTTCCTTTGCAACCAGGATTGCACATATTTTGATGTGTACTGAGAGTTACTGTCGTGTTGGAAAATCCAATGACGCCCAAGCTGCAAGTTCCGAGCATCATTGTTGATATAAGTGGCTAATACATCAACATACTCTTCTTTTTTCATGATTCTATTGATGCGGTGAAGTCTGCCTACACCAGAAGAGCTGAAGGAACCCCATAGCATGATCAAGCCACCTCCATGTTTAACTATAGGGACTGTGTTCTTTGGAAGATTTCGTTCCCCCTTCTTATGGAAAATATTGCGAACATCATTGTGGCCGAATAGCTTGATTTTAGTCTCATCTGACCAAAGAATACTCTTCCAATAGGTAAAGGGTTTATCTACATGCTTTCTTGCATACCTCAATCGTGCTTCTAAATGAACAGGCTTTAAATATGGAGTTCTACGAGGACGGCATGCTTTGAACCCAGAAGAGCATAACATGTTCGTAACTGTACTTCAACACCAGTTTCCTTTACCAGTGTCTGTATGTTATTACGTGATAAACAAGGGTTCCTACTAACTTCTCTGAGAACCTACCTCTTGGTTTTCTTTGGAATTTTAGTGGGGCATCCAGAACGAGGGAGGTTAGCAGTTGATCCTGTAAGTTTAAACTTGGCAATTATGCTTTGAACAGTAGATTTTGGCACATTAAGTTGTGTAGTAATACCGAAAAGAGATACACGAGACTTGTATTTTACAATAATGCGGTTTTTTTTAAATCACTGGACAGTTGTTTCCTGTTCGACATGATGACCAAGCAGATAATGACGGAGATGGCGCTAAATTGCCGGAAGTAAATTTTTTGCTGGCTAAATTCCAATAATTATGAACCCAGTGTTTAGTTCTAGAATGGTATAATATAGTTTATTTGCCAAACTAAACAAAATTTTTACGGGAATATTAGTTTTTTCACACGTTCTGAAATGTACAAACACTTTCTGCTCCTCCTATTTTTGGTTATTTGTTTATAAACAGTTTATTTGTTGTTTAATTTACATAAAAATTTATGTAGATGTGTGTTAGTATAATATTTATAATATACCATACTTCTATTAGCCTAATCATGATACGTTTTAAGTTATGAGCATAAAACCACTCGGGACGCAGGGGTACGAACACTTTGTGTAGTAACTGTACATAGTGTAGAAATTGCTTTTTAAGAACAATGTTGAGAAAATTATAGACACCTCTTGTTTAGATAGAAAATATAGGAACAGCATATC
The DNA here is from genome assembly GCF_004210375.1 of Tachypleus tridentatus. Lineage (NCBI taxonomy): Eukaryota > Metazoa > Arthropoda > Merostomata > Xiphosura > Limulidae > Tachypleus > Tachypleus tridentatus. The sequence continues at coordinate 84,508,684 of NC_134832.1, read as the reverse complement.
AACGTGGGTTAAAATATTGACATATCGGTAAAGAAGAAGGTAAGAGGTTGAAATTTGATGTTATGAACTATCAGTATCGCTGACGTGTTTTTTGTTGGTTGAATAATATGAAGTTCTAAGGGAAGAGAAAGATTTATAAATGAGAAGACACAATACAACCAAGTTGTGATGCTGAGAGATGCAGATTAATAAAGCTGTTCCAATATTTTTATTTTGAAATTAAGTAATGAAAACTTAAAAAATATAAAAATTAGAGTCATAAGCTGCATCTAGCAGTGAACTAGCTGACATGAATTGAAAATAAAATAGTATGGTTAAATTTTGAAGGTAATATTGAAAAGAAAGAGTTAGTGACACTTGCACTTTGACTGGCTTACATCCAGAACTGTATTTGGTTTCACAGTATGTTTAATGTAAATTGTGATCATGAGTAGTTCCATTAATTCTAAAATATTTCATCACTGTGAAATAGTTTAATCCAAGCCATAACACCAAAAATGCATGATCACAAATATTTTTATTTAGTATGTGTAAATATTGTTTGTTGGCAATTGCTACTACTAAAAGAGAACATAATTGTAGAGAAGTATACCATCAAATACTTCAAGTTATTCTTTATTAAAATGCAGTTTGGATTATATTTTACAGTGTAGTGTACCAATTGAAATGGGAGCCTCATCAAGATATAAAACTATATTTCCTAGACAAATGTGAAGAATTCCAGATACTTCCTGAGTGGTACATTAAGGAGATGACTACTTAGGATTTAAATACTTCATCAGACTCATTGTATACATTTCCAATTTCAAAATAAACTTAATTGTAGATCCTTTGACAAAGCTGACTATCAAGAAAATATAGAACATTGGTGATCTAAACTCTAGGGTATTAAGATAAACTTGTTTAGCTGATCAGTGATTTTAAAGCTGTTGTACATAATATTTTACTAAATGAAATAAAAAGTAAAAGGTTTGTTATGATAAATTTAGTTTCTTAATGTTTGTTTTAATTATGTATTGCAGATGGTTTTGATTCTGTAGTGTCACACTTGGACCTGTTTTTCAAACAATTTTTTTTTAAATATAGCTCGTGTAAATCACAGTTTTTCATAACGTATAAAAATACTTCAAAGCTGATTTTTTTGTATATGCAATGTACTTGTAGTAATATATACAGGGGTGGATTGACTGTACTTGGGACCTTAGGCTAATTTTATTATAAAGGCTCTTTTTTAAGATCTTTATTACAATACATGTACAATACATAGTACATTTACACAGATAAAACATGGTGCTTAGACTAATTGAATAACAAACATAAAAGAATCATAACACAGAATATTTTGTCATTTGCTAAAACAAAACAACCTGAAACAAACTTTAGGGCCTGTAAAATGTAAAATAAATAAAGGGAACTTGTCAGTTTGTGTATTCTGTCATGGTTAATTTGACTTTTTGGTTTGTGAAATCTCAAAATTATTTCATAAGAACTTATTTGTCATAAAAGATAAATTTCTATATACATAAATAGGTGCATATTCAGCTGTTTGCTATGTTTTGCTCAAGCTATATCCACTTCTAGTCTCATTCTCTAGTACAGTTTCAGAACATGTGGCATAGATACCTTTGAAAATTTATTTCTACATTAGCAAAAACATCTTTAAATCCATGTTTCAAATGCATTTGATATATGATAAATTCACTACTATAGTCATGATTTTTAGAAACCATCTATCTGAACAGTAACACACATAGTGAATTGAATCATTTCATCATGCATACTGGTATCACTATCATCAGGATAACACTCTACCAACTTGTCACAGTGACTCTAATTCCAACAGCTACATTACCTCATCTCATATAAATATCTATTCATCTTGAGTGCTGCCCTATATATGCATAAATATTTTTGTGTGTGCCATAAGCCTGCTCTCTCCCCTCCATTGGAATTGTTTCCATTGCATCTCTCATGCAAACCAACCTACGTCAGCCCTCCACCAGTGAGAGTATGAATATTCTTATGATGCATGTGACACCCTCTATTCAATTATATCAAACTGTCATTACTTGTTTGGCAGTACTGGTATTCAGATATATTTTCATTTGATGCTCTTCATGTGAAACATGATTTTAATAGTTTAATTTTCAAAGTGGGATTTCTTCATTAGTATTTTTTCTTTACATTGAAGTAATCTTTTAACTTAAATTTCCTTTTCTTATATTTCTCTCTGCATTGCATATTTTACATCAAAAACTTTTATTTGAGTTGCACATTTCTACAAACACATATGAAGCCACAACACACCCATATTTCTTTTCTATGCTGGTCTTTATGTAGCTATTCCTGTCCCCCTTCTAGGGGTTTCGCATCTCATGTCTCATCGTATTCAGTGTTGATTAACATGTTGCCAACAGCACCAGTGACTAACAAGAGGGTTTCAGTCCAGTGGAAGCTTGACTTTATTATATTGTTACCCGTTGATGAACTTTCACTACAGTTCAATGTGTTCTTTGAGTTTTACCAGATGGACTTGTCTTTCTGTTTCTTTCTCCACCTACTTTGTATCTGGTACCATTTTCATTTCATAAGACTTGGGATCCTGTCACCAGCCTATGTCTGTTTGTGGATATTAGGATTTTCTGTCTGTACATGCCATTCTATCTGTTTGTCATATTTCTCCAGGCTTTCATTCTAGACTGTTTGTTGTTTTCATACCTAGCTAGCTCTTTCCTGGCCATATCAGCTATAGTTTCAATGGCCTCTACACCTCCAACTTCTTTCTCCATTACTTTTTCCTCTGTGTCTGTCCTTTCTTCCTCACCTTTAGTTACTGGCATTTCATCTAGGCCTTCCTGTCCTTTGTCTTCATGCCTAGTTTTCCTCTTGTCATTTAACCATCCCTTATGTCTTTTTTTCATCAGTTGTCTGTTTATTTGCCATCAACATTTCTTTATGTTTCTTCATATCTTCTCCACTCTCCAGATCCTTTTTCATCCTTAACACTTCTGTGGCTCATGAGAATAACTGTTCCATTTAGCTGTTTTTCCTTTTTTCTTTTTTGCATATTTATTCACATCCTGATCCAGATACTTCTCTGTCCTATACATGTTCTTTTCTCTTACATTGTCTGCACATCTTCCTTCTGTGGTGTCTTTTTCTTTACTGGATCCCATCCTCTGTTAATGTTCCTTCACCTTTGCCACTTGGGTTCAGCTCTTTATTTGATTGGCTTCTTGCTCTCTTACGTTGTTCTGAGCATATTCTCACCTAACTCAACAGCTTATCTCTTCATTGGCATTTTATTGTCATCATAATTTGGAGGCACTTCTTGTGTTGGGCTTATGGACTACCCATGATATGCTCATCTCTCACTATTTGCATTGGATTGCAGTTTTTCATTTTCAGGTTATCTTCCATCTGTAGCCATTTTAGAAGATAAGAATTCAGTGAGACTTTGACTGGGTAAATTATTTTTCTTTTTCAAGAGGCCTTTCCCCTTTTACTAATTCTCCTTGTTTGGTTTCTGATTAGTAGTATTCTTTAACTGTTCAGATCCACACTGTCAAGTTTTGTTGACTTGCATATTATAATTCCATAGCCATGGAATATGTATTGCAGATATCGGGTGTTCCACAATATTGCTTGTAAATTTATCATTGTGATATATTTACTTCATAAGTTTGGTCATCCTAGACCATCCACCCATGTACTACTTGAGTAAAGCATAAATAGATAGCTACCAATCCCCAAAATGTCTTTTGCTTAATAAATCACTATGTTCTAATTTTAAAAATAGGGATTTTTGGTCACTCATTGCACTGTCTTGGGTATTGTTGTTCCTCTGGACATTTCATCAAGTTTTACCACCTTTTCCTCTTGTAAAGTTTGACAATCCTTACCACTTTCCAGTTCTAAGCTCCAGGGTGGTGAACTGTAGAGGCATTCTCCTGAATGGGTTAATGAAATATAGAAATGGTTATAAAACCCTTCAGTTTAGAGGATGTTTATGTGCTTGGGGTGTTTCTGTCAATTTCACTTTTGAGGGAGATGGTTTGTCAAATAGACACCTTTTTAGTATTGGGTGTTGGGTTCTCGGATTGAGCCATCAACTTATCATATTCACGTGCCCCATTCCTGAGTCAGGGGTACTAGATTCCCTGTGGTCTCATGAACGTGAGGAGACGATGATATTATTTTCCCTACCCTCACCTGATGACAGAGTTTTGATTTGTAGTTAACTTGCTATTGATATGATCCTCATCTTACTCCCACATGGATGTCAGTACTCAGTAGCCTGGGTTTTGAATATAGTTAACTTGCCATATATGGCCCATCATGCCCTATCCACTCTACACCTAGGGGCACATCTTTTTCATTTTACCCACTTTCATAACTTCTGGGATTGAATTTCATAAATCTTTCATAGTTCAGATCACTTTCTGGCTATAATTCTATCCCAGTTGGACATGTTCTTCTGTTTTTGTCCATGTATGTGACATATTTATATGATGAACAAAGAGTATACCAGGTTCAGAAGTGGTGCAGTTTATCACTTCATATATTAGAATCTGATTGTCTCATCTTACAGAAAGATGCTTATTTCTTACCCTTGCATCAGTCTCTCCACCTATTCAATGTGGGATTCTAGCTATTTTATGTTTAGGGAGATAATGTAGCATAACAGAAATAATTTTCAGACACTGAACATGTGTTCCTGGTAAGTACTTACCTCCATTCATACTTTCTGCCCTTTTCTCCCCATTGAAAAATGGTGCTTGCATTTTCTGCCAAAACTCAAAGTGAGAGTTAAGTAAAATTGAATAGAGGGAACCACATGCATCATGAGAGTGTGTCACACTTTTATTAGTGGAGTTCATGGATGAGAAACTCATTGGTGATTCCAATCTCCACTGATGATGGTAGTAATAGAAGTTCACATGCACAAATAAAAAGAACAAATGTTAAAATTAAATATTAACAATTGGTAAATAAAAATAAAAGTAATAAATGTACTGAATACATCTTTATGGTTATTTTACACTTTGATATTCTGTATTACATTCCCTATATGTTTAAATTTTTTTTTTGAGTTTATTGGGGACCCCTCAAACATAGGGCATGAGACTTCAGCCTCAATGATAATCCACTTCTGAACATCTATATTTGATAAAGCTTACATGTAAGAACATGGCAGACATACCCTTTTGATTTCCTATATATATATACTCTTTGTTATTGAACTTCATTCAGATTAATATGTATAAATGAAGCTGCTGTACTTGAACTAGAAAATATGTATAAAATAGTTCATGGCATCCTGTATAACTTATCAAGTAAATTAGAAATAAATTATTTGGTTTACCAGTTTTGAGTACAAGTTTTAGGTCTGGTTGATTTAGCTGATTACTTAAGAGCAGTGATTACATTGTTTAGTGCTTTGTAATCAGATTGATTAATCAATTAATATCACAAAAATAAGCATTTAATTGAAATTAGTTGTTCTGATTACTGTATGTATATATATTGTTTTTGATTGTGCTAATAAGCAATTAATTTGAATTACAGCTAAACTGACTGTCAGAAAAAATTAGATGTTTTGATTATTCCAACTATTCAAGTAAGCAAAAAACTACATGATGAGGGTATGTCTTGAGATTGAGGGTTTTGAGTTTGAATCTCATTGTCACTAAATTTGTTCACCCTACCTTCATTATTGCAAAGCTGACAAGATTAACTGCCAATGCCATTAATTTTGGAGTTCTGAGTAAAGTGAAAGCAGCTGGCTAATAAGATCCACTGCAAACTCTGCTAAATAAATAAATGAATATATGTATGTATGTGTGTGTATAATATATATATATATATATATATATATATATGTACTGTTTGTGTTATAGCTTCATTCAGTTAGTCTGTAAATAAAATAGAAAATATACATAAAATAGTTTGTTATTCTGTATAACTAAGTGAAACAAAAATAAAAGGTTTGTTGTGATAAACATAGTTTTTTAATGTTTTAATTATTGTTACACCTGAAAATATTTTTCATCCAAAATGTTTTGATGCAGTTTATATGTATGTAATTCACAGATTTTTTTAAATAACTGTTATAAAAACAACAACTTTAAAACCACTTAGGACACTTGCTTTTCTTATAACATAAACTTGTTACAAAATCGTTTTTTTAGTTAAAATTTATAATTCTTTGAGAAAAATGTTTTTAGTATTGTTGATGCTTGAAATAAGTGAAAATGCAACCCTGTATAAATAGTAATATTTGAAAGCAATGTCCAATGCTATAATTTTTTTCTTTTAAATATGAATATAAATAATTATAATAATTTAAATTACAGTATTTGAGGGAAAAAAGGTGAACTAAGAAATAGATTATCTATGAAATAGCTCCCCCAGTGGCTCAGCTGTATGTCTGCGGACTTTCAACGCTAAAATCCGGGTTTCGATACCTGGGGTGGGCAGAGCACAGATAGCCCATTATGTAGCTTTGTACTTAATTCAAAACAACAACAACAATCAATGAAATCACTGGATAATAAACTGAATGAGCTAATAACTTACAGAATATATTAATGTTCTGTTAAGTTTGACATATTTAGGCCACTTAAGTAGTATTCCTTCAACACTAATTAATCCAGAGCACTATATTATTATACTGGAATCCTCTTATTTAATTAAGAAATACAAAAAATTTAGTTACAGTGATATAAATTCAAACTTATTAAAAGTTAATTAGTATTGTATCATCATTGTAAAAGTGAAACAGCACTGCTGCTAGCACAGAGAGGTTAAAACTTGTTAACACAATGATAATTTTAATAGATTTTCTAGAAACTTTAATGTTTTATTAATTTGTATTTGTTTATTCCCTAATGATTTTAAAACTTTATGGCCCCACAGTGGTTCATAAGTAAGACAGTTTAGAAATGTTGTTTCAGTACAGATAGCCCATAGAGTCATTTTGTGCATAACAACAAAAAAACTTGAAAATGAGTTTACATTAATAAAAACTTGAGATTAAAATGTTTTGGTATGGTTATTATTGTGATATTTACAGGTGAAACTGATTTCCCTCAAAGAACAAATGAGATAGGTCTGCTGTATAACAGAAGGTTCAAGCAGGAATTGATGAAAAATTATGAATTTCTTTGAACCTGAATTCGTGCAGAAAAAGAGGCTGCACATAAGTGTGAGCACGCATTTAACACCATCTTTAATTTTTAAACAAAAGTTTGTGGTTGTGTACTGAAACATAACTGCTTTTACTGAAAGGAAGTCTGTAAATTATTTATTGTGTGACCTTGTTCTAGATTATTTAAATATTTGCAAGTTGAAACTTTGTCCTAATCTGAGAAAACATACTTTAGAGCTATAATGTTACACTTTTCCAGGATGACTAGTGTTAATTACATGATTGTTCATTCCCATTAAAAAGTAAGAGAAGTTGTAACATTGAGATATCAACTCATCCACCAATGTAAAAAAAACAAACAAAACTGTATACCTTCAATCACCATGAACAACTTTGCAGTCATCTACCCAACAGGAAAACAAAATACTACTTATGTGAGGACACGATAGGTAGTTAGAATGAAAGGAACTTAATTACTGTCTCATGGCCAATGTTTTAAGTAAAACATTCACAAGTTCCTGGATAAATGAAAATTTTGAAAATGATTATATTAATGAAAGAAAACGGCGTACACAAGATAGGCCTGCGTACCACATTATTATTACTTCTAAACAACATAGCTGTATAAAAACGTAGTTTACATACTAAAGTTAATGAAGATTGTACTGTCTGCACACTTTCCAACATGTATGTAAACTAAGTAGTCAAATGACCAGTGGCTTTTTATATATGGATTCCACTTATTTTAATTTTACATCCTTGAGGATGATGATGTTGAAAGTTGGAACACATACAGTGTTTGTTTGGTGACTGTTGGCTGTCTTATTTTCAGTTGTTTACATTAGAAAAGTTGAACATTTTATTATTTTATATATATATATATATATATATATATATAATCAAGGACCTTTAATTTTAACCTTATGCTTGTTGATGTCTCATACTGAATTCTGTTATACTTCAGGGTCGTTGTCTTCTTACTATCTCATTTTTCATTGTATATTTTCCTCATTACCACATGGCCTTCAGTATTTCATTTGTTCTGTTCAGGACTGTGCAAAATGTGAAAAGTTGTATTCTTGTAATTACTGGAGTCTTCTTGATATCTGGCCTGCTGGATTATGCTCACCAGTCGACCAATCTTGTGTGATCTGACCAGAGTGTAAACTTTTGTTCATACAGGTAATAACAGGTTTTGAACAACATTTGGTAGTTGTTTTTTTCACAGGTTGTAGAGCATCTTTTTCTGTTTTTATATGAAAGCCAATAACACATTATTTTCCTTTTGCATCTTGTTTTTATATGAAAGCCAATAACACATTATTTTCCTTTTGCATCTGTGATAACACTGTTCCCACTGCAAAATCACTGGCATGTGTGTTCAATATGAATGGATTTTCAAAAAATTACTCATGTTAATGCAAGAGTAAAGGTTAATTCTTTCTTCACTTTATTGAATCTGTGTTCACAATCGGCAGCTCAACAAAACTTAATTGGTATTTTCAAGTAAATTGTGTAGAAGCTCACCCACCCACCTTCAGACAGCAGTAAGTCTACAGATTTTCAATGCTAAAATCAAGAGTTTGGTTTTTTTTGGTACACATAGTAGATATAAGAAAAACATAGCTACAATTTGTGTAGATTCAAACTTAGATGGGTATTTAGATTCAGCTGTTGACAATGTATCCTAGGAAACTGTTGATTAAACAATTTACTCTTCTTGAGATTCAGGTTCTTATTCCTCAACCAATGTGAACTTAACTTGCTATAAGCACTGACAAAGGTTTTCTTGCATGCAATTATGTTATTCAGATTGATGAGTGCAATGTTCCAGGGTAGTGCAGTAAAAGTACACTCCATTCAGTGTTGAAATACAGCAGATGCATTACATAATACAAATGGTAATAAATTACCACAACCCATTTCTTGCATTAAAAGCTCCACTTCTTTTGCCAAATTGCCAACATCCACTCTTCAGATCTAATGTTGAAAAGCATTTTGATACAGGTAAAGCATCCAAAGTAGAATAAATTCTTGGCAGTGGGAAGGCATTCTTCTTTGTAACTTCATTCACGTTTTTGGTTGTCCACAGATAATCTTGTCAATATACCCTTTTTTTGCAGTGGTATAATAGATGATGTCCAAGGAGTGGTACTCAGTTCTATCACTTTTTTATTCTTTGTTGGCTTCTATCTCTATTGACCTGAACTTGTTTAATAAGTGGAAGTAGTAGTCTAACTATATGACATATCCCAGTATCAGTGTTATGGGATATTTTAATTGTGTAGCCTAAGTCATGAGATACATTGGAGAAGATGTCTTAATATTTAGTGCTCAATTCATGTAATCTTAAACATCAATCAGCTCTAATACATCTACAGCTTCAATTATGCAACTTTTGTAAATGAGATGATAAGCTTTCCTTACATGAGAATTTAATACCAGACTTCTTATACCTTGATACAAAAATGAATACTTGTAAAGTTCATTGTTGTGGAAATATCACCTATACAATCTCAGTCTTGCAGTACCTCATCCATATTTGATTTGAATTTTTGTTCTGTTCATGGTCCTAATGATGGTATATTAATTACTCAGTTCCACAAGAAAGAGTTTCTCCAAGAATTAATTATTCAGATCATGCTAGAGTTTGTGGTTATACTAGAGCCCAACCACAAAATGTAACTTATTAAAAGGAAAGTTGAAAGTTACCCTTATCATAGAAAACTTCTCTTGCTGGAACCTTATATGCACTTTCTATTCACATTAGTCCATCTTATTTCTTCAATCCTGATGGCAATGTCTCATTTATCATTATAAATTTGGGTCTAACAATTGTAAATGTAGAACTAATGTAAATCAACATGCTGCAAGGGTTCCCATCAGTAAACTTATGATCTTGTTGTTGTTTTTTTTTAATGAACTTATCTTGTTTGAGACAGATGGAGTATTCTCAGATGAACACCCCTCCAATGGTCCAGCTAATTTCTGTTTTTTGGTAAATGGTTAGCTTTTTTAATATTTCTTTGATCTCATTGGGCTCAAAATCTCATCATTTGAGTACTTTGTCTCTTTTTTTTCCTTTGTATTAACAGGTACATTTCTCACAGTATCAGCTTTAAAAGAACTTTCTCTTTTCTGACATCCTTTGCAAATAGTTTTTTGTTTTTTTTTACCTTACAGGCTTTTGTCTGTAAGTTTTAGTGATATGTCACCATATTGTCTTGTGGCATGTTTCCCCACATTTAGTGCAATTAGTTTGACTAAAGGTTTTAGATCTTCTAGACTATTTTCAGAGGGAGTTGGAGTTTTAACAATATTCAGTATTATCCAACAGCTTATAGATGGTTCCTTTAGTTCTCTGTGGTTTTTAGTGGATTCGAGTTTTATTGCTAGTTGGAAAGCTTTCTTAAAGATATAACCTTACTTACAGTGACCTAATTCTGTTATTCTCATCTTTAATGCTATTTATAAATGGTCAAATGCCAATGAATTCATCAAGCCCCAAGGAGCATTCTGTTAAGATAATTCTGCAAATGTTTTCAAATCTTCACATTTGCCTAAGGTCTTCTTCTTCTGTACACTGTGCTGAATATTTGTTCTGATATGTCCTCTGTGGTGTCATTTTGAGCATGTTAGAGCAGTTAGCAATGCTTAATAGTTGTTTGGCTTTTGGGTGGGAGGCTGCTTAATATTGTTAAATCTGATCCTTTTAAATGGGCAGAAAGATGAATAATTTGTTCACTGTTCCACCTGTTCTCTCTGGAAATTATTGTGAACTGAGTCTGATGTGCCTTTCATGGTATCTTTTCATTATAGTCCATTGATTTCTCAATTGGGTGATGTAGTTAAGTTGATCAGTTAATTTCTGGAAGTTAATTTGTTTGTGTCTTAACACGAAAGTAATAATAACAGTGTGAACAAAATAGGTTTTTCCTATTCAATATTTAATAATAACCAATATTCTATGTTGGGATACTTGATTCTTGGATGGATGCAAAAAATAGTATGATTGGGTTAATCTTTGCATTTATCAATTCTCTTTCCAAAGATTTTCCAATCACTATTTTTTCTATTTCTATTTTGCACTAAAGTTTTTTCTGTACTGACCTGGGGATTAGAGTTGTCTTCCTAGATGTTAACATAAAAAGAGAAAATAATGTATTAAGGAAAACCACACCATTGACATGATACCACACAAAAGATATAATCACTTGTCACCAAAAATATTCTCTCACTTCATTTACCTAAATTGTGCTTATACAGCTTTGTAACTACAAAGAAGTCATACAAACTGAAATGAAATACTTACAGAATACAGCACTATCTAGAGGTTCAACCCCAAAATAACAGACAAAGCATATTCAAGATAATATATATATATAACTAAAGGAAAAGGCTGAAATTTATAAAATTGAATGTGTATTTGGAAAAAAAAAAAACTGTTTTGGACAAAAGAAATGTTATCTAAAATATCATTTAAAAGAACATGAGGTATGTCTAAGAAATAAGAAAACCGAAAATTCAGCCATGGCAGAGTATGTACAAGAAAACAAGTAAAGTAGTTACTGTTGGCTTCACCATAAGATATTAGAGCCTATGGTATCATCGATCCATTGGATATAATAAAAAATAAACACATATAATGAATCATGAAATAGAGATGGAGGTCCAGTGTATTTCTTTGTAAGAATATGTTGAGATGTACCATAATTCTTTCATTTGAGATTCACCAATTTATAGATCGTACAGCAATGTTTATAAATTATAGAAGTTGTGTGAAAACAACGTGATATTCACAGTCCCCAATTTTTCGTTTAGTATGGGATAATCATTAGAAGTATGTGAATGTAATTTTTTTCTTTTAATGTTGCTGGAGATGTACATTTTCTATAGGGAAGGTATGATGTAAATGATTTCCCTGATGATTTACATTTTTCTTTAATCCTACTTTAACTGATCATTGAGTTGCAAACAAATGATTTAACTGTATCTGCAGAATTGATTGGCTGTAATGCAATATTCAAGTCTTGTCATATTTTGTCTGAGTGTACTCTGTTCCAGTTGTCAGATTATTTTGTGTTCCATTAGAAGGTAATAGTAACTGCTCATGCTGACTTAAAAATATATATTAAAGATTGTTTTTGATTTGGTTGTATCTTCAGAGGAAAACACTGCTAGAGTGTGAGACAATTCTTTATATTTAATATTACTGACTTGAAATGAATTGTGTTTGCTCTCTACATTTTGACACTTTTTAACTAACTATTGTTTGGTAACAACCTGGTCAGATGTTTTTATATAACAACGAGAAGGGGAAATGTTGCCGTAACAGTTGTTCTGTATAAAATTGTTTGAAACAACTCATTCATTCATCCCATTCTGGTGGGTATGATACTGGAAACTGTACAGCATCTGTATGACATAGATAATTAGTGTCACTATCAAGACATCTAGGTGTTGATTATTCAAAAGTTTGAAATAAAATTCAGGATCAGCTTGAAGAAAGGATTTTTTCTTGTTTGCTTATGTAAAGGTGATCCACCTGTTTTGTTTTTGGACAGAACATCCAGCATTAGTGCTCAAAATGAGCACAAGATTTCTTTTTAGAAACTGAAATCTTATATGTTGATGATAGTGTTTTGATGTAAAATGTATCGTATGCAGATTTAGAAAATTTTCCATTTTTTTTTTCTTTGACAAAATTGCATGGAAAATCTTTCTCTGGTTGTTTTGGCAAAGAGATGTAAGCTGAAGTTAAGTTGGTTTTAACTTGGTATTTTGGTTGTATCGGAGTTCAGCAGTTAGTGTAACTTTCATAAATGGAGGAGGAGAAGATCTTGTCTTCAGTTCTACTGATGAAGTAAATATTTCAGAAGGATTCTTACTCAGACTTTTAAAGAACTTTCTGGTAGTTTTACATTTCTAAGGCTGGTTGGAAGTCACTGGCTTTGTGGTATCCTAATGAAATATATATAAAAATATATTAATAATGCACTTGTTTAAATCAAAACTTGTCACATAAAATAAATAATCATATTTAAGAGGAAAACAAATTTAATATTAACTAGTCAAAATACATTGATATTGCAGTTAAGAATACATCAAACTCCACATATAAGTATCAAATGTGTGGTTTTTAATATTTTTGCCATGCAATATTTAATGTGAATATTAATTTGTTATTGATATAAATCTATAACGGTTTTATCTTTTTAGAATTTAAGGAAATTTCAATGAACATTAAAATAAAGAACAAAAGTTATAAATTTTATATTATTTTCCAACCTTATGAAGATTTATTAACATCAATTTATGTCTAACTTAAATTTACAGCTAACTTCACGTTGTGTACGTGACAACTGAAAAGCAAAACCATGGATCATTTAGTCCACCAGAACTTGTAATGCAGGAAGGACATAATAGAAACCTTATCAAGTTAAAGTTGATATAAATAACAAAACATATTCATATTTTTATTCATTATTGAAATGCAATATTATCTTAAATATCATAGATATGTATGTTGATGAACTAATTCCTTAAAGTCATTGAGTAAAACTTAAACAAATTTGAATGTCATTGAGAACAATGGCTTGATAGTCGATAACAACAGTTTTAAGACTGTATATTTTATTTTTGAATATAAAATAAATATATAAACGTTTATTCAAATGTAAGTACAATTATTATTAAGTACATATTTTGGGGGACTCATTTTTTTACTTAATCTACATTTTATACATCAGTATATTTGCTGTTTAATTAGGTGAATATCTAAAATATTGTTTTATAGTCAGTTTGAAGAAAGGAAAGCTAAAAGAAAAAAGTCAACAAATGAAGACCTTTTTTAAACTCAAGCATTATCATGGGTCTATAGTTTGTGTTCCATTTCTAAAAAGCATTTATTCTCTAGATTTTTGTGCTGTGAGTGAGTTATAAGAGTGACAGTGAAATCCCATAATTCTATTATAGTAACTCAAACGTTTGTAGTGGGTGATGTTGGCTAGCTGTCTTCTGTCTAGTCCATCAATTAAAAATGAAGGATGAGTGGCAAAGGTAGATCATGTATTGATTTTTATTGTCATCATTGAATTTCATACAAAGCTGGTGTCATTTCTACTATATGTCCATAATTTTGAAGTAATAAACAAGGGATGGGCTACTCTTTACTAATGAATAATGAGATTAATTGTCACAGCATAATGGCTACAAAGATGTAACAACAGTCATGTTCAGTTACAAAATTCGATTTGGCAATTGTATATTTCCTTCCAGTACCTTAGTGGTAAACCCAAAGGCATATAATGCTAAAAATTGTTTTGTTACCTGCAGTTTGCACAGCACAGATAGTTTATTGTGTAGCTTTATGCTTTACAACAAACAAAAACATTTTTAAGTTAATTACATAATTTCCAAATATAATGTTACTTCACCTCACCTTAAATTAAATAATATGTTAACACTCACATCATAAATGTCTGATGTATTTTTCTTTCTGGTGTCTCTCACAGTTTTTACATGTTTCTCAGAATTTAAATTAGAATCTCCAATATGTAAATATTTTATATAATTGAAGTTTCTCTCTCTCTCTGAATTTCTATCTTGACAACACTGATATCTTGAGACTGTCGTTTACAAGTTATAATACTAGAAAAAAAAATTTGATAAAAATTTATAAAGTTATAAGCATTGATAGATATTTATGTCAAAAGTAACATGAGCTAAGCAACAAATAGCAATTTTAATGTAATCTATCAAATGTTAATGTCTATAATATTTCAGTAGCATGTTAGTTCACTGGGTAATTGACACGTTTTATGACAGGATTCTTCTTGGCTTTAATCAACATCACAAATTTTCATTTTTGGAGAACAATTTTAAATTATATTTAAATTATGGTAAGAATGGAAGAGATGAAAATGAGTTAATTGGTGACTACACAAATCTAATGAACACTGACAATTGGCAGTTAAATCTAAATTACTTTGGTTTGTGTAAGTACTAGTTAAAAAATTCAAGTTTAATTAAATAGTTTTAAATCTTCACATCTTTTGTTAGAAACATTTAGTCAGTAGAAGACTTGCAAGTACCATTACAAAGTTTTGTTATAAAAAATCAATTTCAAAATCTTGATAATAAATATTAGATAGATTGAAGTATTTCTAAAATGTTACCCTTCCCATCCAATTAGCTATAAACTTGAGGGTCAATTATGCTACAGTCAGGGGTTTGATTCCATTGACTATCTTTGTACATAACAATAAAGAAATCCAAGCAACATAAATATTATGATTACCCTAATAACCGTATTAGTAGTGGTATTCCCACTCTGGTGAATACGAATGGAAACAAATATCTTTGTTGTTGTTGATACTGAAGTGAAAACAGTAAGGTCATTGTTTAACATATGTATTGGCACCCAATAATTATTTTCAGACAAAGTGTGTCAGTATTATTTGTTCCCAATAAAAAGGAATATAAATAAGAAAGATGCTTCAAACTGCACCAGTTTTGTAATATTTAACCTGTGAATAATATTTAGTTTCAAACCATTAGAAATTACAATATGTGAAGGCAACCATTGGGAATAAAGCACCAAAACCATTTATTATATAAGTAGTCATAACTTAAATTACAGAAGTCTTTACTGAATCAGATATATATATAGCTCCTTGTTAAAATAAATGCATTTAAAAAACATCTATAAATACTGATAGATCATTATAAAGCATCTATATAAATACTCATTTATGGGGTTTTAATAAAGTTCATTGTGGGTAAAATTATAGGAGGGCCTGTTACCCAGTCTTACATGCCTATGTGTAAAATAACTTGAGATTAATCTTAATAACAGCAGAATGGTGTTAAAAGTCCAGTGCTGTCCTTCAAATCACTTCCTTCATCATTGATCATACTCGGTTTGATTACCATTATTATTAGACACTGATTAGGTTAGTCCCTGACCACTCATACTTTCCAGATTTATCATAGACTCCCCACTGTATATGGGATTGTAATATCAATTTTAAAAATATTAAATGTGTAAATGTCTAATGTAGTCACACTGGGGACTTTGAAGATGTAATGTGATTTCACTGCTTCAATCATTTTTATCATTAAAATAGTTCCTAATTTCAAGATGTGACTGGAGGTTTGTGAACTTTCAGCTCATAAGAGTTTGCCAGCTCCAAACATTGTTAATTACCCTCTAAACAATATAATTGTATGCCCAGCTTTATTGCAATATTGTTTTGTTTTTCATTTGTGTATTTTTATTTTTAGCTTCAGAGAGTTCTCTTTATTAAGTATAGGAGGTGATGATGTTGCTCAGAACAGATTAGAGCCCCTACTGTCCTTAGGTGTCTGATCCTAAAGTATGTTCTGTTTTTTTGTAAAACACTGACATCCTGTTAAAATATTATCTTTATCTCTATTTGATTATTAACTCTAATATAAAAGAATATTTATATTTTAAAATGTTTTTGTAGGTGTCCAGTTATAAGGTGCTAAGTATGCAGCCTAATGTGCCACAACTTGTAATTGCAACTACTCGACACTACACTTTATTTTCTCTATTGTGAAAATGTGTTATTCAAATCGGTAGAAAATATGAATGTATTCTTAAACAATAAATAAGAAAGTCAGAGCAAGAGTAAAAAGAGATGCTGATAATTAAAGTTAAACATAACTGGTAAGGAGTAGCATGACAAAAAGTAGTTAAGCACTTGCAGAAATAGAATTTCTAAATATAACTGTGATAAAGTCATTCATAGTGCAATTATAAGTATCTGATAAAACTTGCATTTGCATGCACCTAGTGAGGAAGCTCCTGGATTTGTATATTGCTGTTCTGGAATAAGGCAAACAGTTGTAAGATCCAAAATAATCACAAAAATGATCCTCAGGACACTGGACACATTTATTTTTGTTTCTGAATTGCCCAGGTGGGCATAGATCTTAAAGAAAATAATAATTTGTAATGTGCATACTTACCCATATCTTAAATGTCAAAAAGTAGATAAAAAGAAGTGAATTAAATCATGCAACAAAGTGAGCATTGACATATCAACACAGAGTAACTCTTTTATAGAAGTGTTATTGTAAATGGTAAGGAGAGATTTTGTTTCATGACTGGTGTGTTTTATATGTATCTTTTTATTGTATGTCTAAATGCTTGTCCTTTTGTTTCATTTATCTCTTTTATAAAAATAAATAGTAACTGAAATATATTTAAAGTTTTATTTATGAATAAATAAATCAACAAAAGCTCTTAAATATTTTGCTTTGAATATAAATCTGTTATAGTATTTAAAGTTTTCTATAAGAGCTGCACAACTAACAATTTCCTGAAAGAATTATCAGATACCTTAAGAAAATAAATAGTGAACAGCTATTTGAAGTAGTGTGTGTGTGTGTTTATATGTGTGAAAAATATTAAAATATTTGTATTTTTTAAAACTACTTATTCATGTTAATTTAAAACTATTAGATAAAAACACTTGTATAAAGCATAAATACCAGTTTTGTATCTTAAAGAATAGTCTACAGTTTCCACAATAAGACATTCTCTGACAAGGCTTACATAAAAATGAAAACACTTCCCAAAATTTTCCATGTAAAAGGTTTTATATATGTTTTAAATTCACACTGTGTTAAACTATGTAACATTTAATATGGTTTAAAGTTTAATAATTAATAAAATGATTTTCATAAAGTAACCACTTTATTCACAATAATATCAAAATGGAAATATTTGAAAAATATTTTAATGTACAATATTTTCGATAATGCACTTATTAATGTTTTTGTTTTTGTACACAGGCAACAGTGTGTACTTTTGAAATGAGATGTATGTAAACTTGTTTTGAAACATGATGCAATGAATAGTTGATAACAATAAAAAAGAGGAATCTGGTCAAAAACATCTGCTGTAATAGGCAAAGAGAAAAAAACAACATTTGAGGTATTCAAATTAGTGTTCCCACATCACAAGAGACTGATGGTGACGATGATGATAAACTTTTCTTAAGAGATAGCTGTCCTTAATTTATAATTGTTAACTAGACAAGTGCAACCACCACCACCACCAGTTACTGCTCTTATGCAGCTATTTTTAACTGAATAAAGAAAATGATTAAGATATTTATAACACCATGAAGTTAAAAGCATGGGACATGTTCAGCAACGTATTGTAACTCATACCTGGGGCCATCCAGTTGGGAGCTCGGAGTGCTAGGCAACACCTGGTATTTCCACCATGTATAGTAATTTGAAGATCACATAAATTTTACCTAACTAGTAAACTTTTATCAATGAGATTACTCCACGTATTTTCATATTATAATATTTGTTTTAATTGAAAGTCACAAAAATGTTATTACATATATTGCTTACTCCACATATTATCATAAAACATATTGTGTACATCCAATTTACTTTGTGTTTCTGTATAAGAGAAATTCAAATTAATAGCAGTCGTTTTTCATTACTCTCTTGTGGAAAATATACTAAAAAAATAAACTAACAAAAATACAGTATAATGTTTCAGTAAAAGCTTTTACATTGTGATAATTTCAAATATACTTCATGTTTTAGAGTTTTCTCTTTAAATTAATATAAACCAACATTTCTGCAAAACAAATTTTTTTCTAATTTTTACACAAATAAATGAGCAGAACAAAAATAAAAGCAAATTGTTGTTCACAAATTACACTAAAGACTCTTCCTTAAAAGAAAAATGTATCCATAAGGACAGATGATACTGTTATGTGGTGTCAAATAAAATGAAATAAAACTAAAAAGTGCCAAACTAACCGTTTTACTGAAAATTGTTAAAAAATGTTTTCTGTGTGTTTGCACAGGAAGTGTTCATAGTGATAGGTCAGATTATTTAATCAAATTTTTCTGTTTACAAATAATTTTACTTTTGAATTGCATGTAATATGTATACATCTCAACTATTAATTAGTTAAGGTGGAATGTTTATATCACACCACTGTCCTGTAACATAGACCAATTTTATGTCTGCTTTATACTCATAGTTGACATCTTTCATTAGTTTGAATATTTTCATTCAAAATAATACACAAGACTAGAAACTATGTCTAAAAAATTATGGAAATTACTTTAATAAAAAAGATGACTTAGCTCTACCTTTGTTAATTCATTCTATATTTTATGTTTAAAATCTGTAACTTTCTATGAATTTTATCCTTGTTAAAGGATTATATAAATCATACACCAGAAAGTCTAACCTATAGGCTATATCCTCCAGTCACATACTGTCTTTCAAAAATATCCACAAATCTCTCTGACATCTTCTAAAACATTATTTATAAGAAAGAGAATGAGGAATTATGAACAGGCTAACTCATACACAATACAGCTGTTGAGTTATTCGGGATACAGGTTCAAAGTTGATATTGCTGAGCTTACCTCAGTCAAGTAAGTAATACATTTTAATGCACTTATAGATTAGTTAGAAACTATACTAATTATTATAGGTTGTTATAATATTTTTACACATTATTATTTTGTGCTCCTAATTTAATTTAGTAAAGTACTAAAAACAGTGTTAACTTTTTCCAGACCAACTACAATAAAGTACAAAATAGACAAATAAGAATTAAATTTCTTGCTTACCTATGTATGTATGTTTCTTATTTATTGTTATAAAAGGGAGTACAATGTAAAACATGGAATATTATTAGGTTAGACAAGAAAACATGAATAAAACAATTTTTCAGCAAATTATAAGATATGAGGAAATTCTAAAAGTTATGTAAATGAAATCTGAAAACTCTAAGGTGAAAAAAAAATAGTTTTAACCTTAACATGAAAACAATCTTGCATTTAGACTAGTCAGTCTGTTGCTCCATAAATTCACAAAGAATCTTTAGTAAAACAACTTGTTTAGAAAATATTTTTTTTATGTGTACAAAATAGTTTTAAATTTTACTAAAAGCTTGGCAAATTTTATGTAGATATACTTCCTACATTTAAAATTTATGTAATTATAGTTTCATGGTTGCATATTGGTTAAAAGAGTTAATGATGAAAATAACCAGCAGTTTAATACAAGTTCCTAATAATCAACAAAATAAACATGACAATATTTATTATTCCTCATTACTACAGACTTTTCTAGCAGCTGGCTGATTATCTGTGATTAGATTGGAAGTTTCTACTAATAACAAAATTGATATTCAACTTTATGGCATTTCTAGATATAAGCAAGTCAACTGTTACTGTTATGAAAAAAATCCCTATCAGTAGCAAAGAAACCATAACTTGACTAGAAATCTAAACATTAAGCTATATAGCCAATAAACTTTACATCAGTCCTTAACAAGCTTCCAATCTGGTAACAAGATGGTTAGCTGGAGAGTTATTCCACATTTACTTAAAGTCAAAGAAAGTTTTATATGTATTATATATAACAGTTTAAAACATTACAAATAATATCTCTATGGAAGCATCCTATTACTATAAACAGTAAGCACAGTTGTAATGTACGCACTTGATTTATCCATTCTTCCTTCCTTGATGGAATTGCTGCAATGACAGAAAGGAAGGATTTATATAAGACATTGAAACAAAAAAAAATAAACCATAACTTTTTTGTATTTATGATGTGTTAATGATGTCCACTTGTTAAAGTTATTTGTTTTTCAGCATAACATATACTGGAAGTGGAATCAGATTAACTCACTGAGAACTGACAATAAAAAAGGTCCAGAGTTTCAAGGCATAGGGTTTTGGACTGATGCAGGTGATATATGAAAAACCACAGAATTCTTCAAATGGAACATAGAACACTCTCATATGATGAGAGAACTCATCAGGCGAAGCATCAGTGAACAGGTATGGACTCAACTTAGGTAAAGATAATGGAACACTGATGGTGATACTGGAGTGGTGAGCCACCAATATAAATCCTGGGGTGGAGGAGGGGGCAGATGAACTATTTTATTCAAGATTACAGTGAGTGGTTCTACTGCATATGCAAGGACCAGTGGAGAAGATGCATGTATGTGTGTGTGTGATCCAAAGAGGTAAGTGGTTTAAGTGAAGCCATGGTCTCCATCATCAAAATATCTCTTCTACACTATAAATAGCACATGTGTGGATCCTAGTGACGAGTAACTTGCACGCTGATGGAAGAAGGTCGAGTACAACTGAGAGAGGAGTTGAAAATCACTTCCAGGTGAATATTGAGTGCAAGTGAGGAAAAATTTGGAAATATTGATGAACACCACCTCTTTGAGACACTGTGTATAGATAAGACTGGGTGGAGGAGGAAACAAAACAAGTAGGGGAAGAAAACTGGAGAGAAAGACTATGGGTAAAAAAGGATAGTAACCCCTCTGTGAACAAAAAAGTGTGACCACAGTTGCTCACTGGACCCAATTCAATTCTCAACTTGGTAATGACTAAAAAGCTCAATGAGTCAGATTCCAGGTAGAAAAAGAAAGCTGATAAGAAGAAATTGAAGAAACGGGAAACTGGGGACGAAAACAAGGTATAATGGTGGGGGATTCAGTTTGGCACGATGTGGAAACTAAGGACAAAAGCGAGGATTGATGATGGGTAGCTTCAGCTTGAGATAAAATCAAATTAGGATTATTACAAAAACTTGTGGAAAAAAGCAAAGAGAATGATAATCACCTACGAAAATTTCTCTGGGGCATGGTGGAGTGCTTCAGACTTAGGCAGAGAAAGGAGAGGTAAAGATTAGGCTAATAGACGTATAGTATATTATAAATATTATACTAACACACATCTACATAAATTTTTGTGTAAATTAAACAACAAATAAACTGTTTATAAACAAATAGCCTTAAATAGGAGGAGCAGAAAGTGTTCGTACATTTCAGAACGTGTGAAAAACTGATATTCCCGTAAAATTTGTTTAGTTTGGCGAATAAACTATATTATACCATTCCAGAACTAGACACTGGATTTATAATTATTGGAATTTAGCCAGCAAAAAATTTACTTCCGGCAATTTAGCGCCGTCTCCGTCATTATCTGCTTGGTCATTATGGCGAACAGGAAACAACTGTCCAGTGATTTAAAAAACCGAATTATTGTAAAATACAAGTCTCGTGTGTCTCTTTCCGGTATTACTACACAACTTAATGTGCCGAAATCTACTGTCCAAAGCAGAATTGCCAAGTTTAAGCTTACAGGACCAACTGCTAACCTCCCTCGTTCCGGACGCCCCATCAAAATTCCAGAGAGAACCAAGAGGAAGGTTCTCAGAGAAGTTAGTAGGAACCCTCGTTTAACACGTAATGACATACAGACACTGGTAAGGGAAACTGGTGTTGAAGTAAGCACCTCTACAGTTACGAACATGTTACGCTTTTCTGGGTTCAAAGCATGCCGTCCTCGTAGAACTCAATATTTAAAGCCTGTTCATTTAGAAGCACAATTGAGGTATGCAAGAAAGCATGTAGATAAACCCTTTACCTATTGAAAGAGTATTCTTTGGTCAGACAAGACTAAAATCAAGCTTTTCGGCCACAGTGATGTTCGCAATATTTTCCGTAAGAAGGGGGAACGAAATCTTCCAAAGAACAACGTCTCTACAGTTAAACACGGAGGTGGCTCGATCATGCTATGAGGTTCCTTCAGCTCTTATTGTGTAGGCAAACTTCACCGTGTCAACGGAATCATGAAAAAAGAAGAGTACGTTGACATATTAG
Organism: Tachypleus tridentatus; assembly: GCF_004210375.1. NCBI lineage: Eukaryota > Metazoa > Arthropoda > Merostomata > Xiphosura > Limulidae > Tachypleus > Tachypleus tridentatus. The sequence continues at coordinate 84,485,821 of NC_134832.1, read as the reverse complement.
TCACTTATATCAAGAATGATGCTCGGAACTTGCGGCTTAGGCGTCGTTGGATCTTCCAGCACGACAATGACCCTAAGCACACATTAAAATATGTGCAATCCTGGTTGCAGAGGAACCATGTAAGTGTTCTGGAGTGGCCATCGCAGTCACTCGATCTCAACCCAATTGAAAACGTTTGGCATGAGTTGAAGACCAGGGTTCATCAGTGTCATCCGAAAAACTTGCAAGAGTTGGAAGCATTCTGTAAAAAAAGAATGGAAGGAAATACCAGTCGAGTACTGTAAAACGATCATGGAGGGCTGTGAGGAGATATTGCGCCAAGTAATTCACCGGAAAGGCTACACATGTTTGGTTATTTGTTTATAAACAGTGTATTTGTCGTTCAATTTTCATAAAAATTTATATAGATGTGTGTTACTATAATATTTATAATATACTGCACTTTTATTATCCTAATCGTGATACTTTTTAAGATATGAAGAAAAAACTACTCACGACGCAGGGGTACGAACACTGTCGTAACTGTAGCTGTTTGCAGAGGGAGGTATTGTCTTGGAATTATTAATTGAAATTAGACAAAAAAAATTGGATAAATGTGACAGCTTAACAATAGCTCAAGCAATAACACTTTTATTATTTATCTTAATAATGTGTTTATTACTGTTGTTTTTGAATTAAGCACAAAGCTATACAATGGGCTCTCTGTGCTCTGCTCACCAAGGGTATCGAAAACCGGTTTTTAGCGTTGTAAGTTCGTAGACCTACCGCTGAGCCACTGGGGGGCATAATGTGTTTAACTTTTCATATTTAGTTTAGAATGAAATAGAAAATAGTATTAAGAAGCAGTAAAAGTTTGTAACTCTTCCTTTAAAATTTAAGATTATCTCTCACCTTTTGAAAAATTATTACAATAATTTCAAAATTAGAACTATAAAATGATAGTAAGAAATCATTTAATAGTTTGGTTTGCACTTTGTACAAAAGTACAAGAGGGCTACCTGTGCTTGCTGCTCCTAATTCAGCAGTGAAAGGCTGGAAAGAAAGCGACTTGTCATCACCACCCACCATCAATTTCAAGATGTGATGTAACTTAAATAATAAAAATGTAGATTTACTCTATTTTATTGTTTAGTAGCTTCTGGCGTGAGGGAATAGCTCTTTGTGAATTACTTTTCACAGTGGGAAGTATATAATATTAGCTTAGAGCTTTGGTTCCGAGTAAAACCAAGTGTGTGACACAATTAACATTTTTAAGTCTAAGGAAATTATATAACTTCATAAACTAACTATAAGCCGTTCGTTTATTGTGTGTAGTTATAAGATAATAAAAGTAAGTTATTCGTTATAATAACTGTCACATTAGAATAATATGCGAGTTTTATTAGTGAAAGCAACACAGCAAGTGACCTATAACACAATGTCTGAAAGAAGCTATAAACAATTTAGAAATGTATTCAATACTTTCACAAGATTTTGTACCTACAGAAGATTAGAAGTGTGTTTACCAGTCTCAAATTTTTTATGCAGTTATAATCTACGGAAAGTGGATGAATAAACAGTGAGTCATTCATTTAATATTTTAGTTGTAGCAAATTGTATTAGTACATACGGTAAAATATACAAAAAGTTTTAATATAATTAAATCTAGAGACTGTTACAGCTTATTTGTTATAATCTAAGAGGCAGTTGTTAAAATAATGATTTTAATATAATTAAATTTAAACATTGATTATGTGTGGAAGTATGGTGTCCGCCTTTATAAAACTCTTGTAAGATGAAACTATAAAGTATCATGTGTAAATAATATATTTTCTCAAGTTACATATAGCATAAAGTCAAACTAGTGAAAGCGTAAGTTTAATTATTGCATAATACTTAATTGTTTTGGGAATTTCGCACAAAGCTACTCGAGGGCTATCTGTGCTAGCCGTCCCTAATTTAGCAGTGTAAGACTAGAGGGAAGGCAGCTAGTCATCACCACCCACCGCCAACTCTTGGGCTACTCTTTTACCAACGAATAGTGGGATTGACCGTCACATTATACACCCCCACGGCTGGGAGGGCGAGCATGTTTAGCGCCATAATACTTAATAAAAATTTTACTGATGACGCTGAGGTACACTGAAAACAATTTGCTTTAGTAACACAATGCATATGTAGAAGCCTATATTTTTATTCTTGTAGTTTTTCTGGGGGTGGTAAAAAAAACGGTCATTGTCATTGCTCAGCCAACTCAGGAGGATTATGGGTAATGTATAGGGATTAAGGATGACCCATGTAACATTCAATCTCTCAAAAGATAAAAGCCAATAAATGTACTGTCGGATTGCCTGGATGTCTCTGAACTAATTTTTACTCATGTAACATATAATCTTTCAATATAATAAAGCCGATAAATTTATTGTTGGATTGCCAACTCCCGAGGCCTGAAAAAAATCCATGCAACTGATGTGATCCATGAAATAGTAATGTGAACTCAGGAATCCATTGTACAAGAAAAGGTTCATGAAATTCAAATGCAGAAATATTGAGATAAGAATGATAATGTTGTTTAGAATTAAGCACACAGCTACACAATGGGCTATCTGTGCTCTGCCCACCACGGGTATCGAAACCCGGTTTTTAGAGTTATAAGTCTAGAGACATACCGCTGAGCAACTGGGGGAAAGACAAGAATGAACTAATAAATATCAACGTGTGAATTGTTCGAATGAATAAAATAATGTCAAAAAGTAACTAATTCATTAAATAAATTGTCGCACTAGAAAACTACACACACACAAATGTATTAAATCAAAAGTTGCCAATTGAGAAGTGATAGGTCAGTATAGGAGTGTAGAGGGAGCCACATGCATCACGTATGCCGTTTATGCCATATTGTTTAATAGATGACGCATGATGGTTTGCATGAGAGATAAATGTTAGAATCTTTCAATTCCAATAGGGAAGAAAGGAAAATGTGGCATGCCTAAAGAAAAAAGTTCACAAATAGAGGACAGCACTGAATGAGAATCGGCCTGGCATGGCCAAGCGCGTGAGGCGTGCGACTCGTAATCAGAGGGTCGCGGGTTCGCGCCAAACATGCTCGCCCTCCCAGCCGTGGGGGCATTATAATGTGACGGTGAATCCCACTATTCTTTGATAAAAGAGTAGCCCAAGAGTTGGCGATGAGTGGTGATTACTAACTGCTCTTCCTCTAGTCTTACACTGCTAGATTAGGGACGGCTAGCGCAGATAGCTTTCGAGTAGCTTTGCGCGAAATTCAAAAACCAAACAAACAAACCTCTATTCTTGTTTGGCCTAACACGGTTTGCAAGCTTAGCTTACTTTTCACAGTGGAAGATTGGTATCTAATGTACTCGTAAAATTAATAAAGTTTTTGGTTTTTTTTAAATTTTGCGCAAAGTAACACGAGGGCTATCTGCGCTATCCGTCCCTAATTTAGCAGTGTAAGTGCTCGACTCGTAAACCGAGGATCGTGAGTTCGAATACCCGTCACACCAAACATGCTCGCCCTTTCATCTATTGAGGTATTATAAAGTGACAGTCGATCACACTATTTGTTGGTAAAATGACAGCCCAAGAGTTACCGGTGGGTGTTGATGACTAGCTGGCTTCCCCTCTAGTCTTTTACTACTAAATCAGTGACGGCTAACGCAGATTAGCCTTCTTGTAGCTTTGTGTGAAATTCACATCAGACCAAATCTCTTCCTAAGAGTTCTTTGACAAAGGCATCACGTTACGTATGTAATGATACGTAACGTCAAAATGCAATTCTAAAGCAAACCAATTCACCGCAACTTTGTATCAGTGTGGTTGCTACGTGACTTGCTAATTTGTATAATCAATATCGTTTTTATAACTTACTCAATCATGTGCACTATGAAAATTACATATACTAAGAAAACTACTTCTTTTTTGTCCTTGCTTCTAAATTGCGCATATTGAACTAAATTACTTGAAATACACAATTTCTTCTTGGCCTTAATTTTTGTTCAGGTCTATCCGGCATCACTTTTGGATTTTTTTCTTCTCTGTCAGTTAGGGCTTCTTTAGTTTTGGAAAATCGACGTCTTGGAATTCTGAGCACCTGATTAAGGCTAGAGGTTTGGATTGGTTTTTTGGAATTTCGCACAAAGCTACTCGAGGGCTATCTATGCTAGCCGTCCCTAATTTTGCAGTGTAAGACTAGAGGGAAGGCAGCTAGTCATCACAACCCACCGTCAACTCTTGGGCTACTCTTTTACCAACGAATAATGGGATTGAGCGTGACCTTATAACGCCCCCACGGCTGGGAGGGCGAGCATGTTTGGCACGACTCGGGCGCGAACCCGCGACCCTCAGATTACAAAGCGCACGCCTTAACGCGCTAGGCCATGCCAGGCCCATTAAGGCTAGAGAGTAGATAAGGTATTTCTTGAAACTCGTAAAAGTCGTTATACGTCACAATTAGTGAGAGAGTCTGTTATTGTTGCATTATTAAACAGATTTTTGTGATTAACTTCAGAAGATAGATGTTTTTCTTTCTGATTGTTTTCTTGCATATATTTTTGTGCTTAAGTTATCTTGTTAACCTAAAAGTTTTGAAGTAGTGTGTTACAATTATATTATTCAGTTAGTTAAAAGGGTTGTTTGTAAAACTGCGGTCTAACATTTTTGAAGTGTACGATCTATTTAACTTGTAAGAGTTCAAATAAAAACACTGTTTTTTAAAATACTGATTACTGATATTATCGTTCTCTCTTTAAAAAAAGAAATGAAATCTTCAATGTATATATATATAAACAGTTGGTCCAGTTGTTGTATAATATCTAATAATGAATTCGACAAATTGTCATAACATTATTCGCATACCTAAATTAATTTATATTATTATAGAGTGAAGTCAACCGCTCTCCTAAAGCCTAAAAATTAATATTTTTATCATTTGTATATTCAATAACAGATTTGTCAGAGAGTATGTAACAAAATCTATTCAAAGATTTTCTTTACAACATTTACTGAAAAAAGTGAAAGCACCTGCTAATATATTTAATGCCGGGGTTTTGAGTAGTCGTAAAAGATGTTTATTGTACAAAAAAGTACATATTTTACCAACCACTCAGTGGAAATGACGTATTTATAGAACGCCATCTCAGCGTCATTGGAATAATAAACTGTGACATTTTAGGTTGCTTTTAGTTTCTCGAAAATTGCAGATATTGAACATGTGTAGGTAATTGTAAGTGTTAATTAACTGGTATGTATTCTGCATTTCTTTGATTTGTTACTTATTGGATGTGTCTTAACATCCTATACTTTTAGGTTTACTTCCATTTGATTCGCATATATCCTTTACAGCTGAAGAAATAAGTTAAACTCAGTTATTTCTAATCATTTCTCATTTTGGAAAATGAAAAGTAAAAAATCTTTATCTAATCTCTAACGGTAGTGCAACCGATAATTGCTACCCACGTAATTTACGGTTTGCTTCTAGGGTGCATATTTATTTTAGTATTAAATAATACTAGCTCAACACTTCAAAAGTTCTTAGTTTAGTTAGAATAGAACTTGCACAGAAAAACATTAACGTTAATATTATTAACCATTAAATATCTACATGCTTTCCTTTTATTTTTAATTCATCAGATTCATTACTATCAAATTCAAATTTGATTTTCAAGACGACTTATGCCATTCTTTCAAAAATTAGTGTAATTATAATTAGAATTGCAACAGATTATAATGTGCACTACTACTAGAATAAAGTCCACAATACAGAGCACCAAATAACTTTTTTTTTTTTTTGTTATTGTTCATGTAGTATTGTAAATTGTTTTTCTCGTGAAGCACAAAAATTACACTCTGTACTGTCTGAGCCTTGCAGACTACAAATATGGAAAGCCAGTTTTTAAACAGTTAGAAAATCAATCATAAAACTAGAAGTGTTTAACCTACAGCATCATTTGTGTGCATTAACCTAATTCTTAAAAATCTTATTTTAAGTTACTGATAGCCCTTGAATATGATTGGGACATTGGTAATCTTTCTGCAAAGTGTTAGCATGTGAATTATTAAGAGATACACTGAAGAGGCTTGCTAAGAAGTATGGACATGCTGTTTTGCAGCAGATTTTCTAACTAGTATATGTTAACATTATAATAATTATAATACTGTATCATAATGTATTACCAATGCAAACAATTATGAGGATAAATCATTACAAACTGGCTTACTAGTGTATGATTTTATGTCACTGGCCAAAAGTTAGTGTGTTTTACCTTTCAACTGTAAATAATAATGACTGTGAAGAAGTGTCATTAACAATGTATCATCTATTGGTACATACATACTTTATTACTGAAGTAAAATTGCAGTTTTGGTATTTATTAAAAATACAGCATACATAGCCTATTCATATTAATAGAATTTGGCTTTTGTGATCAGTTCAGTAATGTGCTAAAATTTATATGGTATTCATTAACCAAAATAGTATGGATATTCATCAGTAGAGAGCAAATCAAATATATTTTGTGTATTTAAAGAGAAAGTGTACATGCAAAACAAACTATTTTGTATACTGTTAGTTTCACCATGAAACTTATGAAGTATTCAGAATAGAGTAAATGTATTATTTTTAATCAGCTATCTTTAGAGGTAATAACTGAGCTGTCTTTTATACTGTTTTATCCTCTTCAGTGCACAAGAGTTTTCCAAGTCATCAGGTGATAATGATGTATTAGTGTTTTTGATAATATCTCACTAAATCAAACAATACATGCTTTTTATTACAAATAAATGTAAATATTCCATTATTAGCCAAACTTTATTCACTTGTAAAAAATTCTGGTTTAATGTGTTCTTAGCAGTATTCCTGACTCTAAACATTATGTGGAAAATATTGGATTTCTCTGAACCTGGTAGATGTTATTTCCTTGACTGTGAAAAGAAAGATGGGGAAAAAAAAAGACACTAGGCTCAGAAGGTGTTTTTCTCATGGTTTTAAAGCAGGCCTGTTATGTGATGATCTCCTTTTCTTTGTAGATTAGTAGACAATGAGCAGGTGTCTGATGATTGGAGAATTACTAATCTTGCTCCTTTTATAAAAAGGAATGTTAAAAGTGTAATAAATCTTTTATTATTTGCTAAGAATAATATGAGCATTAGCATCACAATGTTTTCAAACACACACACACAAAGTATTTATTATATATTTCACGAGTTGAATAAATGTGATTTACAAATTGGAAATGCCAAGTCATGTCATGTGTAATAAATCTTTTATTATTTGCTAAGAATAATATGAGCATTAGCATCACAATGTTTTCAAACACACACACACAAAGTATTTATTATATATTTCACGAGTTGAATAAATGTGATTTACAAATTGGAAATGCCAAGTCATGTCATGGTTAGATAAAGGGAGCACAAAGAAATAATTTCTTAAATTATCACAAAAGCTGCTTAGTGATACAACATTTTGCAAACTCTCAATACTTGAGCTTGTTAACAGTTTCCAGCAACATATATCTCAAACATCACATTGTTGATTGTCTGGAGTATGCAGTTTTTCTTTTATATTGTTATTTGCCACCAGATGATATTACAGTTCTATGTGGAATGATTGTAGGCTATTGACAAACAAAGTCCATTCAGCTTATTCACATAGTGACAGTTGATTTATGTCTGACTCAACTAGTGTGACAAAGTGTAGCACTAACTAGTGTCAGCCATTTTGTTTCTGTGGGTTGTTACAGTTCTAACACTTTAAGTTGGTATCATTCATAAAAACAGCTTGACAGTCCAACAAAATGACAGGAAAAGTATGCAGAATATAACAACTATCAAGAGTTGTCCTGGAAGCTATCTGCAATTAAGTTTTACTTGTGTTATAAAAAAATTCTAGAGCCTAGTAAAAAACAAACTTGATCTGCAAAACCATCTAGTGAAATGTGATATCATAAAAGAAAAATAACATGGCTTCACTAACTTTAATTAATATTTTACAAAGACATTACACATTACCTGGGTGATGGAAAATATGTAGATTTAATGTTTTGAGAGTTTCAAAAAAACATTTCAGATGGTGTCACACAGGAACTTAGCTAAGAAATTTACATTGTAGAATGGTTGAATCAGAGAAAGCAAAAGGTGTTGTAACAGTCCAATCATAGTGGACACTGAAACATTAGTAAATTATTAGGTTGCAGATCACATTAAACTTTTGGTATTTCTAGCTGTGTTGAGACCGTAGATTGACTTAGATTGTTTAGTAAGGTGGACACAAATGACCTTTAATTATAATATGTTCAAGATAATCTCATCTGGGTTGTCATAAGTAGGATCACATGTTTACCATGAATGAGAACCTGAATTGTCATTATTAAAATTATTACTGTCTACAATGGCATTACTGATTTTTTGTGTTTATTTCATGCTTGCATTTTTTTTTTACGGGTGGGCTGTATTTGGTTTAGACGTTACTACTTATAAAAAAAAAAAAAAGCAGAATGAATAAATGATTGTGAGGGATATCATCACACTTTTTTTGTGATCAACAAAGTCTAAAAATACATGTCAGTGCAAGTGTGAGCTATAAATTCATGGATTTTATACACACTAACATGGATTTATCATGCCAAGCAATATTTATTCCACATGTCAGTTGAATGTCTACCGTGCAGATAAGCTGTGAAATATTAAGAATTCTTTCATAGTGGCATAGTTTAATAGTGTAGTTACATATATGTAAACTACTGTATGTTGATTGAAGAAGCAATATGATCAAGGCCTGTATAATGTGTTGTTATAGGCATGGACACCCTAGTCAATTGAGATCTGGGATAGACTGGATAACAGTCAATTTTTATTCTACTTGTAATTCCAAGAATTAAGATCTGATAAAAAAGAAAAATAGATAACGGTCAGTTTTTAAGTTAAGACCAAGGGAACTTTCGTAAGTAATATCAGAATGATTCCACTTCCTATTTGTTCTACAGGTCTGAACAAAACTTCAAAAATTGCTGTTCTTTTTAATGTAACAGCTAAATATTCTGTTCAGTTGGTGTGACATTTTTTAAAGTTAAGGAAATGATATTAAATGTGTTTTTTAAATAAAAAAAACATGCAATTTGGTGCATAGAAGAAGAAAATTAGGTGAACTTTAGCATTGCATATTTTAGTTTTAGCTGTATGTACTTTCCTAAAATTTTTTGTGAGCTGAGCAGACTGGAAGGCAATTTGGATAAAGAATTCATGAAGGAAGTAATAGGTTGCAGGTAGTTGAAAATTGCAATCTGTTGGTTCCTGTAAATAACACACTGTGTGCTACACCATTTTGTCTTGGCTGCACAACACACTACCATGTGTTTTGATCAATTTAACCATAATTTTGATTAATTTATTATAGTATGTGAAGCTAATCAGTTATTCAAATTAATCACCTAGCTCTAGTTAGACAAGATTTTAGGCTATATACTTTTAGGTTCAGTACAAGTCAAAGTAAGTCACCAGCTTATCCTATAAGGTATTGGTAAAATGTCATTTGGAATATTGTGAGGATGATTCCAGGACTGGAGAGTTGTCATATGGGAATGGATTGAAATTTTGTCAAGTGAATATTGATCTCCACACATTGCAACCTGTGATAATGTATGATCTGGAATCCCAGCAAGCTGCAGTTGATCTCATAAGTTGTGTCTCTTGATCAGACTTATCCAAACATTCATCTATTTTTGGTACTGTTGGGCACTTTAAATTTGATGTTGCTGCTAACAAATATAATTTTCAGAAAAACCTATTTAAACAACAACTTTGTTTTACCATTCAGATATATTTTATCTCCTTCAAGTGAGAAATCTCTATTCTTCAAAACAAAACAATCACAAGTGAAAGTGTCAAAATCCTTTACAATAATACTGTATAGAAATAAAACAAAGCTGTTTTCAACCAATTTCAAAATTTTGGTTCATTAAAAATACATGTTTTAGCCTCTTATATCAGCAAACTGCGTTAAAATGATAGGTGCATTGTTGTTTCAGTTTGCAGAGAAAAAATGTGTTTAGCTACTGTTATCAATGGGTGTCACTTCTGAACATGTTTCTTGTTATCTAGGGATTGAATAGTTATAAAGGTTTTGTCTGAAAGTTGTCCTGATGTGTCATCTCTATTGTAGAAAGCAGTGACTTTGTCTTCCAGCCACGTGACAAGGCCAACTAAATAACAGCAGCAGTATGCATGTTTTGACCTTTTCACTGTCTTACTTGGAGATTTTGAGGTGCTGTATGATGACTGGAAGGGTTTTGGTGGAGGCTGTAGTGATTTACTTGGTGATCATGCTGACTGAATTTTGCCATTAATTTTCACTTTTCTGCCCATTTATTTTTACATGTAATCTTATAGTCTATCTAATTTGTTTTTCATTAATTATAATCTTTGTGTTTGCATACTCTTTAACCTTCTACATTTTTAGCTAAAAAAATGTTTGTTTTTTTTCCAAATAAAGAATAGCATTATAATTGGTAAGTCATTATGCATTTTCTGTGGCTCCTGGTTCTTTGTAATATCTGTAATAGGTTATTAAGAATCATGAAAACAATGAATTTTGAAGATAATCACAATAACTAGTTGATTTCCCATTGAAAACTAAAGTTAAGAAAAATTATATATTAATGTAGATTTATATAACTTTATCAGAAATTTTATTATGGATATTACATTATGGACTATATACAATTTTTAAAAGCGGTCTCCAACAGAAATGGCTATACTGAGATAATACTTAGTGATCACTGTATCTTCGTATCTGCTTATGTATATTGAAATAAATAAATATTAAATTTCAATAATTTTTAAACTAAAAAAAATCTAACACTTGAAGTACTGACTGTAAGATATAGAAATTCACCACCCATCTAGGTGGCATATTTTTTCCTACCCTGGATCTTTGCCATTCAATTTTCCATTTCAGAGAGCTTAGGTGTTTTGCTTTTAAAATATATATGACTATCAAAGGAATACTGCAAGTTCAAAATCACCTTTGGTATTCCCTTATCTGTACTATCAGAAGATGAAGGGTTTGAGAATAAACAAGTAAATATTCACTTATAAATAATTAGCATATGTTGTCCATGAAGTACATTTAGTGTATTTAATTCATTACTAAGTCTGTTAACATGAAGTTGAGATAGTGAAAAAAATTAAAAACTATATCCATATATGCAAGAAAGTTCACTTTGCTTTGTGTTGGGATGCTTGAAAAACGTCATTATGAAAATGTAACTAAATATAATTTGTATCCATCTCTACCCATAGGATTAAACTATGAATAGGGGAACTGACCAGTTGCTTCAGTACCTAAGTGAAGTGGAAGAAGTAGCAGAAGATATTCTGGCTGATAAAAATCAACTAGTGGACCTAGATAGGAAAAGAAATAAAAACAGAGAAGCTCTTAGGTAGTTGCTGAATAAACCTGGGTGTATAATTATGTAGAATTGTTGTAAGCACGTGTATTCTGTATATTCTGCTTGCAAGGCTGTATGTCTCAGATTTATACAAGTAAAATGCATCATACTTGTAACTCGGTTATTATTAATTTAATATTTTTATACACATTTGTTTATTCATAATATCAAATGTCATTTTTAAGGGTTTTGAAAAAGAACTTTGTGAAAGAAATTAATAGATATTTTTGTAGTATTTAAAAATATCTGATACAATTGAAATAAGTATTTCATGGAGTAATTGCATGGAGGTTAAAACATTGTTCCTTCAACTCTGTGTACCTGTACTCCTTTTCTTCTTTCTACAAATAAAAGTATTTTGTAAACCTTCCAACTCCAAGTTGACTCCATTATGACAACTGAAAAATGGTTGACATCATTGCCTTTGAAATCATATAAATAAAACAGCTAAATCAAAAATGGTACTCGCTTCTTGGAAGAAGTAGTATATTATGTAACTACCCAAAATTTTTGCATGTGTATCAAACTTGTGAATGAAGCTTGCACCCCTACAAATAGTAACGTATTATGATGCAATCTGTATTAATAGCATCAATAGCAGGGCAACATATCTTTTGTGTGCAGTACTACATTTGAGTACACTGTGTACACCAAAGGCTTATTTCTTTAAGAGTATTTGTGGTTCAGGTGTTTATTTCATCACAATTTATGGAGTTTTTACATTTTAATATTTTAAACCTTTAGTTAATACTTAGTGTTGTTTTTCTTACTTTTCTTTTGATTTCAAGAAAGGTTGATACTAAGTTTCCTATATGGTTTTATCTCATTCATACAAAACTATCTTGATCTTCTTTCTGGCCTCTAAGCATTGCTAAAAAATAAATTTCATGCCATTTTTAAATGTGTATATATCATATGACTAGTCTCCACCAATAATATTGTTCCATCTGTATTGGTTCAACTAGCTCTTTCTGCTATTCCTGCTCAATCCTTACTTTCTGAACTGGCACTATATCATTTGGATGCAAGCATATTTTTGCCTGTGACTACAGCTTCTGGCTGTGCTTCTTTGCCATTACTAATAATGTTTTTAACAATTTTATTTTTCTGTGTTTGAATTCAATTGTTTTAATGATTTTAAATTTGTTTCTTGTTTCTGAATTCTAAGTGAACTTGGTATGAATTCTAGCTTCAATGGGTTAAAAACCGAAATTCCCATAACAGTTGACAGTACAGATAGTGCAACTTCCAAGGATTTTGGCTCAGCTTTAGCTGAAGAGGAAGTACAGTTTTTAATTTGCAGGAAGCTCTAGTCATACATTTTGCTTTTAATTTTTTCTTTTCACCCTGAACATGTTTCAGAAGAACATTTGAAATTTCTTTTTCTGTACTTTTTTATTATGATCTGTCGCAATCTACACCTGTTCAGGAACTTACACCTCCCATCCCTCTTATACAGCATGTTAATCAAGTATGTAGTATTTTACATATTTCCCCTATTGTTTAGGATGCCTCCCATTTATTATTAGATGGATTTTGTTTTTCTCACTACACCTATTACAGAAGTTCATGCTTAGAGATTTATTGACTAACTTCAGTTGGATATCAGTATGCCTCTTTACTCTCATATGTTGGATCAGTATGCTTTCATGTACCATTTTGCTTTTGATTCATATTTGGATTCTCAGCAGTTAGAACTTCTAATTCCCCTTTTGGCTTTGAAACCTGGAGATTTGGTTTATTTAATCAGATTCAATTTTCAAGTATTTACAGTACTACTCTCTCCAGTTATTGTCTGAAGCTTTTCATTGCTTGCTTGAACATTTCCTCTCAGTGTGGATTCCTGTACGTGGTGAGGGGACCTCCCAGGGAAGGTTCATCTGTTCTGTCTGGTTACCTTCTCTGGGATCTAAACATCCACCCACGTGTTTGCAGAGCGTGGCGACCCGTGAAGGGGAGGAGAAGATCCTGGTGGTTAAGGGGTCCATCCCAAACACACCACTTTGGTCTTGAATTCGTGTAGATGGGCAGCCTTTGGGTGGCCCCCCTTGGGTCAATTGGCTAGTCCACTTGGGCTAGAGTCAACCAAGTACCAGTGTTGGAAGTTCTCAATGGGTGTTGTGGACATTGTGCCTGATGCTGGTGTTTGGGTATAGTGCTCACGAAACCCTGGCGTTGCTGCAGTGTCCTTGCATGACATTGTGGTCCATCCCCTCATAGGGCTCCATGGTGGGTGGGGTCAGTGAGTACCAAAATTTTTCTTTTTCCCAATGGATCCTCCTTCAAAAATTTTAAATAAAATAGTGAAAAAAACAGTCAATAGGTAAACAACCTGGTCTTTAAGACTATGAGCAGCAATCTTCAACATCTGTAACACACACCCCATTTTCTCATATAACATTCTCTTTCAGAAAAACCTTTAGGGCAAATGTCCCCTTTTTATCCAGAAGGGACTAGAGGGTCGTGCTGGCTCTCCAAACTCAGTAAAGAAGCTTCGATCTGGAGACATATTAGTTGAAACATCCACAACCCAACACAGTGAACTCCTCTTGAATTCAACGGCAATTGGGGATATACTTATTGAGGTTACCCCTCATGCTACCTTGAATTCATCACGAGGAGTTATTGTTGAGAGGGATTTGAAGAACGTCCAAGTCAGAGATTCTCGCTGGTCTCTCCACTCAAGGAGTTTCTGCAGTGAGGCGCATTTCCACTCGCAAAGATGGAGTTACACTGCCAACAAATACCCTTGTTTTGACCTTTACATCATCACGTGCACCTGCCACCATCAAGGCAGGTTATCTAATTTGCAGGGTACGGCCATACATTCCAAATCCTCTCCAATGTTTCCAATGTCAGAGGTTCAGCCACTCAAAGACATCATGTCGTGGTTCCCTGACATGTGCTCATTGTGGTGGCAAGGACCACGATGCCTATGAATGTGACATGGACCCACATTGCGTCAACTTCAATGGTTCTCACCCTTCCTACTTTTGTTCTTGCCCAAAATGGTTGGAGGAAAAAGAGGTGCAGCGTTTGAAAACGACTCATAACATAAGTTATCTTTAACCGAATCTGGCAGGAGAATGTTTTTTCTGATGCCTGGTGCCAGACTATTATTTTACCTTTCTCTAAACCAGGGAAGGATCCCTAGATTCCTTCAAACTACCGTCCAATTACTTTTGTAATTGTTTGATTTTGTTTGGTTCCTCAAATCAAACAACCTCCTCTTGCCCACCCAGTGTGGGTTCCGATGACAGCACTCCACCACAGACCACCTAATTTGAGTTGAAACATCAAACAGAGAAGCCTTTCTTAAATGCCAACATCTTATATCAATATTCTTTGACATTGAGAAGGCTTATGACACAACATGGAGGTATGGCATTTTGCAGAACGTCCATACATATGGGTTATGTGGCCTTTTACCTATGTTTATTAAAAATTTTTAATGGACAGGAGATTCCAAGTTTGTGTGGGATTCAACACTTTCCTGTTCTTTTGTACAGGAACTTGGGGTCTCTCAGGGCTGTGTTTTGAGTGTCATACTTTTCAGTATAAAGATAAATGCCATCACTGAACAACTCCCTCTCACTGTTGCGAATGGGCTGTATGTCGACGACTTTCACATCTCGTGTCAGTCGTCGAACATAAGATATATTAAGTGGCAAATACAAACTGCTCTTGATCGTGTACTGAAGTGGACTATGGGGAACGGCTTTAATTTTTCTTTCTCTAAAACCGTTTGTATGCACTTTTGCCACCAACGGGGTATTCATCCTGATCCTGAACTTTACATTGGTGAAGTTTTGCTGCCAGTGGTTCCTGAGACCAAGTTCTTGGTGCTTATATTTGACCGTAAGCTGACCTTTATACCACACTTAAAGCAGCTACGGGTTAAATGCACAAGAGCACTGAACATCCTCCGTGTCCTCTCTACTGCCAGTTGGGGAGCAGATCGATGTTCAATGTTAAAGGTATATTGTGCTCTTATTAGATCGAAACTCGATTATGGATCAATGGTCTATGGATCTTCCAGATTCTCTGCCTTAAAGATGCTGGACCCCATTCATCACCAAGGACTTTGACTCTGCATTTGGGCTTTCCGCACCTCTCCAGTTCAAAGCTTATACGTTGAATCTCATGAACTTTCTCTGCACCTTCGCCGTTTGCAACTATTTTTACTATATTCTTTGAAACTTCGTTCCTTACCAAAGCATCCCATCCTTCCTCAGTGGGCCGTACTTTTTCAGAACAGACGAACTGCCATTGCTCCTTTTGGCCTTCGCATCCAGGTGCAATTGGATGAATTGGGTCTGTCCTTGGATAACATTGCAGAATCCACAGGTCAGCCCATCCCACCATGGCTTATTACAGCCCCCAAATGTGATCTTTCTTTCAGTCATCTGAAAAAGGCAGATACTCCAGATTGGAAGTACCGTCTTTTATTTAATGAACATCTTTCAAACAATCATTCCGTTCCAAAATATACAGATGATTCCAAATCAGGTAATTCAATGGGCTCTTCCATGGTTTGCTGCGGTTCGGTGGTTGCACGCAGAATCCCCCTCTACAGCTTCTGTGTTCATTGCTGAACTGTACGCCATATCTCTTGCCCTGGATCATATTGAAGCTGAGCAGTTCTCCAACTGCACTATTTATACTGACTCGCTTAGTTCTCTACTGGCCCTGGAATTACTACACGTTGGCTCACGCCCTGTTCTCGCTATTATTCAAAACTGACTGGCCCATTTCTCATTAACTGCTACTTCAATCCAGTTTTCTGGATACCAGGCTATGTTGGTATTCACGGGAATGTGCTTGCAGACATGGCAGCTAAATCTATCTGCTTTGACACTATCACCACTGTGCCTATTCCGTACATGGTATATGGTCCTGTATTCAAGGCTCGGCTCCGTGCCAGCTGACAGTCCACTTGGAGTGAGCAACGTGACAACAAGCTTTTTCAAATAAAACCCTATATTGGGCTTTGGCCGTCTAGCTTCCGTAAGGTTCGGAAGGAGAAAGTTGTTTTAACTAGACTATGCATTGGTCACAGTGTTTTAACTCATCGTTTTTTTTTATCTGGAACTGTTGCATCAGTGTATAGTTTGTGTAACACTCAAATTACTGTAAGCCACATTTTACTTTCTTGCCATCGTTACGACTCTCAACAACGACACTATTTTAAACATGTTTTTTTTTTCCCAGGGTTTATCTGTAACATTGGACAGTGTAATTGGTGATGGTGACACTGTCCACCTTGATAAAGGTTTTAGTTTTTTAATGGCCATTAATCTTTTTAATCTCATTTAAGTGTTGGATATTTATTTATTACACATTTTTAATTGTGGTTCCCTTTTCAAAGTTTCAATCTCTCTAGTTCAATTTGAAATTGGAAAGTGGCCAGAACATTAAATAACTCGACACCAGGACTGGAAAGGCCAACTTCAGATAACTAATGCTGCTGTTTGAACTATCCATTTGAACTACCCGTCAGTCATCCTGGTGAGTTGTTGTTCCAATTTTGCTGCATGTCTTTCAAACTTCTATTACTTTACCCTTTGGTACTGGCCATAATGACACATAACCCGGAATGGAAAGACCAATGTCATGTGACTGACGGTGGTTCTAGTACTTGCCTGTTAGTCTTCCTGGCAGGTTATGATCATTACTATTCTGCTACAGGAAGTCCTATACAACTTTATAGACTGGATGTCAACATCAGTTTTATGCAATTTTCTGTTTTTAATTGCTGTTTTGTTTTTACCTTTCTTTACTTTTACAAATTTTACTACATTTACTTTACTTTTACCTTTTTTACTGGACATTTGGCTACTTATTATTACGATTTTGCTGTATGTCTTTTAAAACTTCTATTATTTTACATTTTGATAATGGCTGCTATGACACATAACCCGGAACCAGGACTGGAAAGGCTAACTTCAGGTGACTGACGGTGGTTCTTGAACTTACCTGTTAGTCTTCCTGGTGGGTTATGATCATTACCATTTTGCTAGAGAAAGTATTTTACAACTTCTTTTACTATGCTTTCTCTCTTAACATTGTAAACTAGGTGTCAACATTGGTTTTATGCTTTTTCTGTTTTCCAATGATGTTTTGTTTTACCTTCATTTCCTTTTCTGTATTTTACTACATTTAATTTGTTTTTACCTTTTTACCGGACATTTGGCGCAGATAGTCTAGCTGCTTTGTGCCATAAAACACTAAATCAATCAATCAATTTGACATCTGTAACACCTGTTGTACCTCATTTTCTTATCCTACATTCTTTTTCAGACAAACCTTTAGGGCAAATGTTTCCCTTTTTTCATTCAGAAAGGGCTGGAAGGACTTGCTGCCTCTCCAAATTCAGCAAAGAAGCTTCGATCTGGTGACATATTGGTGGAAACATCCACATCTCAACATAGTGAACATAGGGGATATGTATTTAGGTTACACCTCATGCTACTTTGAATTAATCACAATCATGAGGAGTTGTTGAGAGGGATTTGAAGAACATCCCTGAGTCAGAGATTCTCGCTTGTTTCTGCATTCAAGGAGTTTCTGCAGGGGAAGCATATCTCCACTCATAAAGATGGAATTACGATGCTGACCAATATGCTCATATTGACATTTATATCACCATGTCCACCTGCCACCATCAAGACAGATTATCTTAATTGCAGGGTATGGCTATACATTCCAAATCCTCTCCTATGTTGCCAATGTCAGCAGTTTGGTCACTCAAAGATGACATGTCATGGTTTCTTGACATGTGCTCATTGCGGTGGCAAGGATCATGATGCCTATGAGTGTGAAATGGACCCTCACTGCATCAATTTCAATGGTTCTCACCCATCCTACTTTTGTTCTTGCCCTAAATGGTTACAAGAAAAAGAGGTGCAACATTTGAAAATGATTCATAACATTACTTATCCTGAGGCTTGAAAGTTGCTGTCAACCACTTCATCTCAGGCATATGCTGCTGCACATTGTTCCACTTCTACAATGGGAGTGCAGATGGATCTCTTTGCCTCCAAAAGAATTGTTCTCAAAACAAATAGTCTTTTGACCTCCATGGTTAAAAAAGTTGTTGAATCAACTTCAACACCCATCTCTGTCCCTTACGTACATTCCAACAAGACCTGCTTCCATTTGTTCCAGGTACAGGCATTTCCGTGGATACTTCTTCTCCCACTCTAAGATGCAAAAGATAATTTGTTCACATCCTTAGTTACTGGAATCCTCTTCCAACAGCAAAGACCTGCCCAATTGACCCAGGACAGGATCCATGGAGGTTGATAGACCTCCCTTGAATAAAGACAGTAAAGAAAAAAGATGTGGTCGTAAACAGAAGGATTCTCCACCCAATTTGCCTACACGTAAATGAAAATGGCCACCTTGATACAATGGAACTGTCAAGGCTTATGTTCTAATCAGGATGACATCAAACACTGATTGCTTTCTACCATCCTGTATGTCTTTCCTTACAGGAAACATTTCTGAAACCTGCTGGTACAGTCGTCTTTCAGAAGTTTTCTTTGTACTGAGATGACATGTGTGATGGATATGTGCATGGAGGGGTGGCACTGTTTGTTGATCAACATGTGCCAACCTTGACTTTGCCACTCGACACACCCTTGGAGGCCGTAGCCATCCATGCTTTCTTGGGTCATACCATCACATTTTGTTCTCTCTATCTGTTGCCTGGAGAGACCTATGATCAAACAGACCTTGATGCTTTCAATGAACAGTTGCTGTCTCCCCTTTTAATCCTGGGGGACTTTAATGAACATACTCCCACTCTGGGGAAGAGCTCTGTAGGGGTCACTCTGTAGAGCATATGCTCTCTGATCGCAACCTTTCTCTTTTTGATACTGGTTCTTCTACTTATTTTCATGCACCTGCTCAGTCCTTTACTGCTATTGATCTCTCAGTTTGCTCCCCTTTACTATTCTCCTGTTTTGCATGGAGGGTTGACAATAATCTGTGAGGCAGTGATCATTTTCCTACAATTTTGAGAGAGACTGGCTGTGGTCATTGCCACCAGACCCACATGCCCAGGTGGAAGCAGGATCATGCAAACTGGCCCTCTTTCACTGCTGTTGCAGAAGTTGATCCTGTCACCAGTGAAAACTCCATACCAGTAAAGTTGTGCTGCCTGTGGTCCCTGAGACAAAGTTCTTGAGGCTTTTCTTTGACTATAAGAGCACTGAACATCCTCTGCTTCCTCTCTTCCACCACTTGGGGAGTAGATTGATGTTCTGTGCTAAAGGTATATCATACTTTTATTCGATTGAAACATGACTATGGATCACTAGTCTATGGCTTTGCCAGAACCTTGGCCTTAAAGATGCTGGACCCCAATAATCATCAAGAACTTTGGCCCTGCACTGGGGTTTTCCACACTTCCCCAATTTAGAGACTATACGTAGAGTCTCATGAACCTTCTTTGCACCTCTGCAGTTTGCAACTGTCTTTACTATATGCTTCAAAAATTCATTCCTTACCAAAGCATCCCACCTGGGGTTGTGTTTTCCTTGGTGGGCCATACTTTTCAGAACAGATGATCTGCCATTGCTCCTTTTGGCCTTCATAATCAGGTGCAGTTTTATGAATTTCATTTGTCCTTGGATAACATTGCTGTATCCACTGGTCAGCCCATCCCACCATGGCTTATTAGAGTCCCAAAGTGTGACCTATCTTTAAGTCATCTGAGAAAAGCAGACACTCCTGATTGGAAATACTGGTTGTTATATGCTGAATATCTTTCAAATCATCCTTCCTTTCCAATTTATAAAGTTGGTTCGAAATAAGGTGGCTTTGTGGGCTCTGCTATGGTTTGTTGTGGTGTGGTGGTTGCTCTCAGAATTCCCTTTACAGCTTCTGTGTTCACTGCTGAACTGTATGCCATTTCTCTTGCCCTGGATCACATAGCAGCTAAGCAGTACTCAAACTGCACTATTTATACTGACTCGCTTAGTTCTCTACTGGCCCTGGAATCGCTTCACGTTAGTTCACACCCCGTTCTTGCCGATATTCAAAACCAATTGGCCCAATTATCTTTAACATCTACTTCTATCCAGTCTTTCTGGATACCGGGCAATGTTGGTCTTCGTGGGAATGAGCTCAATGACACTGCAGCAAAATCTATCTGTTCTGGCATTATCAACGCTGTGCCTGTTCCATACATGGATTATTGTCCTGTATTCAAGGCTTGGCTCCATGCCAGTTGGCAGTCGACTTGGAATGAGCAACATGACAACAAGCTTTTTCAAATAAATTCCTGTATTGGACTTTGGACATCTTGCTTTCATAAGGATTGGAAAGAGGAGGTTGTTCTAATTAGAGTACACATTGGTCACAGTTTTTTGACTCATCATTTACTTTTATCTGGAACTGATGCACCATTGTGTCATCTGTGTATTACTCAGGTCAAAGTAAACCACATTTTACTTGCTGTCATTACAACTCTCAACGATGGTACCATTTTAAACATGTTTTGTCCCAAGGTTTATCCATAACATTAGACAGTGTTATTGGTAATGGTGACACTGTCAACCTTGGAAATGTTTTTAGTTTTTTAAAGGCCATTAATCTTTTTAATGCTGTACAAGTTTTTAATATATGCATTTGATTCTTAAAAGGGAATCACATTGGAAAACGTCAAAGTATATCTAGTTCGATTTTAAATTAGAAAATGGCCATAATGTCAAATAACTCGAAACCAGTACTGGTTTCGTCAACTTCAGGTGACTAACTGTGGTTTTTGAACTACCCGTTAGTCATCCTGGCAAGTTATTAAAATTTTGCTGCAAGTCTTTTAAAACTTTTATTAGTTTACTTTTTGAAAATAGCCATAACATCAAATAACTCAGAACCAGGACTGGAAAGGCTTAGTCAAGACTGGAGGGGTCTTTATGCTCACCCTCCTATTCAACTCATTTCCAGAAGTCTATCCTTAATCCAACACACTCCATATCTTTTCCTATTTGTGGCTCCATTTTGGCTGGCACAGCCATGTTTTCTTTTATCTTGGTTTCTACTCTCTCAACTGTGGTTGGACATTGTTCATCCAGATGTTACCATACTCTGTCCTTTTGCATTGCTCATGTTGTGTCCATCGTCTCAACCTAAGTACTGACTCAACATGATACATCTTTCATTTCCTTATCCATTAGACTTCCTTCTGTTGTTCATTTACCATAAACAGTGATGTATCTACTGTCTTTTGTCTCTTTGACATGCTTTCCACCGTTTCATTCCTCATCTTTCTCAATTCTTCATCTAGTTGTATGGCAAAGGCTTGTCCAACTTAAATTGTGTCTATTTATTTAGAGCCTTGTCAAACACCTTCCATTTTTCCAAGTCTTGTTTGATTTTGACTTCCCTTGTCATTTGTCATCCAATATCCTGACAAGTTCTTCCTCTCTCATACTTGTAATGTCTGTGAATTCTCTTTGGCTTTCTCATCTACTTCCTTATTTTCATTCTACAACTGGTACTCTCAGTCCTGATCTGATTCTTTATCTGGTTTACTGTTCGTGATGTAATCTGGCATTTCCTGTCTCTTTTCATGCTTAAGATTCCTGACTTTTAATTCCCTGAATCTCTTCCATTTCACATAATCTATCTCCTATCATGTTAATCAATACCTTTGTCACTCTTGAACATCTGGCTATATCATTTTGAAATGGATATCATCTTCCTTCCACAGTGATTCTACACACATACATTTGCCTTTGATTGGGGTAAATCTTATTTCCTTTTGTCTCAAACCCACACTACATAGTGATTGCACAGTAATGCTCACAGTAGAAATAGGACATTTTGCAAGACCACTGATGTGCATATATATGTTTCTAGATATTGGTAACTTTCATCCAGTGGTGGACTATCACTCATGGAATTAACCATAAAGACCACAGGATTTCTGCCTATCCCTGCCAACTCTTTGATTGAATAAATTGGGATTGGTCTGTTTTTCAAAATAGGAAATCACATTCTCCATTGTGTCATTCCTCTGGATTCCTCATTACATTTACTTCCTCTCTTCTTTTTTTTTTTCTAGTGGAGCATGGAATTCCTTACCACTTCCAGTTCTTTACTTTGGGATAGTGGATCATGAAGGCTTCCTCTGTGTGTGTTTAGAAATTTAATTTGCCATGTATAATCATGATTATACACTGAGTGAGAAGAGGCAAAACTTGTTTTCTTCCTTCCATTTCTGCTGAATATTTTTTTTCCAAGGTGGACATCTGTTAGATGGAGCAGATCTAGCCTATGTGGGATCCTCCTTGTAATACCAGGTGTGGTTGGAGTTGTGTACGTACATACCTAACTTAATTGATACTTGACTATGGATTGCACCTTTCAGAACAAACTGTACTCGTACACATTATTTTTTCTACCTGTATCAGATAGATTTCCTACTTCTAGGGCAAAGAGCACACTTGTTCCAAAAGTAGCATAGTACATCACTAATGTGCTTCATTTTAATCTTGGGGCACATTCTTTCATTCTGGATGGTTACTTTCAGTGTTGCATGCTTAAACTTGCCCCTTCACCTCTGACATTGTAGGATTCTAGCTTTGCATGAGCTCAGATAAGACTGTATTGGAAATTAATATTTTTCTTACACTAAAAAATGTATTTATGTTAGGTACTTGCCTTTCCTCATACATTTCCTTCCTACTAGCAGAGTTCTTATTTTAGAGCCTGCCACTTCTCAAAAGTAAGGGTTGAATGGGAATAGCAAGGGGAGCTAGCTGTACCAATACAGATGGTGCAATAGTATTGGTAGAAAGTAGTCACATGATATGTACACATTCATAATGGTACAAAATTGATGGGTAGAAAGACTTGTGCTCCAAGCTCAATAAAGTTTGAGTGCTTAGAGTATTTCAAATATAAAATGAAAAATAAAATATACAACTCCCATACAACTATATTAAAGGAACATATTTTAGTGGGTGTATTTTTCTTTTCCAGTATAAGTGTTTTGTGTGTATGCTGATAAGGTTATAGAATAGTATGTACATTTACTGCTCTTTGAGTACACTTCAGTTTGATTTTATATGGGTAGAAAAACATTTATTTTTCAATAAAAAGTGTTTACAAAATTGGAAAAAATAATACTGTAATCCTGGCACATACAGTATAATAAAGGAACAGTTACAGACAAGCTTAAATTGGAACTTGATTTTATGAAATGTTATAACATTTTTGTTGTTAAACCTGTAGTTTTGTGTTTTGCAATTCTTACATAATAGTTTTAAAATACTAGAACTTCCTGTTCTTGAATGTGTGTGATAAAATTTTTGTTGACATTAACTATATTTTGTTTTGTAGAGCACTAGATAAAGAAATTAAGGCTGACCAAATACCCAAAAAATCTTTGGTTTGTTTTGGAAATATGTTCATAAAGTTACCTAAAGAGACAACCAAAAAGTTGATTACTGTTGGTAAGTTATAATAAATATTAGTGCTTGTTTGAAGAACTGTAATTCAATGCTAATAACTGTTTACTTATCACCCACACGGGGTAGTTTACTATTTACAGAAGCTCCTAATATATTTTTTGCAGGGTTTATTAATATTAAGTAGTGAACCTCATACTGGTATAAAACAGCTTTCACTCATCAATAATGAAGTGAAATGTAAAACAGATATAAAGATTAATGTTCGTACAACTATGAATTAGTAGCTACTAACTTTTAACTGAGTAGGAAAATTATCATACAGCTTGGAATAACTATGCATAGCCTTTGCTACTACCTCTGAAGTTGGCTATTGCATGCATCATTCAACATGATTTGGACCTGCCAAAACAAAGACAGTTAAATATAAATGGAAAGTGTTGTTCACAGCTGATGTTTAATGTTCAAAGCATGAAGCTTTAAAATAACTTGAGGATGAACACGAATGACACTTTTTCAGAACTGCATGATTTACCCTGGCCTCAAGAAGTTTCTCAAAAAACTAGGTTGTTATAATGGTATCCAGAGGAGCAGTAATCTAAGCAAAAGTATCTTTGACACCTGGTGATATTTATTACTTGCATAACTAATTCCCTATAATTTTCTTAAAATGTGGGTTCCAGTTACAAGGTTGTAAGCTGGTTATGCTAGATCTGGTGTTCCTAAAGTAGGAGCTCCAGGTAAGTGAAATGTAAGGTGGGCCATAAAACTTGTACAAGTTGCTTAGTAGCTGTACGTTTATTGGATTGGGGAAATCAGTTAGGGTGTAGTGTTCTGGGACTCTTGTGTCTAGAACTTTGGATCTCTTACCTTAGTTGACTTTGAAACTTTTGTACATGCAATAAACCATATGGAGGACATAATAGCAAATAAATTAAGAATAACTGTTTTTTTACAAAAATTATTTATGCATTCTTTTAAAATTGCTTTTAAAGTTACATTTAAATATTTCCAGACAATGCAAGGCTAGAGGAAGAAGTTGCAAGCCTTCGAAATGGATTGAGAAATAAAGTCAACAAGTTAAGAGAGTTAGAAGGAAAATCAGAACTCAGTGGCTTCAGTCTTCAGCCTCTTTCCAGAGAAGAAATGTGTGCAGTGGAACAATTTATGAAACCTTGCAGATAAATTAAAAATATACAGAAAGAAATTAATGCTGCAACCCTATTGAGATTGAAGATTATCTGTTTGTTTTTTTAAAAGTTTAAGTGGACTTGTACAGTACTGACAATGATGTATCCATCAAGTTCATACAACAGTTTAGACACTTTCAACTTTGTATTACAATTTTGATAGCCAAGGTTGCATTGACCCTTAACAGTTGATAATTTGGAAGTGGCTGTTTTGGCCACAATGCCATAACCTAAGTTACAGGTCAAATACTTTCTGAAAAACCAGTTACACAAAATATACATACATATGCAAATCAGTTAATATGTTTACAATTAGACTTTAAAAAATGAATCCATCATGGATTATGTGTTGAGTGCTTAAATTTACAACTTCTCAACCACTCCTGCCTTTTGCTGTATGGAGCCACCCTCAAACTTTAGGCAAAGAAAAGCTTAGTAGTAGTAAAGTACACCCCACTATATCTACTATTTTAAGACTCCCAATCTCCACTCTTTTTCAAGTAATACTAAATGATGAGAAATAAACCAATCAACCCAATATTGAGATATAAAAATAATTGTGTAAAAATTAGGAGCAACTGGCTGCAGAAAAGAGAAAGACAGTAAGAACTGAGACATTGTGAGATTAAGAACTTAACTCCTAATTCATTTTTTATGGCTGATAGATAGAATATCCCCACTGCTTTTGGGAGCTATAATGACAGACATTTTTCATTATGATTTAATAGTAATAACAAGGATAGGTAACAGATTTTAAGTCTCATTTTACAAAATTGTTATATACCACTGATTTGATCACATATTTATAATTAAAGTAATTTATAGTACTAAAACTACTAACTTTAATAAATGTTTCACTGTAAGTGCTACTGTCATATTGAATTCATTAAATAAAATTGTAATTCCACCTCTTAAACTGTTAGCTATATATGACTACATTATTTGTAGCTCTTAAATATAGGTTATTTCCAAGTCACTGTAATTACTTAGGTTTTTAGTGTGTTTTTTTTGTTTTTCTTGAAACATAATTTTAGGAGAGTTAAAATTTGATAGTTTAGAAAAAATTTTCTGCTATGTGATATTCTGCTTTGCCAATTCTTTTTACACACATTGGCTGAAGAGTTGAAATTAAATATTCAATTTAACTACATTTACGAAATTCTCCATATTTTCATTTTACAGTTCATGAAGTGTAGCACAAAGATTGTGTTTATCATACATTCCCATAATTTTTAGTTTTTTTTTATTTTATTATTATTATGAATCTTGTAAAGTTTTATTAGTACCAGGAGTGGCCACAAAGCCTATATGTAGAAGCACTAAAATGACATACAATGAAGTAATTATTTTAAAAGTTAGGGTTATTTACCTTTTAAGAATGAACTAATTTAGGAAAAACTGGATAGTACTGTTGCAGACACTGCCAATGCACTTTATTATCTATTTATCACCAATGTTTTGTTTTTGGACACTCACTGTAATAGAATTGGTTTGTTTTGAATTTCATGCCAAGCTACAGGAGGGCTATCTGCAATGCCTGTTCCTAATTTATCAGTGTAAGGCTAGAGGGAAGGCAACTAGTTATCACCACCCACTGCCAACTTCTGGATTACTCTTTTACCAATGAATAGTGGGATTGACTGTAACAATATAACAACTGCAAGGGTGAGCATGTTCAATGCAATGGGACTTCGAACTCGCAACCCTCGAATTACGAGTGGAGTGCCTTAACAACTTTGCCATGCTGGGCCTACCACTGTAATACGAAGATAGTCCACCCTTGGTTATTAATTACAGCCTGAAACCTGCTATTAATTCTAAAAGTTTTGACACTCATATGGTAAAGCAGCAAATCCTCTTGTAAAACATTTTGTAATAATACTTGGGCTATTACCTGCAGTAATGTGTTAAAAATCATGCCTAGGTTTAGTTTAGGGATCTGGGCTAGCCAAAGCAAATTTGGGATATTTCTTTCAGTTCCTAGACCAATGCTGAAAAAAAAAAAAAAAGAGTATAATTGTTCCTCAAGAATTGTGTTAAAGTAAGTAATACAGCAATTCAAAAATATTATAACAGTGAATCAAGACCCAGTCCAGCTGACCCATGTCTCCAACATCATATTACCTCTCCTACTCTTTACACATAGGACAAACAGTTATATCAAACATCCTCTACACTGCAGAAAAACCACTTTCAGTGGTTGGGACAGCACAGTTCCATCGAAAACATTTTCTAGACTGCTGAAAAACCATATATGCCCATTACTAGGTTTTCAAGTGGCCCTAAAAAAAAGTTACAAAAATATGGTATTTTTCCCTTGTAAGGGCCTAATTCCTTTATGAAATTTCTCTTTTTATTTCTTGTGAAATCCAACAATTTAACATTTTCTAGTGATATATTGTGAAGGTTGTATCTCATGAGAGTGTTTCAGTGTCTTCATAGTTTATACCACTGGTTCCCAACCTTTTTTATGCCCTGCACCCCTAAAAAATTTTAACATGTTTTCACAATCCTCATTAATTATTTAAGAATAAAGGTGAAGGTAGCCAAAACAAATGTTATCTCGTACTCCCTGGAACGCTATCTTGCACCCCTGGTTGGGAACCACTGGTTTATACCATCACTAGAATACAGTAATTAGGGAAACTTAAAAAATTCCCAGTGAGGAAGAGCTGGGGAAATAAATTGGAGGTTCTTTTTTTTACTACCTATTTATGAGAAGGAAAGTTCTAACATCCTGTCTGTCACAGTGAAATCTCTTAAATACTAACAGTAGTCGAGATCAAACAGTAATCTATAGAGGGAGGTTCAGTCTCTCTATGTACAAGTCACATAAATCCTGCTAAACTGCTGGTTTCATTAACTTCTAATTCATACAAAAATCCTGAGTTTTTCACAAATGTAAAATTCATCATGCCACCCAATGGAGAACCTGCATATTTCACAAATACACTTTTACAGGGATTTCTTGAAAAGAGACCATACTCCTGATATTGTTTTACATTAGACAACATAAAAAAGTAGGTCTGCTAATTACTGTTCATAACTTGGTTCAAGAAATTAATTTAACGTATGTTCAGGAATAACAAGGGACCTATTGGTCCATCTAGGCTGTTCCATCTTCTAAATTGAAAGTGTTAAATATAAGAAAACACTGAAGTCAGGACCTTATCATTCAAATAGTTATCAGGCTTTCTTTTAAACTTACTTATCTGCCTC
The DNA here is from genome assembly GCF_004210375.1 of Tachypleus tridentatus. Classification (NCBI taxonomy): domain Eukaryota; kingdom Metazoa; phylum Arthropoda; class Merostomata; order Xiphosura; family Limulidae; genus Tachypleus; species Tachypleus tridentatus. Next base: position 84,457,546 of record NC_134832.1, on the reverse strand, counting down.
CACAATATCCAGAGGCTAATGACTGTTATAAAAATAAAACTTGTGTGAAGATAACTCCTACACTGCTGAATTGTAGACTTGTGTTCTCTAACTCCCTTATTCTCACCATCAATTATGAAAAAAGATGATGCATCATTATTAATTCTCTTGACAATCTTATACATCTCAATCAAATTTCCTTTAATCTTTCAAGAAAAAATTTCAAAGATCTTAACCTCTCCATTGCAGGCACCATTCTAGTAGCCCTCTTCTAAACCCTTTGCAACCATTCAATATCCTGCCATAGGTAATAAGCCCCAGACTGTACATAATACTCTGTGATCTATGCAATAAAATTATAACCTCTTTAAACTTGTTTCTATAGGTATAACCTAAATTGTATTTGATCTACCACTAACACACTGCTTGGTTGGCTTATGAAAATGATCAACCATTACAGTCTCTTTTTTTCATGGCACTCTTAAGGTTGTTCCCATCCAAACTATACTTACACTTCAAATTATGAAAGCTCACTAAATGACAAATGCATTTGTAAAGCAGCAGCATCCTTTTCACACTTATCAACACCTAAGATTAATATCATTAACAAATATGAACAATTTATTAACCATTGCTTCAACTGCCATTGATGGATGAAAAAGAGCAGAGGTTCTAAGAATGGACTCTAAGATACCAACCTTGTGACATTAATTCAGTATGATTGAACTTTATTTACAACAACTCTCTGCTTTCTTCCATCCAATTAACTAAACATTCTCTGCTACAGCAATAAATATTTTTACAAGCTTTTTATGTGGCACCTAGTAAAATGCTATCTAAAAATCCAGATACACCAAATCTACATCCTTACCTTCATCAACATCACTTAAAGAATGTCACAAGATTTGTGTTGACTATCCAATACAATTCTAAACCTTGTTAAATGACTTTGCAAAGCATTTTCACAAAACTCCTCCCACAACTGATGTAAGACTAATGGGTCTAAAATTACTAGGGCAGTTTATGTTCCCTTCCTTTAAATAGAATGAGTAACATTAGCTAACTTCATATCCTCTAATACCTGCTCACTTTTTAAGTGCTTACAAAAATTGTAGTAAATGGCTCACATATCCTTAATCTCTTTACAAACTTGTGGAAATATCATTTGACCTCAGAGCTTCATCATTCTTTAAACTTTCCAACTTTATCTTCACAAGCTTCACATTAATGCAGTCATCTTGTTTCCATATATCAACTGTTCAAGAAGAAGAATGTTACTTAAATCTTCATTAGTGAAAACTGAAGAAAAGGCAAAATGTACTAACCGAACCACCCTGTAATCATCAGATACAAGCCTTTCTTTATCATCCCTCAAGGGCCCTATCCCATTCTAAAATTATTCACCCTTAATATAGTAAATGTTATTGTTAACTTTTACATATATTTTGTATGTCCTAATTTTCTGTTTAACCACAATTATGATACTATAAGCCTTACACTGTTGGGTCGAATTTTAGAAAACAGGCTGAGCTGAGCAGTTTATGCTACAGGACCTGTGTAAGCTGAGCATCAGTTGTATAGTCACTGAACTGTGATGTCCTGAAGCTAAAGGTAATGATCTTGATAGTTTACACATTTTGAAGAAAAACCTTTACACCATAATAACAGTCTATCATCAAGTTTACTTCCAATCTGTGTTCAATCTGCTACTGCAAATGTTGAATTTTTCCACATTTAAAGATCATATCCAATTTGCTCAACAGTCACATGTTATTTATGAATTCTGCAGTCCAATGCATGGGGACACTTATGTTGAATTGACTGTTAGAAGACTGGGAGATCATTTAAAGGAACACACTAATCCTAAGTTCAAGCATTAAGTAAATGAGATATAGTCCCAACCCACAGTACATTAAAAGTAACTGGTAAAGCCAAAAATCAGACCATGTTATGGATGAAGGAAATGCTTCTAATCCTTCAAATGAAGCCTAGCTTCAACAATCAGCATCAACAACTAGCTACTGAACCATCATTCATGATTTAGATAATTAGAATTTTAAGTTGATTTTTCACCATCAGTATGCAATGCTTGCTTCTCAATTGTATCTTTCTCTTGAACAATGCACTTCTCATCAAATAGTCAAGGATAGTGAACAGAAGCTATATAATTTTCTTACTGAAACATTTATTGGTACTGTCTTTTAAATAAATGACTACTTTTATATTACATACAATGTAATCTTACATTTTGAAGTGTGAATCTATAAAGTACAATGTGTAAAAGATGTGAAATGTGAATTATAATAAACATAACTTTGAAGATTTTAGTACAAATAAACAGTAATGAATTAGGCCTGCTGATATAACAAGATTGTTTTTCAACCTAAAGATCCAGGGTGGCACAAATGACAAAGAAAATACTATCTTTTAAATTTTTATTATTAAAGAGGCCAATATTATCTAGTATAGTGTCAGACTGTGCCAGCAGGCTTTAATCAAATATGTTATGCAACCCTTTACAGAAATGAAACTAGTGGATGAAATTGTTTGTAGTTTGACATGAATATTCCTAAAAGTATATACTTTAATAAAATAAAAATCTAATTTTTATTTCTTTATTATTTCTAATAAAAAAATCTTAACACAGGATTTGCAGTTGAACTCTGCATAGTTCTCATGCAAGGTGACTTTTGTTTTGAGTACAAAAATATTATCTTGTAGTCTTCACATTTCATTTGCATAATCTCCAGAACCTCTTGAAGGAGTATCAAAAATTAAGGTATGTTTATATTTTATTTTCCATTTTTCTACTCTGTCACTGACTAATTATTAAATCAATGTATAGTGCAATAAAATATTTAAAATAAGAAATGGAAATACAAAATTTTTAACTCTTCATAGAAGTTTTTTGAAACTTATTTTTTTAACATACCACAAGAGAACAATGGATTAAGCTTTTTTCTATGTAATAGTACAAATCCACACACTTTTAATGTTTCTTTGGCTATTAATTAAATAGCAAAAAATTGCTTTTTGTAATGGTTATAAGCATCCCTTTCAATTTCAAACTGCAGCTTAGCAACACAACTTCAAATGGGTGTATCTGACATGAAACTTATATAAACACTTCTTGTAAGAAGAAACTTGGGAAATTTCCAGGCGGTAATAAAATACATTTGTTTACTATATTTTGACCATCTGCACTAACAGTCCATATAAGCTATTCATAGTTTCTGTTCAAAGGTTCTTAAAAGTTGGGAATTCTAACTGTGAGCAAATTATGCAACAAGAAAACTGCAGTTTTAATTCATGTTTTAGATGTTTCTTTTCAAAATAAAATATCATATAAAACTAAATTATAAATTACTTCATCAAATACATTTACACTGAAATGCTTTAATTAAATTTTGTCATTACTATAGAGTTAATTTACTGTTTTCTCCAAGTTTAATAATAAAACTACTACTGATAAGTTAATATTTTCACAACTTTACATATTCTTCTTTGCTTTCACTTACAGAGTTCGTAGAACTTAGTGACCACAGTTAATTTCTGTTAAGGTTTATTAAGCAATGCCACTGAATAATAGAACTTATTTATGAAAATATGAAAGAATCACTGTTCATTTTTAGTTTGGTTTGAATTTTGCACAAACCTACTCAAGGGTTATCTGCACTAGCCATCCTTAATTTAGTGTAAGACTAGAGGGAAGGCAGCTAGTCATCATCAACTCTTGGGCTATTCTTTTACCAGTGAACAGTGGGATTGACCGTAACATTATAATGCCCCCATGGCTGAAAGAGCAAGCATGTTCGATGTGACAGGGATTTGAACCAGCAACCCTCAGATAATGAGTTGAGTGGCTTAACCACCTAGCCCTGTTCATTTTTAAAACACTGTTTAGCTAGACATGATTATTTATATTCTGCTTAGTTTAAAAGGCTTTCATTGTATTTGAAATGGGTGAAATACATAATGTACATTATTACCCTAAATCTTTATGAACCAAGAACTTTTCTTAGTACTTAGTTATGATACAAAATTGCAATATTGGTCACTGTTTATTATATTTGGTTTAAAGCATATGCTACTAGAACTTATAAGGCTTAACACTTCTAAGAACCACCCCCTCCTTGGTTATTTTATGTACCACAGTTTAGACTTTGAATCAAAATTAAATTTCCTTTACCATAAGAAATAAATATAAATTACATAAAAATTCCTGGTCTGCATTGTTTACATTTCCTACAAATAAAACTAGTAAAACTTTGATTGTACAGTTTGAACTACAACAAAAGACTTAAAAAGAAGCAGAAGTTACAATTTTCCTATACTGAAAATGTATTACTGATAAGTACTTACCCTTTTCACATTAGCTATTCTCATTCAGTGGTTCCCTCTACATGCAGATTTTTTCTTTATACATACCATAAGCCTTCCTCTCCCCCATGTTCTTGCTACTATATTCCAATGTTTATCTCATGTAAATCATCATGCATCACCTATTAACTAACAGTAGCACAATATGCTCACATGATACATGACTCCCTCTATCCTTTTACTGAAGTATCACTTCAAAGTTTGACAGAATATATCAGCATCGAAGAAATTGGGATGAAGGGTGAGGAGTGTGAAAGGAGGTAAGTACTGTATCGGAAGTTATAATTTTCCTATCTTGAAAATGTATTTTTGACATACTGAGGAGGAGGAGGAAATCTAGCTAACAAGGGAATGAAAGGAGTATCCCCAAAACAAGAGATAGAGATATGAAAATCAGAAGAGAGAAACTACATCCACTTCTGAGCCAGGTATACTCTTCTTCCATGTATAGAGTGGGTAAGACATAAAAGTGGAAATTGAGAGAAGCAAGTCCAAGTGGGAAGAAATAGGAAAGTGATCTTACCAAAGGTAACTCAATTCCCATATGAAAGAAACTGGTAAAGAAGGATGCACCCTTGGATGTATAGTGGCTAGGGTGCAGCAGACCATACTTAGTAAGTCAACTACATCCAAAACCTCTTTGTGGGGTTACCAGCATCCATTAGAGAGTAGAATGACAATTATACGATCTTCACCTCAAACACAAGATGTAGATATTAAGATGCACAGATTCCTGAGTATAATACTACAATTGTTCCTGATCTCTCAATCATAGAACTGAGATACAGTATCAAAAGGATATCTGTCACACAGAATCAACTCCCCAACCATGGCACATGCTGGAACCATCCAAAGGCAATAACATCCCTGTAAGAAGAGAGCAAGGGATAGTCAAGGATAAAACCTTAACAATCCTACATACCATTGCTGTGACCAATATCACAAATGGAATAACTGGGGGAGAAAGACAGACAACCCAAACTTGTGTCAGGACATATGGTGACTGGTTCATTCTAATCCAAAACCCCATCACCGGGTACCAACGTCAATGCAAAAGTAGAACAAGGGCTCCTAACAGAAGGGGATAAATGCAATTTTGACAACTCAACTCTATAATGTTAATGTTAACAGGTGGCCAGGTTATCCAGTAAGGTGATGGCTCATCTTCCATGGTTGTGTAAATGGTATCAGGAGGTTACATTATCCAGCAATGCACCAGCTCAAGTCCTCTGAAAACCATGTCTCAGCTACATCAGCAGAACACCACCATCCCTACTCTCAACTGAATTATTATAGCTTTTTTTTTTCAGAATCTATCTTAGAGAGTGCTTTCATGGTGAACCACCTCAGCAACTGGGAACTGAAAAGTGGTAAGGACTCTCATACTCCATTTAAGTAAAGGAGGGTGACAATGGTAGAGAGACTGGATGACCATCATCACCAGAGACTGAATTGAATGACCACAATACCCTATTTTTAAAAACATGCCATACCAATTTCTTCACTTAAGAAATGGCAAGGATGGCAGCTATATCCCCTTGGCTTTACCCATGGGTGGTACTTTATGGCTTTCTTTATATTATTATTATTTGTTTTCTTTCACCAAAAGTATTCTAATGTACTTGTATTATTTTCTTTATTTAAAAATATTGCAAGGTTATTTACCATCAACTAATTTTGTGGAACACCCTATCCCAACAGGTAGCCCTGGAAGATAAAGTGTGGAGTCAACATGGCTATACAGTAAAAATTTAAAGAATATCTGGTCAGGCACCACTCACAACTGAGCAGAATTCATATGATAAGGAATTAGAAAAAGGCTCCTGGAAGAAGGAAAGTATTAATACAAACTTACCAGTTAGAGGTGTACTAAAGTCTGAAAAACAGCCACAGATGGTAGGTAAAACCCTGGTAAAGAAGAAACTGTGAAATGAAGATAGTGAGAGATAAACAAATACTGGTAATGACCCATATACTGGATTCTAGAATCTCCTCCATCAGATGATGAAGATAAGAAGTGAGATGTTGGGTCTGATGGGAAAAAATTTGGAAGAGGGTAGGGAATAATAAGCCAATTGAATCAAAAGGTGGACCCAATTGGTAAGAGTAGAGGTGAAAGATCATGAAGTGAAAAGGATTGACATGGGTTTGGTTTTGTGTTGCATGTAATGCAAAGCTACACAAAGGCTATCTGCACTAGCCATCCCTAATTTATCAGTGAAACACTAGAGGGAAGGTAGCTAGTTATCATCACCCACCACCAATTCTGTGCTACTTTTTTACCAACAAATAACATGATTGATCATTACATTATAATGCCCCCATGGCTAAAAGGATGAGCATGTTTGATGGGATGTGAATTAAAACCCATGAACCTCAGATTGCGAGTCAGATGCCCTAACTCTCTGGCCATTCTGAGCTTAACTGCCATGGGATAAAATTTTGAGAACACATACCCCTAAAAGGTAGTAGTGTGGATTATGTAACAACAAAGGGTTCTGATCAGAAACAAAAACCTTTACATATCTTGTTTAGGGTAAAGATGAAATATAGAAGGAATGGAAATGGAAAAAATGGAGGAAAAACCTTTCTGATCTGATGAGGCTTTTAAGAGAAAGGAATAATCTAGATGAAGAAGAAGCTAAGTTGGATGATGAAGGGTATGTGAAAAGTCCATGGCAAACAAATCTGACTGTTGACATCCACAGACTAAGAGAAGACAAGAACTACATTTTATGGGACAGAGAAATCAAAGAATACAAGAAAAGTGGTTCAAACAGAGGTAGACTAAGGGAATGTAGGATCATTTTAATGTCCCAATCTGGAAGAACAGTGTGCCTGGGAAAGCTGCATATCTTGAAGGAACAACAAGCACACTAAGAATAGGGGAAGGAAAAACCATATGGTTTTGGGAAAAATGAAAGGTATGGGATAAGGCTACCTGATATTCAAAAAGCAAAGATATTGAAAACCTACAATCAAAGGGCTTAGTGATTAATGCTGCTACATGACCTACAGTAGGCTTATCAGCAAAAAAACCTCTGTTAGTTTACCAAATTTAGAAGAATTTCCACTTATGTTAGTATACTTCCATGCAGATGGCCTTATGGAATTAGCTAACAAAAAAATCATCTCTTACATATGAAACCAGATTATTTTGCAAAGTATTTGACAAAAGCCAGGCAAGATGCAAGACATGTAGGTTGTGATGTAGAATATGGGACTGAGGTTCATGAAGAAGAGATGAAAAAGAGTAGAAGAGGGTAGTCTATGTATGTTTTCTTATGGCAAAGCCACATCAGGTTATCTGCTGAGTCCACCAAGGGGAATCACACCCTTGATTTTAGCATTGTAAATCTGTAACTTACCACTGTACCAGCAGAGGACAAGTGGAAGAGGGACAGGTGGGGATAGGAGCAGTCATTGTAACTTTGGAAACCAATATTGAGCTGGCCAATATGGAGCAAATGGGAGGACCTGACAAGAGAAATCACCAAAGAAACTGGATGGGAACATACACATAAATATACTTATGTGACCAATATTGGCTGAAACCATTGACCAACAAAGCCTGTGGATGTGGTACAGTTGGCTGAAAGAGAAGTAACTTGGTATTTAGGTCCATAGCAAAGGGAGAACTCTACTGATGATAAAGATCCCTAAAAACAAGTGGATCTAATGCACACTCCACTGGATAGATTTGGTCAGGGCACGAAGAACAATCCACAACTAGACGAAAAGCACTCAACACAATATGCTATAAGGTGAATATGATGTGTGTGTGTGAACCTAGTATAATGGAGCTAATATCTAAAAACATAGATCTCTAAACTGGGGTACCCATTTGATTAAGGTGTTCCATCATCCTAGAATTGCCTAAATGAACCATCACCAGACAATGGTGGGCAAGAAGAAGGAAGTGATGCAATGTGCAATGTATGGCTAGAATTTCAAAAACATTGATAAGCAAGACAGTTTTGTCCACAGACAAATGGCCTAAAACTTCCTAGTGAGTGATCAATGTCCTCCCCCCATCCATGAAGACATGATGGAAGAGGAAACGGCACGCCCACTGACATGCAAGATTTGTCAAGTCACCACTGCAAGTCTCTTGAAGGGGAAGAAGAAGGGAAATGTCAGTGAAAATAGGACTCCAAACAAGGTTACAATCATTTGCAAATTGCCCACTGAAGGGATCTCATATGGGTATGACTGAGAAGAACTAATGCTGTCACTGAGGACCTCATCCTTGAAAAGCAATATAATATTGCAAGCAGTAAGTGACTGATTCAAGAGGGCATGATGAAACAAAAATTCCATTGAATAAAAACATAGAGAAGGCAGTGTGACCAGATATTGAGTGAGTCAAAGGAATGACTTCTCCAATTTGATGAAACAGACCAACTGAGCTGTCACAGAAAGGAGCTGGTGAGTGTGAGTACCTGATTGTTACTCAGAAGGAGCCAGTCATCTATGTAATATGGAAATCTTAGCCCCAGAGAATGTACATGATGTGCAAAAGCCAGGACTATTCAACAAAGTGCATAAGGTGCCAAGGCAAATCGAAATGGGAGAGCCAAAAATTGCTAAACTACTCAGAGGTGGACAAATTGAAAGTAAGGGCAAGACAGATGTGCTACTAGGCTTTGTAAGTAGGTATTCGAGGCACCCATTTTTATCACCCCTAACTCTGGTGAGATAAACTGATTACTTGTCATCAATTCCCAAATTTCTTGGGAACAGTAAAAAAATATGGAATTTTACCACCTAGAAAGATGGGGAACCAATTTGATTATCTGCTGCAAAATCAGTTCTTGAACTGCTTTTGGTGGACAAGGAGAAACATGGGAGGAGGGGAAAGAATTTGGGTAATGAATCCTTCTGACAGAACCTTATTGCTCATTCATCATTGGCAGTTGATGCTAGTGAGGAAGAAATTCACACAGATGAGCTGCCACTGGACCTGTACCCAAAGTAGTGGTGGCATGGGGGTAAGCTGTTGAGTAATGCAGCAAGAAAAAATATCCCAATTTAGAAAGAACAGAAAATGGGAATAGGAGACACACTGGCTCCAACCAAGACAAATGAGCTACAAAAGTCATAAGGGTAGATTGTTGGTGGACCGATGTTACCCAAAGCTTGATGGTTTCAAGGACTATATCAAATATGTAACATCAAAGAAAAGATGCCAGACATAATTCCCTGAGATATGTTTAAGGGAAATAGATCCGAGCCAAAACTGCATCCTGATCTAAGTTCCAAACGACAAAAAAAAACGTATATAATGCAAATACATAACAAGAAACCTAATGACTGGATCAAAAAATGGACAGTCTGCATGATGGTAAGGAAGGGTGAACTGATTAAAAGTCATGGGGGTATGCCAATCCACTCAATTGTGAGACAAAATGATCAGCATGTACCTGAATATCAGGAAAGGAAGGAAAAGCCAAAATGGTTCGGAAGCTTGTTCCCGCAATACGGAAAGATAAGATGAATAAAAGATAGGTGGAAGGGGTAAAACATCACAAACCTGAACCACAAAATTGTGAAAGACCAAATTAGGCCTATGTGATTCTTCTGATGTAAAAGGAAAGGAACAGCAAATTCTGGAGGTGAGAAAAGATTATCAAAGTCGTCATCATCCTGTATGGGTTCACCCAACTCATGAAAAGCCTGAGCAATGGTTGGGGGCAAAGGCTGATCTATGTATCACTCAATATCCCAACATGTAAAAAGTCAATAAACCCACTATCAGATTGCCTGCATCTTATGCTTGAACAAAATTCTGGTGCTGGTATAACCCTCCAAGAGGTAAAGCAAACTTTGGAATTCATTGTATAAGAAAATATTCGAGTGCAGAAATATAGCAACAAGAAATCAGTGAAATGAATGAAAATAGTCAGCACGTAATAACTTCATGTGGAAAAAATTATTTGTTACACTGGAAGCACTAGACACATAAAAAAGTACAGTTAACAAAAATGCTGCCAACTGAGAAGTGATAGTTCAGTAAAGAAGTGTTGAGGGAGTTACACGTGTCACATGAGCATGTCATGTCACTACTGGCTAAGAAGTGATGCACAGTGATTTACAGAAGAGACCTGTTCCAACATAGTAATTCCAACAGGGAGAGCAGAAGGCTTGTGACAAGTATTGAAAAATAGTTCACATATAGAGGGCAGCACTGAACAAGAATAGCTAATCTTGTGAAGGATGTAAGTACCATATTAAAATGATGTAATTTCATGCATTTTTAAAAATTATTTATAGCTGTTTTGTTAAATACTGGAAAGAGTTTCTGACAGTCACTTGTTTATGACATGCTGAAGTACAATCCCATAATTAAATTATTTATGATTCTAGAACCCAGAATTAAAATCACTTTTTGGTTAGTCACAATATAAATGTACATATTAAATTAACTATAATTATTGATTAGCATACTAAAGTTGAATTCATAAATTATAAACACATGATTTAATTTATAGACGTGAAAATCAAAATCATCAAACTACTCTTTTCTAATGTATTATTGAGCAAACTTAGTTTTGTTATAATAACCATGATTACCAGTGATTTCTTAGTCTGAATCCATATATATATATATAAAGATGCACACACACATGCATATAATCCTGTCTAGAGCTAATAGCACCTTTCAGGTATCAAGTGAACACCCCCATATCAAAATTTAAGAAAATATAACAATATTCTCTATTTCAACAAAAATAGAAAAATGTTTTAGAATTCATGTTTTCTCATTTTCCAAATATTTATTAAGTGTAACTTACAAAGAAAAAATGTAATGATTTCATACTTCTATTTAACTACAGCTCCCAGGTGTCTTGCCTGTGAACAAAAGCACATAAAATATTTTGGACTATCCCAAAGTATAGTCTTATATTTGACATGAAACAATTGTTCATAGAGAATACAATTATAATCATATGAAACATATTTTCTTCCTCTTTCAAGGATTTTATTTATAGTCTCAAAATCCACTCTCCCATTCCCAACCCTTTTATGATATGACAGTACACGGTCTCAATACTAACAAAACTCAACTTTGAAAACAGTTAAAGGCAAAATTTTGACATCATTAGATGGAGCAGTTTATAAAGTATTAATATTAATGTAGAGTATATAACTTGAGAAAGTGATCAGATGTAGTTCTTGCAGAGAACAATAACACCAATGGAAAGTTTGAAATACTTAGCAACAAGTCACAATACTGAAAATGTATGTGTTAAATTGTATTTTGTTTAATAGTGCAATAATTTACTGGTAACTCAAACAGTGCATGTAAATAAAATAACTTACTTAAAAGAAACTTTATTAGATATAAATTAATATTGCCCAAGAATATTACCTTGGTTGACCTCAGTATATATTGAAAATTCAGGTCATAGGTTACCAATAAATTTTTAATAGTTTCTGTTTTTTTTTTTAGAGCTTATAATGGAAAGTGGTATTACAATTGGCAAAATAGTCTCAAGTGAAATATTCTTATGAATACATTTGAAGCTGAAATTAACTGGATATATAAAATGGAACTTCTTAATCAGCATAAAATAAATTATAAGACAAAACACTTTCTGGATGTTTTTACAAAACATCGTGTCTGCAACAAAATTACGAATATTTTGAGAAGTAAAAAATAACAGTCAAACTAAACCAAGTTATACAAAATTTTTAAGCCAAAATCAGATACTATTTAGTTCATTTACACCAGTTTCATGCAATATGGTTAAATACTTCCATTATGAAAAGAAAAAAAAAAAGTTTAGGAATATCTATGACACTTCTCCAGTTAAGTCCAGCAGTACTTTCAAAATGTAGCTGTATGTTTGGATGTTCTGAATGCACTGAACAAAATCTATATACCTTCTAAGCAAGATTAAATGTTAACCATAAAATAGGTCACATTTAATTTTTCAACAGAAATTAAAGGTTTATATTAATGTTGAATCATTTTTATTATCAGACATTCTGCAAAAGCCTTATACAAATTGACAAAATAAATACTGTGCCAACTATAAATCCCCTCAGTAGAAACTGGACAAGGAAATAACTCTTTTGATGGTAACGTTAAATTTTGTGCAGCACATGAACCTAAAAAAACAATCCTGTTATAAAGATCATTTATCATTTATAAAGGATGCTAAAATACCAGGTGAATTAAATGCCATTAAATGAAAAATAATTTCTTAACAGCAATTTTGATTTGTTTGATTGGTTCAGTTTTTCATTTCTTAAACAGGAATGATAGACAAAATTCATACAAGAGGACAACAGCAGACCAAACAGTTGTAAACAGGCAAGTAATTGGATACAACACTATATGTTATATAAAGATGTAAATCAGTTTACAAAGGATTTTCTGAAAGTAGACAACCCTGATAAGAACTAATTCAATATTTATTAAATGCTGGCCATGGATGCAATTTAAAAGGAAAAAAACAGAAACATCACTGTAATACAGCCACAAAATTGTTAACTGTGAAAGTAATTTCAAGTATGGCATTGTTAAAAATGTTAGTTCAAAATACACCCCCTGTATACATAAATCTAAGACTTAAAAAACAGTATTAATGAGAGCATGCACTGAAAATAAAGAGATTAAAACTACTTTTTCTTTTAAATGTTATCACTGAAATGTATATTAACTATTAATAGAAGTGAGGAATTTATAATTAACACATAAGGAAAGAAAAAATGCATGAAACTTCCTTAACAATATCATATCCAGGTATCCTGGTTACCAAACCAGGGAAATAATTTAAAAAGATATTCCTTACTCACTAATGTTGCAGTTAAAACTTTAATAACTGGAAGGTCTTGTATAAAACCAGTCATTTTAAGTGTATTATAAATGAAATATACACAACATAATACACACAAAAACAAATGAACACCTTTCTTGTGATTTCAGGTTTTCACTAGTGGATGGAAGTTATAGTTCTGAAATGTTCTGTAATTAATCTTAAATTAGTTCATTTAAATCTCAATACAGGATATAGTCCAGTAATGAACAATCTTACGTTCAATACTACCATAAAGATTGTAAACCATCCTTTTCTTAAATATGAACTATAAACTGGATAAAAAGGTGGAAAATCTCCTTCAAGTTTATCAGGTACAAATCAACACTACAAGTATAGTGACATTTACATGTTAGGAAAAGAAAAATTTGATTTAATTCAAATACAATAACAGATATTACAAACCAACAGGTTTACCCATGCTCCAACACACTGTAATGGTATTTTTATAAATACTGGACCCACCTTGTACTGACATTTTAAAAAAAATTCCCATGTATCCAACAGAAAATACTAATTTCTTCCAATGAAGATGATTTAATGGTTCCAAAAATGGGGTTTTAGTCTTGAAGGAGGGCATCTTTCACTGAATACTGTGCATTATGAAAGAAACATGTTCCAAATTTCTGTTTACTGAAGATTATCTGAGTTTCTCTGAGAGACAAGATGTAATCAACACAATCTTCCTCACTTCACCAAATCCTATCAACATTCTTCATTAGGTTTATTGTCTATCTGAGCAGATTCAAAACCAGATCAATGCCAGTTTTCCCTTTCTGACAGAACTATAATAAACACCACTGTTTATACATTCAATCAACTACCACACTTGTTTTTTTATTCTTTCCTCTGCAGCTTATAGCAGACTGCTCATGTGCATGGAATGTCCTTTATTTCCAAAGTATTCTTATCATACAAACTCTGATGTATTATCAACAAACAGGCAACATTGGCTTTGTCATTCTCTACAGCTTTACCTACACATTTTTTAACTGCAGGATTATTCCTGCACAATAATCTGCCGATGAGATGGGATTCCGTATTGTGCAACTTTTACATATAATTTTCTACTTGGTCGTCTAGCAGCACGACGTACTTCATTCATCCCCACCTGTCTTCTGAGTTTTCTGCTGGTTAGAAAATAGGCATTTCATAGATCCATTTATAACATTTTACAATAGCATAAGAAAAATGGATATTTAGGTGAGAGAATATCTTAGATGATTTTTAAAAAAATTAATAGAAAGTAACATTACGTATCCAGTAATGAAGAACTTCCTTAGTTCTAAATGTAATGGCTACAAAAGGTGGAATAACTGAACTGCATGTTCTTTATTACTTGCTCTAAGATCAATAATTGTTTGTGAAACTTGCCTTGTAGAAGGTGTGGCTACAAAATAGAGATCATCTGGAGCATCAACTAAACTTATCGTCTGTTTTCTTCCTCCAAACCTGATGGTAGCCATCTTTGCTCGTCCATTTAGGCGAGTTATAATTGTTCCTTGGGGCAAATCAGCCATTTTGTACACATCTGCTGAGGATTCTACAACTGCCCTGTGTTTAGCAGCAGGCCCTGAGAATATCAACACAGGTCTTATATTAAATACTTGCTCAACTTCATTTTCTTAGCCTATAATCCAAATCATTAGTTTTAGGCAAAGAAAGAAGCCACATTAATAAGATAATTTAAATGTATTCCACCCTGAATAAAGATGAGCCAAAGAACAAAATCACACCTTTTGCAGTGGTGACATTGCTAAGATAGACTGGTTTAATCCTATCACCAAAGCTATCCTTCACTGCAAATGACACAAAGTTTTAGTGTCTTAAACATTTTATTAAACTACTTTTAATGTTATACCAATTAGAATAGCATAAAATCTTTGTTAATCATCCATATTTTAACAGTATATAAGTTTTAAGTTCTTAATTTACAAGGCAATATTTTGAAAAATCCTTAATATTCCCAATTTATCCACCACTCCTTGAAGGAAAAAAAAAAAGAAACTGAATGTAAATTACTCTTTATAAAATCATCGTTGATCAAACAAACCACATTTATTATTGTCTTCAGTTTTGTTTGGCTGCAAAGCTATTGACCTTGATAATTAGTACAAAGAAAATAAGAGATGTCAACCAGTTATTTGTTCCATTTTTTTATACTGAGTGTTGTAACAAGTTTCTATTAAATATTGGACAATATGTACTAATTTGGATTTATGATTCCTACACATGAAAATTAATTTTAATGTGCAAATAATAACAAGTTTTAAAGCTATTTACAAGTATTTGTATGTAATACAAAAGAAAGAATTTACCATCTATTCCATTTTGTTGTTCGTAACCACGTTTTCTTAGAATTGTTGGCAAGACATTATTAATACCTACAGACCTGGATTCTTCTTTACGAGGTGGCCAAGGAATCAAAAGTTGACCACCTGAAAAAGAGAAAAAAGTAAAAATATACCTACATTCTAAAAATGCTCTTCATAAATGCTTTCCCAATTATTCCTTTTTTTTATAATACAAAATTCATCTTTATACACAATTACAAAAAACTAAAAAGAACATACTTTCAGTAAAAGGAATACTAGATAAAGTTTTGGTTATTAACATGATATCCTTTTAACCATATGCCATGTGGGAATCAATATGTGCATATTACAACCAATATTTTTCTATACAATTATATTTAAAAAATTTAATCAAGGTACTTTATTATCAGTTTATGTCATTAAACTTTGCATCAAAACATAGAGTATGTAAAAAAATTTATTATAAACTAAGATTTAACATCGAAAGGAATTATTTAAATAAATTCTTAGTCTCCACTTCTCCGAGATAAATGATACGGTGACACTCTGACTTCTCATTTCTAAGTTGTTTTTTTCAGATAGTTCAACCAATTAGAAACCTATGTATTTACAATGTAAAATATAAACTTTCAATCCCTTCTTATACAGCGATATCACTCATGACATATCTCTCAACTCCTTTACTGTTTAAAATACATCTTTAATTTTCTCTGACATGTATATTGGGCATATTTAATTCCAGCATTAACAGCATATTCAGAACTACATAAATCAGGTGATTACCTATCTCGTTTTAACTTTCAAAGCCAACAGTTAAAGAGGAGAGTTAGACATGTTTAGACTAAAGACATTGCTTCAAGCAGTAATAGAATTTTCCAACATATTTATAGTTTAGTTAGAAATCCATGTAAATTTTAGTTGTTTGGGGCATTTTAATCTAGTGCCCAAATTATTTTTTGAACAACAGATATACTAAGAAAAAGGCTCACTGAACCATACACTTGCACACAGGAGACCTCAAGGCTAATAAATTTCTTTTTATTTTATGTATATTATTTACTTATTGTTTAACAAGAGTAACTAAAATATAAAACTTAGCAAACTTAAAAATTATCATGATAAGATACAAATGAATAAACAAAAAAATTATGATCTCTCTTCAAGGAATGCACATGGCCTGCTATCACATGATGTAACTTAACATTTTTATTTACCATAAGCTCTCACTAAGTGATCTATTGGTTTGTTACACTCATTCATCACAGTTCAAAGAACAATAAAATTAAATGAAAGCAATAATGAAAGGGTCAAAAGTCCCAAAGTTAAGATAAATAACAGTAATTGTTTGTTACCATCTGCAATTATTCTAGAAAAAAGAATTTTGATGTTATTGATACTTCAACTTTTCACTGATGATTTCAGTAGTGTTACAGTAGAGAAAATAGAGAGATGAAGAATATAGTTTTACATAAGACTTTCGTTATCTATTTTCAAAAGTTCTGCAAACAAAATATGAAATTGTAAATTTATAAATAAAGCCTTAGCACAAATACTTTATTAAAAAAAGGTAAGTTTTTGTCTAAAAAATTTCTAGTATTTGCAAAATGTTGTGAAGAAAAACATTTAATAAATTCAATTACAGTGTATATGATTTCACAGTTAAATGGCTGTCAAACTGACTAACCTTTTGGCATAGGGTTAAACAAACAGTTTCATAGGATACTGAAAACTCTGGGAAATCATAAAGTATATAAAATTACAGTCTATGGATTTTAAGAAAGGATCATATAATAACTCCAGATAAGTACTCATCTTGTCTAAAAAATCCCAGTAATATTTTTTCTGTAGAAATGAAAGTTTTGTGAACAATCTAGTTTTAAATACTGAACAAAAGTATCTAAATAAGTAATCCTAATGCAAGTCAACATTTCAATGTGCTTTAGTGAATAAGTGATCAGCAAGATCTGATAGAAAGATGTAGCTTATTAAATTGTTTTTGAAAACTCCTATATAAGTGTATGAATATAAAAATAATGCTAATGTTACTGAAGAGTAATTAAAATAAATTAATCAGACTAAAGATATCTATCATGAAGATTACTTAGAAAACTATGATATATTTACTTAGTATGCTAAAATTATTTCAGAGAACTTTAAATTTACAAGATTTATTTGTTTGACATAAGAATGCTCTAATTATATGCTTTAAAAATATCCAATTAAATGAATGTATGTACACAACAAAATGTTTCTGCCAACAAAATTAACAATTTTTGTAATCTTCATTTAAATGAAAAAAAAAAAAGCTTTTAGCATTACTATTTTAAATTAAACTTGCTAATCAGTTAGCCTTTTGGATATCTTTACCTGTTATTTGCAACTTAGAACCTACAGAATATTTTATATTATGCTATCTATAACAAGTTAATGAAAATTTCAACCATATGGTAGCCAAATAGGTACTATTGTACACTCTACAGTGGCACAGTTTACCTCTGTGAACTTACAATGCTAGAAACTGAGTTTCAATACCCATTTTGAGCAGAGTACAGGTAGTCCATTGTGTAGTTTTGTGCTTAACTTCAAAACAAACCAAAGTCCAGTCAAATCAAGTACCCATTAAAACTACTTACAATTTTTAAATATTCTTATCTAGTGATAATGACAATACATTTATATTAGTAATACTCTATATAAACAATACATTCTATTATCTTCTAATATTCCACAGTAATGAGTTTCCTGCTTACATCATACAAGGCATTACACTTTATTGTAAAACTGTAACCATACCTTTTCCACGTGGAGGTGGAATGAAAGCCAGACGTTCAGGTTGAGGAAGTTGATCTTTAGGTAAAGCTATCAGCCACTCAGGTGTTGGTATGTTGGGAGCTCCCAAACGATGAGAGATATCAAGAATGGTTCCTCGATTTCGAGGTTTAGGTTTTGGTATTTTTGGTAATCCTTCAAGCAACTTATTTTGACCTAAATAGAAAAATTTATGGAATTTGGAATAAATATTTGATGTCATGTTTTTCAATTCAAATCTCCAAATGCGTAAAGTCAGGTCTTGTTGGGTACGAAACTTCATATTAAGGTTATAATTTATGACTTTGTTATACTTACAACTGACTGAGTGAGAATGTAATCACAACACTGTTTTACACAATCATTCCAAAAATAATTTACAGTAATGAACAACTGAAGAATGCTTGGGAGGAAGACACTGTAGTAAAAAACATCTGTTCATAAGGCTAATCATGAAAGATTTAATGACTAAAAATGAGATAACTTTTTACAAACATTAAACACTTCAGTTATTGTAAGTATAGAGAAGTTCAGCAATAAGAAAGCCCATGCTTACATTCTTGTTTAACGGCCACTACGTTGATTGTTTTGAAAGGGTTTCTGGCAGCACTGTGCGGTTGTAAGAGATACGCACAAACTCGGCGAGCAAGTCGTGTCAGTGGTGTGGTACACAGATAGAATGCTACACGTGTTTTTATTATAGGTCTTGGACTACCGACTCTAATACCAGAATCATGAACAGAGGCACAATGTCGCGCTAAGTGAGCTTTGAGCTTGAACTCCTGGGATCCAAAAAAACACAAATCTATATACCCTTAATTAATTACACACTCAGGCAAGGGATAAAATCTTGCAAACTTTCCATATGTCAATAACATAACATTTTGAATAACTTTTCTCTCTATTAGTGTCATATAATGAGAACCTGACAAAATTAATAACAATTTATAAAATGTAGTTCTTAGACAATCTTCAGTAAATTATTTATTTAAGTAAAATATTTATTTTAAACTGAAATAACTACTGACAAAGATTTCTCACTTCAATATAACACACAACACCTTCTGTCCAAGTAAAAATTACCTGTTTTAAAGGATCTAGAATCTTATCACTGGCCTTGATTTTTGACCTATCTACATTTACTTAACCAGTTTCTGGTCTTTCTGAAGTTATTTTACACACTTCATTGTCAAATCTTTTAATGGCATACAACTTTTTTTCTTCTATTACATTAAGTAACTATTAATTTGTTTCTTATATATATTAAAAACATTACTTATTGATTCCAAACCAACTTTTATAATACTGAATTTCAACACTGATTGAATCCAGTCTAAACCACTGACAGAGATTCAAACTGCACTTACTTAATAAAATACAAGATTAGTCTTAATAATAAACCTGCAAAAATTAAGCTCTGCACAGTAAATCAACAATTAATTATGAAAACTTACCTTCCCACAACTACTAAACCCACATCGGTGAGGTCTGTGTGTAGCTATATGTGCTGTCAGCCGTTCTGAAAATACATTATGTTATCAGACGTTAAGAAGTTTGTGCAACCCATTAAAAGCAGCAAAATTCAGTTCTTCAGAAATAATTAACAATTATTAACTTAATTTAGCTAGTTGCACTGTAAACTGGATTTACACTGCATGTCGTTAATAAACAGATACATGTATGCAAAAAATATTCAAACTATTAATTGAGTAAGAGAGACCAACAAAGTGCAATGTAGTTCAAGCAGCTTGAACTAATGGAAAGAAATAACAAACATTTGCACATTTGTAAATTAATATATAAATGTTTCTGTTACCTTTTGTTTATGAAAATACCCACACAGTCACTTGCACAATGCATTATGTTTAATGTATATTTATTGTATATCCAGAAATAAAAACAACTATTTATTCATAAGGTCTTATTTTATTTTGCCATTCATCTTAAACTTTAAAGGGTTCATTAGGATAACTCAATAAATTTACATTTCAACTAATTAAGAAATGCTTCCATTCTGGATGCATGGTATCTTGTGACTTGTTATATTTAGTCAGACAGTAAAACTTTATTTTTACACTGAGATAAGTTACACAACTAAAATTACCAACCTGTTCTGTTTTTTTTCATGTTTACTCAATAATAATAAGAAATAAGAAACACTATGTTTAACATCACACAAGCACAGGATTACTTAAGCTTGCTTTTTAATTTACATGTGTTAAACCTGACATACGCTTTTACACAAACATCAAACTTTATTTTGGACACATTTTTATCATAAATATACAGTTTTAATACAATTACTGTAATAAAATCAAAATATAAATGGTTTATCAAAGAGTATAAGAGGATATGAAAATAAATGAAAATGTGATTTAGGCTCTAATGATAGTAGTATCAAGACTTTGTTCTAATAAAGTAAAAAATCAACTGAAAGGTCAAGGGCCAAAATTTTCTGTTCCCCAATCACAATGTGCACAAAAAGATCACTGTTATATAACTACTAAATAAAACTATAAGAAACTAACAATAAAAAAAACATGCTGCTCTTATACTTTTTTTTATTCTATTTACAAAACCTGTATAAAATCAACACATGTTACTGTAAATTTATACTACAAAACATAAATGCATTTAGAAATTCTTGCTGAATTATGAGAGTAATATTGAACCTTCTATGTCAGTCTTAAAAAGTTACACTCCCAGAATTGCATGGAATAAGATGAATAACAAAGTTCAAAAACTATAAATGCAATTCAGAAAATAATTTGTCCACTCTTTAAATAAGAAAAAAGATGTGTGTTCACATACACTCTTTTTGTTCAAGCAAGTTTTGCAAATTATGAGTAGAAAAGACATGCAATTTGTTAAGCAGTTGCAACAAAAAAGACAAATTTTAAAGGACAAAACAGCCTAAAAACTATACACGAACAACTCTTCATTTCAAGTTTTCTAAAGATTTTATTATTATTATTATTCCTCAGTGGGTTTAGAATATCTACACCTTTAAATATTAACCAGTTATTTTTTTTTTATATACACTATTTTAAAAGTGTTTAAATCATCTTTAGATTGAAACATATTAAACACATAGGCTGACCTTGCCGATTAAATGCTTTGTTACAATCCCTGCATGAATATGAGGAGTCATTATCTGAACTCCGGGATGAAGTCTGCAGTTCACCATCTGGGTTCAAAAAAGGATAATTCATGACTTTAAGCTAGTCCTCTTAATATCAGAATTCAAAGAAATTGTTGGATAAACCTTATATATAAATTAAAACCCATGCACTAAAACACTTTTTTTAAAAGGTTTTTTACAGATTTACAAAAATCTGTATTGGAAGAAAAATTAATAAATTCAAGATTATGATCTAAGAAGTAAATAACATTATCATAAAGGAATTAACAGTTTTATAAAACTTTGAAAGCATTCAACGATATTTTGTATTTAAAAAAAACATTTAAGTACCATAGTAACAGAATAAGTTAAATATACTTGGTATTAAAAAAGTCTTACTAGAATTTACACTGCCAAACATTCTCAGAATCATGCAGGGACTACTGCAGATTAATTAATGTAAAACCAACTACCAGTGAGGGAAAATTATTACACTGTTGCTATTGTTGCCTGGTGATCTAACACTGATTCTTAGGAATGTAATAATACTATAGTATTACTAGTGGTGTTTAGGACCTAAAATTGACTCACACAGAAAGAATGACATTACTTTATTTGAGTAACTTGTCTGATGCAGTAGTAGTTCCTACAAAGAGAACATTCTTTCACTAACACAGACTCCCAGAGAACAAATGTTATTATAATATTAGAGGAACATGGTTGAAATATCTATCATAAAAATATTTAATATTAACATTTTTTCTTAAAATTATATTTGCACTCAAACATAAGATGGTATTTCTTGTAACAGTTACATGAAATGTTCAGAAATCATTGTTGAATTAGGTAGATTAAACTATTATTATGTTGCATGTTAACATATAATACTGGTTATTTTCATAACCTTTACCAAGGTTAAGTAAGAAGCTGTTAGTAGCTAGCTCTTGACTAAGGTCAAAAGTTAGTAAATGAAACCCTGGCATAAGTAGGACATCAAATAAAAGTCTTTAATGACTAAAACAAACTACTGTGATTGTGGAATGTCAAGGAAAATAATTTGTAACCCAGAAATAATCTTGAAAAATTTTAGTGAACTCTGCAATGAAGAATTCAGATTAAGGAGAATGCAATAATAATAATAATACAAATATCTAAGTGACATCTTTACAATTGCAGAGAAATATATAAACTTGTATCAGGTACAGCAAATACTTACCAAGCTTACTGGAATACTTAAGACCACCATATCGTTTCCAGAAACTCCAACACAGCTGACACAACCTACACTGCATATGTGGAGGACCCCACGCATACCACTGGTGAGAACTTAAAGCTAGGCAAAACAGATAAGAGGTCTCTCAGACAAAATTATAATTACTAAATGAAGATAGATAAAAATCAGATAATTTTTCACAATTTTAATTTTCCTGTCAAGCTTTTCATTTTATGCTAATATTTCTAACTATTATATATTTCTAATCACTTTTTATTACAAAGCACAAAGCTGTAATGTATAAAACAATACCAGTTCGTTATACAGTAGAGAAATAAGCCTGAAACTTAAAAAAGCACAGATAAAAACTAACTTCAAAGTATCTCTATCAAACACTATCAGTTGAAGGCTCTTAAAAAGTTATGATGTCCAAAAATAAATGCCGTTTTTGGATTGTGAAGTTTGAAAAAGTATAAACCAGTGTTGTAAAACATAGTTTAATCACAGAAAGCACCATTTGCTTCAACACACTTTTGCCAACATGTAATGATGCTGTTTATCAAAGTTTCTATGGTCAACAAATTATCTGAAGGTTTCTTCTGCAGCTGCCTGGTTTTGAAAGCATTTATTGTTCAAAAAGTTGACAAAGTGCTTGAAAAAAATGACAATCTGCAGGGGAAAGATCTGGGGAATAAAGTGGATGAGACAGAACCTCGATTCCCAATTTGTTCAATTCTTGGAGCATTCTCCTTGATATGTGGAGACAAGCATTGTCATGAAGAAGAATAGGGCCCCTTTGATTGACCAAAGCTGGATGTTTCTCGTGTAACTTTTGATGCATTTTGGCCAATTCTTAACAGTATTTGTCCACTGTGGTTGTTTCCCCTGGATTCAAAATGTTGTCATGAAAAATGCTGGCTTCAGTCCACCATACAGTCACCATGACCTTTCTTTGGTGAAACTTGGGCTTTGGGAAATGCTTTGGGAGCTGTTTTGCGATCAAGCCATTGTGCAGATCGTTTCCGACTGTCATACAGAATCCACTTTTCATCACGTGTCACATATCCATTCAAGAAATGGATCATTTCAGTTTCACAACAAGAGCACACAGCAAGTCTCATAATGCTGATTTTGTTATCTTCAGTCAGCTCATGTGGAACCAACTTTTCCAATTTTTTCATCTTTCCAATTGCACTCAGGTGGTTGGCAGTGCTTGATTTGCTTGCATCTAGCTTTCCTGAAAGCTCACATACTGTTGTACAAGAGTCTGTCACAACTCCTTGCCTTAATATGATTTCATCTGAAGATGGCTTCCTTCCACGACCTTCGTGGTCTTCAAGACTTTCATCTCCATGTCGACACCTTTGGAACTAATGCTGAACTATACGTTCAGTAACAGATCTATGGCCAAATGCCTGGTTGATGTTCCACGTAGCTTCAGTGGCTTTTCCTCTACGTTTGAAGTCGCAGAAGAAAATCAAACAAAAGTCCTTCTTGTCAATGCTGGCTTGGGGGTTGTGAAACTTACTCTAAGTAGAGTTGAATAATCAGATAATTAAGACACCTCATAAGCAACAAACGTTAGATTAAACAAACCAACCAACAACACGTTACTCAATATTCAGTTTCTAAATGTCATTGTGAGAATTCCGACATTTATTTCTGGGCAACCTAATACTTGTAACATCCTAACTACTATACCTGATCAACAAGTTTATTTCACT
This sequence comes from Tachypleus tridentatus, assembly GCF_004210375.1. NCBI lineage: Eukaryota > Metazoa > Arthropoda > Merostomata > Xiphosura > Limulidae > Tachypleus > Tachypleus tridentatus. Next base: position 84,433,181 of record NC_134832.1, on the reverse strand, counting down.
ATCAAGTCTTTAGCCCTAACCAACTAGATATCTTTTACTGTGCAAGACACAAAGCTTCAGTGCCTTACATTTAAAAGTTTATTTAAACTTCTTTTTGTTTATGTAATACCAATTAGAACAGCATAAAATTTTAAATAATAATTCTCATATTAATAGTATACAAGTTTTAAATTCTTAATTCTACAATACAATATTAAAAAAAACCTGAATTTTCTCTAGTGTGACACAGAACACATTCTGTCTCAGCATTTCATCATCCCTATTTTATCCTCCACCACTTTAAAAGGTACAAAATTAAACCTAAATTACTCTCTTTAAAACTGTCATTTATTATAGCCTTAAATTTGGTTTTGTTATAGAGCTATCAAACAGAAAAATTAGACCCCTCCTGCCACATCCTTTCTTTCAAAATGTGTTAATAGTTCACTCTAACGTTTACTTATATGTTACTATAACCAATATAAACTTAAGGCTTTCATCTGTCAAATGGCGTGTTGTATAGCATAATGTTCTTAACCTTTAAACGTCAATTTCACTAAAAGTACAAACATTGTTCCTGTAAGAAAGTTAATTACTAGCTTGGAAGGACTTGTAATGAAAAGGATAATTTAGATTGATTTCTATTTTGTTCTGGTAGTTTACAAGGTCATTCAGATTTACCAATCCAGTTTTGAGTTATGTTAAAGAAAATAACACACAAACTATCAAGTTTTACCAAAAAAAAAAAAAGTTTGAAATTTATTAACGAGGCCTTAGGGATTACACAAAGGATGTTTGAGATTTTTGATATAATAAAAAGTATTTTTAATTTTAACATGAAAATTACTTTGCATATGGCCTATTCAAAACAAATACTCAATATATTTATGGACAAATCTTTATTTTATTAGAAATACTTCACTAAAAATATAATTTTTTATATGTTAAAGATTTATAATATTAAGTGAAATACTGCCAAAATTTGTGAAGATATACACACTATATTGAAAGTTAGAAGTAGTAAGTCTAAATGGACTTTAAATGAGTAGAAAGAGGTAACATTGTCTGTCATATAGACCGACTCCATGTTGAAAGAGTTAATTCGCTCACTGTAGCAGCCCTCACAAGGTCGTCCTCCTGACACCAAGGTTTCCCCATTTGGACCATTTAACAGAGTTGGTTTGTTATTACTGTGAAAAAAATTATGTAAGAATTATATATACATACACTACAAAAAAGTTTGAAAGAAATGTGTTTTTGTTTGTAATTAAGCACAAAGCATCAAAAATGGCTCTCTGTGCTTAACAAAATGTGAAAATTAGCCAAGAATCGTCTTGAATGAAATTAGAAATAAAAATGTAGTGATACTGATTTCTTTTAATTTACTTTTTGTTTTGTTTTTTGCATTCTGCTAGTGTGAAAATGGCTTTAACCCTTTCCAAACAGGTTAAAGGCCATGCCATCATGTTTGTTGACTTCCACTCAAAATCTTATTGAATTACTATTTTATGAGTTTAGGCCAATAAGTTTGGTACCAAATTTAAGTATTATACACTAATCAATTTCTTAATTTAAAAGTAAATAAAAAAACAGTTAAAGATAAATTGTTTGTGTCAAGTGGTATGCTGAATGTTTAAAATTAGATGTTTGTTATGTCAAGATACCAAGTCTACAGTTTTGTATGAACTAGGAACTCATATTACCCAATACTGATAAACTAGAATATAAAATAAAAACCTTTTTTTTTTGCTGAAAAATCACTTATGTACTGAATCAAACACACTGACACCATTCAACTCTTTCTGTTTTTGGAAAATGTCTGTTGTACACACCAACTTCAATATATAATATGTGAATAACCAGTCGAAATCTCAGAATGTCCTCCTATTGGATTTCTCGGGCCATTTTAAAAAAATTATGATGCCATCTCGTTCTTTCAAACCAATATTTCAAAGACATAGGTTGTGTCTTTAGTCTGCTCAAAATTTTATAATTTTTGAAACTGATATACATCTTAGTTACTAAGTTTGATAAAATATATATTGTAATTCTGTGGTAGAGATACAGTAATTTATAATTTTTGGTTATTCAACTTTATATATAAAACCTAAAAAAAATTCATTTTATATCTTCCACAAGTAAAATTTTAAAAGGCTTGGAAACTGAGTACAAAGGTTGTAACTATAAAAAATAATTGTTTGCTATACTTCTTTTTTTTATTATTGTTCTGTGTTTTAAGAATAATAAGTTTAATAACTTATTTCTAAATAGTATTAATTTATATACACATATAATTCAAATGTGACTATATTACAAAATAGTAGTCTACTAAAACACACCTAAGACAGGATCGCTTTGTAAAGACTAAAGGTCAACTTTATATTATTAGATACCATAACATGAGTGTATATGTGCATCATCATTGTAACTTCTACATTGTTAGCCAGGCTTGATTGAAAGGTCAATATTTTAAAAATAAATATAAATACAATGGGTGAACAAAAAAAGTGACCCCTCCCCTGAAAATGTTGTTAACTTGCTATATATCTTTTATTAGATAATATAAAAATGTGTAAAACTACATATTTTTAGAATGCACTCAACAAAATATGTTCAAATATGATCTCAAATCCAAATTTTAACACTGGGTTTTGTGAATACCTGACCTTTTCATGATTTTAATTACATTTTCTCATAAAAAGTGTGCACCTGCTGTAGTTTCTTAGATATTCTTATTCCAATTAGCCTACAAAATGATGAAACAAATTTCCCTGAAATAATCAAATGTAAAAACGAAACTCAAAAAATACAAACCAGTTTCACAAGTTCATAATTAGTTGGCATTTCCTTGGATTTCAGTACTGTTTCACATAAATGTGGCATGGTTTCAATTAGTTTGTGCAGATAATTTTGAGTAATTGATTGCGATTCTTCTTTGAATACTTCAATAAGTTCATCTTCCATGTTTGGCTTGTAATCTTACATTAATTAGTTTAACTCAGCCCATCAATTTTAAATTGAATTAATATCAGGTGATTGATCTAACCATCCCATAACATCAATTTTCTTATATCTACGATATCTTTTAACTCCACAATTGTAAAGAAACTTGTTTAATCATTTTGTATGTTAATTGGAATAAAATCTAAGAAACTACAGATGGTGCAGAATACTTATTAAAATCATGAAAAGTTCAGGTGTTTACAAAAGCCAGTGTTAAAAGTAGGATTTGAGGTAATATTCAAACAGATCTCATTGAATGTGTTTTAAAAACACCAGTTTTACATATTTTTCTGTTACCTACTGAAATATATAAATTAATAACATATTCACAGGGGCAACTTTTTATGTCTACCCCCTGCAAATGTATAATGTTTTTAAATTTATGTTATTTAGTCTAAATATTTATGTTTTTGTGTTATAATTATATATATTGTCATTCTAGAACCAAAAGGCATAATTTCTATTTGTTTCCTAATTTTTAGGGCAGTTACAAAATTGGTCAAATCTACCAAACCTGTACGGAGATTTGTCTGGATAATAACAGATTAAAAAAATAGTTTTTCTTTAGAAATGTTTGATAACTATCAGGAGGCTACAAGATTTTGCAAGTGAAATTTGAAAAATTTCTGATGCATTAAAGTATTTTTAATCTTAAAGTGAAAATTATTTTGCACGTTAAAGAGGCAACATGCAAAAAAAGGAGGGAGGCAAGAGAAAAACAGAGCTTAACAATCCTTACAACGTAATAAAAAATTGATATTTTGCATATGAAAGCACTGTAATGTTTACAGATCATCTGCCAAATGTTGTTAATTTATGAGTACTAACTTAAGTTATAGCATGAAAATTATAACAAGTACAAAACAGCTACGAGGTCAGTCCCAGGGACCAAGCCCATGCTGAAAGAGTTAATGAAAAACAAACAAATAAAATGTCTTCCAGAAAATTACATTATTTAAATTTCTCCTTGATATAGGAACATATAAGATTAAAGAATAATATTTAATTATGCAACATTTTTATTTTTTCATTATATCTGTATTTGAACATTTTAATGATTTCAGCTAATTCTTAAATATTTGCACTAAATCTATCATATTACCTGCCAATACCAAGAAAACAAGAACAAACTATACTCACTAATTGGGAATGTAGACTTGCTTGAGCTTGCTTTCAGCTTCTACTGCTTTAACCCTTTTCTGTTGAACATGACGATCTGTTGTTTTCCACATGTAGTAGTAGTCTACAATGTTTTTTAGACTCTTCCATGGAAGCTGTAATATAGGAACCTGCAGTTTTAATAACATATACATAACAGAATAATTAGATTTAAAATAAATAACATTAAAATGATTTTTAGTTTGTCATGTAAAATAACTTTTTAACAGTTGCAATTTATAAACATTTTTTTTACACAAAAGTAACAATCTACATAATTGTCATCAGATTATTTTCTACAGAAATTGCAAATTATAACATCAACTGCTGTTTAAACCAATATATTAGAAAAGAACTAATCAAAATACACAAAAATAGGATAAATGGATTTTAGCAAAATGCTGTAATTTCACGAACATATGTCTGTCTGTATTAAATTCTTACTTTATCATATACAAAACAATGTGTGATTCGTTCATAAATAAATAAATACACACTTGTAACAGAGGTAAAACACAGACTCAACTTACAAACAGTAAATCTTTGACAACATATAGTCAAGTTTTCACCATGCCATACACAAATGGTGCCAAGTTTATTATTAATTTCAGATATTGGGGCAGCATGTTCAATTTTCAAAATCATTTTCCAAGCTTTTTTATAACTACCACTTAGAGGGAAGCAAAATAAAAGTCTGTGTATATAGGATAAAGTACTCTTCAGCTTAACTCTCTCAGAACAAAATCAATTTGTGTGCAAGTTAGAAGAGTTTTAGCAAATTGCATTTAAAATTTAATTAAAAGTACTTTTTGAAGAAAATTTGGCAAAAGAAAACAAAAAAAACATTTGTAATAATCCACATTTTAACGTTATAAAAGTTTCAAATTCCTAATTTAATAAGGCAATATCACAAAAAAATCCTCAATTTCTCCTATTGAGAGAATTGTGACATTTACACTAGATATCCCCTCTTCACTAATCCATTTACCAACCATACAAGTATGAAATTTAATGTTCTTGTTGTTTTATAAGCAAAGCCACATTAAGCTATCTGTGTCCACCACAGGGAATCAAACCCTGGAGTTTAGCATAGACTTAATTCTGTCTCACCAGGTGTCAAAATTTAATGCAAGTTGCTCTTTATGGTATTGTTATCACCCAGGGACAACATAAATTTTATATCCTTCAATCTTATTTGGGTATAGATTCAATAAATAGAAAATCAAATCCTTCTTGCCAGGCCCACCAGTCATATCCTCTCTTTCAGAACTTGCCAACAGTTCTCTCTGATGTTCAATACTATATTAATTATAATGGCAAGGTTTTAATCTATCAAGTAACATATTGTGTTACACCGTATTTTGTACAGAGAATTGTCTATTTTCTTTCAAATTTAAACTTTATTTCCACAGGAAACACACTGATGAGCTTAACTACGTTTTTAATGGCTCTTATTGCAGTGTTAGAAAGCTACAACAATTTGGATAGTTATGGGACATTGTCTGCATTCTTTGGTGCACTATTCAATTAGAAAAATTTAGTACAGCAATACCACTATCAACAGCAAAGTACTAATAAGTACTTTAATTCTTACTTTTCATGTGTATTCTTTAATTATTATTATTATAAAAGTACTAAAATGTAAAAATGAGAAATACGATAGTTTAAAATAGGCAAAATAAAGAATTATAATAATTATAATAAAAAATTCTCATGAGTAGCTTATGAGTTATATAACTTAAGGTAACAAGAGTTCCACACTTGCCAACTGATTTACAAAATTTATGGCAAGAATATTAATTTATACAAGAGCAATTAATAAAATTTAAGTGTAAACAGATGTATACTATTATGAGTTTAAAGCTATTTAGGATAAACAAATGTTTATATTATTTATGTTACAATATGAAGTCATTCTAGAAATAAAAAAAATTTAATTTATAAATGTTTAGTGATGAGAAGGATGATCAAATTGACCAACACTGTATATAGAGATAGGGTAGAGAAAATAACATATACAATACAAAGGTTTACTAAAAAATAATGTTTTATAATTATATTGGAGATTTTAAGAGATTAAAATTTTTCAGAATTTTAAATCTTAATATGAAATTCAATTTGCACTCAGAGCAACAAAACTACTCTATATATTCAAAGACTAATCTTTATTAAAAATACTTTAAAGAGTAGAAAGATTGTTGATGGTCATCTAATACACAAGAACATAATTTTGAAATAACAAACTATACTTCTCCAATAAAACCAAATTCATTAGTTACACTGAAACATCATAAATACTTAATTTTGCAAAATAAAAAAAAATGCTGCTCTAGAAGCAACACTTTGCATGTACATACAAAATCTTGCCTAATGTCAATGAAGTCTTTTCCATATTTTTCAAGTGCTTCTTCAAAGAGATTTGCCTCAGAGGCTGACCACTCTTCCATTTCATCTCGACAAAGTATAGGACCTTTTGGTGTGACTAGGCTGGAGATTGCATTTGCAATATCATAATTGTGTTGGTGTAAAATGTCCATAGCGTGAAACTAGAAAACACAAACATTTCTTTTTGTAAGTTTTCTCAAGAAACAGGAAATAAAGTGTTGTAATTAGATCTTGACACATTTCACCAAAATTATGCTTAACCACATTCACAAATTTTGAAAACTTCCCTACGTTAAACATAAGTTACTTCAAAAAGAACTTTTTTTCAAATCTTGTATACGCTGTTGTTTATTCAGCTTCCAAAGATAGCTCCACAAGACTAATTTGTTGTTTATTCTGAAAGGAAACATGAATACTGATGATTTCTGCAAGAGATCAATACCAGGATATGCATCTCCAAAACAAGTGGAGCTGAAAATTTCATGAAGTTTTACAGCTAGATACGTATTCTTCAAATTTCTCTACAATACTTTCTTATACAAGATTCACTAAAAAGGACTTGGCATGCATATGGAGTTAATGTTAATTGTGATCAGAAAAATATGTATAAATACACCACTCTATGTTATATACATATAGATTTATACAATTTTTCTTGAACATTAAGCACAGTAGTATCTATAAAAATGACTATTATTGCAGCAGCCATTTTGTTCTGTTTATCTGCTGTAAAGATTACAAGATCCTCTGGATTTTAAAACCAGGTGGAACAACAAAGTATAAAGTTAAGAAGAATCCTCACCAAGGTGATGTCACGGGATGCTGCTGCTGCACTCATATGGAGACTTGGCTGTTTTACAGAACTTGAACAATCCAGAGCTCTAGCAAATGTACCTATAGACCTGTAATGTACAGCTAATTTCATATTTAATCTGCAGTAACATAAAATGTTAGAATAATGGAGGCTTGTTAATATGGATTATTATTTTAATTGGGTATTAGTATATATTACACCTAACTAACATGATGTCAGATTACAGTGAAATGATTGTTATCACAAGTTTAATACACCAACTTCTCACTCAATTACACTCTGCAAACATCTCAGGAGTAATAGATAAAGAAATAATTAATAAACATGAAACACCAGCTATAAAAATTAAATATATTTCTAATTTTCAGCACATCTAAACAGAAAAATATGTAATGTGACTGTGACAATGTTAACCTCTACGAAAAGAAGATACTAGCTGAATTTAATAACATCATTTAATCAAGTTAGACATAAACATAAGTCAAGTGATCAAAGTTGAATTACATAAGCTATAAGCTATGCTTCTATAAATTACAAAATATATAACGTATTCCTCGGATCACCTTCACACAGTTTCCATGAGAATGATTAAAAAACAGTTTTCTAGCCTGAGAATGATAAATATGGCTCAAATTTGTATCTTGCACTGTAGCAGTTAAAAATCATGTTATTAGTAAGTAAACATTACATGCATGTATGAGCTAATTACTGTAGGAGCTGATCTTGATTTAGGATACTTTCAGATAAGTACACCCAGCATTAAATCACAATGAGGATGAAAAAGAACCTGATTCTTCAATATCTTAATTCTTTTACAGTTTTATTAACGTCATAATGTAAACTTCTTCAGGCACTCAAGTTTCTATAGCCCAAGCTTAACCAGTACATAAAAATAGAAATTTCTTGCAGTGAAATACCAAAAAATGATTTGTTGGCAGTAAGTTTACTAAAATTCTCATTGTTTTGTATATAAAAACATAACCTTAAATCATCTCAACCCACTGGGTTCTAAAATTAAGTTAATTATTACAGCCAAGTTTTTATTATTTTTGGCAACAGCTATTCTGTCGAAAACTTACCTACAGATAATAAGAAACTGGTCTATTTGTCTATCTGTTAAGTTATGATGAGGTGTGTAAACTAAGGTTTCAAGATCTTCCAAATTCCTGCCATCACCTTCACCTAGAGATATGAAATATTGTTTGTCAAATGCAGAACAAAAAAATCTAATTCAAATTACTTTATATTCCTCACTTGAATTATTCTACAGAGTAAAACTGTTTAGACTTTTAAATTGCTAACTGCAGTTAAAACCAAGAACCTTTGTTAATTTACATTCTCAAATAAAATTATTTTTATTGCATAAACTGAAAAAAGGATTGTTTTTAACAGTATTTATTTAAAAGTTTACACATCTATGAAGAATTTTATCGACACTCTTAATTCACATAGCTGAAAAGATAAAATATTTTTGTATTTTCAGATTCATTATTAAGTATCTGGATTGCTTCTTTACTTCACTAAAAACTTAGTGCTTTGCCCCAGCCTTTTACTGAATCCCAATTACGACAGAAGTTACACAAGTGAAATATCATTAAAAAAATGGCTTTGGAAATAAAAGTAAGTATGATCTTGACCAAACAGTGTTGAATCACGACTGCCGAGAGGAGCAATACTGAAAAATAACAAGTTTCTTCAAGATAAAACTACCACTTTGACAAGCTATTTTGACTCAACTTTATACTCTTTACAGCCACATAAAAGTAGCATCCAGATTTTAAAGTGAAATTAAAATAACCTCCACCAGACTTTCAGCTCTTATTTTGGATAACTTCTCAAGTAAATACATATTTGTCTTCTTTGGTCTTTCAAACTTCCTCAGTTGGGCCACATGTGATCAACTGGTTAACATGCCAAGATCTGGCAAATAAGGTCAAATGTTTGAGCCATAAAATGCCATTGAACATGCTCCATTCTGAGGTATAAACTATGACAGTCCTACTATATAGTTACAGGTAACCACCTGAGCAGTAGTCGCTGCTGATTGGTTGCATTCCTTCCAGTCAACAGTACCAAATTATGAATGATTACACCTGAACATTAGAAGTTTCTGACCTGACCATTTAGTTCACTTGTTGAACAAAGTGTTATTCAGAAAAAAAACTTACAGTTTTAACTTTCTTTCCACCTTTCACCATTGCCCACTTTAGAGACAATACTGCAGAATGCATTACGGTATATATTTGAACAGTAAGTTTGGGATTAATTTTTATCCACACACACATTCCTCACAAATGGCACAACATCTTGCAACCCTGTTAGTTCAGATATTTTCATGATCTTTATCTGATATGGGAAGGAGGATATGGCTTAGAATACTTTTGACTTTTATTCTTCAGTTAAAAAATTAATTTAAAATACAATAACTTACCTCTACCACTACTTATTGTGTATAACTAGTACATATACATGGAGAAAGGACCAGAAAAAGTAAAGAGTGAAATTCACTTCCAATTAATGATAGTAAGCAAAAGCTTAATAAACTAGACTATAAAAATAAATATGCACCACTGTACCATGGGCTCAGTCAATCATACCAGCTACGTGACCTTTTTGTACTCATGTCAAGTCTTAAAAGAGTGAATACTTTTAACATTCAATATAGTGTATATTTCTTCACATAATTTGACAGTTTTTCACATACAAAAATAATGTCTCAGTGAAGTATATTTAATACAGTATTTGGTTTGCAAAATCTGCATGCAAAGTAATTTGTATATTAAAGTTAAAAATACTTTTCTTCATTTCAAACACTTCAACCTTCCCTTGTGTAATTCCCTAAAACCTCCTAAATGCATTTCAAACACTTTTTCCAGTAAAATTTTATAGCTTATTTATTATTTTCTCTTGCCTATCTCTAAACAGAATCAGTCAATTTGACTGACCTCATAACCACACAAAAAAAAATGAAATAGATCTAAAGTACCTTTTTTTTCTAGAATGATTTCAAATTGTGACACAAAATTACATTCATTTATTCTATGTAACTCTAAGTTTATAACACTATATGTCTATTTACAATTAAATTTTATTATCCTATTGCCCTATAAACCATATCTAACTACTACATGTACCATTATAATTTGTAAATCCCTTAATGAACACATAGCTCACTTTATATTAACAAATTACATAATCCACAAGCAATTATAAACTCCTTCTGCATGTGCCTCATGAAACATTTTTTATTATAATACCATAATTTATTTTACCTAATTTAATCTTAACAAACCTAAAAGGATCCCCATTTTTACATTTTAGTTACCTTTATAATTACACAAAGAATTGACATAAAAAACAAGAAAAAATACACAATCTTACTTTTTGTTGCTATCGAATGTTGGACAGAATTAACCTTAATATTATATACTAATGAAAGTCATTCACTTAATTTTTATTTAATTAAATAATACACCAAACAAAATATAATAATAACATGCAAAAAGTAAACAAATGCAATTACCTCTCAAACTTTTTTTGACTTTAACTATATGTACAAATTTATCCAAGCTAGGCATCAGTTTTCTCAAGGGAACAATGTTGATTCTCAAAGTGCAATCAACATTCAACTATTCAGAATGTTATAAAATATGTCATTTGATAAATCAAAACCTTGATCTTCTATTGGATAAAGGTAATATATTATTAAATGTAAGATAGAACTATTAATAAATCCCAAAATAGAGGATGTATACACCCTTGTGCAAATTAATTCAAACAAGACGGAAAATTACGATTTTTTTCAATTTTTTGCGTTTTATTTCTGATAACCCAAAAATTACTCACAAGTTAATACATGACATGACTGCCTTTATTTTTTAGAAGATCATTAATCCACTTTGGCATCGAGTCCACGAGTTGACTGCAATCTTTACTAATTTTTGGATTGCAGTCAACACCTCAATTATGGCCTCAATTAGCTTATCTTTCATAGTACAGTCTTTTCCCCGAAGTCTTTCTTTACAAATTGCCCAAAGATTTTCAATGGGATTTAAGTCTGGAGAGTTTCCAGACCAGTCCATCACCTTTATTCGTGTTGTAGTCACAAAATTCTTCATAAGTTTCCATGTGTGGCACAGAGCCATATCTTGCTGGCAAATGCCAGATCCATCTGGAAATCTCTCTTTCAATTCTGGAATGATGTGAGATTCTCAAAGTTTCTCACCTGGACATCTGCAAACATGCAGACTTCTTTGACCCTGTACGAAGAAATGAGTCTTGTCACTGAATAACACCTTCCTCCATTGTTCTTGTATTTCAGACCCCATTGATACCGTTTGTTCTTCATTGAGTTGGTAAGAAGTTGTTTTTTGACTGGTCTCCTTGCCCTTCTAATGCCATTTTGAATGACATAATATTCCTCAAAATTTCATCATATATCTCAAAAATAGATCGACTGTACTGCAAAACACAGCTAATGATGCTGTCTGTGTGAAAAAAATTACAATTAAAGGAAATCAGCAGGTCCAGCGAGCCTACACCGACCACCATGCTGAAAATATTGTAAAATGACCATTTGTTTCAATTAATTTGCACAAGAGTTTAGGTGGGTGAGGTAGAAAGAGTTTGATTTTCTATTTGATAGCTCTGTAACCAAACAAAATTTAATAATATAAAAAATATGGTTTGTTGGAGAAATGATGATTTTATAGTGAGTAATTTACATTTAATTTAGTACTTTTTCAAAGGATGGTGAATAAAATAGAGAAGACAAGATGCCTAGAGAAAATATGACGTGGCGTCACACTATCAGAAATTCGGGATATTTTAAAATATTGCCCCATAGAATTAGGAATTTAAAACTGATATACTATTACACTATGGATTATGAGCTATAACTTTATACTATTCTAGCTGGAATAACATAAAACAGAAAGTAATTTAATAAAGTTTTGTATGTAAGATGTTAAAAAAACCTTGTGCAATATGATTTAAGGAATGCCCATGTCAAAGCATGCGGAGCAAAGTGATTAGTGTTAGATGTTCATGAAACCAGAAATCAAAATAAAATGCTTCAATCCAAAATATAACAAATGGGTTTCAGGGACAATATCAGGAATTAGAGTATAAGAATTTATGCTGGATGCTGTTTCAAAGAATGAAATCAGAACCTCACATATTAGACAGTCATCAAGAGAAATGGGTAATGAAAAATAGAGGTCAATGCTAAACACCAACTGTTAGAAAACAAAAGAAGTCATATATAATGGTAAAAATTAAGTAATTTACTCCAGCAATTGTCAAGGGTAGCACCTGAGAGAAGTAAAATCAGACATTACTTAAAGATTTATCAATGAATGTTCATAAAAATAGCACAAGAAAAACCTATTTTTGAGATATCGCACTGAGAATATGTAACGTAAGAATAATAAAAAAATTTGGGTACCAATACATTAAAAGATGAATTAAAAAACAGGCAGGGATAGATATAATCCATTTTCAAAAAGCACTGGCCCATTCAGTGTAGATAATACAAGATTTTAGCAGTGTCTGTGTTCTAGCAACAAACAGATTCAAACAGTACACATGTGAAACACTTTATAACCGTGTTTTTTGGTTGTTTGTGCTGTCTGAATTTTAGATCCTAGGAAGCATGCTACTTTGCTGTGGATGCTGATCAAAGCTGTTTTTGGCATGAGCCTATCATAGCTATCCTACAACATATGTGACAACTTGGGAGCTCAATAGATTATTATTACAATTATTAACTCTTTTCATATGGGAAAAGTGGATTGCAACTAATTCATAACCACCAAAGTAACCACCAAAGTAGTCATATTATAAACTTTGATAATGTAGGAGTATCTTTACAAAATTTCTCAGACTATAAGTTAGTATTATATGTCTTTGACTTTTAATCAGACTTTTAATAAAGTATTCTTATTACAAAATTTTGGGTTATGATTAAAAGATGTTTTTCTTTATCACAAAAATGTCAGATTTTCTTTACATAGTCTCTAAAATCTTCTTCACAAATACCAAATGTTTTTTAATAGAAAAACTTCAAATTTTGTTATTATCTGTAACTTAGCTCTATACAGAGTTGGTTGATTTGACCAACCTCGTAACCACCATAAATAATTAAAAAATAGGTCTAATCCCTCTTTCCTTTCTAGAATGACTGCAAACTGTAACAGTAAGCCATAACTGTGTATCATAAATAGTTTAAAGCTCATAACACTATACATATATTTATAGTTAATTTTATTGTTTTATTAACCTTTGAAATGTGCCAAACTAATCATTCCTCCACACAAGTTGTAACTCACTCAGTGAGTGTGCAGCTCATGCTGCTATACTGAATTACACAACCCATGAGTTGCTCACAAACTTACCTACTGAACATTTCTTTTCATTATCTTACCTGAAAAGTTTCTATTTTCTTTACATTTTAGTTACTTTTATAATAATGAATAAAGATTATTCATGGAAAACAAAAACATAGTACTTACCTATTTCCTTGTGTTTTTTGTTGACTATCTATGAAAATTAAGATTACTTTTATTATAGTAATAGTAACCTAAATAATTCATTTAATTAAATAATGAATTTAAACACAGAGTACAGTAACATGTAAAAGCAAACAATATTCTACACTATCCTAATGCAGCTAAACTCAAGGTATCTCTTGTAGGAATAAAGTTTCCAACTACATGCAAAATATGCAATTCTCTATACAGAAAAAGATGTAATACATGGCATTTGGTAGATTAAATCTCTGGCTTTCTTTTGGTTATAAATAATAATATTAAACATCAAAGAGAACTACTCACAATTTCTGAAAGTGAGGATGTAACATGTGTGTGACAAGTGGGTCTGATTTTCTAGTTTATGACTAGCAAGATTGAAGGTTATAACAATTATGCTTTGTCTAAGTAATAACTATATTATAATGAGTAATTTATGTTAAAAGTTATGCTAAAATCTGTACTTTCAGAGGAGTGGTAAATAAATTAAGAGAATGGACATAACCGAAAGATCAGATGTCACAATTCTCATACAAAGTGACGTCACTGATTTTTTTTTTAATTTCCTTTTATAAGTGACAACTTAAAACATACAAAATATTAAAATAGGATTTATTAATTATGTTTTGATGACAAGTTTATTCATATCCATTAATTAATTAATAGTAATTAGTAAACAGTTTAGCTTCATTAATGAAACTGATTTAAACATAATTTTCAGATTTTCAATGGGATATCAGGAATCATGTCAATAGTAGTATCTGGTACAGTATGTGATGAACATTAAAGTATACAAATATTAAAAGAGAAGGCCAGCAAAAGCATACACAAACTTGGTTTCAAGACTAATGTAGTACAGTACAGTGATACCTCTTGTATCACATTCATTAAGGTCAACATAAAGAAGGAAAGGGAAATGGAGTGAAAAATGAAGAGCCAATATATAAAATCACAAATAAATACACACACTACTTGAAAGTCAGTTCACAGTAAGAGATGTCTCTTATTTCTCAGAAATGGCCAACATAGGTTGTAAAATCAGTAGAAATAGAAAATGTAGTTTAAAATACTTCTGTGCATCCAAAACTACATCCTTGTGAAATACAAACACATGAAAATTAAATAATAATAGCTAAAACCTCATCTTTCATGCAACTTCACCTGATATAAAGATGGACACAGTTTTCTCCAAACAAAGTTCACAACCAATATCTTACAAATCAGGTTGATATAGGGAATGCAAGAACAATCTACCCAAACAACAGTAACTAAATGTTAAATGTTCATGGGTAAAATCTTTATCCATCAAAACCCAAGATGGAATGATTCAAAAGAGTTATAGGGTATAATTCACTAAAAGAGAAAGGCAACAGTTATAATTTAGAATGACAGTGATGAACTTCTTTATGGAACAAACTACATACTACACACAACTTTCCAATACTGAGTCATCACACATTACAATAACTAGATATTTTATTTAAGATGTTTTTTTCTTGGAAAGATTTTGACAGCTTATGTGGTGCATGACATACAAGTGCTGAAGGTACAAAATATCTATAAACATAGTCAAATTGTTATATATATGTCTTCACTGGTACAGTTTTAAAGGTATTTAGATTTTTAATATCTAGTTATAATCTAAATTTAAATTCTCAAATTTACAAAAACTTAGATGAAGGAGCTTCCCCTCATGCCATATGGAGAAAAAAGCTCTGCACACTCAATGTTTTGTCATAGAACACTTCCATAGCATTTTAATTGATATACAATTTAAAATGAATTTTCAGTATGACAAAGAATGCTTGCCTCCAAAAAAAACAACCAATAAAAACAGTAAAAGGTTCCTAGATCTATGGTTTATTATTAACAAGTCTTCTGAAATTCTGGTTAGATTTTCTGTTCATTCCTACAGGATCTAACTCTCCCATGAAACTACAAATTATTGCTTATACCACTATTTACTATACAAAAGCATAAATAGTTAAATACTCTGTCTCCTTTCCAAACAAGACATGGATTAATACATTCTCAGGAGATTATGGTTGTTTACAAAATATAAACCTTTGTTTTGGGTTAAACAGAAAAACCGTAAAAACAACAAAAAACTCATAACTGCTTTATTTACAGGTGAGACTAGGAGCTGTTTGAATACTTAACATTTTTTTGTTTGTAAATTATACTAAATGTGTGTTAAATGACAAAATATCATATTTTTAACTTCTTGAGAATAAAAATATTGCTGAAATAAGTCAGAATTATTATTTATGCTTAATTTTTAATGCAATATGCAGGTGTGCAATTGACACCTGAAACATGCTCAACATTCTAGAGAGGGTTAAAAGAGCAACTAAACAGGCAAAACTTATTTGTAAGAACTGGCAAAAACTCAATAATCTAAAGAGTTTGATAACAAGGAATGAACCAATGCCTACTTAAATTCTAGAGCTAAAGTAGCTAAAACAATAATGGTTAGTACACAAGGAAACCTTGTTTAGAGTAAAAATACCTTCTGGGAGTAATGGAGTTATGTCTGCTTGATACCTTGATCCAACTCTGATCTCTCCCTTGTCTGCTAAAAGTGTCTTCTGTTGAGGGTCAAACACTAATGTGTAGAAGAAGGCATCCTGCAAAAAGCAAAAGCAACATCAAACAATCATATAATAAAGAAAACTGTAAATGTCAATCAGTAAGAGGCATAAGAAAGGACAGCACAACCATCAGTAAGATGAATAAAAATAAGAAAATTTACAAACAGTAAACTGAACAATAAAGTAAAAAAAAAAAACAAGTAAAATGCCAAAATCTAAAAAAGAAGATATATCAAACAGTAAACTGTATCATTATACCATTCACATACTTACCAAGACAAGGTATTCACAAACTTTTCCTTAACATTTTAGGAATGTATAGACTAGTTTTAAAGATATAAATTATATATATTGATTTCACTTTTTTTGTTGTTGTCGTTGATGATACCAAGACCTTTTAGTTTGGTAAATTGACACCAAGTAAAATTGTGATCTAGTGAGTTTCAAATTGGCCAGATACAAAATAATGTAAACTACATTAATCCAAAACACACTGTTTAATTATGTATCTCAGAATGGCTACTGTGAATATTAACACCTTTATTCATATGCAGATAATGCTTTGACATTCCTAGGTCGAAACATTGTTATCTGCTTTTCAGTAAAAGTGTTAATACCAATACCAGCCATTCTAAGATATATTTTTATTTCAAGTGTTTCTCATCATTAATGGACACTGTTTAATTCATGTGCATCCCATTCTATTTGCTTCTTATAATTATCTGTTTAACTCTACCAAGACAGGTCTTCCTATGGTCACAGGTCAAAAGCCATGTTGTCACATTAATAAGACTTCAAAAGTTTACTATTTTATGAATGTATATAAAATTTTTGAATCAAATTAGATAGTAATTCAAATGTTCATATTATGCATTAATTTATTTTTTAATTTAAAAGTACACATTATAAAAAAAAACACCTAAATAGCAATTTTTATGTATTATGTGATATGATGGATGCAGCATTGGTTCAAGTGAGATGTTTACATGTCCAAATACAAAAACCTATAGTTTCTTACAAATTAAGAACTCAAACTAATGATATTGACAAGCTAGAATATAAAATAAGAACCTCCTTTCTTTTCTACTTGCTGAGATAAACAGATTTAGTGAATCAAACACAATAGCCCTGCTCATCTCTTTTGATGTTTGAAAATGCTTACATAACCTTCTTCTGTCTAAAACAAGAAACTAACCAATCAAAAGCTCAGAATGTCTACCACATGGTTCTCCGAGCCTTTGTAAAATATTTACATTGAAACTCATTTCATTTCATAACAGATTCCAAGTGGTAAGACATAACTGAGCTCAAGAATTTTTTTTTTGTTCTTCTGAAATGCATAGAGAAGTATATAATCATTTGTACATTGCTCATAAACTGCATTAAAATTACAACAAAATTAGAAGAAAACATGCAAAAAGCTTAACAGATGAAACTGTTAATACAAATAAACTGAAAATACTGCAAAAATGATGCATTCAAAGAAGAACAACAAAAATGCATTATTCATTATTTTATATTTTTAACTTCTATTTTGGAAACAATAATTTTTACTACAGTTAGTACTAGAACAGAGAAAAGAAGAGATATACTTTAAAATTTTACCAAAAACAAAAAAAGGATAATGTCCATTTAGGAAGCTGAAAACTTATGTACATGAAGCACAAAAACTGCAATGTGAAAATATATATTTTTAATCTTCTAATGAATACCACGTTTTGCTCATACTGAATCAGGGAAGGCTTTATAAATTCAAAGTAAAATATTTAATAAAAATATTTTATTAAAAAATCTTATGTTTCATGTGCAACAGACTTGCAATGTTTATTAAATATTTGTTAAATTTGATAAGGATAGTACATTATACTATGATACATACAATTTAAGGTGGTTAAAAAAATTAAACTACACTTCTTCCTTGATTTGAAAGGCTACATGGCAGTAAATACTAAATAGAGATTTACAGGTATTTATAACATCTTATCATAAAACAGGGTATTAAACAAACAAAATGATTTTAGATTCTATTAGTGACTATAATGACAGCTATTTTCAAGTAACATTTGGGTTTTAATTAATTTGAAACTCCAACTCTTGCTATAATTTCAGATGCTATTTGTTTAATTAAAAACTTACTGATAAAAATGATACTGGCATTATAAAAGCCACTAATATTCCAATGCCAGTTTAACATTGATTGTATGACTGATGTTGATCAACCCCTTGTAGAGCAACAAGTTGGTTCATTTTCTCATGTAAGGAAGATAAAACATTCATATTTTGTAACATACTAATCACCAGTGCCATTAGTCACAAATATTTGATAACAGTAATTAAATGCCCTAGTCATTTCAAAGTGTATAGCTCAAGGTTATCATATATTATTGATTACATGAACATATTTTAGAAAAGCTTGAACACTAACAACTTGAGTTTCAAACATTTGTACAAAATTATTTAAATACTGTATCAACAACTGTCACTTGAATTTTATTAATTGTTGAACAACAGGTGAAGACTGTTTTTGTGTTGGTTCAACAGTTAACTATTTATAAAATGTCCACTACAGCTACAAAACTTTTTCAAAATATTGCCAGTAAAATTTCATTTTTGCAGGTTTTCAAAAAGGCACTTTCAAGTATTTTCAAACACTCATACAAAGCCTGTGTATGAAAAGAAAATACTAAATAGAAGATGTACATTAAACATCTTGAAGTAACAAAAACATATCAAACATTAATCTGAAAAAACCATCCTACACAAAAAAAGACCCTCTGAAGAGATAAAGTACATCACACTCTGAGATTTAGAAGAAATTGTCATGAGGTCATAATTTTAAACATTGTTTTAACAAAATGAGCCATAGAGAATGAAAAACTACATTACACACTAAGTGTGTGAAAGAACCGAAAGAAAGACAAATATTTCCCAAAAAGTAATATGTTGAGTAAACAAATTTCATGTGCAAATGAAAAAAAGAAATAACATTATACAGAATAAAAATAATGTACGCAAGACTAATATACAGTATAAATATCCCATTCATGAAGGAAAATATATCTTTTAAGCTCCTTACTTCTTTATTCAAGTATGAGGCCAATGACTCTGTTTCATTTAACAATGTGACTGTACACTTTCCACGTATATGTGTGGCTGGCAGAGTTTCAACCTGTCTTGACAGAAAAAGTTCTCTATGCTTTAGTAGGTGGCGATCTCTTTCACTCATTAGTTCTATTTCTTGTTCCTGTTCATCATCTAAGGCACCTGGGTTAGGATAATTAATAATTTAGACAAGTTCCACCCATGGACAAAAAAACAGATCAATAACATGTATACAAACCTTACTGAATAGACACTATAATAACACATTCATGGTCACAGAGCAGTGGTGGTATATTTGTAAGGTTTATCAATTTAATCCATACTGATCAAAAGGGAGATAAAACTGAATTCACTATGATGTAGCATTATGTGATATAACATAAATGTAACTCTTATACTGTAATACATAAATTTTGGTTTAAGAAAAAAAAACCAAAAAAATTGTAGAAACAGGCTCAGATTTAACATCATGAAAAATAAGACAACAAAAACAAACCTCTACATATTTAAGCAAACAAGAAAAATATTCATGTGTAAAAAAACATAAAAGTATGAATAAAAGTATAATTTATTAATCACATCACAAAACATGAATTTCATTATTAATTAAAAAGTGGAGCTAGAATGGCTGAAGGTGATAACAGAAAAAAAAGAAAAACATTTCTGTAATAGTTTGTTAAATGGAAGAAAGTACAAATATTATAAAACTAGCTTCTGTTACTACTTTTTATAAATGATATAATACTTTCAGAACTACTCCATTCTATGATTACTTGAAATAAAATATTAAAAACTTTCCATATATGATGTTTAGTATCTTCTGCTTTATCTTTGAAATAAAACTGATGTTTTAATAATTATTAGTACAAAATACACTGAACACATATTTTGTAATAATAAAAATCTTAAACTCGCATCATTAAGATACATGTGCAGATTCATTAAAACAAACAATAAAAAAACTATAAGGCTATATTCAAAAGAATAAATTTAAGAAAAAAAATCTGTTTAACAGCAATTCTAGTTAAACATCATAAAACAACAAATTTGTCTTCCAAATGTTAAATGTTTAGATAATATTATGCAGATTCTAGAATTTAATGATATCATAAATGATACCATTATATTAATACACATATTTGGTAAAGTTTTGTGCATCAACAGTTAAATACACTTACAAAAATTTAAGGAAGATATAAAATTGGTTGGCATACTTTTATCATCCACGTTTTCAGCCAGGCCTAGAATAAGACCATTACACAATTTAAGTTAAGACAAAATACAAAACTTTTATTCCACCCATGAGATTTAACTGTTTCTTTTATTGCTAGATGTAGTTTTTCATTGGACTGTCATTCACAAACAGCAGCCAGCCCTGATAATGTTCATACTATGCAACTACCTGAACTCTAGCAGTAAAAATACAGCTAAATCTTGTGATGGATGCATTTCATAAAGGCATGTATATGTAACAACAAACAATAAAAAAACAGCTATGACACATACAACATTTCTATAACTAAAGATAGATTAATATATAAAGAGTTAACACTTTTAGACAAAAAAAAAATAAACTGTATACATTATGTTTGAGAGTTACTTTTAGATTTAGGAGCAAAGTGACACACAAAAAAGTATTATATGTTTACTTACATTGTTATACCTAACATCAGAATTTTAAAGAACTCTGAGCAATCTTGAAGATGATCTTATCATTATCACAAACAAACTGGTACTAAATCAATTCTATATAATAAGGTGAAATGTACAGGTAACGTAATAAAACTACAGCTCAGGGTACTACCATGAAAGTTAGAGGAAAGCAAAATTATACATGTGTAGTTGTCAATCTCCAGTCTTTACATTCTACTTTCAAAATGTTTTACTGATGTTACTATTAATAAAGAAAAAAATTCAATACAAAAAATTTGACTACATCAGTTAATAACAAATGTAAGTTTATACACTATCTATGACATTCTTTACTCATGATAATTTTTGAAACTTCCAAAAGAAACCACTTCCTTTTGGAACAGTGGCAAGCAAGAGCTTCTGAACATCAGCTTGGCTCTTAAATATTTATATTTACATTTGAAAGAACAAAAACAACAACAAAAATATAAAAAGGCCAACTCCCAAATTCCTTACGAGAACAAAACTCATTATTATTAATATTTCCACAGAGCATTAATTTCCAGCATAAAGTGTGCCAGTCTTCAAACATAAAAACAAACAAATGCACATTTGCTAAGCTATATTCTTTACCAAGATGATTTTTAGATCTACTCTGACTATGTCAAAGATATAGCAAACCTGTTACTATTTTTCTCTGACAAAATTTCTGGAATAAATCTGCATAAATTCCATAATTATAAAAACTAACATTGTCTCTATAAATTTTATTTTGAAACATGTTTATCTGTAGTTCTTTGGGTAATTTTTGGTACATTTATAATTTCTAAAAAATGTCCCTGTAAATTAAAAGTAGGCAATCCTTTCTGGTCCAAACCTCATAATCAGTTGCTTGTGTACAGTACACTAAGTATTTGTGTATTAACACTGAAACATATACACTAAAACACAGATAACTGTTCACTTAAAATAAAGGGTTAAGTTACTACTGAAGTACTATTCCAAAAAATACTTCCAAATTTCAACTTATTCTTTTTTAATTAAAACAATTAAAATTGTTAAATACTGACAATAATACAACACAGCAATGAAAATCTATAGACATCATTTGAAAATAATCCCTTCAGTAGTACATTACATGAAAATACACAGATAACAAAATAATATCAAATGATAACCACTTTGTTTATAAATTGAACACTACAGTACTTTTAAGACAGGCAATATTTACTGACAAAAATGCTCAAAATTTCAATACAGATTATGTATCATTTGAATAGCATCCACAAATACCACTTAATCTTCCTAATGACGTGAATCTAAATATCAACAATTTTGCAAGCTAGTTTGATGAAAATGAAGTAGTTCAGCTCTTGATAAATGATAAAGAATCAATGAACATTTCACTACTTAGGTATAAAAAAGCAAGCACTAACCATATTTATCACAATGAAATTTATAAAAGAAATTTCCTTATATTAGACATACAAAGAACATTACATTTCATATTTCATTATGTGCACAAATATAAGCAAGCTTCCAGCCTTTAACACATTAAACTTTCATACAAAGTCCATGTTACGCTTTTGTCATCAGTTAGAAGTTTATTAATCCTTTTTTAAGGACCTCTTGAACTTTTCTGTCATGGCAATAAAGTTATCAACATAAGATATTCTGTAATTTATATCAGTTAAGTGAAGATGGTTGGACAGACAGGTGGGAAAGTCATTTTCATTTCTTATATGCTATTTATTTTTTAACTTATACAATCCAGTCATGCATTACAATGATCATATCAGTTGAAATTTATCTGATTGTCTTTTTAAGTAAAGATGTGTTGAAATCAATAATATAAAAAAGCTTTCAAACTTTACAGCAAGTGGCTAACAAAAATAATAGCATTAATGAAAATAATAAGGTTTAGATGCAAATTTATTTTCTTTCTAAACACAGTATGGTAAACGAACTAAAAGACGCTTTGACAGACTTCAGTTTGTAATACATGATGGAAAGGAAACAAATATATTTATTTGTTGCGGCCTACTCTATACTAGGGCGCAAATGGCTACACCCGAATATCTAATCTTGATTTTCTCCTATCTTGCATATGGTAGGAGACTAATATTTCTCACAAATCTTTTTTTCGTTATACACTGGATACAACTGTGAATATCAGTTTTTAGCAACGCTACTTAAATAGATTTTGGGATAATCTGAGTTATGACATGATCTTCTTTCCTCCACCTAAAAGAAAGAAACGGTCAACAAAACGGCCCAAAAGGTTTGCTCTCATCACTCTCTAAACGCCGAACTACTTTTTAACTACTTCCTAAACAATCAGGATACGTACACAACGACTGTATCCTTCCACTTTCGTTTAAAATAGCTTGAGGGAAAATCAACGCGTCGGTAACACATCATTCACGGAGACACTCCCCTACGGTCACATGACATATTAATAGCAAAGCAACGTAGGAGGTAATTCGAGGACCTATCAACAAAACGTTGATAATTATTTTTAAAAGTGAAATGTATTTCACTGAACAAAGCAATACTAGATAGATATTAGAAAAATAATCCAATTCTTTAAGCCTTTTTTTTTTTCTTTTTCACCACAAATTAATTTTCCAGCATTCGAAGTAAACTAATCAGAGAACGACATACTTGTTCCTATTTGCAAATTTCTATATACTGTTAACGAGATCCTGCAACATGATTTGTCGTTTACTTCCAAACTTTGTTGAGGCATATTTTGAATATCTGTTAGTTAGTTATATCGGATACAGAATTCCCATAACAATTGAGAGGGTGCTATTTTTAGCTAAAAACAACAGTGTATGTTGCCAAGTGTTTTTTTTTCAGGTAGGGGTTGTTTCTTGAAATCAATAACACATGTACGTCTGGATACAGGTCCATATCAGGGTTCATACCAGACTGATGAAACACATTAGACAATGAAAGAGGTTATGAAGTTAATACTATCAGATCACCTAAGCAATTTTCGCAGCACGAGATTAAACTTTCTGTAGCCATTAAAATGCAACTGACTTTCTAAACGGCTCGTTCGAACACGACCCCCCCCCTAGGTGACGCCCATATTATTTTACAAAATTACTGAGACGAAGCGATCGACAATTCTTCTACTTATGTGTAGTAACTTAAACTAACCAATTCTACACACTATTAGTAATACCCGGGTACTTTTTATTTCACATTTCTCCACCTCGGTTATTCGATCATTCAACGGCTATTTCTGTTTCTTATGTTAACCCTTATGACAAATCAGAGCATCTTTCTAGCGACACTTTTGTAACAGAGTACATTTTTACGATGATTCAACGTCTATTTCTGTTTCTTATGTTAACCCTTATGACAAATAAGAGCATCTTTCTAGTGACACTTGTAACTGTAATTTTATGACACTCCCTTGTAACAAAGCACGTATTACGTAGTGACACTCCTTTATTTTAAAATACACATGAAATACTGAAGTAACTATCAAGAATTCAGTTAAGCTATTACCAATACAATTACTTTAGTACCAACTCATCAACTGTTTAGACAAATACGACAGCTCAGCATACTAATCAGTAATCTGATTAACACAATTAAATATTGTAACGTATTTGAAACCTTTATCTTAATTAATCTGTGGCTAGTAAGTCTGGTTTTCAGAACTATATTTCATAGCCCCCAGAAAGGTGGGGGCAAAATAATAAATGTAACATTAATTCTGAACGTGCTCAATAAGGGGGTCGAAGAAAACACGTTGGCATTGATGAATATCCATATATACATTTCTTTTTTCAATGCTGTAACGACATTTATTAACCTTTAACAGACTTTTCTTAGCGTTAGTAAATGTGTACAATACTTATTACATCATTCAATCAAAGTTCTGCATTGGTATTTGGATCTTGAAGACCTGAGAGGGACAGGCACATAATTTACAAGTTTGTTCAGAATTCCATGCAAAGCTATAAGGCTATCTCTTCCCCTTTTTTTTTTTTTTATCACTAATAGGCTAGAGGGAAGGCAGTTTGTCAATATCACCAACCACTATTTGGGTACTTTTCTTACGATCGAATAGTGGAATTGACTGTCACATCAAAATGCCTTTACGGCTAAAAGGGCAAGCATGTTCAGTAACGAGGATTCGAGCCCATGGACCTGGGATTGCAAGTTGAGCGCCTAAATCACTAGACCATTAAAAAAAAAAAAATGTTGTTCAACCGAAGTTTAAATAAGATTATTGATTTTCTACACAATTTTAAAACAATTTAATTTAAGCGTGTTTAATACGAAAGCAATGTTGTCTGTAATTCGAAGTTCTAGCAGACCACAGACAATTCAAACACCAACTTTTTTTTTTAGATAAGACGTGGAATAATTATTGATTTCCTGAAACATAAAATGATATACATTCGTACTTTTCTCATTCTGTACTCACCAACAGATACACAACAGGTATTGAGGTGGATAAATAATTTCAATGATTAAAACACCAATTGTTTGACATAACGTTAAAACTTCCAAGGTTTTAAGCTGTACATCTTATCAACATTTAAAAAAAATTCTATAATATTTAAAGAAATAACGTGTGTTTTTGTCAAGGTGAGTGCTGGTTTTGATATTTACACAACAACGATCGAGTCAATAACGACATTTTACTTCAGACTAAAAAAAATGCGCGAACAGCGTTTTGTATAATCAATAAACAGTCTGATTTCATCTAATGATTAAAAAGGAAAAACGTTATTTTGTATTAAAAAGAAATGCGCTACAACGTTATTTAACCATTAATGGAACTTCAAACCGTTTTATTTTATAAAATAACGAAATACTAAACATACTATCAATCGTAACAACGAACGAAAGGCGTTATTTTATAACAAAAAGGTGAGCAAATTTGTTTCGCCTTTGAACCCTTCTAACCACAGTGCGTCAGCTTCTTTAGACAAGTACACTCCAGCATTCCTACAATCAAATCAATACTCAATCTTCCGTTAAACAAATCGTTGCAGAGGTTACTGACGTAACGTGGTGATACATCTGATGACTGCCGTACGCCAGCTACTTCACCAGTCCAACAAACTGTCTGGAAACATTCCAGACACTAAACTGTCAGCGACAATACCGGTACACAAAACACGATTTGAATGTAAGTGATCGTTCAAAACTTGTCAAATATAAATTAACTTGCATTATTTCCCATCACAATTAAACAACAACAAAAACATGCTTTATCCTTTGAACATTTTTGCGCGTGCAAATCCATTATATTATATATAAGATGGTGCAATGTTTACGTGAAAACTATTCGTATGAAAGCCACCTACAATATGAAATGTACGACACGCACACTCTCGAAAATGATCATCTGCTTGCTTTTCTAAACTTAGATAGGGAATCCCAAATTTTAACGTTAAAGACTCCCAAGTCAACCGCTAACTATGCCAATGGCGAGCACAATCTAATGGTGTACTTTTTTTTTTTTTTAAATTAAGAATAAGAAAACAAAAGAGAGGAGAAATTATTGTAATTCAAATAATGCCCAATATACATAATAATTATAATGAAATGTCCATTACTTCACCTTAAAAAATGAAGCATACTGATAGATGTTAACCGTCAACATTGTTAAATTACAAATGTATCAACATCATACTGATAGTATTTCCTGTAGAACTGACTCTGTGATAAATGCCGCATGTTAGGCTACAAATACACTAATACTTCATGCAACATTTATCCCTCTCTACTCTAATCAGTTCAAAGTTAGGGGAAGCTATGCAGTGCCAGCTCTTATGTAGCTTTGCGGGGAACTTATATATAATAAAGTCGAACATAGTACACGGGAAATTAGCTTGAATATACTATAATCATAAATTATATTAGAACAAAAATATTTAAGTTGATTTCTTTTCATTTAAAATATTTTGAAATGTTTGCTGTTAAGTGTATAAAATTGCATACTGAGCTATACGTGCTGTATCGCAAGCATCCAACGCCAAATGTCATAAAAACTCTGAGGTTTTTATGGAGCAACCATGGGTACAAAATAATGAGAGAATAATTTTGTTTGCCATTATTTCAACGCAACACTTGAAAATTTTAACTGAAAATAGGTTAAAACAAACAAGTAACTTTTAAAGACAGCTACGAGAAGTAAAGGTTCTAAACAGAATTATTAGTGTTTTGTTTTTGGTTTTTTCGAGCAAATCTACACGAAGACTATCTGTGCTAGCCGTCGCTAATTTAGCAATGTAAGACTAGACGGAAGGCAGCTAGTCATGACTACCCATCGCCAACTCTTGGGCTACTCTTTTACCAACGAATAGTGGGATTAACCGTCACCTTATAACGTTTCTAAGGTTGAAAGGGCGAGCATGTTTGGTGTTACGGAGATTCGATCCCGCGACCCTCGGATTACGAGTCGAGTGCCTTAACCATCTGTTTTTAATTCTTATAACTCTTTACTTAGATCTAATCACAATGAATTCGCTGTGCTTTAGCCACTGCACGGACCAAACACTAAATTTAAACATTATAAGCTCCTAAAGTCATTAGGAAAGCGAAATGATGATAGATTATTTCGAAATTAAGGGAGAAACTATGCTTTTGTAAAATGTACAAATGTTAGTTTTAAAATCACAGATATACCTCAATAAATCTTGTTAAAGTAAACTGTCCCTGTTTATCAACCAAACTAATAAAGACATACAATAATAAGAGTTAACCTCCCAGACTTACTGCTTGGTAAACAGGTTCTTCGTATGGAATATCATAAATATCCGTTTCCTTCTCCTCCAACTGATTGAGGTACGCGACAAATGAACGGACATATTGTGGGTACAACTTGTGTCGCCTCTCAAACGAAGAACCTTCTTTCTTACGTTGCGTACCGTATTCCCTGGAGCACGAGGGCGTATTTTGCCATTGACCTTTGCGTTCGTAGATTCTCCCATGTTACAAGATGTCCTACTTCGCGTACCTCGGTATGACTTGTTAGAAGTTTCTTTCTGGATTGTCCCGCATCCCATGTTGATCCATATTCTTTTTTTCCCAATGCCATTAAGTACAAGGAATATCCTGTCGTGAAAATTTTAACTTCCCGAACTTATAACTATAACTTTCACGTATCAATATTTTGCGTCAGATACGGCAGTTACAACCTTTCTCAAAACCGATCAGTTTCTCATGGTATCAAATTATCTACGAGTGCCAAACAATGTCAAAATGTAGTTCTGATACATTCCGTTCCATCGCGAATTTAAATCGCCTGTGGTTGTCATGTGGCTTGCTTATTTGAGTATTCAAAATTGTTTTACTATAAAACACACAAACTCTATAGTTTTTGAATGCTATTATCTGTAAAAAGTTTAAATTAAATAAAGAAAAAAAGACGTACTTTACACGCATCAAACACGCCGCCTATAACACGTTTGTAAGAATTCAAAATCAACATACAAAGCGGATCAGACAAGAAATGAAGATCGTTTTAAGTCCTTAGCTAATTATGAGATAATTCAAGCAAACTCTGAAGTGAGCCTAATGTGTTTTATATTTTATAAAATCGGCTGCAATCCAGCGTGTATTAGTATTACAAAAGGTTTTTAAATAATAAACATATCAATAACAGACAAATAAAAACAAAGAAATTAGCTATCCGTTACACTATCAGAACTCACAAGCTCCACCTTGCTTTTCAATCAACCAGACATTAAATTTACCACTACTTTAAAGAAAAGTGAACTTCCGGCAAATCTCGCAGTACCTGGAAAAACGTCAAAACCGTGAAGTGAAACTTGAATTAAAAAGTGTTTTGAAGGAAAATAAAGCTTTCACTTCTTCACGTTCACAAGTGCGTAACGTCAGTACTGTGAACACCTGCCAGTAGCAATACTCGGTGGCGATCAAAGGGCAAGAACATTCTAAATAAAAAAAAATCTTCTGGTTTCAAAACGATTTTTTTTGTAAATTTTATGCAAATATAAAGTTATCCTTCATGCTCTGAAACTAATTACATAAACAATACTTTTTCAAAAGCGAAAATATCTGTAACTAAACTTAAACTACCATAGTACAAGTACTAGAATCAAAATAGGTAAATTACTTGGTAACGTAAAAAAAAAGGAAGCAAATATTTAATTTTCTTTTTATTCGTATCAAACATTTGAACAGGATGTCTTGTATAACATTTACAAAACTCAGGCTGATGCTATACTGACCACTGTGTGTTTCCACGGTGTTTAAATTCAAGATACAACACCTATTCAAAAACCTATCACTTTCTGATCTGATAATACTTTCGTAATTAATACTTAATTTTCACAACATTGTTTCAACCTACTCTGCGCTTTAACAACATGAGCTAAACGATTTAGTCAGAGTCGGATACAGACGTCCTTAATATAAGACTGGTAACCAGAAAGAGACAGTTAGCCAGCATTTACTCTTAACCAAACTTCCTGTTGACTGTCAATTATAAAAGCCCAACACAGTAGAAAGAGACGAGGGCGATCAATAACATTAGCAGTTCTAACTTTGAATATTCTTAAGTGTGGGCCACAAACTTAGTTAACTTAGTTAATGGCCATAATCTGCCCTAAAAACATTATCATCTCCTTGGGATACATATATATGCTTTCTACAAAGAAAGAGGATACATAACACATACTACATTGAAAAATATATACTTAGTTATTATTAACACACATGCAGTTTGGATGGTATTTACCATTAAAAGGTTATGTTATAAACATAAATGGTAACTTTTTATTCATAAAAATACCTTTTCTGTTATTTATTAAATAATAAAATAACAACAAACTTCATATTTATATATCCTTGAAAAACAAGTCACTTGGTAACCAAATGCAATAGAATTAAAAAAAGTACATCCTTATTTTTTTTTCTGACATCAAGATCATTTTACCTTCACCAAAATTGTTACTTTTTATTCTTACAGACTATATGACACTTCATGCACAGAAAATTAAATACAACCCTCACATTATAGCAAATTAAACCATCAGTAACGGAGTTTATGTTAAGAACTTTTCAAAACTGCACAATTGGCCAATTTAGATTTTGAAACATGTACTGTACTGTAAAACAACATAATACTAGGATACACTAACAAATCTGTAGAATATTTTGTATCTGTTACAATATGTACCTTATGTTCTAATTAGTTCCACAAAACCTGTGATATTTCAAATGGGGGGCTCTAACCAGATCCAATGTGTGTGTGTGTGTGTGTGTGTGTGTGTGTGTGTGTGTGTGTGTGTACATAAAATTCCTAGGAAAATATCAAGTTCCTCATAACCAACCATATATTTCATATATTTATGTTATTTAACTTTTAGTAGGGGCGCAAAAAATTCCATTTTTAAATTGCACATTAGGTAATTCAGAAATGCACACACTGTTCATGGTATGCATTATAAGCTGCACACTAATACACACTGTACAGTAATTTCATACACACACAAAAACATTAACAACTTTAAATACAAATACTAAATATCTATTCCCAGAGTTATGCTGTACACATTCATTTCTATAAAACAGCTTTCACTAAAGCATGTTTCATAAAACAAGGGCAAATTAAGCACTTTAACATGAACTTACTGTGACTTAATCATAGAGATACTTGGGTATCATCTATATAGATGCTGTCACATATGCAAGTAATGTTAAACAACAATAAAATGTATTTGCAAAAACTGCTCACTTTAATTACCAATAAATAAATAAAATATAAACATGAAACAGACAACTTCTTTCAGTTTTCTAATAAAGATACACATTTCATTAAATAGACTAGAATAAAATATAATATTAAATTTCCTAAACAGCATTAATTTATTGAGTGCTTAATACATGGGCACTTGTCTTTTAACATTAGAGTTCAAAATGAAATGGCAGTTTTAGTTATCAAATAAAATCTGCCAACCAAACTATTTGTGTGGAATACAAATACCACAAGCCAGCTGTTTATATGTGCAGCACAAAAATTAGCATCCAACTTACATGTACAGTATAAAAAATCACCATTCTGTCTATATGTAGTGATAATTACTACTATATTTTCCTTTGCTATTAAATATACATACACATACGTTAAAAAAGTTTATTTTGCTACAAAATGCCAAAAAATTCCACTTTGCTTACCAATACTCAATAGAAATATTACATTGAGACAACTCAGTATATTTTATTCAGCTTAAAAGGTCAATCCTCTCTGACCTAAGCCAAACTCAATTACTTTGATTCATGCAAAATATTCAAGTGAACTACATTACTGAAAAACTTTTTCAATTTTATCAATTCTCAACTGTAAGATAGATTTAATAAAGTCAAACAGAAAAAAGCAGAGTAGTTGTGTTTATAATATATTTTGCTATTTAAAACACTGAAGATATGCATTTGTTTTGTTTTCAACTGTTTACACCATTAATTTTTGATCATATGAAAACCTGAAACTTAGTAAGAATAAATAAATAAAACAACAAAAACCCTTTAGTAAAGAACTTCTTATAAGTATTTTAACATATTATGTTAGAGTAAAATTTGGATTAATAACTATTACAGTGTACATTATTAAGATTTAAATATAAACTTGGATTACAATATACTTTAAAATATATTAGTTAGAGGGGCAATAAGTTGTGTTGAAAAGTCTGTACAGTTATTGTATAGTGTGTGTAACATATAAAAACTATTAGAAATTGTTACAAATATTCCTCAGTACAAAGAATTGTCATTAGCCCACATCAATCTTGTATGCCAAAATATATACCCTGCTGAGAAGGAAAAATAACAGATGCTGATGATAACAGAAGAAAGAACAATATGATAATTAAGGTGTGAAGTTTATTATTTCATTAAAAAAACAAACTTCACAACTAAAAGACCTGTACTAAATAGGATCAGTTAAAGAGAAAATATAACAAAAGTGATGGTAAGTTCTGTTCAATAAATTCTAATTTTCCAAATGCTTTCCCATGTGATCATTATGAATAAACTGCAATATACTGTTAACATTAGAAAATAATTCTTTGTTTTACATATAAAAATCTCATTAGTGGTACTGCAACCATCGAGAATTTCATTGGTGCTCAGTAACTTTTAAAAAATAAAAGTTAAAGCTCTATTAACTTTTTCACCATGTTTCTTCAAGGCTTGAGAGTTGGATATTAGAAAGTCTACCAAACATGTTTTAACAACAAAAAATATACTTCATTTAAGGAACCTTCCAGCTGTATTAAAATGAGTATATTTCAGAATGTTCACAGAACACATCAGTAAAGGTAAGCTGAGAAAAAACAAAACAAAAACAAAATTTTACACTTAAAAACCAGACAAACTTTAAATAATAACTACCATTAATTTCTCAATAGTTTAGAAAACTATTTGCACACTATTATGGTAAAAACTTACAACTAATGAACTTGTATAGGTTTCCTTATTCAACTTTTCATGGATAGAGCACACGATATCAGTTAAAGCTAAGATTTAAATTATTAAAACTACACAAAAACGAAATTATTTACTAAATGAAATATTCAAACCAGCAAAAGTAGCCACAATATTTGCAATATTTACTTGGTTTTGAAGACTACAAAAAAATGTTTCACTTTTAAATGAATGAACGGAAGTTAGCAAGAAATATACATTATTCATTTCATAGAACTTTTTTATTTTGAAACATTTTAAATTCCCCAAAAGAATAAATAACATTTTTAAAAAAAAATTGATATTAAGACAATTGCAAAGGAGAGCTTGAAACTGTCAAATAACCAATAAAAATTAAAACAAAGTTCCAAGTGTATTTTTATGTCAATGAGATGCAACCTATAAACCCTTGGATTCATGGTCCAACACTATTTAACAAAAGCACACCTGGCCTTTATGATGATCAGATTTTAAGAGGTAGAAAAATGGGAGGAAAATTCAAATGGCAATAAAATTTGGAAGAAAAAAAAAGGAGAAAATGAATAATTAACAAGTTTAAAAATTCCTCTGAACCAAGAATCATAACAATGAGTGTTTACAAAGTAGATGCTAAGGCAGTAGACGTGTATACTCAAGCATACACCCTCCTTAATTTTTTTCACCAAGCAGTTTTTTGTTTTTTTTGCATGATTAATGGCAAACTATTAAAGCTATTAAGATCAAGTGATATGTAAAATTTGTTGCAAATCTATTGTTAACAAACATTATGATTTTAAAACAATAATAAATTCAGGTGACAATATAAAATTCTAATAACTGGTGTATTTTAGACTAAGTAGTTGTGAATTTTTACTTATTCTACATATACTAAAAATTTAGATTTATGTTTTTGTATCCAAAATGTTCAAGATAAGGATATAATTATTATGAGCAACTAATTTTAAAACTGGCTTCCAAAATAGAAAATCCTAGACCTATCCCTGTAATTATAGGGGCAAAATTAAATGGCTGATAAACAAGTTAAGGAGAAAATAAAGAAAGTGGTTTACATTATCCTTCTGGAGCACATCTAAGAAAGTTTTATGGCAATCAGAGATCTAAAATTTTGAGAATTTTCTAATAGACAAATGAATATGTATAAGTAAACCACTTTATAACACAGATTATTGAATACACATTTTTATTATAATTCTGGTAAGCATTCATAATATAAGGTATTCACAAATGATTGTGCTTGAGCTACAGTTGTTGACTGGTTGTTTATTGGCACAAAGTAACTAGGCTATCTGTGCCAAACAACCAATAAAAAATAAAATAAAAGATAAAATTATTAGAACACGTAATCAAATAAAAATAAAACAATGACCAACATTGTCTAAAATGGCCCTACAGTAACAACCGCACAACAGTAAAATGTGATGAGTGTCACAAATGCCATACATTGGTGCCTCAGTTACAGATAAAAGAAAACAAAGAGTTAAAAAACTGCAACCAACATGTAGCCTAGCTAGGAAAATATTTTTCTTCCGAATCTTACAGAAACAAGATGGCCAAAGAGCAACAGAAGGTATGACCTGGAAAAGCTTGTTATCACATTGCTCACTCCAAGTCGACTGCCAAGTGGCGCAGAACTAAGCTTTGAATTCAGGACCATATTCCATATATGAGACAGACACAGCAGTGATAGCACCAGAGCAAACAGACTTAATTGCTGTGTCAGCAAACTTGTTCCCGTGAATACCGAAATACCTTGGTATACAGAAAAACTGGATAGAAACAAAAGATAGAGAAAAATGGGCCAATTGGTTTTGAATGTAGATGAGAACAAGGTAAGAATAAACATGAAGTAATTCCAGAGCCACTGGAGAGCTAAGAATCTGTATAAATAGTACAATTAGTATACTGCATAGCTTCTATGTGATCTATGGCAACAAAAATGGCATACAACTTTGCAGTGAAGATAGAAACAATAGAGGTGTTCATGTATACCAGGGTTTCCCAACCTTTTGGCACTCATGACCCCTTACCTAAAAGTTTGAAACCCATGTGACCCCTACTTAGGGCTTACTATCAGCAGCTTAATTTTTCTTTTATTTTCTGTGAAGGAGAGGGAAAGAAACATCTAAAAAAATATTTAAAAATTCTGTAATTATTTATTAGCAAATTAAATCACATTGGTCCAACCTGAATTCACAAAAAGAACATATATTTCTTAAAATAATATTAACATAGGTTTGAACAGCGATCCAACCCAGCTAGTGAGATGCCTGATGTTGCATTTCAGCAGCAAGCTTTGAAATTCGTGGCCGAGCGTTTGTTAGAGCCAATCTCATGTCATCTCCAACATCCAATCTGTTCCTATTCTTTGTTTTTATATTGATAAGAGTGGAAAATCCTGCCTCACACAACTAGTGTTAAGAGAGAAAACAGAGTAAGAGAAGTTGTAAAGGACTTTCTCTAGCAAAATGGTAATGATCATAATCCACCAGGAAGACTAACAGGTAAGTACAAGAACCACCATCAGTCACCTGAAGTTGGTCTTTCCAGTCCTGGTTCCAGGTTATGTGTCATTATGGCCGGTACTAAAAGGTAAAGTAATAAAAGTGTTAAATGACATGCAGCAAAAGTGTAATAATAACTCGCCAGGAAAAATAACAAGTAGTTCAAGCAGCAGCGTTAGTCACCTGAAGTTGGCCTTTCCAGTCCTGGTGTCGAGTTATTTAGCGTGCTGGCCATTTTACAATGTCAAATTGAACTAGAGAGATTGAGACTCTGAAAAGGGAACCACAATTAACAAGGTGTAATGAATAAATAACAAACATTTAAATGAGGTTAAAAAGATTAATGATCATTAAAAAACTAAAAACCTTATCAAGGTGGACAGTGTCACCATCACCAATAACACTGTCCAATTTCACAGACAAACCCTGGGACAGAACATGTTTAAAGTAGTGCCGTCATTGAGAGTCGTAATGATGGCAGGAAAGTAAAATGTGGCTTACAGTGATTTGAGTGTTACACAAACTACACACTGATGCAACAGTTCCAGATAAAAGAAAACGAGTTAAAAAACTGTGACCAATGCGTAGTCTAGTTAGAACAACTCCCTCCTTCTGAACATTATGGAAGCTAGACGGCCAAAGCCCAATATAGGGTTTTATTTGAAAAAGCTTGTTGTCACGTTGCTCACTCCAAGTGGACTGCCAGCTGGCACTGAGCTGAGCCTTGAATACGGGACCATAGTCCATGTACGGAATAGGCACAGTGGTGATAGTGTTAGAGCAGATAGATTTAGCTGCCATGTCTGCAAGCACATTCCCACGAATATCAACGTGGCCTGGTATCCAGAAAAACTGGATAGAAGTAGACGTTAACGAGAAATGGGCCAGTCGGTTATGAATATCAGCATAAACAGGGTGTGAGTCAATGTGAAGTCATTCAAAGGCCAGCAGAGAACTAAGGAAGTCAGTATAAATAGTGCAGTCGGAGTACTGCTCAGCTTCAATATGATCCTGGGCAAGAGATATGGCATACAGTTCAGCAGTGAACACAGAAGTTGTAGAGGGGATTTTGCGCGCAACCACCGAACTGCAAAAAACCATTGCAGAGCCTACAGAGTCACCTGATTTTGAACCATCTGTATAAATTGGAATAGAAATGGGTGTTTGAATGATGTTCAGTAAATAAAAGACAGTTCTTCCAATTGGGAGTATCTGCCTTTTTCAGATGACTTAAAGAAAGGTCACATTTGAAGGCTGTAATAAGCCATAGGGGGATGGGCTGACCTGTGGATTCTACAATGTTTTCCAAGGACAGACCCAATTCATCCAATTGTGCCTGGATGCGAAGGCCAAAAGGAGCAAAAGCAGATTGCCTGTTTTGAAAAAGAAAGGCCCACTGAGGAAAAACAACACATCCCCAAGTAGGATGCTTTGGTAAGGAGCGAAGTTTCGAAGAATACAGTAAAGACAGTTGCAAACGGCAAAGGTGCAGAGAAGGTTCGTGAGATTCCACATATAAGCTCTGAACTGGGAAGGTGCAGAAAGCCCCAGTGCAGAGTCAAAGTCCTTGATGATGAATAAGGTCCAGTATGATGATGAATGGCAGAGCCAAGATCAATGATCCAGTATCGAATAAGAGCACAATATATCTTTAACATAGAACATCGATCTGCTCCCAACTGGCAGTAGAGAGACATGGAGGATGTTCAATGATTTGACCATAGCTGCTTTAAGTGGTATAAGGTTTGTCAAAGAATAAGAAGTCTCAGGAACCACTATGATCTTTAACATAGTGTCAGGATCATGGATCATTGCTCCCCAACAATGGTTTTAGAGAGAGGACATGGAGGATAGTCCACTTCAGCTTGTGCATTTGACCGCTCAATATATCTCATGTTCGATGACTGATATGAGATGTGAAAGTCGTCAACATAGAGCCTGTTTGCAACAGTGAGAGGGAGTTGTTCAGTGATGGCATTTATCTTTATACTGAAAAGTGTGACACTCAAAACACAGCCCTGAGACCCCAAGTTCCTGTACAAAAGAAGGGGAAAGTGTCAAACCCACACTAACTTGGAATCTCCTGTCCATTAAAATTTTTTTTAATAAGCATAGGTAAATAGCCATGCAACCCATATATATGGAGGTCTTGCAAAATGCCACAGCTCCATGTTGTGTCATAAGCCTTCTCAACATCAAAGAATATTGAAACAAGATGTTGGCATTTGAGAAAGGCTTCTCTGATTGATGCTTCAAGTCGAATTAGGTGGTCCTTGGTGGAATGTTGTCGTTGAAACCCACACTGGATGGGCAAGAGGAGGTTGTTTGATTCAAGGAACCAAACAAGACAAGCATTAACCATCTTCTCGAAGGTCTTACAGAGACAGCTCGACAAAGCAATTGGATGGTAGTGTGAAGGAATCTTGGGATCTTTCCCAGGCTTAGCAAAGAGTAAGATAATAGCCTGGTGCCAAGCATCAGGAAAAACATTCTCCTGCGAGATCCAGTTAAAAACAAGTAGAAGAATATCAAGAGAAACAGGAGAGAGATAGTGCAGCATGTCGTAGTGTACATCATCTGGTCCAACCAATGCACTGCCAGACCAATGAAGAGCCAATTTCAGTTCCACCAGTGTAAAGGGACAATTATAGTCAAAAAAGACAGTCAGTTCGAAAGGAAAGAGGTGAACGCTCTGCCCGAGTCTTGATGGCCAAGAAGGTGGAGGAACAAGCAGAAGTGCTAGATACCTGGCAAAAGCTTTCACCTATAGTATCGGCGATGGTCTGGACATCAGCTACCATCAGAGAGCAAGATGGAGAGGGAGACAGAATTGTAGTGCTCACTGACCTTTCGAATCCTGTCCCATATGACCTTGGAACTGGTGGTAGAAGATATGCTAGTTGTGAACTTAATCCAAGATTCCTTCTGGCTTTGACATCTTGCCCACCGAGCATGTGCATTGGAAAGCGATGAGGTTCGAAAGTGTGGGATATCTACGGAAAGTATCCCAGACCTGTTTTTGAGCCTTCCGTGCCAAGTGGCAAGCAGAATTCCACCATGGACAAGAATATTGTGGAAAACGTGTCGAGGTTTTAGGAATATACTGAGCAGCTGCTTGTACAATACAGTCAGTTACTGCTGCCACACAATTGTCTATTGATGGCTCATTCATGATGGCAGGATCAAGTTCTGCAAGAGCAGTGAAAGTGGACCAGTCTGCCTGGTCCAGCTTCCACCGAGGCACGTGGGTAGGGTGGCATCAACCACGGCCAGTCTCTCTCAAAAGTATAGGAAAATGATCACTGCCCAGTGGATTATTGTCAACCCTCCATGAAAAATGGGAAAATAATTAAGGGGAGCAAACCGATAAATAAATAGCAGTAAAAGACTGACTAGGTGCATGAAAATAAGTGGAAGAACCAGTATTGAAGAGAGAAAGATTGTGATCAGAGAGCATACGCTCTACAGAGCAACCCCTCCTATCAATAACAGCACTTCCCCAGAGGGGATGATGTCCATTAAAGTCCCCCAGGATTAGAAATGGAGACGGCAACTGTTCAACGAGAGCATCAAGGTCTGATTGATCATATGTCTCTCCAGGGGAGAGGTAGAGAGAGCAAACAGTGATGGTATGACCCAAGGAAACACGGATGACTACGGCCTCCAAGGGTGTGTTGAGTGACAAAGACAGGGTGGGCACATGCTGATCAACCAATAGTACCACCCCTCCATGTACTCGTCCATCACACAGCCTGTCATTTCTGTACAGAGAAAACTGCCGAATGGTAACTGTATCAGCAGGTTTTAGAAATGTTTCTTGTAAGGAAAGACATACAGGATGGTAGGAAGCATTCAGTGTTGTGATATCATCCAGATTAGAACGTAAACCTCGATAGTTCCATTGTATCAAGGTGGCCATTTTTAATGACGGGGTAGGCGAAGTGGCTGGAGAACCCTTCTGTTTACAACCACGTCTTTTTTCCTTACTGTCCTTATTTGGAGGAGGTCTATCGACCTCCATGGATCCTTCCCTGGGTTGATTGGGCAGGTCTTTGTTGTTGGAAGGGGATTCCAGTGACTGAGGACGGGAACGAATGATTGTTTTGCATCGTGGAGGTGGAGAAAAGGATGTATCAGAAGAAATGCCTGTATTTGAAACTGAAGGATGTGGATCTTGAGATTTGTTGGACTGTATGGGAGGAACAGAGATGGGTGTAGAAGTCGATTCATCAACCTTTTTAACAATGGAGGAAAAGGCTTTTCATTTGTTTTGAAAATGGTTCTCTTGGAGGCACAGAGAGATCTGTTTGCACTCCCACTGTAGTTGTGGAACAAAGTGCAGCAGCATATGTCCGAGATGGAGTGGCGAACAGCAATTTCCAAGCCTCAGGATAACTTTTTCCTTCAACCATTTTAAGCAAGAACGAAAGTAGGAAGGGTGGGAACCATTGCAGGTGACACAATGTGGGTCTGTGTGACACTCATAGGGATCGTGGTCCTTGCCTCCACAACGAGCACATGTCAGAGAACTACGACAGGACATCTTTGAGTGGCCAAACCTCTGACATTGGAAACATCAAAGAGGGTTTGGAATGTACGGCTGCACCCTGCATATTAGATAACCTACCTTGATGGTGGCAGGTGCACATGGTGATGTAAATGTCAAAACAAGGATATTTGTTGGCAGTATAGTTCCATCTTTGCAAGTGGAGATGTGCCTCACTGCAGAAACTCCTTGAATGGAGAGACCAGCAAGAATCTCTGACTTGGGGATGTTCTTCAAGTTCCTCTCAACAATAACTCCTCATGATGAACTCAAGGTAGCATGAGGGGTAACCTCAATAGGTACATCCCCAATTGCCTTTGAATTCAACAGGAGTTCACTGTGTTGGGATGTGGATGTTTCAACCAATATGTCTCCAGATCGAAGCTTCTTTACTGACTTTGGAGAGCCAGCAAGTCCCTCTAGACCCTTCTGAATAAAAAAGGGGGACATTTGCTCTGAAGGTTTTTCTGAAAGAGAATGTAATAATAAAAAATGGGGTACAGGTGTTACAGATGTTGAAGATTGCTGCTCAGTCTTCAAGACGTGGTCGTTTACCTATTGACTGTTTTTTCACTATTTTATTTTAATTTTTTGAAGGAGGATCCACAGGAAGAAAGGAAAATTTCAGTACCCACTGACCCCACCCACCATGGAGCCCTACAATGTCATGCAAGGACATTGCAGCAACGTCAGGGTTTCGTGAGCACTATACCCAAACACCAGTATCAGACACAATGTCCACAACACCCATTGAGAACTTCCAACACCAGTACTTGGTTGACTCTAGCCCAAGTGGACCAGCCGACTGACCCAAGGGGAGCCACCCAAAGGTCACCCGTCTACAGGAATTCAAGGCCAAAGTGGTGTGTTAGGGTTGGACCCCTCAACCACCAGGATCCTCTCCTCCCCTTCACGGCAAACAGTGGGTGGATGTTTAGATTCCAGAGGAGGTAAACTGAAAGAACAGAACCTTCCTGGGAGGTCCCCTCACCACAAACAGGAATCCACACCAAGTGGCTGGGTAAGAGGAGGTTGTTTGGTTCTTCATCAATAAATCCTCTATAAGACTTCACAGAGATAGCTTGTCAAAGTAATTGAAAGAGAGTTAGAAGTAATCTTGGGATCCTTCCCACGCTTATATAAAGGGAGGACAACAGCCCAGCACCAAGCATCAAGAAAAATATTCTCCTGCCAGATCTGGCTAAAAACAACCAGAATAACACCAAGAGAGAGACAGTGCAGCATCTCATACTGAATATCATCAGGCCTGACTGATGTACTGCCAGACCACTGAATAGTAAGCTTGAGTTCTACCAGTGTAAAGGAGTGATTATAGTCATAGAGACAACTGGCCTGAAAGCTAGGAGGTGATTATTCTGCCCAAGACTTGATGGACAAGAAAGTGAGGGGGTGAAACAAAAGTGCTAGATGTATGAGGAGAGCTCTCACCAAGAGTAGTGGTGATGCTCTGGACAAAAGGGGAGAAGTATTCTGTCCACTGACCTTCTGCATCTAGTCCTATACAATTCTGGAACTGGTGGTTAAAGAAATGCTAGCTGTAAATTTAATCCAAGATTCCTTCTGGCTTTGATGTCTTACCAACTGAGCTGGAAAGCAATGCAGTTTTAAAGTGTGAGTTACCTATGAAAGGTATTCCAGGCCCATTTTTAATCCTTTCGTGCCACTTGGCAGGCAGGGCTCCACCATGGAAAACATGTCAAGATTTTAGGAATAGATTGAGCAGCTGCTTGAACAACACAGTCAGTTACTGCTCCCATGCAGTCATCTGTCGATGGCATATAGAAGATAGCAGGATCAAGTTCCAAAAGACATCCAGTGGACCAACTGGCCTGGTCCAATCTCCACCACGACATTCATGTCAGGTGGCATCTACCATGGCCAGTCTCCTTCTTTTAAAATGATAGAAAGATCATCACTGCCTCATGGGTCACTGTCAGCCCTCTCCAAGAAAAGTGAGAGAAAAGTCAAGGGGAGAAGACAGAGAGATCAAGAGCAGTAAAAGACTGACTAGGTGCATGAAAATAAATATAGGAACAAGTACTGAAGAGCAAAAGGTTGTGATCTGAAATCCTGCATTCTAAGCAATGACCCCTCCCAACAATATTAGCACCACCCCAGAGAGAATTATGTTCATCAAAGACCTCCAGGATTAAAAATGGAGATGGCAACTGTTCAATGAAATCATCAATGTCTGATTGATCATAGGCCTCCATGAAAACATGGATGGCTAAGGCCTTGAAGGGTGTATGAAGTGGAAAAGACAGAACAGACAGATGCTGGTCTACTAGCAATGCCACCTCTCCATACACTTGTCCATCACATTTCACTATAAAGAAAATTGCTGAAAGATGATGGTATCAACAGGTTTCAGAAATGTTTCCTGTAAAGAAAGACACAACAGGATGATAGAAATCAATGAAGGCTTTAATGTCATCCAGATTAGAATAAAGCCTCAACAGTTCCACTGGAGAAGAACTAGGTGGAGAACCCTTTGGTTTATGATTTCATTATTCTTTATTGAAGAAGGTCTTTTGACCTCCATAGATTCTGATGTGGATCAAGTTTTTGTCAGTATATGTAGATTCCAGTAACTGAGGACAAGAATGAATAATCATTCTTCACCTCAGGGCCGAAGAGGATGGACTCGAGTATATGCTAGAAGCTAGGACTGAAGGAATTGGACCCAAGCAGTCACTGGAAGGAATGTTGGGAACACAGATGTGACAGAAATAGACATGGACTTGTCAACACACTTATTCAAAGGCAGCAAAAGACTCTGCACACAGCTTGAGAAAGACTCTGTTGAAAGTAAAGAAAGATGTCTGTATTCCCACTAAAGCAGTCCAGCATAGTACAGCAGTATATATTCGAGATGAAGGTAGCGACAATAACTTCTGAGCCCCAGAGTAAAAAATGTTGTGAACCATTTTCAAATGCTGTACCTCTTTCTCCTCCACCCACCTAGAGCAAGAACAAAAGAATCATGAAACCCTATGAGGGGATGCACTACAATGGCAAACAAGGACACTGCACCAATGCCAAAGTTTCATGAACACTATACCCAAACACTAGCATCAGACACAATGTCCACAACACTGGTACTCAATTGATCCTAGCCCAATAGGATGAGCCAACTGACCCTGGCTATCCATCTACAAGAATTCAAGGCCAAAATAGTGTGTTGGAGCTGGACCCCTCAACCAGAATTCTTCCATCCCTTTTGTGACTTGCCAGGCATGATAAACACATGGATGGATGTTCAGAGCCCAAAGGAAGTAAACCGAATGAACAAAACCTTCTCTGGGAGGTCCACTCACCACAAACATAATTCCACCTTGAGAAATGAGCTGCAATAAGTTGTAGCATTTGCTATAGACACCACAGAAATGTAATTCTGTCATTTGTATTGGATGATGATCTATGCACATTTTTAGCATATGAAAACTACTATCCTGATTGTATGAAGTAATACTTGGGAAAAGCTTTCAAGAAAAAAACTCATTAAGGTTTTTAATGAAAGACTTTTTGAAACTAAAACATAAAAATGTTCAACCTTCATAAGTTTAAACATATCATTTTGCTATTAAATATCAGTAAAGGACAACGAGCTAATGAGTTTTTAGTTAAGGATATGTGATGATAGTACTGGCCTAAAAACAGCAAACCTCACAACAAAGAGAAAAGTATAAATTTTACAATCTAATTAGCAAAACTTTTTTTAAGATTCAAAGTATCTCTTGAAAAAATATTTTTAAGAACAAATTTAATAGAAAAGTTCACAACCTAAATACAAATTTTCACAGTACCAGGTATGACCATATAAATCTGTTGTGATAAACTCCATTTTATTTAGGGCCTCAAAACGATACTACCAATTAATTTTCTTGTGAAAAGAGAGATTACTTTAAAGTAAAGTTAATTTTAGTTTGTTACAAGCTGCTCTATGCTTTCCAATTTAAAATAGTCATATAAACACTGTGCTTTTAAAATATACTGCATGATTGAAACAAATGTATTATGCTCAAATCAGGTAACAAAAACTAAACCAGGACCTGCTGTATACTGCAGTTTCAAACTGTATCAGCTCTCATGAATCCAACTAAATCATGTGAAAAGCTTATCACCAATCACATGGGGAAATTCATTCATTTTTTAAAATTTGTCACTGAGGATGGAGTGATGGACAAACTTTATGAAATAATACAAAAGAAAATTAAAACA
The DNA here is from genome assembly GCF_004210375.1 of Tachypleus tridentatus. Taxonomy (NCBI): domain Eukaryota; kingdom Metazoa; phylum Arthropoda; class Merostomata; order Xiphosura; family Limulidae; genus Tachypleus; species Tachypleus tridentatus. The sequence goes on along the minus strand of NC_134832.1, from coordinate 84,389,238 downwards.
GACAAGCTACACACACACAAAGTTTTCCTCTTCACTATCAGCTTTCCAAGCTAAGCTACATCAGCCACAAGTGATTTAAAAAAAATGACATTCAACTGTTCAGAGAACAGCCTCAGTTGACTAATTCTTATTCTTTTTCAAACTCTGTTCTTTAATTGCAATAAACTTGGATCACTTTTAGGCTGATTTTTAAAGTTACCTTTTCAAATGAGCATCAATTAAAGAATATTTATTGAATACAAAATAAATATATTGCAATTCTTTCTGAGGTCAGATTACTCTAAATTCAAGTTAGGTTTCTTAATTTTTACTGAAGGTGTTTGGAAGTAATAATAATGTAGCAGATTATTCTGTAAACATAAACACTTTAAATGAGAAACAGGATATCACACACAACCAGTAGGTAACTTGTAGTTCATAAACTTAGAAATATAACGTTGGTTCACCACTGAGGACTTGGAGCATTGCCAGTTCAACATTCTGCAAATACAAACAAACTAGTTTTCTGTTTGCCTGTTACCATTATCTTTAGGTTAAAAAATATATTGATTTTATTTACATCTTGAAGTCCTAGTGTTGTACCTTTATCAAGAAATACACTGAAGTATCAAATAATGCAGTCTTAAAGTACACTGGTTTAAATATTAATTAAATGTTGACTTTAAATATATTACAACTTCAATTTACAATGAGGTTATATACTTCTACAAAGTATAAAAGTACAAAGTAGAAAAGCAATAAATGAACCCTTCTCACCATCACATATTTTGTCCTATTTTTAAATGGAATATAAACAAAAACCTTTTATTCAATACACCATTAAAATAAAATCTTCAAACAGTTTTACACAGCCTAAAATCATTTTAGCTTTAAAAAGCTATGTAAAATAATTGATATATTTATAGCTTTAAAAAGCTATGTAAAATAATTGATATATTTATTGAATCTTCACTTATATATAGATTAAACAAAGGTTTTTACTTGAGGAAAAACCCTTCCCATGAATTATGGGTATAAAAATGTTCTCAATGTTCATAAAATAGCTATCTTTTAAAAATTTATAATTTGACAGAAGTAAATTTTACAACCTGTTATAAATACACTGTGATATTAGTTTTCACACAGATACATTTTCTTCTCAGAAATTACTACAAATTAGTATAATATCTGTGATTACATTATCAAAAACAAACTCGAAAAATCACATATTGAGGAGTTACTCATTTATTCACCTGTAATTAAATCAGATTGTTTTAACTTGCAGGTGTTGTCTTATAATGTTTCCAACCTTCTATATTTTAGTTTTATTTATATTCTAACCTTAAAACATAAAAATTAATAACTATTACATAAAGGTGTATTTTATATTTTTTGTTTTGTATACCACAAATTATCAAATATCCCACTTTTGATTCTATATCTCTTAATTTAGTTATATAAACCTACATCATTGTAGCAGCAGTGGGCTGTCCTTCAACTTTGTTAATTAGTTCACCAATTTATGCAAGTTATGGGAAACAAGTATTGTTCAACTATAAACAGAAAATAGTAAAAGAAAAGTTTGAAACTTAGAATTTTAAAAGTTGCTTACTTTGATGTTTGTCAGCCATTAGAACCAGTGAACTTGAGATATCTTTTCTTCTATAAAAACACATCACTTTGGCTTCTACATTTCCATTTGGAGTCTGGCATAAATATGAAAATCTAACTTTAATTAATGTGTAAATAAAATGTTAATCCCTGCCGTTAATGCACATATATTATTACTAAATTTTAATTTAAATGCTACAAATAAATTACATAATTACTTTAAAATAAATTTGGATTTTAACTCCTAACTGTATACCTTAAATCTACTAGCATATATAACTGTAACAGAACTCTAAAAAACTTAATCGTGCCGGCCTAGACCTTTTTTCCGCGCCGCGTGAATCTACATTATTGTAGCGGTGGGTTGTCCTTTGACGACCAAACAGACAGAAAGTGAAAGAACAAATACATTATGCTGCGTGGAAGTTTACCTGAATCTACCCGATTAAGAATAAAGAGTTTTGAATTCGTCCCTAGGATATCAATACCAATGCACGTATATTATCGTAATGTTATCAAAACGATACTGCTCTCACTTACCTTAATTAATTCTTCAATTCGTCGAATTTGATACGATGCCGTGGATGAGGTTTCAAAATAGACATAATCTGCGAAGACAAATATTTCTTTATTCAATAATAGTATGTATGAATCACAAACAAACTGAAAACTAAAAAAAAAAAAAAATCCAAACCTATAAAACATTAATCCCTTAGTAACGATACAGAAATAATCTCACATTCACACTACTTATACTTAAACAAGCTTTGTCTAATTCATAAGTTTATTTCAAACCTAGCGGTTGCCGAAAAAAGTAAACCACGCACAAAGTACGAATCGCCAATTTACTAAAAACAATATTCACCTGAATTAATAATTTTAAAATGATTTAAGAGTCTTATTAACTGTAATAAATGAGTAACTTTATTTTCATTCATTATACGAATTATTCAAGTATTTACGATTTTTTTTATCGGACCTCCAGCGCTAATGCAACACTATCCGTTATCGCCGAAAGGTTCGATAGGCCTAAAGCATGAACCTTAGTTCGGCCATCGGCCGGTGGCTTGTCTCCAAAGAACGTGTCGTGTCAATATAACCTAGAACTTATAAGGATAACTATCAACTAAACTAAAAACTTACCTCCAACTCTATACATATTTGCTGCCATTATATCACTAAACTAAGAATAGTGGTAATCCACAAAGTACGCTTTTCATGAATGACAAACTAGAGTGTGCCCCCACTTAGCTACGTCCGATCACTCACACTCCAACAAAACGCCATTTTCTGAGACTCTTGTCTTCCTCCTCTTTTACATATGACGTCACATGTCCTTCGGCGTTCTTCGGGAATTATATTAAGATAATAAGGGTCAAAGGTCACCATCATGCATCTCGAAATCAAACAACTAATAATCGATTACAGACTATAGCAAAATAAAAAAAACGTTTGACTTACCAATAAAAGTCAGCAGGTTGGTTTGTAAGATGTACAGGTATGCTATTGTTTCTCTTCATTATTTTTTGCATAATTAACAGTAACACTAGTGTTCTGTACAAACTCATTTCCCCCATAATACGATTTTACTTCAAAAAGTTTGTTACGTTTAAAGAATATACATGTTTTGCAAAAATAGAAGTAGAAATCATAATAAGCAGCACAGAGTATAATGTCACACTTTAACGCACCAGACCTATATAAGTAAATGTTTAACTGTAATAGTTTGATTCTTGTTCAGTTATACATTGGGGTATCTGTGTCCTGCCAACCACAGGTATTGAAACCTGAATTTAGCTTTTTAAGCCTATACGAGTACCGCTGAGTTACTGGAGAAGAACCGTAACAAACAAATTAATTAATTTATATAAGAAAATTATTCTGGCATAGAGAAAACACGAGAAAACTATAGAAACATTAACATGTAGCAATAACTTACTCAGATTGAGTGTGTGTATGTGTTTTCTTATAGCAAAGTCACATCGGGCTATATACTGAGTTCACCGAAGGGAATCGAACCCCTGATTTTAACGTTGTACTCAGCTTGAAACTACCCTTGTTAACAAACGTACCAAGATTTATTATATTAAGTTTTGGGCTTTATAGAATACGAAATATATATGTATATATATATATATATATACACCGACATCACTAAAAATATCATCGTAAAGTAGTAAATTATGATATGAAAGATGTTGTACCTTGTAAATAAGAAATGATTGAGATACTATTCCTCACTTTATACAAAGAGCGAAATATATATATCATTTATAATTATATGCGAAACCTGTATTCTCAAGATGGCTGGTATGGGTATTAGCACTTTAATTAAAATAAAGTACAGAACAACGTTTCAATCTTCTTAGGTCGTTAACCTGAAGATGACCTAAGGAGGTCAAAACATTGTTCTGTACTTTATTTTAATTGAAGCGCTAATACCCATACCAGCCGTCTTAAGAATAAATATTTACTTCAAGTGGGTTTCTCGTCATCACGAATATCTGAAAACTATTTCGAGTAAATGTTAGTGATAAATAATGGCATATCTCTATCAAAACATTAAGATCTGTCATGAATAATTCCCTCAAATTTCAAAGGGTAATAAACAAAAAACAATGAACAATCATCAAACAAAGCAGTACCGTTTGATTTTAAGCAGTAAAAATTCGCGCGTTGAACCTCACTACACTAAAAGCAAGTTTAGTGCCATCTATTGACTATATTTTAAATATGTAACTTGAAATAGTTAAATAATAATGTTAATTAAAACAAAAAAATTTGAAACAAATTAACGTTCAAATAAAATTTATAAATTTCATTTCATTTTGTCACTGTGTGTTTTAAGTTTTTTTGACAAGACCCCATGAAGCACATGAAGATGAAGAATATTCACATATTCTCTTGAATTTAGTTATTGTCTTAGTTCACGGAGAATGTGTAATTCCTGTTCATTAATTAATAGTTTTGTTTAAAATTTAGAAATCTTTCATTCGAAAAGAAAAACCACATTACCCATACGCATGAAAGTATGTTTCCTATGTTTTGCTCAAATTTTCTAATGCACATTTCAAATACAGTCTTTTAATTTAACCTTGTAACGCAATATGTTTGTTTGTTTGTTTGACGTACCAATGACGAGCTAGACAGTAATTGAAAAATATAAGAGCGTTGAGTGCGAACAAATATGAATTACTAAATAACTTAGAAATACGGTTCGTTGTGAATAGGTCATTTAAAAACAGAACATTTTCAGCTTATAATACAAGGTACGTGAAAGTTCACCTAAAAAAATAGTATTATAGTTTTATAACAATATTTTACATTTGAAACTTAAGTTTGTTGTTTACAGCGGGTTAATGGTTTTGTTCATGTTTTTATCAATGTAATAAACAGAATAAACATTTTTACAAGGTATACTTCTGATATATGACAGTTTTTAATGTTGTTTATTATTAAGTGCAAAGCTACCCAAAGAACTATCTGTTCCCTGCCCACCACCAATATCTAGCAGTAGAAGTCCGCAGACACGACGTTGTGTCACAAGGGTAGGGGAGTTCTTAATGGATCGGTTACTTTAATAGTTAGCTGGTTTATAAGCACTGGATACAATAACAAAGTAAATTTATCTTTTAAAAAATCGGGAACAAAGTTTAAAAATTAAAAAAATAAATGAAGATTATTTTTGATAAAACTCAACTACAAAACTAAAATTTATACGCTTGGTTAGCGTATCAGAGAAAAATGTTTTTAGGGTCATTTTCAAATTGGCCCGGCATGGCCGAGCGCGTTAAGGCATGCGCTCGTAATCTGAGGGTCGCGGGTTCGCATCCGAGTCGCGCTAAACATGCTCGGCCTCCCAGCCGTGGGGGCGTTATGATGTGACGGTCAATCCCACTTTTCGTTGGTAAAAGAGTAGCCCAAGAGTTGGCGGTGGGTGGTGGTGACTAGCTGCCTTCCCTCTAGTCTTACACTGCAAAATTAGGGACGGCTAGCACAGATAGCCCTCGAGTAGCTTTGTGCGAAAATTCAAAACAAACAAACAAACATTTTCAAATTTACATGTGAAAATAATGTTTTTCATTTGTTATTCAAGTAGTAAAGAAACTACGGTACCTGTTCAGGAGATTCCAAAATAAGAAAGCAATCATCTACAGATCAGTAGTAGTATAAGGGTATTGGATAAAGATGTATTGTTTACAGACCATCATTTCTTTACTTAACATAAAAGGGTTCAACGGGCATAGAGCGAGAGAATTCACCACTTCAAAATCATTTGTGTATTTTTAAAAGTTACAACCTGATGATTGAATTTTTGTTTTTAAAAACAATTGTTTAGTTGGAAAGGGTAAGCGATTTTCTAAGATATTTTTTATCATTAACAAATTCAGGAGCAAATATAAGTTTACAAACTATGATAAATCAACAGATTGACTCCTACACAGTACAATAAGTTACTTTAATAAAAATTGGAGGCAAAACGAACTAGTATACGAAACTGACAGGTACTGTGTACCTCTCCCCTGTTAACTTATACATTAGGTTAGAAAATAAACAAATAATATTTTTAAAAAAGACCACCTACAAACTAAACATAACATTAGTCAGGCCTCGCTAATAAACATTGAAAGGGTAATTTATGCAAATGTTTCTTAGTAAGTTCCTTCTAGTGAAAGTGCGACTTATTCAGGCCCCTATCAGGGCAATGTCCATGTACCATTCACCAATACATTTGGTGCAAATATACAATTTCTCTCTAAAGTTCCATAATAAGTGCGGGCTACTCCAGTGCTCATGTAATATTTATCCACACATTTAACTGTTGTGATAAATAAAGTAAAGGAAGGAGGAAGAGGTCAACGCGCAGCTGACCCTCCCAGGTATACAAATACTCAAATGACGAGAAAGAGAGAGCGAACTATTAGAAAAGCTGACTACTATAATTTACTCTTCTTGCAAATAAGAGATGGCGATATCACTCATTCAAATTTGTTTATTTTTCTCATGTTTTGATAAGATTGACAAACGACACTCTTCCAACGTAGTCTTTCAAAATAAACTTGTACAATGCTTTACCATTTTACATTTTTCCTAAGTGTTGATTTAATACTTTATCTTACATTAAATTTCCTGGCACACCTTGATTGCAGAAGCTACAGTGCTAGGCGTGATCTCGTATAATTAGTGTCCGAACTTTGAGTTTGAGGATTCTTGTTTCGCATACTGATGCTGTCCAAGCATGCTTTATACCTTGGTGCCGCAGCTGCGATATAACAAAGACTACGAAGTCCCATTAGTGGATCAAGCAAAGGTAGGCTAAGAATTAAAGGTGGGTACTGATAACTAGCTGCCTTCACCCTAATCTAGCTGTTCAAAATTAAGGATTGCTATGCGCGGGTAGTCTTTTTTTTTAACCTTCGTACAAAAATTCGAAAAAAACAAAAACACGAAACAAAGGCTACAAAGTTTGTGAAAGAAGTGAGGCAAAGATAACCAAACATTTTTAGTGGTGGGAAAAAATTATTTGTAACACCCAATGTTTTTCACATTTCTTGGTTTCTGTAATTTTTTAATAGATTGTACATTGGAAGTTTCAGAGCTATTGTAAAATAGTTATTGACATTGTGCGATGTAAACTGATTCATATTTCAGGCAACAAAAAACGCACACACAAGTGTTTGTTAACAAACCTACCGTGACAAACATATTACAGCGGATGATCAACAAATATGAAAATGTTCCGAGTACGAAACCTACATTTAAAGATACTACTGCTAATGTAATTGACATAAGTGATCAAAGTCTGTTTTTTTTGTTTAAATGTTTGGTTGTGTTCCCCTCTGGCCTTGATAACTGCTTGACATCGGTATGGTATAGAGTGCACGAGGGATTGGATGAAGCAGGTGGTGTCATAATGCTACACGTGGATTACAGCTCCCTGCAGTTTCAAGATGCTTTTCAGTTTGTTCTATTGCACTTTGTTACCCATTGTTTTCCAGCAGTTTTCGATAGGGTTGAGATCTAGGCTGTTGTCTGGTCAGCGTCTCGATCCTCTTCTTGCAGAGAGTCATTCACCAAAACGTAACATGTCTTTTCAATACAAGTAGAGGCAAGTTTTCTATTTATTTCACGTCTACTTCGTAGGGTGCAAGAATATTACCAACATTTCAAGTCCTTTGTCATAGAGCAGAGTCATTCTGGAGTATACACTGATCAGCCATACGAAAGTGATCCTAAATTGCTGGCCTTGAATGTGACTTGAGGATCTCGGCTTATTTGTCAGCATTAACAGTGCTTTTTTTTATAAAATTCAGGTGTTCTACATACTGGCCAGAGATGTATCCCCATATCAACTGATTATGCAGGTGCTTCGTAATTGCTAGATGAAACTCTTCCAGAGAGATGTCGTAAAAAGTGCTTCCCATCAGACCCTTGGATGCTAAGCTTTGATTCATATGAAAAAATTGTTTTGTTTCACATTGCCTTAGTCCAGTGGATAAGTTTTCTTTGCTTTCACCCTATATTGTTGGTGAAGAGATGTTTCTTTCTTGGCTGTCATGCCGGAAGACTGGCTGAACATGGGCAAAAGAGGATGGTGAACATTGTGACAGTGAAGTTCTCTAACACGTTCTGTTTTTTTGAGATTTGTGAATGATATCTGATAATGCTGCAGGCTGGTACGTTTCAGAACACAATTGTCAGTTGTAATGAAAGCTTTCTTCCTGCACCCACTCCTCCATTAATCCACACAACCAGTCTCTCTGAACCTCTGCATGTAGCGGTTCACAGTACACTGATTAAATTTAATTAATCTAGCAGTATGTTTTGTTGAACTTAATTATTTGCTTAAATAAATAATGACTGTTGTTTTTTTTTTTTTCGTAGTCAACTCGCAGCCCTCAGATATGGTAGCACCACACGCATGCATTTTGTAACAGGTAAGCCTCTAAGTTGACTTTCAGTAAGAATCTCTATTTATAACAAAAAAAAAACCCAAAAAAAACGGCTAATGCAAAACCCAAGCAGCTTATAAAGCTGGTAATGTAATAATTAGACAGTACTGCATCATCCATGAAATACAACTACACCTATATGCAGCATTAGTGCCTCAGAACAGATGATTCTGAAGCGAGAACTGGGCAATGCAATAAATCTTTTCACCATTGTACACACACACGATCTAATGTAAAAAAAAGTGAATTTCAAACACTATAGGTAACTAAACCTGTGACGCTTTTTTTTCTTTTTCTATGCACCTCTTATATTAAGAGTCGTGGTATGGCAAGTCCACTGTCGATTTAGTTTATAACTAAAACTTGCTCTCTGGACTGAATGGGGTTGAAATTGCTACATAATATGAAATGTTTAAATAGTTTATTGGTGTTTGTTTAATTTTGCATAAAGTTATTCGAAGCCTATCTGCACAAATCATTTCTAATGTTGAAGTGATAAGATGGAAGGTAGTCAGTCAACACCGCCCATAACCGGCTCGTGTGCTACTGTCATCAAATACTGGGATTTAATGTTCACTCTCATAATGCATTCATGGCCCCAAAGTGAAGAGCACAATTTTAGTTTTCATTCACAGTTTAGAAGACTGATCACTGTTCCACGTTAACAAATTATTTTACATTCGTGCATGACGAGAAACCTATTTGAAGTGAACATGTATCTCAAGACGGCTGGTATGGGTATTAAAACTTTTATTAAAATAGAGAACAACGTTGTCTTAATACCCATACCAACCGTCTTGAGATACAGGTTACATTACAAAACCATTGGCTTAATATTCTGACAACAAAAATAACATTCGACATACGAGCAGCTTTCAAGTGTATCTTAAATAAAGACAATAAGTGATTCAATCTATGTAGACTACAATATATACGAGTTTTTTTTTTTTTTATAAAGTTACAGAAAAAGAGCAGGTTTTTAAAGAAGCCATCTTTACTATTATTTTACCATAAATTATTTAACAAAGGTTCGTTTTAGGTTAAGAAAACATTATATATATAATTTACATATGGTATTTATGCAAATACATGAACCCAAACGTGAATACACACAGTATACAATGAAACTGCAAGTTTTGGGATTTATACAAGTCAGCAACTATGAACTTTGGCCATAAAAGTATTAAATTTCTATACTATATGTAAAACCACTGTACTTGTATTCCTTATAACTGAGTTATAACCCAAGTACAGAACATACATAATAGTTGTCTGATTTATACAACAGTGACCACTGCTACTGGTAACTAAATACATAAAATAATTAAAACATGGTTTTACTTTATTTTTATACAAGTTTCTTTTAGAGAACATACAGAAAAGCACTACAAGGTGTAACATAAGCATTATGGCATCTAGAACAATGGAAAAACGGCTTCACTGAAGTCATTGACCATCATCTATTTATGCTTAACAGTTATAACTAATTAATAAACATTTTTATTATGAACTGTGAATTAATAAGGTGACTAGGTCAATTGTCGTCAAAAAGCAAATCTGGATTAACTAGATTAGTTGTCTTGAAAATATCAACAACTACTTGTTCTTCAACAGAACCATGTTAGTTTCTTCCACTATTAAATTTTAATCAGTTCAAAATAGCCAGTTTGTGTTCTAAATTGAAAGTATATTAATTAGAAATTAAACGTGTTAGAAAAAAATATCTTAAACAACCTGTGCCAAATGAATATTTTGAGCCTTCATACTAAAATTATCTTTGCAAAATGATGCAGTCTTTATTTTGGCATAAATTTAACATTGAATTTTGTTAACGTTTTTATATACAAATGAAACTCAACACTATTTAGAAATCTAATAAAATTCTCTTACCAGTTTAGAAATATTTATAACTAAATGGATATCATGAAGTAAGTTGTTCAAATATTAGATATGAACTTCAGAAATAAATTTTCAATATCAATTTCTTTTTCTACGTATTAACAAAAATATGGCCACTAATTGAAAAACAGACCCTTTCCAACATAATAACACGTGATTTTTAAGTTATTGTTACAATGTCAATGCTATTTTCATGCATTGGCTTACACACTGCTATTATTTCAAAGATGTAGTGTTAGATGTTAACAATTCATACACTATTGTTGCATGTGAATGTTTCTTTCAACATAAAGGATATACACTAATATTTTAAGTCTGGTGCTTCTTAAGTCAAACATTAAATAAAATTTGCTGAACAACTTGAGGATAAATTTTGGCTCAATGTAATTACAATCTGTAATATTTCTAAAATTTTGAATAAATAAACTATATGAAATAATTATTACAAATTTGTTATGACAATTGAGTAGGTTATCTTAAAGTTCTTTTGAAAAGGAATGAGAAGACAGTTATTTCTACATCAGATCCAGAAAACCCTCTTACAGGCAAAGTAAAAGGAACTTGAACTTGCCAGATGTTTTTTTCTCAAATCACTTAAAGAAAAAAAAACTCAACTAAAATTTATTTACAAATTATTACACACGATCTCACTTCTTTTATTGAACATAAGTCTCCATATAGGTATAACGATTGTTTGATTAATAGTTACACTTTAATCCAGTGCTGCATATTGTAACCTTGATATTTCTCCAACTTCACTTACTATCTGGTTTGACATGAAAATTACAATTCAAGTTACTGATCAACTTTCTTTGCTCAGAAACCTTCTATGTTCAACTATTGCTTTTGAAACCTTATTAACAATATATTTACAGTGCAGTTAAAGGCACATGTATATAAAAGAAATGCAAATTTAATATTCAATATTAGATCTATGGAGGATTATGTACATGCCCAAATATTTAAGGTTTAAACAATAACAAATACTTTGTATATAAGGCTCTTGAAAATATTTCTACTTTTCTTACAAATTTAGAAATAAGTATCATAACTTCATTGTTTTATTCATGATGAATACAAAGTTGTGTAAAGTACTAGTGAACAAAACTCTACTTTTCACACAGGCATTTTTAACTACAACTTTTCTTCTACTCTAAACATATTTACTCATATTGATGACTGATTACTTTCCAAATGACAGTATAAATGCATATCATGCAACATGTCTAAGAAAATCTGGTAAATTGTGTCCAACTTAATAAATAATAGTAAAAAAAACACAAAAAACTTGTTGAACATGATAGAAAGTTACTGTAACAAGTTAAACACAAAAAGGTTTATTAGATATAAACAACTGAAATGTAAATGTTTGTATAATAACACACATTGTTAAGTTGAAATAAATGTTGCTGCAGTGCAGAAAACAAAACTGAAGCTTAAGTACAAGTAAAACAATAATCTTCTTATTCATACATCTGAAATTAAATCATAAGGAAGTAATCTGAAATTTATAAATTATATTAAAACTTCTGTTGTGCTATAAAAATACTTCAATCACAGTTTTCCTTCTCAAAAATTTTAAAATTACTCTATAAACAACACACAGCAAATAAGATTAACTAAACTAAAAATTCATATTAGGATTCAAAAGTAACACTTGCCCAATAGTCTGAGACAAGTAGGAAATGCATTCAGACTCGTTTCTATGCAACACTCTAGTCTGGTAAGGTTAGGTGTTTCATACTGAGTACTTTTTTTTTATTTTTTGATTTATTGCCTGTTTCATAGCAAAACAGTGAATAAGTTTTCACTTCAACAGACTCAAATTGTTCATACTAAAAGAAAATGCAGTAACAGTCAATTTGAAAAGTTAACATTTTCTTTACCTGAAAACGTATTTTTCATGCTCACCTCTTCAAACATAATAGCTTCTTCCTGCCAGAAATTTACAAGCCACCAGTCATGTGAAAACTCCCACCTAATTTCATGTGAAACTATAGGAATTTTTACCAGTGCATGATGACATCATCATACAGCAGAACTCCCATCAACAGGAGTGATACACAGATCCACACAGCAACTCCTTCCAAATTTGCACTCATGAACCCTCAATCTTTGGAAAGGCAATGAAGAAATGTGCACTAGAAAAGTGAGAAGAGGGTATAAACGTGTGGAAGTGAGTATTTACCGGAAATACATTTTCAGATATAAAACTGTTAATGTTTGAAACAAATATTCACCTACACAGAATAGCTCAAATGACACATGGAGACAGGGGAGGGATTCATGCAAAAATTATCTCAATGATCTTCTTCCATGGGACACAACATCTCATCTACTATACATTCTTTACCAACATATAGAATAGAAGAGACAAAAAAGCCATAAACATGTCATAAGGATAAGTGCAATAGGTATACGGCCATCCAAGTACTTACATACAACCTGTCAGACAGCCGGCATTAAGTGATGGGGGGTCTCATCCAGACTATACCCACTGTGCTCACCACTGCTACCATCAGACTCCATGAATCAAAAACCAGCTGTGGAAGAAGGACATTTGTGATGAGCATCCATCATCCATATATGGTGTTGTCATATCCACTCAACTATCTATCACAACAGTCCTCATCTGCAGGAAGAGGGTACCATATTAAATACACATTATCAGTCTCTACGAGCTACAATATGGCTGCAGTATTTGGCAAGTTGTTTGTTTTTCAGTATGATGTGGAATGGACCAGAAAGAAAGTGATCACCTTGACTCTACTGACCAGACTCTGGTTACAGGAGGAGGATCTGTAATGTCAGTCCACCTGAAAGTTGTGATATATCAGAGTTTTACATGTGAGATCACCTACACTACACAGTGGTGTTACCACAGCCTCAATTCTCATCATAGAGATTCCTTGTTTTAGGTCCCAATTAGTCAGGATACAACATTTCAGTTGCTGGAAACCAGTAAGTGGCAAGAGTCCTCCATGCTTCAGTTAATAAGGAGAGGAAGAAAATTTGGGTTGAGGAGGGAGACCTGGAGAATATGCTCAGATCCCCTTCAGTCCAGAAAGGTCATTTACTGGACACAGTGGAAAGGGTGGCCACAAACCTTATTTTTAAAACCTAGAGGAATGAGCAGAAACACTGCTTTAGTGTTGTTGTTTTTCCCATGATGATTCATGGAATGAGTAAGGTCTAGATCAGACAAGAAATGTATGCAGAAATACCATGAAGAAATCTCAAATGGTTTCATAGAACTACTTTCACAGTGGGCACTTATACAACCAGAACAGATGGTATTACCAATCTCTGTTATCCTGGCTCAATGCATATTTTGAGTAAGTACACCCTGAAAGTCAACACTAGTTGGCTGGTGAGATCCTATAGTAAATTACGGTGAGTAGGAATAATTTAAGTAAGCTCCCTTGTTTAAAGTTGAAAGCCAAAACAAAAGATAGCTATTGAGGAAATCTAAATCCCTCTGTAGATGAGACAAAGAGTGCAGACAGTGGAGAAAAAAAAAGAAAAGAAAAAAAGGGTATGTTAGATAATTCACAAAGAATGGTGAAAATGAGCAGTAAGGGAATGCTTCATGTACTAATCTGATATTGTACACAAGAGATGAAAATCACACACCTGCAAAATGAAGTAAACCAGACAAATAAGTTCATGGATATATTTGGTAAGTATGATGAGAAATCTCTAGTATAGAAGAGGAACAAAACAAATGAAGAGATGGTGATGGGAACCTGAAAAGGAGGAAGTGTACGATAGATAGCAATGAACAACCTGGATGTAATACAGCAGTCCATTTAGATCAGAGACTGTACACAGAAGGAAGAGATACAGAAGTAATCACCTTACTTAGCAGCAAAAGCCTTGGGCAGAAAAGGCTGATTGGGGCCACCTGAGGAGGTAAGTGCAGTGGTAGAAAATAGAGGAGGAATATATGGCATAAATATCAGAGTGATGGCAACCACAGGCAAAAAGGAGAAGGAAATAGGTCTTGAGGGAGAGATGATATAATAAGCAAGCAGCAATAGGTTTGAAGGATCTTGGGTGAGAACGTGAAGAACCACACTTAGGTCCCAGTTCGGCAAGGGGGTCTGTAGATAAGAAGGAACAGAAAAGGGTGGTAAGGATGGGCAAAGAAAAATCTTCTGTGGTACTGAGGAAGACAGAATGTGGTAGATAGCACAGCATGGTAACTCCAAATGGCATATCCAAAGACTGGATATATGGAATATGGAAGTTTGAATGAACATATGTAAGAACATATGAATGAGTCAGGTGAGAAGAACACAGCAAGTGTTGTGGGAATGAAGATATTCTAGAAAAGAATTGGTGTGTACAGCACATTAGAAAAGGGAGAATAAACAAAGAAATTATGAGGTTGTATTACATAAAACAGAGAGTTAAGTGATATAGGAGAGAGAGAAAGAGAGGACTGTACATACCCATGTAAAAAGGTTTTGAAAATTCAAAGAAGACAAAGTATTCTTTAGTAGGTAAGGATGTTCCTAAAGTAAAACTTGTAGGTTGAGAAAAGTTCTCAAATTCATGCTCCTCAATTTCAGTCTCGAAAGAAATGGGAGTCCTGGCTTTATCATGGACCCCATCATGTTGGACGATGGCCATCATGTCTTCTGCTGATAAAGAACTTTCCATCAAGTTATTGGTATTTTGTTTATGGTGAGAAACACTTTCATTCATATCAGCAAAAGAACCATTTACATTAAACTGTGAATTAATACTGAGTATGTTAAAATTTAAGTGAAAGTTGAACATTGAAAAAATCTCAAATCTCCACACTTGGAACATCTTTTCACAACAGTTTTGAGGTAAAGAATGAGGATTCACCCATGCAAATGTAGGGAGCATCATTGTTGATGAAAGTGTGTTGCATACTTATTAATGAAGAGACCTACTGAATGATTACACCATCTTGCAATGGCAACAATTAATCCTTAAACAGTGGCCACCATCAATTGGATGCTTCTACCTACAACATTCCTGCTGTTTAAGGGTTAATGTAGTAAGAATAGATGAAAGTTTTCACAAGGCTGGTTTGCAGAACTCTTTGGCAGGTCACAGGAACTTAAAAAGAAAGAAACTATTCCTTGTGAAGAGATGACCATTAATTTCAGAATTACATTTTTTCTTTGTAACTCAACTGTGCTACACTGCTCAATTTGTTGATTCAAAGACTACAATCACATTACTGTACAACTTCTAAGCTTTTGTGGATATGTGTATATTTACAAGACTAATTCATTATCAAATAGATCATATACTTTTAATACTTGTGTATGAAAGTACATTATGCTAATACAATAGTAAACTGATATGGTTTATAAGCTTAGTGAAAATTAGTTTACAAAGAGAACATAATATATATTTTAACAGAGCACTAGTTTCTGAAGTACCTAAAGAAGACAGATCAGTGTTATACTGAAACATATATTTGCTCCATACAATAACTTTCATTTGGCTTATAAATCATTGTTTGTCAATTTACCATTACTGTTAATTAGTTTTTAAAATGTTTAGATTTTGAGCACTTTAATGGCTTTTATCTATACACTTGTAGCTAAAATGTCTTTTAAAAGTGCATTTTGTGTGCTTAATTTTATTAACAAATAATATCTGTGTGACTAGCCCTGGAGTGCAACCTATTACAATTACTAGCCAAAATAAGCTGGTGGCATAAAAAGTTAACACATAGTCTTGCAAGAACATTTCATCTATTTTAACATACTGATTTCTTTATCAATAGTTTATTTATAAGAACCACAGATAACCATTTATTTTAATTTTAAATTAAGTTATTTTACTTGTAGCATTAAAAAAATATTAAAATTTAGTTTTTAGAAAATTTCTTTTTTTTCCATATAAAATTCTTTGTTCAGTAAAACACTAACAGGCTTTCAGAAAACTTTGAAATATTGAGCTCTTTCATTTCTTTCATTTATGTTGTAAAAAAAAATTAATAAAGTAGAAGGTAACTATGACATTGAAGTCTGATATATCCAGCCAGTACTGCATCCTATTCTTAGGTAAAAGATAATAAAGTCAATACCATCTATTCAACATATCCAGCCAATACTGTATACTGCTCTTAGGTAAAAGATAACTAAGATAACACAGTCTGTTTCAAAAATCCAGCTAATATTGTACACTGCTTGAAGGCAACTTGCATGCAATGTTAAAAGTCTGAAGTTACATTAAAACATAAAACAATTATCTTCTTGATGTCAATATAAGCTCTAGCCAAAACAAATTCTGCCTAATGTATTCAAATGATTACTTCTGAAGACTAGAATAGTATGTAAAACAACATTCCCTAAATTAATATATAAACATATTTTTAGTGGAACATTATAAAGAAGAGCTTTGCCTAATATACTGAAACTAATCACCTAAGCACTTGTGGGAAGCATAGCAGTACATCCTATTTTGTAATTTGCCCCTTCATTAAAGTTGAACTTCCAACTTTCAAAGTGTAAAACCAAAGTAAAAATTACAGTTTTTAATGAAATCTTTAACCCCCACAAATAATTAAAAGTGCATGAATTCACCCTAGTTTTTACTTTAACATAGCACTTTCATATGTTCATGGAACAACCTAGATTGAAGGGTGAAGTTTACTTGAATCATTTCTTTTGAACATTTACTATTACTTAATATTATCATAACTCCAATTTGAATTTCAAAAATAATTTATGTTTACTTTACAATGAACAATAAAATGATTCACTACACATTTCTGAATGTTTCAGATCATGCCTTTGAAACAGTTTTACTAAGAAAATAACACTTATTTCAACTGCAGTGTTCACTTACCTTTCAACGTTTTAACAAAAATTGAAAAATTTATATGCAAAAACGGCTCATTTGGGCTGAGAAAACACTTTTACATAGAAGAGCGAACAACGTTTCGACCTTCTGTGTAAAAGTGTTTCTCAGCCCAAACGAGCCGTTTTTGCATATAAATTCTCAACAAGTGGGTTTCTCGTCATCACTGATTAAAAATTGAAAAATATTATTGATAACTTAATGTTTTCTACTGTTAATGTGTCTTTTTGACATAATGCAATCATAAATATTAAATTAGTTATTAAAATGTAATTTTAAAGACTGTTTTATTTAATCAACAATAACTTATTAATTCTCTAGGATATTACTGTCCTGTAGTTGTAGAGTTCTTGTATTTCATGAACTTTGCAAAGGAGTAACTGCTCAGCCTATATAAGGAACTAAATTAATACAATGGCTACAAGTGATTAAATAAGATTAATTTCCTTCTTATTGCGAAAGCTAATAACTAAAATATTATCTATGTAAACAATATACATTTATTTGAGTAAGAAAAAATGTATATTGTCTACTATATTCTATCACGCTTATGTTATCAACAGTCAGACTTGTTGTGGATGTACTGATTCACATGGAATAAATGACTTTCTTTTCTTCAGCAGCTGATACAGCATGCCCTTTTCTTCTGCATTATCTGGAAACATATCAAATTAATAGGAAGATGTACTACTGAATAAACAAAAGGTTAATAAAACTGATTCAGATATAAAACAGATATATGTTAACACAAGTTAGTAGTTATTAAAAGCAAATAACGTGATTTTAGCTACAATACTTTAGACAAGATAGATTAACTTATGTTTGCCATTTTTTTTTAATGATTTACAAAAAAATATATCTATCTACCTCTTTTAACCTTTGGCACTACTGTATCACATTCAGTCATGGTTTTTTTTAGTTGAGGTGAGCATGGTTTCTTATTAGAAGATGATGACAGATCTAATGGATCATCTGAAAAGTTATTATTCATTACTTAATCTGTGATCAAAACATATTACAAATATGACTTCCATTTTATTACAGTGATCATTAATTATTTTATACTATTGTATAACTTGTAAAAAATTATGAGTTAAGTACTAAAACCCTTAAAGTATATCCTAACCTCACATTCTGTATTTAACTGAAATAAAGTTTTGCAAAATCAAACTTGACCAACAAAGAGACAGAAAAGTGCAGTCAAGGTTATAAAATGTTGGTAAATTCATTTTTGAGCCAATCAAAATTAAGATAATTCACAAAATGAATTTATGTTGTAGTCATTGGAAAATTATAGGGAAAAAAAAACCAAAACAGATTAACAAGTTCTAATCTACAGGAAAGCCAGTGTGTTTTGGTAATGCCACATTACAACAGCAGCTTTTATGACATGATGTTTAGCAATAAAAGTATAAAGTGAAATATTGTTTAAAAGTGAATCAATATTTTTACTTTCATGATAAATTTTATGTAGTTGGCTCTAGGTTAGGTGATGTCATGCAACGTCTTTATCTTCAGACTTATCATTCTCCATGATAAAAGCTGAACACCAATTTAAAAAAAACCATTGTTGGAGTATAATATAAAATGAGCTCTTTTTAATGACTGTATACATGTCGGCTATAAAGCTCAATCAAATCTAATGAAGGTTAGTGTGGCATCAGTCAGGGGTTGACAAAATTTATTACGTTTCAACTGCATTCAACCAGTGAACTTTGAAACTTAAGTGTCAATTACACAAGTAAACATCTTGTCTAGATGTACATCTACACAACTGGTATTATTATATGACTGAAGATACAGTGAGCCAAAGCAGAGAATTTTATTGCTCATGGATCATGTAACAATATATCAGAAATGTTAAGTAGTTTTTAAAGGTTTCTTTCAAAATATAGGACTTAAAATACCATACAACTTTGAATTATAACATATATTGTAATGTTAACTTCATTCACATAAACTGATAGTAAAGGGGTTCACTTATATTTTGAATGCACCATAATGAGTCGTCCAGAAGTGTTTAAAGAGGTAACCAATGCAGAAATAGTTAAAATTCATAAGCAGTATATACATCTTTTTTTACTTAAATTTTATTATTTTATTGCTCCTTGATCTGTGACTGATTTTCCCACCAACAAACTTGTAAATCATTTGGTGCAAGTGCAGTTTATGTTACACTGTTGAATTACATTAAATGAGCTGTTCAAGAGCATACATTGTGAAGACATTTTCTATTATTATCATCTATTTACTTCACCTAATTTAACTTTAACTAACATAAAAAGGCCATTTTTAAATATTAATTACTTTAATAATAGTGAGTAAAGAATATAGTTGAAAAATAAAGAATAAATTACCTGTCTGGGTTTTTTTTGCTGTTAACAACACTTAACTACTTTTCATACTAATAATAGTATTACACTAAATAGTTTTTTATTTAACTAAATAATACATCAAAGAATAAATAATAATAACTTGCAAAAAAGCATGCAATATCCCAAAACAACTACAATTTTTCTGGCTTCCTAACTCTGTAATAAGGGCTATTAAAATTTAAGCTGAGATCATTGTGTTTTCTGTGGGAATAAATTTTGAACTGGAATTGAAATAGACAATTCACTGTACAGAAAACAAGGTAATATGATATGCCATTTCATTCATTAAAACACTGGCTTTATATTAGTTATAAACTAATACAGTATTAAATGTCAGAGACAACTACTGGCAATACTTTCTGAAAGAGAGTATGTGACAGGTGGGTGGGGGAAGAGGGGTCTGAATTTTATTTTATGGTTATGTAAATAAATATGATTGAAGGCTATAAGTGTTTGGCTTTAACTAAGCAATGACAATATTATAATGAGTAATTTATATTCAACTTTGTACTTGTTGCAAAGGTGGTAAATAAATTAAAGGGATATTTAGAAAGAAAATGTCACAATTCTCAAGATACTAGGAATATTCAGTATTTTTTTAAGATATTGCCACAAAAAACAATAATATGAAACTTATCTACTAATAAATTTTCATTATATATACTTTTATTCCAAATTTATTTGTATACCATGATAAGAAAGTAGTTTAAATAAATTTTGAATGTAACTTACTAAAACCTCCAGACATGCATAGAAAAAGATGCCTGTAGCAAAAGTTTTAACTCTAAAACCATGAATCATTTAAATATTTTCCTTGCTTATATAATGAAGCATGTATTGTTAAATACATCACTTCAGATGTAAAACTGGTTGAAAATTACAACTGTACAAGTAGACAGTAACTTACTTTGAGACTGGTTAAATGACAGAATGAAAGATAGTTTAAAGAAAACTTTAAGGTGGTTTACCCAATATTTCAGCTGGGGCTCTTGTCCTATTCCATGATGCTTGAGATAAATTATAGGCATAAGGATAGTAGGAGTAAATGTGAGGATACAGGTGAAGATAAGATAAATTAACTGGTCTATTTGATAGGCAACTAGTTATTTCTTCTTTTTTCTTGAGAAGAGGAAGAATAATTGCCTTTATCTTCTATGTTTTTTAGCTTCATGGAAGAATCCTCTAGACTGAAACAGTTAACCCCTGTAAACAAACAACTGTATCCATGATATACATTTATTAGTTCTACTAAATACAGCAAAAGGTCTTTATGTATACAAAATTTACTTTATAAGCAACAAAGATTTAGTACAATTACACAATCTAAGTAGTGATAAATTATTTTATTTAGTTTTCAAAAATTTCAATAAACATATATAATTATTTGATCCAAGTACAGCTTTTTTTGGGATAGGTAGGATGTTGCAATATATTTTAGAAAAATATATTAGATACATTACTCTTTAAATAGTATAGGCAACATTTACCAAAAATCAAAAACTTCAAAACTATGCCATAAATTTTAAAACTATTAATACAGAAGTGTTTACACACTTGCTAGAGATAATTACTCTTATTATCAGCATTGTGATCTTTCTTGTTTCTAGTGTATGAGAATTTAAGATGAGTAAACTTTAAAGAGCAAACACATCTCCAAATCAAACTATGAAAAAACTATAAAACCTTGTTTAAAGGTAAAGGACAATTTTTTTTTTTTTTTAAAGATCTGCAATACATAGGACTTACATTCTTTATTTGAAAGTTTATCTGCATACTGTCCTTTATTTGTTTGTTTATTTGCAGTTAATCACAAAGCCATAAGTAATGAAATTCTTTTGTAGTATTATAACTCCAGAGACTTGCTTCTAAACTTCTTGGAATTGCATATGATTTATTATTTAACCTGCACTTTATGAAGACAAACCATGCTTTTCATATTTAATTTCACGTATTTTTAACATTCATTTTTATATTCTTTGGAATAGTAGGTGAAATTAGCATTTCCATAATTAATAAATTTATTCATTTTTACTTAAATAAACAACCAGAATGTCTAAAAGCTAATTGCAATTACATAACTGTTTTTGCTAAATACAAAATAAACAGGAAAAATTTTACCAGAAGTAGTAGAGGCACCATTCATGTTCTCCACACAGTCTATTGGATAAGTTATGTTGTAGAATGGCATAGTCAAGTATGTCAGACCAGCAAGCTGCTCTTTGTAACTTGTTAACAATTTTTTACTTTCCCACATGTGGACTGAAGACAGTAAGTTTGGTTTGGTACTACAACTAGTCCATGAAGTGTTTGTCAGATGTAAAGTACTTGTGACATTACTGACTACAGGGGTAGAAAATGGTGATGGCTTAGTTGTCAGACCAGGCCACCTAGAGTTCAAAGAAGGTTGATTTTTAACACAACTCACAGGGTACTCAGAGGCTGGAGACTTGAGGACAGACATGGAAGGTTGTGAAGAAGGACAGAGCTTATGATTGGAAGACAGAGAGCCCCTGAACTCACATGGATATGAAACAAATTTACCTGGACATGGTAAGTTCTTTGTTTTTTTATTAATGATGTTTAGCTTTCCATTCATTTGCCAAACACACTCTGTTGTTTGTGATTTATTAACAAATGACTGAAATGGTTTCATGGACAAATCTATTGGCAAATCTCCTGAAAAAAATATCAAAATACTGCTCAGGGTGTTATATACATCTACTTTCATTTTCTTAAACTAATAAGTAAATAGAAAAAAATACACCCAACTGTAATCACTACGGTTTTTGAAACAGGCACATTAAATTAACATATGTCATACATTCTAATTATCCATGAACCACAAGTTTAAAATTTTTCAAAAAGTGCATCAATGGGTTGATCAAAATTTTATATTCTATTTAACAACTAAATTAATAAATTGCATTTTTAAAACATTTTGAAATGTACAATTCTATTTCTTAACAGCAACAATACATTTGCACAATTTTTATATTCATATGTAAAAATATACATGTAAAAACCAGCCAATTTTACATGTATATTTTTTACTATAAGTGGGTTTTCTCGTCATCACAGATTCATATGAAAGCTTAACGAAAAAAAAAAATCAATTTGCCAAACAGTGTACACACTATCATTTGTGATTTATTAACGAATCATTAGGATGATAAGTGAGCAGACTTGAGAATAATAACAAAATAATTCAAACTTCATCACTACCACAGGTGTGACACTACTTTATGTGTGGAACAAAAAAGAATTGCAAATCAAGCAAGACAAAATACATTCATCTGAAAGGTTGAAAATAGATAAACTATACAGATCTAGAAAATAAGGAAATAACTTGTTTTTTTGCAGTGTATGAAACTTCTAAACCAATCAGTGAACTTTAATAGAATCAACCAGCTTAATATACACAAGTGGCATACAAGGGAGTTGTACCTCAATAATAACACTAACCTTTCTCTTTGTTGTTAAGCTTGTACAAACTTGACAATGAGCATCTGTAACTAGTATCAGTTGCTTCTAAAGCAGTTTTCAAAACAGAAGGATAAGAAATAGGCACTGATATCGGAGATTTATAAGCTGAAATACCATATTTATGAGAGATTTTCTCTTCATAAAGGGAGCCAAATACTTTAGGTTTCTCATGACAACCAGAACTAAAGAAAGATGTTTGCTTTCTAATATCATTATCATGATGACTACTAGGAGACATTGATTCTAGTTTAATGGATAGTTCTCCCTTCACAGGACATAATTCCTTGGATTTAAACACTTTTTTTGTACTATATCTATCTGTGGGACTCTGAAGAGGGGATACATCACTGTCATTTGGGTCTGAACATATGCCAGACAGGGGAGAGAGAGTTCCCTCAAGTGGGGTGGTTCTCTCAAGATGTCTCAAGTCACTCAAAGGAGGAGAGAGTGGTGAATAAACAGGTGCTACAAAGCTTTCTTCTGGCCAAATAGCAGCAGAGTCATTTTTCAGTTTGGCTTTCTTAATAAAGACTCCTTCCATCTCTTCAAGATTAACACTAGCAGATTTTCTGCCATCTTCATCATGCTTAACAAATGTGGCTGTTTTATCAACACTTTTCTTCTTACATCGACACAATTTCTGTGGAACAGGAATTTTTGGGGTATCCACAGACTGTACCCACTGGCACTGGTTTCCATCAGCATTAGGTTGTTGTTGTTGGGCATTAAGTTTTAGTATCAGCTTTCCATCTGAAAAGAAATAACATGTATACAAAACTCATTAAGCTGGTGCTTAATTGAAATATAGGGTAGCTGTCTCAGTAAAAAAGTCTCAAATCATCTAAATATTGTTCAATATATCAGTTATAATCACTGATCAGTTCAACTAAACCTTTAAACATATAAATAATGGAATAAATTTAATATTTTGACAAAGTTATGAATGTTATGACATGTATACATTTATCTGATACATACTCTTCAACAAAGAGTAATTGTACAAAATATTTTTGTATGTTCACGAGAAGATGCATGTTCTTACTTTCCGTGCTTGTCCAATAAAACGTAAAACCTTAAACAAATAAAACAAAAACTTACGAAAATAGAACTGTAGACTCCCAAGTGGTGAGGTTTCTTGATTTGGAGTGGCAGGAACTGGATTAACTTTCATGGGTATAACTTCTGAAGCTGAAGAAATGGTGGGTAAATCACCTTGTAATTCCTCTTCTCTTTCCTGTTTACTTTCCTCTGATTCATCAATATGTTCTTCTTGTATTGATAAATCTAATTCTTCACTACTTTCAGCAGAAGTGTGAAGCTCTCCTGGATCCTCAGAGTCCACACTTTCTTTCTGGTTAAAAAATAAATAAGTCAGATTTACCTTGTGTACTTCTTAGTGATTCATTAAAATCAAGAAATGCAAATCACAATGTGATCAATCACTCAATATTAGTATAACACTGGAAGGTTTCCACTAACCACAATTTCAGGGATTTGAAAGAATATCACATAAAAATTCAGGAAAAAAACACAAACTTTACTATTTCACACAAGATAAAGAACTGAAAATAATAATAAATAGTTTCTTTTACAGCAAATATAAAACAAGTTTAAGCTGTCATGCTACACAGTTCTAAGTATGTTTAGCACTGAAAGAAAAAACCTAGTGTCAAATTCATTAAAATATTACCATGACTGCCATGAAAAAAAATGAAGTTCAAACTAATCCTTAAACTCAGTGGTGGCACTGGGGAGGGGGAGGGGGGCTTGAGCTCCCCAATGAGCCAAGCCCCCCTCAGCCCCCCAATATTGTTACCTACATACATTCATAAAATATGAAAAACGCAATCGTCGTTGTTGCTTAACAATTAACATCAAAGAGACATAGATCTGTAGAACTCAACGTCTTCATTAAGACGGAAGTATGTGTCATGCATCCCATAGCAACGTACTGAATGCACTGAAACACATGCGCTGTATTGCCGCTCCCTGTATAATGCAATTCTATCTTGAGCTTTCACGAAGATTAGACAACCACGTTGATTTCAAGTCACAACAGATCATCAGGGATTTTACTTGATAAACCAAAGGTTTCACAGGTATTTACCCATTAATTTCATTTATCTTTTGTTGAAAAGTAAAACATAGCATGCATGTATAAATGTATTGTGTATAGGTCAAAACTATGAAGCATTTAGCCAGTGTTGTGTCCTCTGTGAGATCATTTTGCATTGTGTATCAGCCATCCAAAATTGAACTGATGATTGTGGCACATACTTAAAATTGTGACTTACAATCCAATTAATGTTATACTTATGATCAGATAATAACCTTACATGTTAACTGACCAAATAATATTTCTAACCAATTCTAGAATGAATTTTAGAATTGTCACTGGGCTATTTAGAAGTGCCTAATTTAATGTTATGTAGTAGTTACATTATTGTAACAGGTGCTTGCCACACTTATGATAATAAGAACAACATCACAATCACAGTTTGGCCTGTATGAATAATGTGAACTTATGAAGAAACCAGAATTTCTGTGAAGGTCAACTGCAATTTAGACATTTTGTTTTGGTGTCACTATGACCATTCAATATCCAGGCCGCAGGTTTGCTTTGTTCAGTCGCACCATTCCCGCCTCAAACGCCTTAAGAGTATGATCCCCGAGCTGCTGACCATGGTGTACGCTCTGCATATGGCTAACGATTGGCTCAGCCCAAACAAGATCCAGATGCCAGCCACATGCAACCCCCCCCCGCTCACTCCCATTAGCTGCCCAGAGTTTTACACCATGCCCGATTAAAGCTCTGTTTGTGTTCCCTAATTAGCCCTGTAATTTTACATTACCACTACCCTCTAATTAAGTACTTTTGCTATATGGTTAAAGATAAACACTTTCTCTAACAATATTTCACGGATATGTTCTGGATCCCAGGAGACACCTTCTATGCCATTATAGACAGGATGCACAATGAGCTGAATAGAAGATTCTCTTCTGATACCTGCAGTGTTCTGATGGATGCAACTGCACTGAACCACAAACACTCCACATTTCTGGACAAGCAAGTGCTCTTAGGAATGGCAGCAAACTATGGTGTGGCAGAGGATGACCTTGCAGTGGAGGTCCACCAGTTGAACTGGCTAATTGCCAGGAAGAAAGACAAGGAGCAGGAAGTATCCACACTATTGGAGCTTGCAACCTTGCTGGAGCCATACAAGGATGCCTTCATGGATCTCCACAAACTTGTATGGATCATTGTAACTCTGCCTGTCACTTCAGCTGCCTGTGAGAGGTTTCTCATGTCTGAAGCTTCTCAAGAAATACTTGCACAACAGCAGTGGTAACAACCGCACCAGCAACCTCGCTGTCATATCAGTAAACTCCAGGAGGGCAAAACAACTCTATATTGATACTGTTATAGACACATTTGTTGCCAATCACCAGAACAGGCACATTATTTTGAAGTAATATTGACTATAAACACAAAATGATGAAAGACAGTTAGCCTGATAGTAACCTTACTTTTCCTCAGAGTGTATTAACTTCACATGGAATAATTCGTTTCTGCTATGTAAACTATGTCTTTATGTTATATTTATTTTGATTTGTAGCTTTACTCTTAATGGTATAATAAATGTTCAATCTAAGTTAATCTTGATTTTCTTTATTATTATGTATTACCTTGGGTGGAATTTAGGTGAGCTTCCTCTTTTACATATACACATATTTTCATAAATAGATTATTTATAATTTGTAATAATGAATTATTAATAAGAGTATGAGTTTCCAATGAAAACTGCATTTTCAATGCAGTTCAAAATAGCACACCTTTCTGAAATGTACCTTGGTATTTACATTATTATAATTTACCATCTAAACTCCATATTAATGGCATTTTTGGAAGCCAACTCCACAGTTTACCTCAGTCTCCCTAACGAAAATATCCTGGCACTGCCACTGCTTAAACTTCATCATACCAGTCAATCCACAGAGATTTTTCAGTTTGTGAAATCCTCAGATACCAGTTTCATACACTACAGTGAGTTATAAAAACTTCACTACATATAGGATGAAACATATGAAGTCCACAAACGTTTGTACTTTTGTTAACAAATGCATAGAGCATCTCAAAAAAATTGTTACTTAGTTCATAAACTTTTGCAGCCACAATGATGAGCTGAAAGATCTTAATGTGAACTTCGTTTTCTTGTATTCCTATACTTGTATTTTTTTCTCTGCGTTTGTCTCACTAATATCTAAAATGTTTCTAACTACCAGATATTCATTACTGGTAAGTTGCTATACCCACTAGCTCCTGTAACTCCTAGTTTCCTTAATATCTAAGTATGAGTGTCATGAAAAACTGTGATGCTTGAAATGTTTATCTAACAATATGGAAACAAAATTTTAAAATGCTACATTACTTCATATAAACTATGATTAAACATTCTTTTATTGTATAGTACTTGTAATTAAAAAATAAAATTCTTGTCTTATAATAATGATAATAAAGTTTTTAATTTTGATCCTCAAACCAACTCTGCAAAGATTCTTCAGTTAATAAGTTTTTATTCTATAAACTTTGCATTACCAATAAGCATTTACAATACAGAGGTGGAGTACATTAACTCTTTTGCCACAGGGTCAGTTGTTTTGGCCAAATTTAGAACTCAAAAATTGACCTTCAGTGTTTCTTTACTATAACTTTTAACATGATTTGTGCATCTTAACAAAATTTTGCAGACTTTCAGTGAATATTACACAGTCTTTTGTACACAAAAAAACTAAGAATTTTAAAAAAATTTGACCAATATTTTAACCACCATAATAAAATGAAATAAATATATATTATCCTTTTTTTTTCTCTAGAAGGACTGCAAAAGAAAAACTACAGCTTTTATACTGCATAGCTTAAAGCTTATAACAGTATACATCTATCAACAATTAAACTTTGTTTTACTGCCTTCTGAACTATGTCAGTTTAATAATACTACCACACAAGTTTGAAATCATTCAGCAAATATGTAGCTCCTATTAACCTACTGAATTAAGTACTGCATGAATTGCTTGTTGGATATTTAATTTAACAAGTTTCTAATTTTTATACTTTAATTACATTTTACAATAACAAATACAGAATACTTTTGAAAAAGTTCTTGCTTGGATTTTTTTTTTTTTTGCTGTTGACTGTCAATAAAACTCAACCCTACATTTTATACTAATGATACTACTACACTACACTAAATTAATTTCTATTTAATTAAATAATGCATCTAAGATCACAGAATAACTAA
Organism: Tachypleus tridentatus; assembly: GCF_004210375.1. Taxonomy (NCBI): domain Eukaryota; kingdom Metazoa; phylum Arthropoda; class Merostomata; order Xiphosura; family Limulidae; genus Tachypleus; species Tachypleus tridentatus. Next base: position 84,360,786 of record NC_134832.1, on the reverse strand, counting down.
ATGTTGAAAGTAGACAATTTCCTATAACTATTATAACAGTTGAGCTCATCCTTGTGCTTTCTACATGAATAAAGTTCCAACTTGTGAAACAGACAATTATCTTTATAGACAACAGTGTATCAGACCATCTCATGAGATTTGTCTGAAAATTTAATAGAGAAAGTGCATCATCATTTCTGTCTTTGTAGAAGGCTTTAATGGCAAAAGTATATAGTAGGAGGTGTATAAAAATGTTCACGCAAATAAAAAAAACTGACCCAACTAGACTTTTTCAGATAATTAATCAAATAAACCCTTATGAAGATGGATGTGTCTGAGGAGCACATTAGTCATATAATGCTTTACGAGTTTAAAAAAGGCAACAGTGCAGTAGAAATTACATGAAACATTCAAGGTGTTTATGTTGCAGAGTCTCTCAATGAAAGAAAATGTCGAAAGTTATTTCAGTAGTTCAGATCAGGTGACTAAAGCTTAAGTGATGTGCCATGTTCAGGTCATCCTGTTCAGTTTAATGATGACATGCTGCTGGCTGCACTTGATGAAGATTGTGCTGTAACAGTTGAAGAACTAGCACAGAAGCTTAATTCAACCCATTCAACAGTTCACCATCATCTGCAACAGCTTGGAAAGGTGTAAAAGGTGTCCCCATGATTTGACAGAAGCCAACATTACAGCAAGAGTGAACATTTGCACTACTATATGCTCTTGTGTATGTAACTTACCTTTTTTGGACAGGTTAGTGACTGAAGATGAAAATTGGATATATTATAAAAGTGTTAAGTGCCACAGACAATGGCTCAGTGCAAGTAAACTGACTAAAGCACAGCCCAAAATGGACCACCACTCTACAAAAGTTTTGTTAAATATTTGGTGGGATATTGTTGGTGTGATCCACTTTGAGTTGCAGCTACTCAATGTAACGATTACATTAGACTTCTATTGTCAACAGTTAGAGTGCTTGAATGTTGCACTAAAAGAAAAGAGGCCTGCTTTGATCAATCATAAAGGTGTTGTGTTACACCAGGATAATGCACGGCCCATACAGGAAGGATTACATCTGCAAAGACTGAAGAGCTAGATTGGAAAAAAACCTCCACATCCTACTTATTCTTCAGACCTTGCCCCCATCTGATTATCATTTGCTCCAAAGTTTGCAGAACTATCTTGAAGGAAAAGAGCTTGAAACACATGAAGATGTCAAAACTACCCTCTGTACATTCTTTTCCTCCAAACCCCAATAATTTTACAGAAGTGGCATTTAGAAGCTTGTGAATAGTTGGAAGGAAGTTGGTTGGTAGATTTAGTGTTTTATGGTACAAAGCAGCTAGGCTATCTGCACTAAACAACCGGTAAAAAGGTAAAAGTAAAGTAAATGTAGTAAAATTCATAAAAGGAAAGGAAGGTAAAACAAAACAGAGTTTAAAAACATAAATAGCATAAGACCAATGTTGACATCTAGTCTATGACTTTAAGAGAGAAATTACAGTAAGAGAAGTTGTAAAGGACTTTCTGTAGTATAATGGTAATTACCATAACCTGCCAGGAAGACTGACAGGTAAGTACAAGAACCACCGTCAGTCATCTGAAGTTGGCCTTTCCAGCCCTAGTTCCGAGTTATGTCATTATGGCCATTTTCAAAAAGTAAAGTTATAAAAGGTTTAAAAGACATGTAGCAAAATTTTAATAATAACTCACCAGGATAATAAATGGGTAGTTCAAACAGTAGCATTAGTCACCTGAAGTTGGCCTTTCCAGTCCTGGTGTCGAGTTATTTAATGTTACGGCCATTTTCTAACTTCAAATCAAACTAGAGAGACTGTGATTCTTAAAAGGGAACCACATTAAAAAGGTTTCATGTATAAATTAAAAAACTTAAATGACATTAAAAAGATTAATGGCCTTTAAAAGAGTAAAAGCGTTACCAAGGTGGACAGTGTCACCATCACCAATACCACTGTCTAACATTATGGACAAACCTTGGGACAGAACATGTTTAAAATGGTGCCATCGTTGAGAGTCGTAATGATGGCAAGAAAGTAAAATGTGGCTTATTGTGATCCCAGGGTTACACAGACTACACACTGGTGCATCAGTTCCACATTGGAAGTAATTAATAATAATGGAACATACATTATTGTTTAAATAACATTAAAAGTATTTGAAATCATTTCTTTTTCTGAATCTAAAATTGGACATTACTTAAGGGATAACCTGATAATAGAATACATTTTGATAGATTAAAACTGTAACTTTCTATTGGTTATAAATAGGACAAAACAATTTTGAAGTCTTAATGTGTTGTAATAATTATTTTTTTATGTTTGGTCATGTTTTATTGATGATGGGATTTGACAACAAATCTGCAGAATAGTTTCATTGCAAAAACCTTCTTTGAAGACATCATGTCCAGACCACATCATTCCTTTTTGATTTGCTCCCATAATCCATTCAGCATGCAAGGGCAATGGTTTTTCTAGTGGCCATATCAAAAGTATCATTACATAAAAACCCATAAGCATTGTATTCAGCGACTTGACTGGCATGCTTCCGTATGGAATAGCATGTACCCATTTCATTCTCCAACTACTTAAGGTATGTGACATGTTGAATGAGAGGCATGATTTTAAGACTTATTATAGCAAACTCATGACACTGTTTTCAAACAGAGACCTTTCTTGATTATGTGAACAGCTTTTGTCACTGATTTTTTTTGTAACTGTGCATCCTCACTTATTACAAGATACTGCATCTTGAATAACACAGATAGGGTCTTTCTCTCTCTCTTTTTTTTCTTGTATGGTCCTGATACCAAGTTGATCCATATTCCTTTGTTTTCTAATGGCATTAAATACCAGATACATCTGTGTCATGGAAGTTCTAAATCTCATCCTGAGCACATCTTTGTGGTCTGGGTGTATGTTATCTTATGTTGGAAAATTTTATAACCTTCCAAATAGTGATCAATTTTGGGTAATACCACACTACCTACGGACTGCCAAACAATGTCAGTGGAGTTCTGACATGTCATTCCACTGCAGCTTTAAATCAGCTGTGAGTGTCAACGAACTTTATCATTTAGAAATTCAAAATCATTTTAACATAAAATACTTAATTCTGCACATGGGTAATCCCAATCTCACATGTGAATATCTCTTTGAAAAAAAGAAAAGAAAAAGCAAACTGAAAAATATATGCACTCCATTTATAATCTATGTCTGGGAAGCTCAGATAATACTATAGTTATTACGTAAGGAACTTGTTGGGTGAAAGCAGCATGGAAACACAAAAGATGTAATGTATGAAAACTAGACAAGAGAAAGAAATAAAAAAAAGAATGAAGTATTGCTATTATAACTACACCATGACATATACAAATAATATGACCAGTCTTTGGATCACAACTTCAGACAAGTATGACTGTCTATTTCACTAATCATGACCAAGATTAAAATGGGAGTCGATGTTGCATTTCACATCAAATACAAATAATCTCCTTTGCTTGTTCAGTGGCAATTTTATGGCAACAAGGTTGGTGGACACTAGCTCCTACAATCATTATATTTTGAGATACTATAAAGCATATAGCTTTTTATACTTAAAGAATGTGTAAGACATCATATGGAAAAAAAAGTATCAAAAATGATCATGTCAATGCATATAAAATAATTCTGAAAAATATAGTCAGTTTTATAAATAACACTATGTAACAAAATATTTACTTTTTCTTTTTCCTGCACAGAAAGTGTGATTTCTCAATTGTTTATGCCTAAAGTAAATGGAAAAAGACCTATTTTTCTCTTCAAACTTTGCTTTTGTGAGCTGGGAGGGCATAACAAAAACACGATGGGAGAGTATATTTGGAGGCTGATATGTGAAAGTAATTTCCATTACAGCTGCAAATCTCAAAAAACAACTCACTTCTAAATATCTTTGTTCATTTTTGTATAACTTTAGTATAAATACATGTAAATCTTTATTCATATGTTGTTTTATTCAGACCCCATGTAAATGAAAATGTGCAAATTTGCCCATTTTTATATAGAAAATAGGTTAATTTCTAAATTTTGTTATCTAGATCACAAAAGCAAAGTTTGAAGGGAATAATAAAGGCAACATATATTAGCCACAACATTATCTCTTAGAAGCTCACTTGCCAAAAGCCATATAACAAATCACTGGCAGTAAACCCATAAGTTAGTATTTTGTTAAGCCAGTGAATAACATTTTTGTTTTCACTTTCACTTTTCTTGTCAATGCCTGGTAGCAATATATAGAAATACTCTAGAAAAAACAAAAACATATCTTCTAAGTGTAATTTTTGTCAGAATTGTTCTTAATTTATGGGACTGCTGTACACATTATTCACAAGAACAACTCAGGAAGAAACACTGATCTAACTAGTACTCTGAAAGTGTTAACAGAACAAAAGTACTAAGAACTACTTAAAATGACATCACACAATCACTAAAATACAGAAATACACATTTCTTTAATTCTTTAATTGTAACTCTGAATACAAAATGCCATAACAATGTAACTGTTGTTTCATCTATGTAAAAATAATAAAAGCAATCATAGAAAACAAACATACAAACATCTTAAATACTACACTGACTGTTGGTCTTACTTGAGAAAACATACTGAGGGATGTTTTACAACAGGTACTTGCTTGATCTTCCTTCTCTTGGTAATAATATTCTATAATACTCTTTACAGGTTTCCATGGTAACTAAAAGATAAAACAATAAAAAAAAATCAGATTTAATGTTATCAGTGTATACATTAATATGCAAGCCATTTCCTGCTTTGGATAACTTCAATTCAGCTATACACACATGCCACTCACATGGCTTAATATAGTAACATTAATTACAAGGTTATAATCAAGTGCTTTTATATTTTTTTTATAGAGCTTTTATGTTCTTTTATGACAAAAATGAACTAATACCTCAGAGAAAACTTTACCCCAATTTTACTACTATAAGTTTATTTACCAGATGCAGCCCCAATAATTTATCAGTATCAGATGTTGTCTCACTAGACAAAAAAAGTCATGTTTGAATTTATGTAGTTTTGATGTTAATATTGCTTCCTTCTTAAAACAACCTTCCTAAATATGGGACCATATATAGAAAATGATCTTGTACCAACAAAACAGATTTAAATATAATGTTTAGTCTTTTCTAAATACTTCTCTAGCTTAATAATAATCTGAATTTTGAAGCCAATAAATATAAAAGTTGAAATAACTTGAACTAATTGACAAAAACACTAACTGATAACTACTAGTATTCTGTATACATGCAACAATGTTTTACAATGTATACTTTACATGGTGAATCTCACCTTCAGTCACAATTACAGGAAATCTCAATACAAATTGAAAAGAAGAAAATATATGAACTTTGTACACCACATAAAACTAGTCAGACATATGTGTTTAACTTCATATTAGTGTTATCAAATAATGGCTTTCTCAAACATTCCAGTGGAAATACACAAGTATATTACTTCAGTTTCTAAGCTAGCATAAAAATGAATTGCATAATAAGCTAAATTTCACTGTATATCAGGAGGGTGGTGAGAAAATTCAGCTGATGTGCTAGAAAACTTCAGTGACTTACCACACATCTTGATTTTCCTGATGAAGTTAGTAATGTAAAAGAACAAATTTATACCCAATTACATTTATATTAAAAATAATTTAACTTTAATCATTTTAAAAGGTTTTAATTTACTACCAAAGCAAACAAAAACATTCTTGAATTACTGAAAATTTCCTAATTTACATGACTAATTAAAATGCCTATGGAAAACACTACAAGTATGCTTGAATTGTGTTTACTGAGATGTTTTGATACTAATAAAGACTTAATAAGGCAGTGCATAAACTAACAGTTAAGATTCTGCAGTAGTTAACTAGTTAATATTTGGATACCTTGAAACAACTATACAAAATACTTTGATGATCTGGTTTGAAGCTTTTTTTTTTAGGTCAAGAGTTACTTTACACAAATTCCTAGTCTTTCTCTAATACCTATTACACAACAAAAAACATGAAAAAAAGTAACTTTCTTTAACAACGAGCTTTAATCTAGACAATTACTGAGAACTATTTTATGCAACACTACAAGTTACAGGAGTTAAAGTAAAAGGCACTTGTATTCCCATAAATGTGCTTTATTTGTACACTTGGGTCCTGTTATAATGCAAATGACAGGAGCCAAGATCTGCAACTTCCTTATAGATTGGCCACTGTAAAAAGAAACCAACATCAGCCTATGAAGCCCACCCGCTTTGACAACTGTTGTGCAAATACTGATTATGAAATATCATGCATGTCCAGCATAATAAGGCAACACAAATAATTTCTTAAAAAAAGTCACTCAGTTTAGTCTGTTTCAATGTCTTTGCAAACCACAGAATATTCCTCAGGTAGATGATGTTTTAGTGGTATTATTTTTCTGCCTTTCCATTCACTTAAGAATTACTTCCAAGCCCTGAACAATGTCTGATATTGTTGGTGGTGGCTGATAATCTGAATTGTCATAATCTTGACTATTTTCTTGTGTGATACTTCTGATGATGTCATCATGTGTCACTGGCTGTGATCTACTGTAAGCCAAGTTGAAACAGTTATATCCTCAAGTGTATCTCCTGTTATTTTCATCACTTTTGCTGAATCATTATCTTTATAACATTTGTTGTTGGTTACTCACATTTCAGCTCAGTGAATCTCATCCTGGGTAAACTGACAAGTCATTTTACCAACCATTGCTGCTATCATTGTCAAACACATTTCCTAGTCCATCTCTTTCTCCAGTTATCAAGAATACATTTTGAGATGCTCTCCTATGCTTTCCCACTAATATAAGTTGCCTTCTTGAAATTCATTTCCTTTAAAAAGGAAAATACACCACTGTTACACTATCATCATCCTGATGAGATCACTGCAATAATTCCTTTTGAATGTTAAGATGCTTAAAGTGATGTAAACAGTGAGGTTTTGTGTGCTTCCCAATGGTCAGTAGCATAAGTATATGTCCATTCTTGATGCAACATAACAAGGGGATTCTTGTTCTGTTTGAATCATGCAAATTTTGTTGCCAGCATTATTTCTGGTGGCATCTTTGTATATAGGGTTGTTTCACTGCAGTTGTACACTTGTTCTGAAGAGCAGTTTCCATCTTCCAAGATTTTCTGAAGAGTATAACTATTTTCCTGCAGTTTTGTTGTCTGCTGATTATTTGCTGCCCTCAAACAGACTTGAGTGATGGTATGGCATGCTTTAAAATGGTTTAACCAGCCCTTGTTCACTTGAACTTTGTTGCCTCTTTAGCTAAAGAGCAAATTTCTTTGCTTGGGTCAAGATAATTAGTCTGGTTATTGGCATTCTCTCTATTCTTAAGTTGCATAAACCACATAAAAAATACTTTTATCAAGATCTGTATTTTTACTTTCTACAAGTAAAAAAAAACAGTCTGTAGAAGTGCTTCATCTTGGATCATGCCTTTAATGATTAATTCAGCAATGTCTTGTTATTTTGTTATCAGGCATTGTTGACAGCAGACATTTTGGTGATGAAGAAGATGTACAGTAGGTTTGTATGTGACAAATTTTCTAGTGATATGAGTGACTTCAAATAACCGTTTCTAATATTAATAAGGCAAAAATGAGTTTTTTCTTTTGTTATTTGATTGGTTAAAATAATTATCAACTGTAAATAAAGTAATATGACTGGATTGTCAAAAAAGTGCCAAAACTGACAACTTATATTAATATCCTGTTTAAATGCAATTAATAATTTTTTAAATAAACACTACAGTAAACAAGCACTTGTGCATCTGAAAGTACTCGACTATTATTATCTCACTTTGCTAATTCTTTTTGCTTATATTCTTGGGCTTTCTGTTGGATTTTGGACTGAACAAAACCAGGTTATCACTAGCCCACTGGAATTTTGTCCATTGTCCAAATCTGCCCCTGGTGAGGAGCTCTCAAGCATGCCTTTTTCATTTAGTTCCATGACTATACATAAAGCCTAAAGGGCCAATACTGCTATTAGGCCTACTAAAATTTTTGGGAGCTATCTGGATATCTGGACCAGCACTATAGCAGACTGCCATATAATGGGACCCAAGTGTAATCTACATCTTACTGTACAGCATGTAATAGAATTGAGAACATTGTACTTTAGTAAAATTATACTAATCCAGTCAGTTGCAATAGTGGTTTTTAATATTTTCAACACCAGCATGCATCTATGAAACTATTGTGAATAATAGAACAGTCTAAGGGTACTAAAGCAGTAATCTCTTGTAGAGCTTAAATGGTATAAAATTTAGTTTTCCTAAAATTACTTACAATTAACATAACACACACAAACATCAACTTACAAAATCTTTTTTAATAGCACTAAAATTCTTTCCACAAGCTTCTAAAGCTCTAGCAAACAGCTGTGTTTCATCATAAGTCCAGTTGGAGCTAGAAGGCTGGGGATCAGAAGATGACCAAGAAATTTGACAGTTTGCATCATGATGACAAGGATGATGAGAAATCACACATTCTGTCTAAGAGTTATAAATAAAAATATAAAAATTATCATCACAAATGAATAAAAATTTACATTTTATGTACATGTGTATAAAAAGGCATTCATTCTATAATTTCATTAATCACAGGAATGTATTGCAATTTTTTGTCCACAAGAACTGCATCACCGAAAAACGAAATAATAAGCTGTTATTATATAATTCAATCACATTTATGCACGAGGCCTCTATTTCTGTATATATTTGTAAAATTACCACTTCCACTCCTGAACTGATACAAATTGGCAAGCACATTTAATTTTTTTTTACAACCCATGTCTTGACAATTCAGTTTGATGTATTTGAAGTCTTGTAATGATGCAATGATCAAAATTATCTTGTGGGTCTTAAGTGTTTAAGAAACAATGTTTAGTGTGACTGCTAACTAAAACTGGGTACAACCATATTAATATCAGGCTAACAATATTGGAATGAAACTCACAAACTTTAGAAACTTAATAAAGACTCTCAAGTGCAGATAATTCTACTACTTGCATCTTATATCCTGGATACATTTGAAAAGACAAAAGCCAGAAAACCATGCTTTCTCTCTACAAACTCCGTAAAAATTGGTCATCATCAACAATATTTTTGTGTGCCATATGTTGACTCTAATATCAGATTTGGAGTAAAAATAAAGTAGTTTAAACTTTACAGTAAAATGTATTGTATAAACAAGATTTTTATTTGACCATGTAATAAAATAAATGCAACCAAAATAACCTATATTAATGATTTCTAACCAGAAAAGGCAGCAAAGCACTGTCTGAATACTGAAAGAAAGCTTGTTTCCTGTGATTTGATTAGGTATAATAAGTGGCTGGATTGGTCAATACCCAATACTCTACAAGAAATTGCTATGATGTGACCAATGATCTTCAGTTCTGACTCTCATCTTTTCAAGCTACTTTGTAAAATGGTCAAGAAAACATCTTTCCAAGAATAAATATTCCTAGAAAACATGACCATCTGGTAGTTTGTAAAACCTATTAGTTCAATTTTTAAATTCCAACTGCTGTGACTCACTGAACAAGTTATTTGAAGTTTTCATGAAAGATTAAGAAACCCACAGAAAAAAAAGCAGCAACTCTATCACATGTTATGTTTTATCCTTTGTGAATAAGAATACTCAACATTCATTTGCAGATGCTTTTCAGGTCATTATGATTTTAGCACCACATAAACAAGTGAATGTAATCTGGATTAGTTCATAAAAATTAAACCATCCCATTTTCCACAAACACTTAAGAGAGACACAAGACCATTACTGGTTAACAAACATTAAACATATTATTGTGTCAGATATCACCAACAGAAAATTATAATATGAATATTACTGAAATAAAGCCAATACAGAAAATGTTGTGGAAGTGATTTAACTGATATGTTTTTTCAGTTTTATTTCAGCAGCTTTACAATAATCATGCACTTTGTAGTTTTTAATAACTGTTGTTAAATCAGTACATCTAATTTTTTCCTCAAATGTGCATATATATGTATGATGGATAAGAACCTGAGGAAATAAAAGCTAATAATTGGTAAACCAGGTCCTTATAAGACTCACTGACCAACCAGTACTGACATGTGTTTTCAGATGAAATATGCTAGTGCTTCAAATGACAAATTTTGTGTTGGGCTGATGAATATGTAAGTGCTGGCATATAAAACTGTGGCTTTCCTGCAGCCACCAACACATTAGTGCTGAAAGCAGCAACACACAGTAAATGTATATCACATGTAACCTGGAGCAATAAAAAAAAAATAAATACTGAAAAATATATTAAAGTATAACAGATTATGTAATATCTTCCATTATGTATATTTATCATATATGCTCTTGAATTTATAAAAAGGAAAGGTTTTCAATTATTTATGCCATGATGTTGCAGGAAAATAGCTGACCTGTCAAAAATTATGTTATTCAAAATGTGAACTAATGTTCCTTAACAGTATGATATTTTTATCCAAATATACTGTACACTGTTAATTTCTTTCAATCATGTATGTCAGTAGCTATTTAGTAAAGTAGGCATTCAATTCTGTGGTATCATAAAACTCAAAATGGTAGTGTATGTACTGTATATAGTGGGATTCAGTATAATAGTACCAGTACTCAAGTGCAATGTTACTGATACGTCACCTATTGAATAAAAACATTACTACAATTTCCAATTACCTACTTAATCATGCTATACTCTTTGAGTAACTTACGAAAAAATATTCCTACATCAATATTTGAATTTTTGAGAAATTTCAATATTTTTTTTATTATTTAATGTCCATAAAATGAGAAAAAAGCATACATGAAACTTGCATTAGTCACAAGGGTATCTCAATATTCAACTCTATCATATTTTTGAGACAAAAAGTAAAGATGTTACATAAAAATCAGCTTTTTAGTTATTCTTAATGAGCACTGTTATAAAATATATTTTGGCTTTATCATATAGTAGATAATCACATCAGATATCATAACACCAAATTCTGGTTTTAAATGAACTAGCAGGTTTTCTTTTACGTATTAACTACATTTTCTAAAATACTCTAGTGATTGATAATTACAAATTTCAAAGTTTTATACATTTTTCAGTATATAATTGTTTTCTAAGATTCTCAAATAAAAAAAAAACTTACCAAACCTTGTAATACTGTCTGTATGCACTTGTCTGGCTTCTTATCTGAATTGTGGCACTTGTCAACAGCTCTAGCAAAGAAACCCACAGCTCTAAAAGAAACCATGTTTTACTAACACATGAACTGAATAAAAAACACAAAATAGTTTTCTAAGGTAAATATCATAACCCATAAAGCAAAGAAACATTCATTTAATCATTCACAACAATAATTAAAAACATTATTAATGTGACACTATTATTGTACATAAATGTTGCATTGTTTTTTTCTCCCCACTTACTGGTGCTTTTGAGGTTGCTACTTCAAGTTCAAAGGTGATGGGTTAAATGTAGCCAGTTTATTTACACATCTTAAGAAATGCTTTCAATTTTTTTTCACATGTATATACCATACTGACCTGATTATAGGGCTAAAATGTAAAAAGTATACACCTACTAGGTCAAATAAAAAAAAAGATGAAAAACAAAAATTATTGTGGTCTCTCTTTAAGCAATGCAAGCAGACTGCTATCATGTGGTGTAGCTTGATAATTTGTTTACCCTGAGCTCTTACGAGATGATTTATTCCTTTGTTATGCTATTAGGCATAGTTCAAAGAACTATAAAACAATAAAATTAAAGCAGTTGTGAAAAGGTTAGAGACTTGAAGCTGTTATGATAAATAATTATAAGTGTGTGTTGTTCATTCTATAAAAGAACAGGTACTTTCTATTTTATTTAATTTTTCAACTTTTCATTAGATTGATGATTTTACTTGTTAGTGTTAGGGTAGAGAAGGTAAAGTTTAAAAAACCAACAACTTAATATTCATTTAGGAGGTTCTAAAAGTTCTGAAAATGAAATATGAAAAAAATTATTTTTATTCTTAACATTAACATCTTCTTTCACTAAGATTGACTCATTTCAGGCTTTACAAATTCATAGACAAAATTTTAGTTTAATACTAAGACCTGTTTTTGAGCACAATATACTCAATATTTAATAAGAGCTTGCCAAATGTCATCAAAGATAACCTTCATATACTCAGAAAACTAGTATGTATAGTTTCATGGTTATATGGTTGTTACTTGGTTGGTCAAATTGGTATAGGGTTAAGAAATACATATCGACATTAGCCATTAACTAATAAAATTTGAAAAAAAAAATTAAATTATTTTTTGTATACACATGACTGTCACCAGACAAGAAAATACAAATTTTTTAGTCATAAGACATGGATCTGTTCACTTCTGCTAATCAACATATTATCCAATTTAACCTCAAACACAATAAGAATAATTACTAATTTGTAAAGCATAATTTCCTGATATCTCTGGTACTTTTTAAATCCAACAATAAAACTTCATTGCAGGCTCTTTGTTTTTTTGTCCCTTTGTTTTTTACTTATGATTTCAAGCTTTGTATTAACATCTTCACAATTTGAACTTCCTACTGGATTGTACATTACACAGCACTAAAGGAAACCAAGTTATATGATTATACTGCATCTTTGTTACAAGTTTACTCTTCTGATAACATATGTATACAATTTTCACAATTTTTGAATGAACTGTTCATAAAGAAAGCATTATTTTCCAAACTCAGAAGAAAATACAAAATTGTGCACTAACTAATATGTGTTTAACCATTTCCCTAAATCACTAACTGGAAAAAAGAGCATTAAGATTTGCTGAACCTTGTACAAAAAACAAATTAACTGCAGGTCATGAACTATAAGTTTCACTACAATACAAGATTATATGGAAATAATGCTCCCTTTCAGTGCTCCAGCTGAATTTACCTTTGATTTCTATATTTTCAATGGTCATTTTTGTATCTGGTACCAAGAGGTGTAAAAGTCCACCAGCTGATACTACCATTTCTATTCACCCAACTCGTGATTTCATTTAAAATCCAATTACATATTTAATGATTAGAATTCACAAAAATGCTACATGTTGTAACATTCTTTTTAAGTTATTAAGTAGTCTGTGCAATTTATATTTTGTAAGACTGGTATTCATGCCTATTAGCAATGGTGCTAGTACAACTTTTTTTTTCTTTTTCTTACAACTAAGCTGATACCATTTGCTACAGAAGCTGTTAGGCAGCATTCTGTCACTAACAGTGAGGGATCAGAATATGTTACTATGATAAGCCTCTTCAGGGAAATAATGTGGTACATTATCTTTCCAACTCATCTTTCTAAAAAATATTCAGGATATTGTACTAGATAGGTATCTTACTCTTAAGGAAAACAGGAATCCCTCACTGTTGTTTAATTACTTAAAATCAAATACTCAAGAACAAAATCAGGAATATTTGGTTATATTCACAGCCTTATGAAGCACTAAAAATAAGATACTAGACAATGTCAAATTTGATAAGTCCATTGATGTATGTTCACAAGTGTAAACAAATTCATAAGAATATATACCATCTACTTTTATTGATAAGTTTTAATTATTTTAAGGTTTATTAATTTACTGTGATTATTCTACAAAGCACTAATTTTCACTTTTATCTTTTATTATAAAGATTATTTTCCATTGTTAACTTAGTTTAGTGATTTAAGTGCATCTTTAACTAGTGAAACTTGAGAGTTTAAACAGTATTGGTTAGAATATCTACTATACCTGCTTTTAACTTTTATTATTTCTAATTTAATATTTATTGTTTTATTACAATGATTATTATGCATTCTTAGTGTGATGTATGGGTTATGACAAGACTAAACCTCCTAGGATAGCTAAATCTTTTGAAATATTATTGGTATTATGGCCAAAATTACCATTAACAAGGAAACCCAACTGAGAAAACAGTGCATTACAATTATTAAAAAGAAAGTAGTGTAAACATGCATATAATTAGTTATGCTCATTATTAAGTATATATCTTAATTTTTGATCAGTGAAGATACCTTTCTTAGATCAGAAGTATTAATCTTCCATTAAAGATACCTCACTTACATGTAGAGTTGCATGGGATCAAAATCCCAGTTTTTAATTATTCAATTATCTTTTTTTATATATGATCACTGAAATTTCAATTCCTATGATACAAAATTTATATTAGTCTAAACTATTTTTATTCTAGAAATGGCACTAAAATGTAATTATTCTTATTTAAATACAAAGCATCTTTATTTATATATTTATATACACTGTCCTAAAGTGTTTTAAATAAGGCTCAACTGGATAGAAATGATTTATTATAAATTACAATTAAGAAATAAAACTCAATTGGATAAGTACATACTTTATATATTTGCTTAGAAACTTAGGAATCTATTGTTCAATATTTCCAGCTGTGCAAGCAAATAATGGATGCCAAAATTGATTAAATAGTAGCTACCTTTATTATAATTACTGTTTTTAACCAGAGTTAATACATTTCTTCAGCCACAGCTACTAATTTCCAATTCTATTTAACTCTTTTAACCACTCTAGTTTACTTTTTATCATGGATTCTTGCTTGATTTTTCAAAGATGACTGATGTTGATACCCTAGAGATCCTTTCTTCTGATTGGATAGTAATACAAACTTCAAAATTGCAAATTAAATCATGTTTAAACCTTGTACCAATTAATATCTCATGAGATTTTAAGTTAAACTGTATGCTTTAGTTGGTAATGTACAAATGAAGTAATACCACAATGCCCTTAGTCATAGTAACTGATAATTGTGGCAATCCCCCTCATTTGGAATTTACCAGTTAGACCAACAGTCACTGATAATAGCCAAAAATGTTTATAATATGTTTCTGCTGGTGCTTTTAGTTTCTGTAGCTAAAAATATTCTATAATTGAATTTTAACCATAAAGATTACTGTAATTAAACTGACATCAGCTCTTACAATACAACTGTCCAAGCACCAAAGTTGAAGCATTTGAAATTAAACAAAAAGAAGATACGTTTTCTAGATACACATATCTGAAATCAGTGTGAATACTCTGTATTTAGCCTAAACAGCATTGTTAAAGTTCTTTAGAATTTGTAAAGGGGAAGTGTGTTTTTTTGTTGTTTTTTTACAAATATTAAGACCTGGCCAATTAAAATAATCTAGCATAATTGAAAATAACTTTTTTTTTTAAATGGATAAGTAGAATATGAAGATACAGTTTTAGTATTTATGGACAGAAACCATGTAAAGATATACTCATTAATGTAATAAATAAAAGAAATAAAGTAAAAATTAAAAAATGCTAACCTTGCGACAGAAAAATACTGGTCCAACTGTTGATCAGTTAAATCACTATTAGGTTTCCACTTCAGAGTCTCCAAGTTTTCTAAGTGTCTACCATCAGACTCTCCTTGATAATTACAAAATCATATAAGCATATACAAGTTTCTCTGGTAATTTAACAATGTTCAATAAAAGCTGTCATGTACTTCATTCAGGATATTTCAAATTAATCATACACTTAGGTATAAACACTGAAAAACAAACAAACCTCAGTCATGAAGTTTCTAAAGACTAATAGAACTATTAACTTTTTTTAATTTACATAAACAGAGATGCCAACTATTTCATATGACTGAGCATAATGATTGTAGACAGAGCCCTTTATCATTTGCAGCTACTAGACCTGACCAATGTCTCTAAGCTGTTTATTATTATTATTATTATTATTATAACTATTATTATTTATTACTGCTAGAGATTGCTCATTTATGACTGTGTTTTGCATATTTAATAAATAAATTAAAAATTATTCTTTTGAAATTATGTCTTTATTTAGTTTAGAGTAACAAACATACTGGTAAAACAACATTGAACATGCATGTCGTTATCTGCATCGTTTTTGTCTTCGCTTCAGCCTTTTGTTGGTGAAATGCTGATTTTGTATGTCTGGAACAATTGTTTATCCCACCATGTGCCACAGAAAAATCAATGTGACAAACTGTACAAAACAGATGACTGTCACTGACTTTTGGTGCAATGACCAGATATGTTGCACTGTACTCTTTCCTAAATTTTTGATTCATAGTTTTAGTCCTTTTAGATTTGCCAGAAACAAGACAATTTGGTGAATGAGGCCTCTTTTTTTCTCCATCTTGTGAATGATCGCATTGGTGTTTCTATGCCACTTAGAAAACGAGAAATAGCCATCTACATGAGCGCTGATTGGCTGATAAGCACTGATGACCTGAATATGGATCCCCCATATACCCAGTATGAAGAAGCACCGCAGTCAAACTATTGGTACACATCGGAGATACAAATATTTTTTATTATTTCAAGCACAAACATGATTATCACAAGTAGCCATCTGGACTGTGATTATGTATTATCAAAATTTATTTGTATCTCACAAGAAATTTTCTTTTCACCCCTTTCAAGCTCTAGGAGAACAATTTATCACTTTATTGTATAGGCCTTCATAATATATAATAATTTGGGAGTTGCAACAAGTTGTAATATTTGTCTGTATGAGTGTATGGTCCTAATGTATACACCAAAATCGTAATGATTAGCATCTCTGTCATCTCATAAGTGACAATGATTTGAGAATGTTTGGTCAACAAGTAAAACAAGTAAGTTTGGTAAAACAGAACAAAGTTTGATTTTTGAATTAAAAACATAAACAGCAAAAAATCCAATTTTTACATCTAATATGTGGCAGTAAGAGAAAAACTAAGTAATACAAGTTATAAAGGACTTTCTGAAGCATAATTGCAATTATCATAACTCATAAGGAAGATTAACATGTGAATTCAAAAACCACTATTAATCACCTGAAGTTAGTCTTTCCAGTCCTGGCTTCAAGTTATTTGATGTCATGGCCATTTTCAGAAAGTAAAGTAATAAAGTTCAACCTGTTCAGTGCCGTAGACGAGATAACTCGTCCAAGCCGATCGGTAACACAGTGCCACAGACGAGTTATTGTTTCATGTTTTGTACATATTTCTTCATTTTGTGTACTACTAGGAGTTTGGCTTTTTGGAAAAAACAGTATTTGTTGCTTATTTCCTTTGTTTTAAAAATTACTCAATTTTGCTGAAAAAAACCCAGCATAGAAGCTGCCTTAGCAGCTGAAATACTTGGTAGTCAACAGGTTAAAAAGACTTGTAGCAAAATTGTAATTATTATAACTCACAAGGATAACTAACAGATAGTTCAAACAGCAGTGTTAGTCACCTGAAGTTGGCCTTTCCAGTCCTGGTTTCTAGTTATTTGATGTTATGGCCATTTTCTAATATCAATTTGAACTAGAGGTACTTTGATTTTCAAAAGGGAATCAAATTAAAAAAGGTCTGATGTATAAATTAAAAAATTTAAACAACATAAAAAAGATTAATGGCCTTTAAAAAACTAGAAACATTTCTAAGGACAGTGTCACCATCACCTATAACATTATCTTACATTACACATAAACCTTGGGAGAGAACATGTTTAAAATGGTGTTGTTATTGAGAGCCGTAACAACAGCAAGACAGTAAAATGTGGCTTATCGCAACCTGAGTGTAACACAGACAATACACTGGTGCATCAGTCCCAGATAACAATCAGTTAAAAACTGTCACTACTGAGTAGTCTAGGGAGAACAACTCCCTCTTTCAGATCCTAAGAGAAGCAAGATGGCCAAATTCCAATAGAGTGTTTTATATGGAAAAGCTTGATTTCACATTGCTCACTTCAAGTTGACTGCCAACTGGCAAGGAGGTGAGCCTTGAATACAGGACTATAGTCCAAGTATGGAACAGGCACAGCAATGATAGTGCCAGAGCAGACAGACTTAGCTAGGGTGTAGGCAAGCTCATTCCCAGAAATGCCAATGTGGCCTGGTATCCAGAAGAACTGGATAGAAACAGAAAATTAAAGAGAAACAGGCCAGTCAATTTTGAATATCAGCGAGAACTGGGTGAGGACTAACAAGTGATTCCACTGTCAGTAGAGAACTAATAGATTTATTATAAATAGTGCAATTCAAGTACAAATTAGCTTCTATGTGATACAAGGCAAGAGAAATGGCACATAATTCAGCAGTGAACACAGAAACTGTAAATGGGATTCTGTGCTTAACCACTGAACCACAATATACCATGGCAGAGCCCACAGAGTCACCTAATTTTGAACCATCCATATATATAGGAATGGAAGGATGGTTCAAAAGATGTTCTGCAAATAACAGATGGTACTTCCAATCTAATTTTTCAGATGACTTAAAGAATGGTCACATTTGGGGATTGTAATAAGCCATGGTGGGATGGGCTGACCAGTGGATACAGCAAAGTCATGCAAGGTCAGACCCAATTCATCCAACTGAAAGAAAAACATCCCCAGGTAGGATGCTGTGGTAAGGAAAGTTTTGAAGCATACAGTAAAGACAATTACAAACAGCAGAAGTGTAGAGGAGGTTCATGAGACTCTGTGTACAAGCTCTGGACTGGGGAAGTGTGGAAAGCCCTGGTCCAGAGCCAAAGTCCCTGATGATGAATGGAGTCCAGCATCTTCGAGGCCAAGGTCCTGGCAGAGCCACAGACCAGAGACTCGTTGTCTAGTTCCAATTGAATAAGAACATGATATATCTTTAGCATAGTGGTGGAAGAGAGAACATCCAATGCTAGTACTTGGTTGACCTTAGCCCAAGTGGACTACCGACTGATCCAAGAGGAGCCATCCCAAGGTTGCCCGCCTACAGGAATTCAAGGCCAAAGTGGTGCATTAGGGTTGGACCCCTCAACCACCAGGATACTCTCCTCCTCTTCACATATGGAAAACACATGGGTGGATGTTTAGATTCCAGAGGTGGTAACTTGAAAGAACAAAACCTTCTCTGAGAGGTCCTCTCACTACATACAGGAATCCACACCGAGGGGGAAGAAAATTGGAAAAGAGGTGTGTGAAAGTTATCTCAGTAAAGCTGACAGGGTAATGATGTAAAGCCTCTAAAAGAAAGTAATCAGGAACAAATGAAGTAAAGAAACTGAGAAATAAAGACAAAATTACAGAAAGTGAGAGAGAAAAAGAAAGAAAAAAGGGAGATTCTGAAACTAAAAGAAAATGAAGTGTTGAAGGGTCAAGCAACAAAGAAGCATAAGATTCAGCAAAAATCTGGAGAAAGAGAAAAGACAAATATTTGCCTATATAATTCATGTAGTAAAGGATGAAGATGGAATTATCTATCTTTGTAAGGAAGAGGTAACTTGAGGTAAAAGCAGACATGGATACAACAGTGGTGAAACTTATTGAAAGATGATGCACAGTTAATTGCAGAAGCAAAAGGCCTGGAGTTTCAGATTCAAAATTAATATAGAACCAATTACCTAGTAGTTCACAAGTAGTAATATCACCGATTGTCAGAATGCCTCCACTCACTGTTATTAATATTAGCTGATGTTGAGAAGTGTCAGAACCTTGAGAGATGTCAAAAGTTATGATTGATCCAAAACATTAGTTTGGTATATGTTGATATTGCATAGGCCTTCGTGATTGGCCTGATGATGATGAACATAATGAAACCATATGCCGGTTTAAAACAACTGAAAATGTTACTGTAGAAGAAACCTTATCACAGACACTGAAACAGTTGCCTCAAAATTACACGTAAAACTAATAAAAAGGATGGTAATTAAAATCAAAGTTCTAACTGAAATATTTAAAATTTGGAACACTCCTTTCTCACAATCAAAACTAAAGAAAGACAAATTACAATAAAAATGTTAATGAAATCTAAAATAAGTTCAAGAATGCCTTTAATTTCTATTAAAAACATATCTGAACAAAGTTGTGGCAAGAAAAGAACAAGCTTCTGTCCAAATGATAGTACTGGTGAGGGTTATTGTACATAGAGTATGTGTCTAATGATGATTACATCACAGGCTGTAACAGCAGACTTTAATATACATGGGGGTGGATGCTTCATTCTAGGTTTGTGGCGTGTGCAAATATCTGAAAGCAGTGAGAAAAGGTAACAGTGCTTTGTTTTGCAGAGATGTGAATAAACATTTCTGACTTTTGTTCTAAAATAGCTGAACTGGTAAAAAAATATCAAAATTATTTTTTGTTGTAAATAATTATCACCAATTTCCATATTACAATACAAGAGATTGTTACACCCTATTCATAGCTTTTTTTTTTAAGTATGCAAAACCTCAGTACATGATGTGAATGTTTTAAAAATGTTTAATATATTTACAACCTACAATATTATGCTTTATTTAATTTCATGGATAGTACTGTAAATGTCAAATCTTTTATTTCAGTGAATATGCTTGAACATGTTTGAAATGTGATACTATAATAAATAAAACACTAAATTTTCTGCAGGAACATGCAGACAACTAGCAAGTTAGAAATACATTGGTATGTACAAGAAAATTACCATTAACTAATTATCACACACACAAAAATATACACATGTATATAAACGGTTCATTTTTATCCTTACTCTTAAACCACAGGTTTTGGATTAGTTTTAAAATTATTTTAGTGTATTGTTTAAAAAAAAAATTAGAGCTTCATAAGTTAATTCCTTCAGCCAGGTCTGGTTTACCAACCTATCCACTGAGGCAGTAGTTTGTTTGTACAAATAATAAGATTTTTATTGTTAAAATTCAATTACAGTTTACCTGGTTTTAAAAGTGGAGGAACTATAGCTTGATATTTGTGCCCTACACGAATTCTATTTCTGTTTTTGCTTTTGGATTCATCTTCCCAGTAAGAATCAAAATCAGCATCTGTAAAACAAGACACAGTATCCAGGTGTACGTGTGTTTTCTCAGGAAAATTAAGAAATCTGTATAAAGAAATAAGACATTAGGGATTATTTTTTTTGTTTTGTTTTATTCCAACTAATTTAACTTTGAATCCTATGTTCATTATTATAATCATACTGATTTTTTATTTAAAATTGAAAAAAAGCATTAAAAACACGAGCAATTATTTTACATTTTATGCAAAGTTATATAATATCACTTAAGCATCAAAAGAATAAGTGAAGAAACTGTTAGGTATGAATTTACACAAACTACTATTTTTTCCTTAATACTATAATCCAACTATTTCAGCCAGTAATTTGCTAATTAATATGAGGTTATAAAGCTTTATGAAATAATATATGAAGAAGTTGACAGACGGCCATTTACTTTTACACGTAGCTTTTTACAATCATATAGAGTGAACCTAATCAACAAAGTGCTACCAAAGTTAAAGTTAACAAACTAAGCCCCAGTTAAATAAATAATTCCAGAAGTATATGAATGGAAAGAACATGTAAAAAACAAGTCTTATCTGAGCTTCCAAACTTTTTCTTTTTTTTGCTTGTTGCCTATCCAACATATAAAACAATTTTGATTTTAAGATGAAAAATACTTTTATGCATTCAGAAAATTTTCAAATTTCACATGCAAAATATTTTTAAATGTCCAGATATTTTTCAAAATTTTAAAGAAAAATAATATTATACATTTACATATATTTCATCTGTTATTCTTCCTAATGAATGAATCTCTGTACTAGATTGGCAGATTTGACTTATCTTGTAACCACCACAAGAGATTAAGAAGTAAATATAAAAAATTGTATTGTAAAGCAATTAAAAAAACTGTAAATTCATATACATATGCCAAATGAAAAAAAGAAAGAATTATGTTCTCATTTTCTGGAGAGAGGGAGCAAGTGATCAACATATTGGTTAAATTTCTGCTATAAGGTTTTATATATAGTTTGGCTAGCTTTCACTAGGATTCTCTTGTATTACAAAGGTATTTTGATCAATTGATGAACTGGGTAAATAAACAGCACAGCTTTAATTATGTTAAGTGTAAAGTAATGTATGTGGGCTACACCTGTTTAAGCTATAATAACAACCTTGACAGAATTCAATTCAACAGCATTATGCATAAAAATGATCTTGATTTTTTGACCAGGTAGCATGTTTGTTGCCAATGGGATAGCAAATAAGATGTTGTGTTGAACCTACAACAATACTCCATATAATTTAAAGCTTACAGTGTACTGGGTTCACTCTTGAGCTCAATACTTTAAGAAGAAACATCATGTTGTTGAAAAGAGTTCAAAGGACAGCTACAAGGATGATTCCTGAAATGGAGGAGTCATCAGTTGAGGGCAGGTTAAGGTCCTTAAAATGGTTTTCTCTTCAAGAAAAGAATGGTTAGAGACAATCTCATTAAAGTATTACAAATTATGGAGTGTAGACAGGACTGATGCATCATCTACCATGCTTAATGGTAAAAGTGGTATGGTTAAGAAACATAGATTTAAGATTTAGCATGATCACCTACAAATCAGACAATTTAGATTTTGAACAGTTGTCTGTCATAGAATAGGCTGCTTCTGACATGGTAACACCAGAATATTGGTAGAGTTCAACAGAAAGCTTAATAAGTATTTGGAGAGTCATAACTGTATTTACAGCTATGTTTACATGAAGATAACAACAGCCTTTCATCAAGGCCTTTGACTACCTCAAAACAGTATACTTGAATAACACAAGTGATGTATGTTCAGACAATGGTGAATGAGCATACTGAGTATTTCTACAAATACCACTCACACAATATTATCTATCCTCAAATTATAAATAATTTGATAAAAAATAACAGTCTCAAAATTTTTATATTAAAAATTGAAGTTGAAGAATTTCACCCATTACTTGTACTAGGTTAACAAGTATAATATGTTTGGGTTAACCATCAATAATTGTACAACTACAAAAGATTCAGGGAGGTTTGTTTCCGTAGTTTTTTGTTATTTTTCATACAAATATTAATTTATTAATTCAACTTAAATAACTTGTAACAATAACATGTAAAGTAAGTTCTTCTAATTATACAGTGTGGAGAAAAAAGTTAACTTTGAATCTCTCTTTACACCTTACATATTCTAAGGCCTCTCGTAGTACAGTTTTAGTTTCAATGCTTTTGTAAAGTCTTTTTACTTTTAGGACGATAAGCGTAGCTTACCAGTAACGTTAAATTCTTCCATCAAAATTTAAATATTGGAGCAGTGGATGTTGTGTCGGAGGGAACCTCGTTTGCTGTAAATGTAATTATCCACTTTGAAACATGCCATATAAACTGTTCTTTGGTTTTTATAAAATACAGTAACTCTATAAAAACGAAAAGGTCTTACAAACGATTATTGTAACTTTTTACAATCATAACACAAATAAAATAATTAATTCATCTAACATCACAACAACATGCACGAGTTAAATCTCACGTAGACGGGGTGAGGCTTTAAATGTTTCACATTTTACGTGCATGGTGGCGTTTCGTTCTGATGCTGTTTCATTGACCTCATGCCGTCTTAGATAATATCAATTATGCTAAAATTCAGATATTCAAATACTTATTCAGTTACAGTAAAACAGGGTAGCTGAAATACTTTTGTTAACTAATCTCCTTTATTAAAGAAAAATATAACTTTTATAATATAATTGAACATAACCGTATATTGACATTTTCACGGAGAATGTAATGAAACCAGCAGTATCGCTTTCGTCTTCTTGTTTATATCTTTCATGCTGCAAGTAAACCGTATTTTCAATGTTGTAGTTTAGACGTTGGCTAAACAGCACGATGTTAAGTTCTAGTAAATTCATCTAAAATCTGTATGAGTACATAATTGTAAGCAAGCATTAAAAGTCAAAAAGTGTCAGTCAGACAAGTATTCATTGAAAAGTTCTTAGTACTGATATAGAACTTAATGCGTGATATTGAGTTGTTGTTGATCGAGAAAAGTTTGTTATCAGTGGAATAAATTTCCGTTGAAACTGGGGACGTCATTTGTAAACATAGACTTACAAATAACAGTAGTGTGCCACAAACGTTAACGAAGAAAATGACCTAATTCATTAATGTTACTTGATTTGGTTTAGTTTGTTTTGAATTTCGAGCAAAGCTACACGAGGGCTTTCTCCGCTGGCCGTCCATAATTTAGCAGTTTAAGACTAAAGGGAAGGCAGCTAGTCATCACCACCCACCGCCAACTGTTGGGCTACTCTTTTACCAACGAAGAGTGGGATTGACTGTTACATAATGACGCTACCACGGCTGAAAGGACGAGCATGTTTGAATTGAACTTCGCAATTATTTTCACCAAATTATTTAAAAGAACCTGGCCAACAATTGAATATGTTTCGAAAAAATGCTGAAAATCGGTTTTTGATACCCTGGTGAGTACAGCACAGAGAAGCTATTGTGTATCTCTGTGCTTAACAAAAAAAAGAAGCAAATACAAAACACGCTTCTTTGTTAACATCAGGGCCCAGTATGGCCAGGTGGGTTAAGGCGTTCGACTCATAATCTGAGGGTCGAGGGTTCGAATCCCCGTCACACTAAACATGCTCACCCTTTCAGCCATGGGGGCGTTATAATGTGACGGTCAATCCCACTCTTCGTTGGTAAAAGAGTAGCCCAACAGTTGGCAGTGGGTGGTGATGACTAGCTGCCTTCCCTCTAGTCTTACACTACTAAATTAGGGACGGCTAGCGCAGATAGCTCTCGAGTAGCTTTGCGCGAAATTGAAAAACAAAAACAAAACATCAGAATTTACATGTACAAAAATTATAATACAATATTTTATCCAAATAGCATTTCAAATTATTTAAACATTAAATAACATTCATTCATCGGAAAAGCCTCAATATACTTAAATAATAAGAGTCCATAAAAGGTATTTTTGGTTCTAAAGAACAATAAACAAAGTGCTGAAAAGGGAAATAGAAACTGTGCTTTGGGTAGTCTCAGTATAACCCTACATCCCAGTAGGTAAATATGAATATTTCTATTATGTATTTGTCGATAAAGGTGCGTATGAGTATTGTATCGATTTCCGCTAAAATTCAGTCATTTACACTCATATGGAGTCAACTTTAACACCGAGTACATGCTTGAATTACCAAAAGATTCATACAATATATGCAGGATGCTGCGACAAAGGACATATTATACATATATAAAAACAAATGTGGAACATACATGAGCTTATAACACCCAGTTGTTTCTTTGTTGTTTTCCAAAAGATAGTAACTACTTTATCCATGGGATATTACTGCACCTTCACACATTGTGTAGGAAAGGTAGTCAACATCAGTGTCCTTTATTGGCTGAAATAAAGATATTTAGAGATTACAGCCTTTGTATCTTGTACGAGAATGATCGGGAATGTTTGTCGCTAATGAGTAAAACCAATATTTCCTGTTTGGTGCAGAACATCAATTTTAGTGAGAATAAAAGAGGTTATACTTGGTTTGAGATGCGAGTCAATTGATAAAAAGACATCCTTTGGGAATGTAGTTGTTGATTGATTCATTGACCCAGTAGAAAGGCAGTTGTCTAGTGTTTATGTGAGTATACGCACTGTTTTTGTTCAGCATATTGAAAGAAGATTGTTTTACAATACATGTCCAGCCTATTTATTTTATCTGCTTAAACTCAGTCACAGTTAAATTCAGCTTATCCTGAGAATACTACAGAGTAGAGAGTAGACATTTTATTGCTGTGGCCACAGGATTTATTGCAGAGGTTTCTGACTTTTTAAAGTGCATATTAGCCCTTGTTTGATTTACTGTGAATACAGATTTACAGATATACTTTGAATTACAACAGCTCACTCTCAAAATAAAATTGCTCAAAACTAGTAAGAAGAGTTTGCTGCAATAGATAGATGGTTGTATGAGAGAGGTGTAAAATCTAGAAGACGTTCTTTCCTGGATATAGGATTTCACTGATACCATGAAGGTTCCTGAAAATGACCATCTTCTAGCTATAGACTCCAAACAACTAACCAGTACTATACACCTAGACTCAGGGGTCACCAAATTTTTTTCACAGGGGGCCAGATTACTTGGAGAATGAGAAGCGCGGGCCGCATGATCATTATGTTTAATACTCATAAGCTAGAACGAGAACTTTCTGTAAAAGACTTAACACAATGTTTAGGATGCCAAATCAGCCATGTGGGAGTAGCATGCAATACACACATATAATAAAAAACAAACAGAAATACAACCAACATTTTTATTTACCAAAAGGTTATCAAAGTAGGTGACATGAGCAAAAACAATTATCACATCGCACATAGTGAGTACATATTTGAATTTCACTAAGTCGCAAAAAAGTTAGTGAGATTTATGAAATTAGCGTTTGGCTTTCAAAATATCTTCAATGTTCGGTTTTGAATTGCTGCATCCAATCATTAGAATTGCTTTTAAGTATTCATCAGTCACCCTTGATTGATGTACTGACTTCACATACTTCATTTTTGAAAATGCTTGTTCACAGACATAAGTTGTTCTGAACATTGATGCCATACTAAATGCGAACTGCTTCAGCTTTGGAAAATCACCTTCAAGTATGTAGCTGTAAAATTCAATAAGTTGCCTCTCTCTCTGTTTTGTTTTCAACAAGTCATTTCCTTGCAAATCGATGACCTCCAGCTGAAGTTCCACTGGCACGTCATCAATGACACAATCAAAAGGATTCTGAGAAAGGAGAATGTCACTTTCGATTCTGTCGAGATCCGAAAATCTCTTTAAAATGTTATTTAAATCACCAGTAATCTTTTCTTGAAACTCCAGGTTGACATCTTCTGTGATTCCAGCATAAAACTTATTGAAACACTGAAAATGAGAGAGGTTTCCTCCTTCCAAATGTGCTTCAAACAATGACAGCTTTCTCCGAAATCCTTTAATGATTCTATAGAGATCACAGGCAAGGTTATTCTTCCCTTGAAGTTTAAAGTTCAATTCATTCATGTGGGATGTGATGTCAACCAAAAATGACAACTTTGAAAACCAGGTTGGATCCTACAGAAGTGGATCGGCTATATATTTCTCGATATCATAGCGCCTTGTGTTTCCCAGCTTAAAGCGACCATCGGTATGATTTATTTTATGACAGTCGGACATTTGATGATATGTCACTTTTTATTTCCAAGCGGCTAGCTGCTGGCGGGCCGGACAAAATGACCTCGAGGGCCATATCCAGTCCGCGGGGCGTTGTTTGGTGACCCCTGACCTAGACTGATAGATTGAACTATGTCCTTGAGGATCTATCTTGCCAAAAAGAAAATGAGAGCAACTGAGAATCACTGAAGTGTAATGAAACATGACAAGCCTGGAATCACCTGGAGAGGTCTCTATAGGACTCTCAAGCTAGTTCCAGCAATGGTACCAAAGTTCCAGTTTTAGTAACGAACACCTACCAGCTGAAAAGAACTAGAATTGCCACTGAAGAATGATCTCTGACAGTTAGAGTTGTTGCCATGGCAATTACCAATAAGGACCAGAAATCATGGGGCAGTGAATCTTGCTGAGATGGAAGGTATCTTGCGATGTTGACCATGTTTCATAATGTTTTCTGTCCCCCATTAGAACAGCTATAGTCTGCGAACTCACGCCGCTAGAAACTTGGTTTTGATACTCGTAGTGGATCCAGCTCAGCTGGCCAATTGTGCAGCTTTGTCATGTTTAATTCTAAAGAAAAAACACATAATGTTTTCTATGGTCATGTAGGGTTGTATGAGGACCAATTATTTTTCCAAATGACAGAGTTTCTGAGGATGTCCATCACTCTGCACCTGCAAGAGAGAGGCTTCATTCTGCACTATAGGCCTCTGTGAATGAAACCAAGCAGATTTTACCTTCAACAATTAAAGGTGTGAGAAAATAAAACACGGTTCATTACTTGAAGCACTTCAATAAACTGCTTGAAATGGCTGGACTCTAGTGCAAGCAGTTTAAGCAGTAAGGGATAGATGTTTGATAAATTTGTCAGATGAAAACACAAAATCCCAAACTGGGTCTCACCATTGTCTTGGGAGAGAACAGCAGACTACTTGAACTGGCCTACTCGTGAAGCTTCTAGATTAAGAGCAATTGAAGCAGTGAGATACTGTTTTATTACCGATTTGACCTTGTGAAAAGTTAGTGTGAGTCTGACTACTTATGTGGATGAATTGCACTGACTCCTCGGCAAGATGAACAGGTTGAAAACATTTCACCTCTTATTTCTGGTTTTCTAGAAACGCGTAATATGTTTTACCCAAACTAAATCACTTCATTATGTTTTTAAGTCGTTGTTTGCTAACTAATTATATATGATGGTATATTGATTTTGAGATTAACCCGTGTTTTAAGAGCTATTGAGTAAAGTTTCATTAAATGGGATAACCACAGAAAATCTGATTTTTGGTCACAATTTGGACAATGGTTTGGTCGAGAAGAGAATGGCTGAAAGAACATAAAAACTCTTACTTTTTAAAATATTGAATAGTATTAGCTAATAGGATGTATGGACTACACTTTGTAACTGTTACTTAATTACTGAAAATTGGAAGAGTCAGTCAGGTGATTGAAAAGCAGTGAGTATAAGAGTGTTATTACCTCTGCTTTCCGAGCTAGTGAGTAAAGTTTGTGATGCAAAATATCATATGACATATATGAACATAACATAAAGTCATTCATGAGTATTGTATAGCATTATCAAATCAATTACATAAAGAATATAAGAGTTAGCAACAATAATGTTTAGACAAAGGATTTGATCTTGATGTTAAAACTGTTCAATGTGAACATTGAAATATTTGGCAGGTAGGTAATTTTCATAGATGAGATAAATGTAACAAGAAGACCCACACTGCATCAGAGAGAAGACACAGTTTTACAGCATTAATGGATAAATTTTCAGGCTGTAAATATTCTAAGGGGAAGAGGAAAGTAACGTTCATGCAGTGTAAATTTTATAAATCATTGCAAAAATTAGTACTAAACTTTTAACTATTGGAAGATTCCTAAGAAAAGACAATAGAATCATTAATGTAAGCTGACAATCAAAGGTAATGGTTAGCATTACCCAACATGAGTCAGAATAAATATAGAGAAAACTGTTGCAGTCTTGAATCCATTGTTTCCTGAAACACTGGGCACTGTCTGTATGACAACCAGATGGTAGGAAGAAGAATGAGGCAAAATTGGAAAGTATATTATGTGCTTCTGTTGTCTCCCAGGAGAAACATGGCTACAGATAAGTTGTTAATCAGTGACTCACATAAGCTTTTGAATCAGGTAAATCTCAGGTTCTCTGAATATGTATTTTAAGGGTGAAACAATGCATGAGTACCTGGAATGCCCAGAGGAAGTTTATTTAACCAGCACTAGATGTAAAAGTTCATGGTCATAACCATAGATAACCTTCAATCTAAACATTTGGTGGAATTTTTTTATCCCTTAAATTGATTAATGTTTGGAGTCGAATTCGGCCTTTCAGTATTTAAGGTTAAGTTTTAGCCAAAATAAGTCTTCATTGACTGATTAATGGTACTTTTGCCTTGTTCCAGTGACAGTGTTTTTGAAGCCTTTTTTCCCTGCTGTATTATGGATCCTTCATTGCCTTACAAAATACATAAGATCTTCCACAATGCCTAGGTTTTTCTCTTCACTGAGGGTAATGATGAAGCTGTTGAACTACATACTCTGGGATCTCGACTGATATTCACAATGCAGAGATATGGATGAAGTTTCACTGTTTACTGATATACTGTATATGAAAGAGCACTGACACTGCCATTGGACTTGCCTTGTGAACACTAGGGGATGAGAAACTTTCACCAGCAATAGAGAATCCTGCTAAAATTAAACCTGACAACACTTCAATATCAGAGGATATAACATTGCTACCTCATCTTTATTAGAGGTTACAAGCCTTCAAACTCCGTACAGCTCTCCACATTGCTACTGCAAGCATCACTAAAGGAGAAGCCCCTGGCAGCTAATAGAAGTGGGGCTTGATGGTTAGATGTACCACTGGAAATTGCAGTGTCACTAACGAGTGATGAAACCAGTAATGATAACACCTCTGAAGATATCACTATGTTCCAAAACCAAAGAAAATTCTTCCAGAGCTTGGGTTCTCTAGAGGGTCAACAGTCTCGGAAATGTAGAAGCAAGATAGATACTTACAGAACACCAGTCGTTGGGATGATGATAAAATCCAAAGTATTCTATGATGTAACCGCTGTCATGCTGCCAATACATATGAGTTAGCCAACTCATGAATCTTTGATGCTTGGAATAAGTGAATAAGGGAGCCCCGACCTCGAAAGGAGTGTCTACCACCCTGAAAATGGAAATTTACACCGTAGCAACTGCCAAAGCTCCATTTGCAAAGTGGCCCATGGAGCAGGCCCCAAGAATACTAAGGGTGGAACTCCTATCTAAGACATCAAAAGGCTGTTACTAACTGACTCACGTTAAAGCTAATCCCAGTGCTGAAAAGATGCATCCAGAAGACAGTTACCAACTGATGGTCTTGAGTTCTCTATGCAAGAGGAGGATCAGCTGTGACAGAGATTAATCCCTCTACTACGATTTGGGAAACCATTGCACCATACATTGCAACTCAGATAACATTAAAAGTGCCCTAGCCAAAGCCAACAATGATCTTCATACCACAACAGTGACAGACTGCAAATCAATGAAGACCTTTGAGAATTTGCTGGTGGGTTGAAGTGAATGGGAGCAAACCTCTACAAACTCGGAGGTACGTTGTATATTTTATTTATTTATTTATCATTTTAATTTCAGTTGCATATTTTGTATATCTTTCTATTCTAATTCCATTCTTCCACTAACTTATCTTGATATATAAGGAAGTTTAGAGAACTTTAAGCCAATTAGTACTCAGTAGCATATTACATCATTGTAGCATGCAATAGATGCTTATTAGAATTGGTTTGTTCAACGTTTATAAACATAAGAATATTCTACTTAATGTGTATTGTTACGTAGCCAAATAATCAAATTGAATACCATACGGTTAAATATATATATTTTAACACATCTCACATTCAGCACAACTATGCAAGCAAATAGTTGTTATTGTGAGCTATTTTAGCTATGTAGATTTTGCTAAGTGCTCTAAATTGTACTTTTCATTGTTAAGCTAACACATCAATAATAGAACCAACTAACAGATAAACTTCAGGCCACCTGGTGAAGTATTTTACAGATCAATTACCTGTAATGGATTTACTGTTATATATTTATTTTAATATCTACGTTTGTTCCAGTTTAATGCACGTAATGTATATTATTGAGTGTGTATTGCGCAAGCTCTGCCTATTCTCTAAATATGTAGAAGATTTTCAAAAGTAAGAATCAACAATATGTTTTACGAAATCACTTGTGTATCTTCGAATATTGTTGAACTTTCAATAATCTCGCCAAATAAGTATAAAAGTTAGCCATTGTAACACGCGGAGTGACAGTAATAGAATATCGTTAATCGGCTACAATCAGTATACTATAAGCCTCGGAAGCTGTATTGGTGTCAAACACTTATTAATCGGAAAACTACAGATATTTGACCAGGAACGTTTATAGATTTCAGATATTGTGAACTTTAACCGTTTGATTTCAGAGAATTAACTTTGGACGTTAGTATTTCTACGAGGAAATTAGATACCTTTCTCGGTAAAAAGTAAACTTGCAAACCGCGTTAAGCCAAACAAAAATAGAACTAGCTAGCATTCCCGTTATGTGAAGTATATCTTTGAATCTACTCGGAATTAATTCGCTCGTCATAGACCTAGATCGTCGAAAAATTTTCTCAGTTCCAGACCAAACAGAATATTGTTTAAGAGTTTATAACATTTTAGTGTATAAGTAATTATTTGTAATAAGTACGTGCATTTGTAATAACCATAATTATAAATTGTACTGTTATTTTTATATTAAAATATATTTATGTCAAGAAAGAAAATTTTGTGTATCAATCTTGTTGGAAAATATAATAAATTTGATACATATTGAAATTCTATTAACTTCTAAATTAAAATTAAAATGTCCGGTTATTTGAAATCGTAATACGTAAAATAATAAATAGGAGTCTCGTCCGCGATAAATTCTAATATGTAACATATATTTCTCAGTTTTAAACAAAGGACCAGCTATACCCAGAATAAATCCCTACTATATATTTGTTTGTTTGTTTGTTTTGGAATTTCGCACAAAGCTACTCGAGGGCTATCTGTGCTTGCCGTCCCTAATTTTGTAGTGTAAGACTAGAGGGAAGGCAGCTAGTCATCACCACCCACTGCCAACTCTTGGGCTACTCTTTTACCAACGAAAAGTGGGATTGACCGTCACATTATAACGCCCCCCGGCTGGGAGGGCGGCATGTTTAGCGCGGCGAGGGCGAGCATGTTACGATTCGCGCGCGCGACGCGGGCGCGAACTACTTTCCCTTTCAAATATGCTTTCAGCTGTGGGGGCTTTATTATGTACAGTCAATCCCACTATTCGTTGGTAAAAGAGTTGACGGTGGGTAGTGATGACTAGTTACCTTCCTTCTAGTCTTAAACTGCTGAATTAGGGACGACTAGCGCAGATAGCTCTCGTGTAGCTTTGCACGAAATTAAAAACAAACCAAACCAAATCAAACTAGAACCTACAACTAATTTGACTTGCTTTTTCTCAGAGCTTTGTAAATAGTACATGTTCATGTAAGCTTTCAACTTCTTTATATGAATGTATCAAAACAACAACAACAAAAAACACGCACGAAAACAAGAAATCCTCACGCATATTTTTATTATAATAGAAACATTTAAATTTCTTGGAGCAATCACGAATTTAACGTTTTTCATAATAACATATGAACAAATTCGTCAATACTGGTGCTAATTTAGATTCCATAGAAAATCATTCTGTCTGATCTCATATATCTTGATTAAGCACCAAATATATGTGTTGTAGCTAATCCAGTATCTGTAAAAATACATTGTAAATTTTGTAGAGAAAAATGTACAATCTAGATATTTACCTTTTGGATTAGTTTGAGATACGTACATTATTTGCTAAATTTTGTAACATTTTTATGCCAGCTTGAAACTGTTTGCATTTGGCTAAATAGTAAAGATATATTTTAAAATATTAGAACATTTGTGGTAGGAGTAGCTTTTATATCTTTTCATAAATATAATAAAAATAGAAAACCAATTAATGTGAGTCAGGAAGAATTAGAAGCACTTAATCAGTTAAAGAGTTAAAAATATAATCATAAATAAACATGTTAAGAAAGTAGAATTGTACTATTCAATAAAACATAACACATTAATAAAGTTTAAGACATTTTAAAAGACGAAACTAAATACAAGATATTGGAGAAACATTCTACGAGAACAAGAGAAGATAATTAACAAAAGTGTTTATTGAATTTAAAGAACCAAGGGTTAATAAAATATAATTATCATAAATTACTAAGACCAACAGAATCACATGCAGGTATTTTATAATTACTACCTAAAGCACATAAGGCAAGATATCAAATAAGTACTGTTTTATTGATCATGTCACAATCGGGAATTATCGATTGCTAGTTGGCCAGGTGGTTAAGGCACTCGACTCGTAATTCGCGGATCGCGGATTCGAATTTCTGTCGCACCAAACATGCTCGTCCTTTCAGCCGTGAGGGCATTAAACTGTGAGGCCAATCTCACTATTTGTTGGTAAAAGAGTAGCCCAAGAGTTAGCGGTGGGTGGTGGTGATTAGCTGCCTTCCCTCTAGTCTTACACTGCTAAATTAGGGACGTCTAGCGCAGATAGCCCTCGTGTAGCTTTGTGCGAAATTCAAAACAAACAAACGATTGCCAGTTATTATAGCGCAGAATCAAGTCGATTATAACATTATTTTATATTGTTGATAGTTTAACATGAAAAACTGTAAAGACTACAAAGGATATACATTTAAGCATCATTAAATTTGAAATGGTTAAAGTTATCAATAAATGTGACATGCAAATAAAAAAAATAATCGCTTTTCTCTTTTTAGTTTTTCATTTGAACAAGTGAAAAATGAAAATTGGGAATGACATTGTGGCTAGCACACGATCGATTCACAACTTTATGTGATCCTTGTGAGAAGCAAATAAATTGTCGAGGTTCGTTGTCTAAAGCCATGATTTACTTCAGCCGTAAGTTTGATGAGTTTTGTTATCATTCTGCAGATTTTGAACTAAATCACGTTCTGATCCAAACGAAGTATTCCAGCCAAAGGTCAAATAAAGCTACAGATTTTGAATGTTTCTTTTGTACATCGGCGTGATTCTAAGTCTTCCATGTACTGTAATTTAGGCTAGACACACTTTCTATGCTGAGGAATATCACTGCATGTGGTGTAAAATCCTAATGAGCCCGTGACGCAAATAGTTTTGTTTCTCAAAGCATAAGTACTAACTCATTCGTACGTGAACTGTGTGTAACAATTTTAGTTGCATACTACGAGGGCTGTTCAAAAAATACGCGGACTGACGTCATAAAACAAAATGTACTTTATTTAGAAGTTACAGGTCTGGGACCCCTTCAAGGTACTCTCCTTCCCAACGCACACACTTATCCCAACACTGTTTCCACTTGTTGAAACAGTCCTGGTACGCTTCTTTTGTAATGTCCTCCAGCTCCTTCGTCGCATTTGCCTTAATCTCGGGAATCGTCTCAAATCTTCTTCCTTTCAAGGGTCTTTTGAGTTTGGGGAACAAGAAAACATCGCAAGGAGCAAGGTCAGGTGAGTAGGGGGGTGGGGAAGAACAGTGATCGAGTGTTTGGCCATAAACGCACGAGTTCTGAGGCACAAATTTCACAGCAAGTCGTTGCTCCTTCAGGTCATTCATTCTGAAATCCGCCAAACGAAAAAATCGCACTTCACTTAAAACCGCGTAGCTAATACACAAATAAAGATATCTGCAATCGGAAAATGGCGTCGTAATCAGCTGATCTGTACGAACCTAGCGACACCAAGCGGATTCCACTGGAACCAACTGGAGCCGCGCAATTCAAACAGTCCGCGTATTTTTTGAACAGACCTCGTATACCTTAGAAGGTTATAGAATTTTCTATAATTCAGCTACGGAGATTTCGAAAATATTATTAATTTAATTTCATATCACATAAGATTTTTTCTTTTTTACAAATTGGGAAGAAAAACTCTTACTCAGATCAAATTTCCAACAAATTTATCAGTTATAAGACAATATGTTTGGGAGATTTAAATAACCTCTTGTTGCTATAGCGAAGAATAAGTAATACTGAAAAGAAAAAATTTGTTTGTTTTGGAATTTCGCACAAAGCTACTCGAGGGCTATCTGTGCTAGCCATCCCTAATTTAGCAGTGTAAGACTAGAGGGAAGGCAGCTAGTCATCACCACCCACCGCCAACTCTTGGGCTACTCTTTTACCAACGAAAAGTGGGATTGACCGTCACATTATAACGCCCCCACGGCTGGGAGGGCGAGCATCTTTAGCGCGACGCGGGCGCGAACCCGCGACCCTCGGATTACGAGTCGCACGCCTTACGCGCTCGGCCATGCCAGGCCAAAGAAAAAAAAATGTTAAAAAATGCACACACAAAGAAATATTATCTAGAAACGACACACCATCAACCTATTAACCATTTATTGACTAGTGCTATGTTTCTTGTGGGTTGTAGAAAGATCGATAAGACTCTCACATCGCAATTGGTCTAGAGAAATCTAGAGTCAGTGGTTGTCAACATTTTAAACGCAACAAAATGTGGCCTGATTTCAATGAAAACAATTTACTTATTTAAAAGCATATACGACATTTTGTGAAAAATATTTACGTGATAGGAAAATTTATATATAACAAAACTATTGCAGGCCTGTGTAATAAGAACTTTTTTTCTCTTAGCGTGAACTTGAGAAATGACCAGTGCTGTAAAACAGATATTGTCAAATTGGTAAAAAATATGTTTATTGTTAAAAACTAGTGAACTAATCTAAAACTTCTGGATAGTTCGGCATGATAATAGAGTAGTGAAGTTTCAATTCATTCGACATTCAGCAAATTCAGAGGCTGATGTTCTCAGTTTGCTCACAGTATTCTAAGTTGTATTACACGTGTAGCCTTATTGTTCAGAATGCCTCGAATTAGCAAAAAATGGAATTATCTCACTGAAGATCCTGCATATAATTCTTGAACAAAATACAATATTTGCAGTTTATTTACATCACACACACCAGCGCGTGCAAGGCGTGCGAACTCAGTAATACAGACGAAGGTCGCGGTTTCGCGCCCGAGTCGCGCCAAACATGCTCGCCCTACTAGTGGAGGGCAGCCGATATGGAGGGGCATTATAATGTTTGATGGTTAATCCCACTACATTCGTTGGTAAAAGAGTAGCCCAAGAGTTGGCGGTAAGGTGGTGATGAGCTAGTCATCCCACCCACCGTACTTTGGGGTACACTCTACCAATGAATAGGGGATTGACCGTCACATTATAACGCCACACGGCTGAAAGGGGGAGCATGTTTGGTGTGACGGGGATTTGAACCTGCAATCTTTGGATTACGAGTCAAGTGCCTTCACCAACTAGCCATGCCGGTCTCCTTCTTAAAGTATGAAACCTAAATTTTGTAAGTTGAATTTATTGTGCTAACTTTGATATTTAATCATATTCACAAATACACCTTTGAATGAAACACTTAATATAGTTGTAAATGTGGTTCAAAATCAATATAAAAAATAGATTCTTTAAAGAAGTATTTAGAAAGTGTAACGCATTTATATTATACGTTTAGTTTAGTATCTACGCTTGTTTCTTTGTAGTTTTCTTTTTTTTTTTTTTGCATGTGACGTACAACGTTGACTACGTATTGCACACGTCCTGTCTCTTCTCGAAACTTGTAGAAAATTGTTGAAAATGAGAAGCAATAATATCTATTTTCGAAAATGCGTTAGATAATTGTTGCCAAGCGAAGTGTGGTGAAGGTTATACCCGCGCGATATTTGCATAGAAAGCAGCTATCGGAGAGACTGAAGAATATTGGTGGACAATTATAGTTAGTACGTTATAAGTCTAGGAAGATATAATTGTGATTTAACGTTTATTAATTCTAAAACCAGAGAATTAGACCAGAAACATTAGAAATTTCGAACATTACAAATCGTTCAAATTCAGTGAATTACTTTGGACGTTAGAATTATTGCAAGAAAATGAAATGTCTTCATCTGTAAGCGATGTGAGGTTAGTAAAGAAACGATAGCTAGCTAGCTTAAGTGAGGATAAACTCAGAATAATTTGTTTGGCGTGGACCTGGATCGTCGATAAAATATTTAGTTCCGGACCGAATATAAGACTCAGTGTTGTCTGTAAACCATTATTTGTAATAATTATTAGTAATAACAGTTATTATAAATTGCATTGTTTTTATGTTTGTATATTAAAATATATTTATGTTAAAAATGAAATTATATGTATCAATCTTGTCGGCTAATCACATAAATTTAATATATATTAACATTTGATTAACTAAACTCAAATTAACATTCAGGTTTTTTGAAGTAGTAATATGTAACTTGATAAGTTGGATACTCGTCCGAAATAAAATATTAAAGTGAACATTCGGATATTCATGAAATGTAAAAAAATGTTTGCCCTTTAATGCAGTAGTGCGTATGCTTCGACAACATTGGATTCTGTTAACATTATTCTTGTATGAGTCACTTACTATCCAGAGTTTTTTCCTGGCCTTAATCTTTATAAATTTTTTGATAGGTCTATAGGCTTAGTTATAGTATAAAGCAAGCCATAATAATGGTATCAAATTATTACATATAAATTTGTATATGCATTAACTATCTGAACTTATCTATCCTTGTTAGTCAACAGTTTGGCAGTTTTATAAAATTCATCCAAATAATCTTCATGTTATAATAGACAATATAGACATTTGCATTGCTTTTAGGTTGCAAAAAAATCATGTTTAAAAAAAGTATACCAAAAACTTGATTTGTGTTTAGAATGCACTCCTTTATAGTGGCTCTAAATGATAATGTTTCTCTTGTGAGATAAGATGGTTTGGTGTTTTATGGGATAAAGCAATTAGGCAATCTGCACCAAGATAAGATGATTACTGCAATATATTTTCATGCCTTGTGAACATATCTTAAATTTTTATATGTTGAAAATAATTTTTGGGTTTACATTGGGAATGCAGTGATTGTGTGCCCTGCTATGGGATAAAATTTTGTATCAGAATAAAATGTAAAATCTCTTATGTATCAATAATAAATGTAAACTAAAATGTTTATATATAGAAATGCATGAGAAGGTTAAACAGTGTCAATCATTTGGAAAAAAAGTGTTGCTCTAAATACAAATCTTGCTATATATATGTATAAATCTATTATTTATATTATGGACTTTTTCATGGTAGTACATAAAAATAGAGGAAAGTTAAAATTCATTTATATATTGGGAGGCAAGATTGCTGGTGTACATAAAGTACAAGTTTGGATTTTAATGTAAAACATTAAATTTTTGTTTACAACTTGAAAAAAATGTTAAAAAAAGAATATTTTATTGTAAGAAAATGTATAAAATTTGTGTTTTTATTTTTAAAGATATTCTAGGCTTTATGTCTGTCACTTTGATATCAGCTGGATTTTTATGCTCATGCACACACATCTTTATTAAAGGGTTTGTTTTCTTGTACTTTGTAATTACATACCTAGTTGTAGGGCCTCATTATTATGTACTTTGAATTTAATTGATAAAGGTTATTGCTTGCCTGTCCTTTCTAAATCTTGTTCTGTAGTGTATTGTTTGATACAAAGATCAATAAGATATTACATATACCCAGCCAGTTTGTAATGTTTGTATTTACCTTTTCATGTCTAATTTTTATTGGATTTAAAGTTAGGGTTGAGGATGGCTGGTAAGTAAAAGGAAGGCAAATATGGATTTTGAAATACCATGTATTCATTTCTTATTTAGCTTAGATTGGTAAAAGTTGACTCCATGAAATTTTCAATACTTTTCACAATTATATGAAAAGTATATGTATTAATGTATAATATGTAAATGAACTCATTTGACTTTACACTTGTGCTAGTCACATGTTGTTTAATGTCATTTACCCATAATATTTCTGTATCTTTCCATGGCTTCTGTTGTTAGAGTTCTTTCAGGCTTGTTTAGTGGTTTGTTTTGGGGGCACATCAGTCATGCAAATGTAGGAAAGTACTGAAGTGTCTATCTTCTCTCTTTGTCATTTGTTTTTTTTAATAGGAGTTACATTGTAGATTACAATGAACTGTAGAATAATTAGCCACATAAATATTTTGTACACAGCAAACTGAGCCTTTTGTTTTTATTCACCAGTGAATAAAGTTTAATGTTTTATTATGAATGTTTTGTTCAGCCAATTTATTTTATTCATTGAGGTAAATTTTACATTCCACAAACATTTCTTGTTGCACTTCTAGTTATTGCAACTTATCTTTCCTTTCAAATGTTATCTTGAGTTTCATTATTGTGAGGTTATCCAAGTGTTGAAACAATGCATTTTAATTTTTATTAGTAAAAACGTAAGAAAAATATATTTACTTATTTTTAGTAATTGACATGTTTAGTGTTAGTTTTGCTCTAAGTACACAGCTTGCTCTTACTGAAAGTTAATGCTAATTATTAATTGTAATGGAACACTTGTAAATAATGTCACTGCAGCTGTTACATTGTTACTAGCTGATAAAAGTGTAGCTGATTAAAATTCTATTAGTGTTAACAGTTTTACAGAAGATGAACTGTGTATTTTTATAAGTTTAAGCAAACAAGAATGATGAGTAGCATTTAAAAAAAATACAAAAATGCAAATTTCTTTACATAATGTTATTTTTCATTATGTTTTAAATCAATATGGGGAGTGGCAGTAAAGCAATAAACAACAGAAGCATAAAGCATTTTGTAGGTATTCACTCTTCACTCCAGGTGTTTTCAACAGTATCTATACATACTCAATTCCATCATTTCCTATCTCCTTGACTATCTCAATAATAATCTTTGATGGACCTCTTTTTTATTTTTTTTTGGTTTTCTGACCTCTGTTGTACTAATGTCCAGTACTGAGCCTACTACTGGAAATGTATTTTCCAGTTTTCTGCCTCTTCATCTTTGGTGTTAAATAGTTACTCATTGTACTGTTTTTATCTTTTATCTTTTTTTCTTTTTTTTTTTACTTTTCTTTCACCAAGAGCATCCTTTCTTTATCTCTAATTACTTTGAATACTGTAATGTCTCTCTTTGCTATTTTTTTTGCTTGGCTATTCTCCGTTTTCCCATTTTGGTGTTTCCATGTCATCATATAAATGTTTAATTGCCTCTTTCTTTGTGATTTCTACTGCAATCATTTCCTCCTTTTTTGGCTTTTCAGTACACTATTCTTGGATAGTCATCTTTCATTATCTATGGTTTTTCAATACTTTTTTCTTTTCTCTAATGGTTTGCTGTATTCTTTCACTGTATGAATCTACATCCTTTTGTTTTGCCACAAACGTTTTATGTTTCTTGAATTATGAACATCTTCAGTACTTTTCAATAATTCTCTACGTTGGACCTCTTGCATCTTTCAGTTCTCTACTGCTTTTTTTTTTCTTCTGGCCTCCATGCCTTAATATTCTCAGTTTCTTTCCCTTTTTCTTTTTTGTTGGGCCTCCTATTTGCAATCTTTATTATCAGCATTCTATGTTGGTGTGCCACTGCTTCTTCTAGTATCACCTTTACATTCAACACCTTTATTTTTTTTTTGTCCCTCCTTTGGACTTGATATAGTCAACCATGCCATTACTCAAACCTGCATCCTTTTAAAGTAAAAAGTTAAGTGTAATACTCTTTAAATTTGTTGTACAATATTTATGTAGAAATGAAATAAAACACATAAAATACAGTATCTTTTATGTAACCACATTTACGTGTAAACAAATATATACACATTCTCTGACATTGTACTACACAAGGAAAAAAATTCTTTAAACACAAAAGTATATCAAGTACAAGGATATGAATATATTAAGACAATATTTACAATAATCCTGGATTTTTTATAACCTACAGGTGCACCCTGTTACCCCCTCTCCCCCACTACAGAAGTTCGTGAATGAAAAGAAGCCTTGTAGGACAATAGCAAGTTTCTTCTTTGTATTTGCTGTATGAATATTTAAGATATTTAGCTCACTAAGAATCTCAATAAGCTCTTGTCAGCTCTTCATCCAGGCTGTGCCAGTTACTCATTTCTCTTCCTCTTGTTATCTTCTTTCTAAAATAGTTCCATGCCATCACTCATTTGGTAATACCAATTCATTTGGCATGCAGTGAAAATACTAATGCACCACCATTTTCAAGCTGGTAGTGGCTGGATGCAAGGCAATCAATGGTGATTCTACTTGGTCTATTGATCAATATTCTGGTGTTACTCAGGACAAGAATGAATTGGCCATTGTATTGGCAATAGTAATCACCATTTAAGTTGTAGTGTTGAAAGGAGTGATAATGGTCTTAGTTTCTTAGCTGTTTTCTCTGCAGGATTTTCATTCTCATATCTTTAAAGAGGTCTTTCCCTTGGTGACTTTCTTTATTATAGACTCTTTTTGATATTTTGGGGTCTTCTTGAAAAATTCAGTTTTCATCACAGTTAAAGATCTGTGGAGTTTTATGATTCCATTCTTTGAATGAAATGATTTTCAGATATGACTCTAGTGTTTCTTTTGTTCTTTGTAGTTAGTTGCTTTTTGCTTTTACATCATGTAGCTTCTCTCTACAGTATGTTGATAGTTATGGAAGGTGGCATCAGTGAACAACTTGGGAGCATCAGAAATGCTGTAGCTGGCAGGTCTTTTTCTTTTGAGATGAGATTCAACAAATATAGTTTTTATTGTTCTTCAGTGCTGCAAGCACTATTATCAAAAGAAGCACAGATGCTCTCATAGATTCAGATGTGGAATCACCTGTGTAGGTGCTGAGGATATTCTAATTTCTTCAAGTCTACTGTGATCTTCACTTCTGGAGTATTGTTTCATATTTTTATTTTTTACCAAAAGAACAGAAATAATTGTAATGTTGATTCTAAACATTTCTTAAGAAGTAAATCTTTAAAAAAAAATTTTCTTTTTCTGTTAATGCAGAGGAATGGATAATATTAGTCATTATGTCCAGAATAGGTTTAAACTTTAAGCTTCAGAATAGGAGTATTTAGTGAACTCAGTGTTTTTGTATATTCATGTTTGACACAGTGCTCAAAATAAAAAGCAAAGGAACAATATGTGAGTGTATGACTAGCACACACTGAAGAAATGGTGTTCTCATCTGAAAATGGTGAGGTTAGACACACTTTTGTGAGTAACAATTTGACTTAATCATCTAGTAAGCAGAAATTTAGTATTTCACCCACCTCTGGTACAGCCCATATTTTGTTCATGTTTGATGCAAACCAGTCATAGATTCTTGGTTATCCATTATTCCAGTGTTTATTTCTGAGGTATATTACCAACAACTCTCTACAAGCTTCTGCAATTGTTGGTCAGGTTACAGTTAATGCTAGGCTGACTTACAGTAGGGTAATTGACAAGTAATGCACATCTTTTTTTATGATACTTTTTGTGTTCTGTATAGTTTATAAGGTTAAAACATATTCAATATTCACTTATTGTTTGCCATTGCAAAGTATAAGTCTAATATTACAACACTATTTTATATGAAAGTACAGTTTTCCTCATGGCACATGAAAGTTAAGTCAGAATTACACTAATAATAGCCAGAACAGATTTTCTCAGAAAGAAACATTATAGCATTGTGTAGCACAATAAAAACTTCAGCATAATATATGCACACAATATATTATATCTCAATGGCTATATTTCTTTCTTATCCAAAGTAGGATTACCATATATTTTAATAAAACTGGAATCATTTTTTGTCCCAATCAGAAACAATATATGAGTTAAAATGTCCCAGTTTTTCTCTACCTTAGTATGAGTTTGATATGTAAGGTTTGTCAGTTTACACTGTTTCTTTAAATTTTATTTGTAAGACCACCTGATTAACAGATCACATGGTACAGTGTTCCTTCCACTGATCTCTACACTGAAGTGATTCCCTTCTGTTCCATTACATTTTCTTAAAGTAACCTATCATTGGACAGCTAGAGAAATTGTGATCTGATGACCTACCTAACTACAAAAAAGAAATGAAGAGGTAATACTTTTCTTTTGAGTGACATAGAAAAAATAATAGCAAGTGGTTCATAAACTGAATCATTAACTACTTTCAAAACTCTTGTGTAGATATTCATTGATCCTGGTGCTTTATCATTCTTTAAACTTGCTGAGTTTTTTTTTTTTCTGAACAAGCTTAGAATTAATGTGGCTATAGTTTTTATCTAGCAATTGTTCAGGTTGAGAAATATTGCTTAAATCTGTGTTTTTTTTTCATTATAAAAACTGAAGAAAATAAAACTTAACCTAGCCATCCTGTAATCATCAGATGTAAGCCTTCCAGTATCACCTCTCAAAAGCCTTACTCCCTTCCTAACATTCTATTTATTCTTAATGTATTTGAAGAAATCCTTCATATTTTTAGCCAAACATTTTTTGTACACTTCATAGATTTCCTAATTTCCCATTTGACCAACTCTTTTAATCTTCTATAAGTTTCTAAATCTCCCATCATTACAAGGAATTTAAACTTCTTATAAATGAAAATAAAGACAATACAAAACACAAGGCCAAGTGTGTTACAATAGATGTGAAACTGGTGAGAGATGAGTGATGAAACTTTTAACAAACTCTTAGCAGTTTTGAGTGCTCCCTTTGAAGTTAAGCTATAAATCTCTTTAACATTGAATGGGAAAAATAAAATCTCTGGTGAATATTAGAATAAAACAAAAGATACATTACTATTTACATTAAAATTCATATGTTACAAAGTTTTATATCACAAATTGTTACAATTCAGGCAGTAACTCTTACCTAGTCAAATTTTGCATAATAGACTAAAAAACAA
This sequence comes from Tachypleus tridentatus, assembly GCF_004210375.1. NCBI lineage: Eukaryota > Metazoa > Arthropoda > Merostomata > Xiphosura > Limulidae > Tachypleus > Tachypleus tridentatus. The sequence continues at coordinate 84,316,760 of NC_134832.1, read as the reverse complement.
CCAGATCAATGAATATGAGTTTACACCGACTTCATCTTGTACACATCACTTTTGTCTACCATATTCTGAGTGCAAGAGCATAGCAGCTTCTGGCTGATTTGCCAACAGAAAATATAACCATCTATCTTACAACATTAGGAGACATCTTTTATCTTAGACAACAATACTAGTTACCAATTAGGTAATTCACATCATGCCCACCAGAGAAAGTGAATGGCAAGTGGCTTACTTCAGAATTTTCTGAGTTTAAACTACATTTAAAGAACATATAGAAATTTAAAAAAGTTGCATATTAATTAATGGTTATTAATGCATATTGCATACGTTACCACTTATTTCCTTCTCTCCATTTCTTAAAGACTAATTCATCCATTTCTAGTACTAAAATTGCAACAACATTAAAATTTTAATGGTACATTATTCAAGAATTATAGCTAATTCTAGCCCCAGTAAAACAACTTATTTAATGATACTTACTTGTGTGAAGGCAGAAACAACTTCACAAAACAAAACACTAGAATGAAACAACTGATAAATTTTAAATGTTCCCTCTACAAGAAGGTGGTTTAACAAACTGGGTTTGCATAAAACAAGAACAAATAAAAAGACCTGAAAGTATCTCTAGCAGAAAATACATACATGAAAGAAAACCTGTCTTTTTCAGGAGAGGAAAGCTAACAATAATGCCCTTACAAAAGAACACTATTAACAAAAAAGGAAGATATAAAACTTCAAAAATATAAATCACACACCAAAATTAAAACACAAACCCTTAAATAACATTTAACTGGCCTTTTAAAATGGAATAGTTAATGCATAACATCCAAAATATAATAACTTAAATCTTATACTAACCTTAACCTTGATACCAAAAATACATATGTAAGAAAATGTAATATATATACAGGAGGTGGATAAAAAAGTGATCCCCCATGAAAATGTTGTTAATATGTTATATCAAGTATTAGACAACAGAAAAATATGTAAAACTATGTTTTTAGAATGCAGTTGATAAGATCTGTTGAAATATGATCTCAAATCCTAATTTTAACACTAGTTTTTTGTAAATACCTGAACTATTCATTATTTTAGTTACATTTTCTTATAAAAAGTGTTGTATACCTGCTGTAGTATCTTAGTTCTTCTGATTCCACTATCACTGGTATCAGTATCCAAAATAAACTCACAATTTTGTTGTAGATACATTAGCAGTGAAAGTTACATTAAAGCATGCTTCTAGGACAGAAAGGTGTGCATACACTCTTTTAACCATCTGAAATGACATCAGCTTTAGTGAGAGTAGATATTAGTGTGGAAATCTTGGAAAAATTGTTTAAAACATATAACATATGCCCAAGAAAACTTCAAACATCTTGTCTCGTTACAGTTTGAACTTGAACCACTGCTGTCTTTCTATGATAAGCTGAGACACCTTTATCCACAACATGATCATGAAAGTTCACATGTATGTACATAAATGCACATGTTCCAGATTTCAAACTTTAATCCTATCATTCTTATCTGTTGTAAACCCACAGACAGGTTCACAGCAGCAGACTCAAGTGTTTAGTCAAATGTCAAGACATGATCTGCATACACAAAGCATTTGCTACACTCCTGCCCTTTAAACATAAGCTCCATTAGTCTTTTCAAAGTGATAAGAGAATTATATGTGCTAAACAGCATAACTTGAAACTCAAACAAATCATCTTATGTGTTAAAAATAATTTTGACTGTTCTTATCATCCCCCCTCGGTGTGGATTCCTGTACATGGTGAGGGGACCTCCCAGGGAAGGTTCTGTTCTATCTGGTTACCTTCTCTGGGATCTAAACATCCACCCACGTGTTTGCCGTGCGTGGCGACCCGTGAAGGGGAGGAGAGGATCCTGGTGGTTGAGGGGTCCAACCCTAACACACCACTTTGGCCTCGAATTCCTGTAGACGGGCAACCTTGGGATGGCCCCCCTTGGGTCAATCGGCTGGTCCACTTGGGCTAGAGTCAACCAAGTACCAGTGTTGGAAGTTCTCAACGGGTGTTGTGGACATTGTGCCTGATGCTGATGTTTGGGTATAGTGCTCACGAAACCCTGGCGTTGCTGCATTGTCCTTGCGTGACTTTGTAGTGCGTCCCCTTGTAGGGCTCCATGGTGGGTGGGGTCAGTGGGTACCGAAATTTTTTCTTTTTCCTATGGATCCTCTAAAAAATGTAAATGAAATTGTAAAAAAACAGTCAATGGGTAAGCGACCACGTCTTGAATACTCAGAACAGCAATCTTCAACATCAGTAACACACGTACCTCATTTTCTTATATTACATTCTCTTTTGGAAAAACCTTTAGGGCAAATGTCCCCTTTTTTATTCAAAAGGGACTAGAGGGACTTGCTGGCTCTCCAAAGTCAGTAAAGAAACTTCGATCTGGTGACATATTGGTTGAAACATCCACATCCCAACACAGTGAACTCCTCTTGAATTCAAAGGCAATTGGGGATATGTCTATTAAGGTTACACCCCATGCTACCTTGAATTCTTCATGAGGAGTTATTGTTGAAAGGGATTTGAAGAACGTTCCCGAGTTAGAGATTCTCGCTGGTCTCTCCACTCAAGGAGTTTCTGCAGTGAGGCGCATCTCAACTCGCAAAGATGGAGTTACACTCCCAACAAATACCCTCGTTTTAACATCTACTTCACTACGTGCACCTGCCAGCATCAAGGCAGGTTATCTCATTTGCAGGGGATCGGCCATACATACCAAACCCTCTTCGATGTTTCCAATGTCAGAGATTCGGCCACTCAAAGACATCTTGTCGTGGTTCCCTGACATGTGCTCGTTGTGGAGGCAAGGACCACGATGCCTATGACTGTGACATGAACCCACATTGCGTAAACTGCAATGGTTCTCACCCCTCTTACTTTCATTCTTGCCCAAAATGGTTGGAGAAAAAGAGGTGCAGCGTTTGAAAACGACACATAACATTAGTTATCCTAAGGCTCGGAAATTGCTGTCCACAACTCCATCTCGGACATATGCTGCTGCACTTCATTCCACAACTACAGTGGGAGTGCAGACAGATCTCTCTGTGCCTCCAAGAGAAGCGGTGGAAGCTGGATCAGGCAGACTGGTCCACTTTCACTGCTCTCGCAGAACTTGATCCTGCCATCGTAAATCAGCCATCAATAGACGACTGTGTAGCAGCGGTAACTGACTGTATTACACATGCAGCTGCTCAATGTATTCCTAAAATCTCGACACGTTTTCCACGATATCCTCGTCCGTGGTGGAATCCTGCTTGCCACTTAGCACGGAAGGTTCAAAAGCGGGCCTGGGATACTTTTCGTAGATATCTCACACTTTCAAACCGGGTTGCTTTCCAACGGGCCCGTGCACATGCTACGTGGGTAAGACGTCAAAGCCAGAAGGAATCTTGGATTAAGTTCACAACCAGCATATCTTCTACCACCAGTTCCAAGATCATATGGGACAGGATTCGAAAGGTTAATGGGCACTACAATTCTGCCCCCCTCTCGATCTTACTCTCTGATGGTCAGGAGGTGACTGATGTTCGGAACATCGCTAACACTCTAGGTGAAAGCTTTTGCTGGGTATCTAGCACTTCTGCTTGTTCCCCCACCTTCCTGGCCATCAAGACTCGGGCAGAGCGATCACCTCTTTTCTTTCGAACTGACTGTTTCTTTGACTATAATTGTCCCTTTACCCTGGTGGAACTAAAAATGGCCCTACATCGGTCTGCCAGTACATCTGTTGGACCTGATGATATTCATTATGACATGTGCACCATCTATCTCCTGCTTCTCTTGATGTCCTTCTGATTGTTTTCAACCGGATCTGGCAGGAGAATGTTTTTCCTGATGCCTGGCGCCAGGCTATTATTTTACCTTTCTCTAAGCCAGGGAAAGATCCCAAGATTCCTTCAAACTACCGTCCAATTGCTTTGACGAGCTGTCACTGTAAGACATTAGAAAGGATGGTTAATGCTCGTCTTGTTTGGTTCCTTGAATCAACCTCCTCTCGCCCACCCAGTGTGGGTTCCGTCGACAGCACTTCACCACAGACCACCTAATTCGTCTTGAAACATCTATCAGAGAAGCCTTTCTCAACTGCCAACATCTTGTATCAATATTCTTTGACATAGAGAAGGCTTACGACATAACATGGAGGTATGGCGTTTTGCGAGACCTACATACATACTGGTTACGTGGCCATCTACCCATGTTTATTAAACTTTTTTAATGGACAGGAGATTCCAAGTTCGTGTGGGTTCGACACTTTCCCGTTCTTTTGTACAGGAACTTGGAGTCCCTCAAGGCTGTGTATTGAGTGTTACACTCTTCAGTATAAAGATAAATGCCATCACTGAACAACTCCCTCTCACTGTTGCTAATGGGCTGTATGTCGACGACTTTCACATCTCATGTCAGTCGTCAAACATGAGATTTATTGAGCGGCAACTACAAACTGCCCTCAATTGTATACGGAAGTGGACTCTGGCGAACGGCTTTAATTTCTCTCTCTCCAAAACTGTATGCATGCACTTTTGCCGTCGACGGGGTATTCACCCTGATCCTGAACTTCATATCGGTGAAGTTTTGCTGCCAGTGGTCCCGGAGGCCAAGTTCTTGGGGCTTATCTTTGATCGTAAACTGACCTTTATACCACACTTAAAGCAGCTTCGGGTCAAATGCACAAGAGCACTGAACATCCTCCGTGTTCTCTCTTCTACCAGTTGGGGGGCAGATTGCTGTTCAATGTTAAAGGTATATCGTGCTCTTATTAGATCGAAACTCGATTATGGATCAATGGTCTATGGCTCTGCCAGACCCTCGGCCTTAAAGATGCTGGACCCCGTTCATCACCAAGGACTTCGACTCTGCACTGGGACTTTCCGTACTTCTCCAGTTCAAAGTATATACATTGAATCTCATGAACCTTCTCTACACCTTCGCCGTTTGCAACTATCTTTACAATATACTTCGAAACTTCATTCCTTACCAAAGCATCCCACCTGGAAATGTGTTTTCCTTCCTCAGTGGGCCATACTTTTTTCAGAATAGATGACCTGCCATTGCTCCTTTTGGCCTTTGTATCCAGGTGTAGTTGGATGAATTGGGTCTGTTCTTGGATAACATTGCAGATTCCACAGGTTGGCCCATCCCACCATGGCTTATTACAGCCCCCAAATGTGACCTTTCTTTCAGTCACCTAAAAAAGGCAGATACTCCAGATTGGAAGTACCGTCTTTTATTCAATGAATATCTTTCAAACAATCATTCAGTTCTCATTTATACAGATGGTTCCAAATCAGGTAATTCAGTGGGCTCTGCTATGGTTTGCTATGGGTCAGTAGTTGCGCGCAGAATCCCTTCTACAGCTTCTGTGTTCACTGCTGAACTGTATGCCATATCTCTTGCCGTGGATCATATTGCAGCTGAGCAGTACTCCAACTGCACTATTTATACTGATTCGCTTAGTTCTATACTTGCCTTGGAATCGCTACAAATTAGCTCACATCCTATTCTCGCTGATATTCGAAACCGACTGGCCCATTTCTCATTAGCAGCTACTTCAATCTAGTTTTTCTGGATACCAGGCCATGTTGGTATTCGCGGGAACGAGCTTGCAGACATGGCAGCTAAATATGTCTGCTTCAGCACCATCACTCCTATGCCTATTCCGTACATGGACTATGGTGTTGTCTTCAAGGCTCGGCTCCGTGCTAGCTGGCAGTCCACTTGGAGTGAGCAACATGACAACAAACTTTTTCAAATCAAACCCAAAATTGGACTTTGGCCATCTAGCTTCCGTAAAGTTCGGAAGGAGGAAGTTGTTCTCACTAGGCTACGCATTGGTCACAGTTTTTTAACTAATCATTTTCTTTTATCTGGAACTGATGCACCAATGTGTAGTTTGTGTAACACTCAAATCACTATCAGCCACGTTTTACTTTCTTGCCATCGTTACAATTCTCAACGACGGCAATATTTTAAACATATTTTTTCCGAGGGTCAGTCTGTAACATTGGACAGAGTTATTGGTGATGGTGACTCTGTCCACCTTGATAATGTTTTTAATTTTTTAATGGACATTAATCTTTTTAATCTCATTTAAGTGTTGCATATTTATTCATTACACCTTTTTAATTGTGGTTCCTTTTTTACAGTTTTAATCTCTCTCCTTCAATTTGACATTGGACAATGGCCAGAACATTAAATAACTCGACACCAGGACTGGAAAGGCCAACTTCAGGTGACTAACGCTACTGTTTGAACTATCCGTTTGAACTACTGACGTCCTGGCGAGTTGTTATTATACTTTTGCTGCATATCATTTCACACTTTTACTACTTAACTTTTTAGTACTGGCCATATTGACTCATAACCCGGAACCAGGACTGGAAAGACCAACTGCAGGTGACTGACGGTGGTTTTTATACTTACCTGTTAGTCTTCCTGGCGGGTTATGATCATTACTTTTTTGCTAGAGTAAATACCTTACAACTTCTTATACTCTGCCTTCTATCTTAACATTGTAGACTAGGTGTCAACATTGGTTTTATATTTTTTTGTTTTACCTTCATTTCCATTTATGTCTATTACTACATTTATTTATTTATTTTTAATTTTTTTTTTACATTTTTACCGAATGTCTGGCGCAGATAGCCTCGCTGCTTTGTGCCATAAAACACTAAATCAATCAATCAATAAATCAATCTTATCATCCATTTTAACTTGCTGATATTTAAATGCCAATTCTATAATGTTGAATCATTGTGCATTTTTGAATGCATCTTGAAATTTATCTGATCACAGCAACAGAAAAACATCAACATGTGTTACAGTGCTCTTCAAGAGAAATCAGCACAAAACCAGTTATTTTCATTTGATATGTGTGGTCACTTTTATATTTGTAGGCTTTACTGCTCTCTTATTATCATATCTCCAGCTCTGTGATTTCAAGAGTTTAAGTTGTGCAATACACAATCCATATGTGTGATAAATATATCTCAGAAAAGAAGAAAGAAAAATTCAATAATCTCTCTGAATCTTAAGTCCCTAAAATGCTTGCAGAAATCTACCACACAAAGAAAAATATACTTTACATAAAGTTCTATTTTCCCATGCATTGTGACCCACCTGCCTGAGGGCCACTCTCATGTCAATAAGGGGTAGGAAATAAAGGGAATCCCATAGTCTGCCAATAGAACAGACCAGTATGGTCATCTATTTTAAAGGTAAACACAAATGAAAATTTGGTAACCCCTGAATAGCTAAGACAACAGAAACTTCACTGAATTTTTGTACTAAAATTAGACCTACAATAACGAGAAAATGAAAATATTTAGTAACTATATGGTTAGGAAGTGTGTTATGTTTACGTATCATGGTATGAGATATAAAATCAGCATACACGTGTACTCCATCTTGTACAACAAAATGGTACCTGATATAAAAGTATTTAGTATAGAAGAAAAGCAATTTCTCTAAAATAGATCATATTAGTTGTACTCTAATAATAAATTTTAAGGAAAGAAGATAAATATTGGAGAAAGAAACGGAAGATGGGTAGAATCCTATATCTCACATTATAAAGGTCAATCCCATATGAAGTAGCTGAAATAGAAATAGCACATGCATGTTTTAGAAAAAGTTAAGCACCTACATACTTGTAGTGAACTTGTTCCTTATAAATGTTTTAAAGGACAAATATGTGTATGATGAGAAATCTAATGTATAATTCACTGTTTTATGAAAGCTAGGACAACAAAAACATTAACAAAGGAAATAACCCAGTTCATTACCAGCGTCTCCAATTGGGTAACTGTGTGAAAATCGATCTTGATAGCTTTGGTTGGCTCCAAAATGACGACTAAACATTTTAGGTGCTTAAGATTAAGAACGGTTACGATTGGATAGATAAAATACAACTAGATGTTTCTTCACATGGTCTCCAAAAGTACATAAAACCAAAATTAAAAGAAACAAATATTTCTATTTCTTGTTTTTGAAGTTCATATGTCATGCTGCGTTGTAGCCCATAGAATTCATAATTCTTCCCGTGATTTATGATATGTGCACGTTTTACTGACAATGCGACAGTATGCAATGTTAAGCATCCATTATGTAATGTTATTTTAGTGTCTACTGAATGGCTGACAGACAACACATTTCTATACAGTGATTCAAGTGGTTAGAACAAGTGATATCTCTAATTGGCCTCTGGACCTCTTTCGGAAAAATTAAATTACGTTTCTCTATCATTTGACATGTTGACGCTACTACTGGGAAAAAGTAAAAAAATAAATAATTGGAAAGGTCGTATTCTTTGACATTAAGCTATAATACAACGCTCTTATCGTTTTACCAACTTTTCGGCAAAAATACTGTGGCTTAGGATGTTGATGAATGTCTTCAAATGATAGTAACGACATTGAAGTTGGTCTGTTAGGGTCGAAACTTATCACTTATGTTTATCAATTTTAATTCCTCCTTCCGCCCAGTAGCACAACGGTATGTCTGTGGACTTATATTGCTAGAGACCGGGTTTCGATACCTGTGGCGGGCAGAGCACAGATAGTCCTTTGTGTAGGTTTGTGCTTAATAATAATAACAATCATTTTGATCCATGAGACACAATTTACGGATAAATATCGAAAATTATTGTTTTTTCCTACTTGAATAAGTCAGATCGTATTGACTGTAATTTTAATCACTTTTCCAGTAGGACGAGCAATCGCAGTTAATTTCTTGGAAAACATTTGCTCAATGAGTGAACTTGTGTAAGCGATGCCACAGTAGAGTGTTTTCATTTCTATATTCAAGAAGAGAAAAAATCAATAACTATTCTAAAACATTTTACATATTTTCAAATAATTCAATCACATCGCTGTACTGCCATATTAACCAAAAAAAAAATGCTTCCATTTTACTCCCAAGTCTTGTTACAGATACGTGGGCTGTGACCTATAAACATATAGATCGTCTGCTTGGCTAGAATTAGGCTACATGAATACAAATTTCTTACAATGGAAATTACACACACAAATACAACGCAGAAATACATGTTATTTACATACAGGTTCTTCCTAAGGTTATGACAAGAAAAAAATTACAAGAGGTAAGAGTTAATGTAACAACTTTCAGGTTGAAGGTTCAGGGGGAGGAAGTTAAAACGACTTCAGAATGTCACCAATGCATGATGGACATCTAATAGTAGGTTTTCATGGCCCGAATTTAGCATCAGATTTTATGTTACTACCCCCTTGAGATCCCTGGGTGGCATATTTGAAACTATATTCATATAAACACTCACAAGCAAGTGGGACCAATCCTGACATACATACCCAGGTATCATGGGTGTATGTCTAAACGAGGTGTTACATCTTCCAAGAACTAGGTTCTAACTCCTAATAGAACTGATATTAATTGAATAATGTTTTGAGTTACAAAAACTTGAACGTAGCTCAAAGTTAGTCCAACAACAGGTAAAGTCAAATGTTTTAAAGTGTAAAATATCAAGGCACAAAAACTTTATTATAAGTTTATGTTAGGCCTACACTTCTTTAGAAACTAACTTTATCTCATTTTATAATAAGAAATATGCTAAAATATATCAATATAAGCCAAACAGTTCATTCGTACAGCATCATATAGTGCTGTAGTTCAAAATGAAAGGTAACTTGTAAGTCAGGAAAGAGAAATATTAATTACACCTAATATAACATAAAAGTTATACTGTACAGAAATAGAACATTTTAAAAATAGTTTTTTGTTTGTTTTTTAATTTCGCGCAAAGCTACATGAGGGATATCTGCTCTAGCCGTTTTTAATTTAGTAGTGTGAGACTAGAGGGAAGACCGCTAGTCATCGCCACCCCCCGCCAATTAATAAAGACAGCTCAAATTACTTGGTCTAATGAACACTAAACGTCAAAGTGTAAAGAAATATAAAGAATCTCAAAACTACATATCAAGATTTCGAAGAAGGTGATTTTTTTTTTATGTCTAACCTCATCCATGCCATTCCCTTTTAAAAAGAAAACGAATAGTGAGATTGACCGTCACAGTATAACGCCCCCACGGCTGAAAAGGCGTACATGTTGGGTGTGACGGGGATTCGAACCCGCAACTCTCAGATTACGAGTCGAGTGCCTTAATCACCTGGCCTTAAAAAGAGTAGTGGAAGAACACTTTGCTTCTCTAACCGCTACTGATTATGTGATTGGAATAGCACTCCAAGTAAATTGAGACGTTTAAATGAAAACAACAAAGAAAATTGCGAACAGTATGTGTTTTCTAATAGCAAAGCCACATCAGGCTATCTGCTGAGTCCACCGAGGGGAATCGACCCCCTGATTTTGGTGTTGTAAATCTTTAGACTTACCGCTGTACGAGAGGGGGAAGTTACAAAGATTGAAATTTTTTTTTATAATATTAACAGGATCATGTGTGCAATATTAAGTATCATGGATGTAAATATACAATATGCACAAGTAAGTTCAATAAATATCCTGAAAGTTCATAAACGATGATAGGGAAAAAATACCCCAACAACACAAATGTATAACTGTTGCATTCTCTTCTAGAATAACATAGCTCATGAACAACCCCCGTTAGTACAGCGGTAGGTCTACAGATTTACAACGCTAAAATCAGGGGCTCGATTCCTCGCGGTGGGCTGCGCAGAATTCACTTTTTATTTTAAATTTCTAAAAAGTAGTATGCTTCTTTTACAAACATTCGATGACATGTTTATATATTATCTTAGAATTTGAACATAAATATTTCGCTACTTAAAATTGAAGTTTCTCATTTTTACTCATTAAAATTTTGTTCGCAATTGCATGAACACATTTTATAATATAATACCATGAAAACAGTACTTGAATTTAATTAATCAATAACATAGACCTGCAAATTTAACCTTCATGATTTTAATAACGGATTTTCCGTCCGTAACACAACTACCCAGATTTTGAAAATAATATTCATTTTTTCTATCATGTAGGGATTTTTTTTTTCAAATTGGGAGGAAAAATCTTACTTAGATCAAAATATTTCGTTTATTGCAATAAACATTTATTATTATTATGTTTGTTATGTCCGAGTTGTAGAACAATCGATAGGACTCACATCGCGATTGGTCTAGAGAAATTTATAGCCAGTGGTTGTCAACATTTTAAGCATAACGGAGTATGACCCGATTTAAATGAAAATGATTCTCTTAGGTACATATGACGTTTTGTGAGCAATCTGTACTTGACGGAGAAAAATGATATCATTTGTAGATTCAGTGTAGAAGAATTATTGTAGAACATGTAAAAATAAAACCATCGCAGGCCTGTGTAATCAATTAAAAAGTCTGTATTTTACAAAATACAAAGTATGGTTTCTGTTTTCTTCTTTACTCATTGATGGCACTGAAAAATATTATATGATATCAAAATTAAAGAAGTATATATAAAAGCAAAGAGACAAAAGTAGATTATCAAGTTTAAACAATATGCAGCAAAGAATCACGTCTGAATGAATTGTCTGAGCCCGTAATTAATAAATACTTCAATCATCTGTAAAAGTTATGCAGTATGAACCCATTCTCAATCTGATTTCAGACAATCCATCTGTTCCCCTAACTATACTTGCACAGAAAATGTAAATCAGAATTCATCCATAAGAAAATGTTGGTAAACTTGTCAAAATAACAAGCACCACCGGCAGAGGGTCTATCAAATTCAAGAAAGTATACAAGAGAAAAGTATGCTATTTAGTGAATAGTAACGAGAAAATGTGCATTTTATGTTAGAAAATAACAAATTACATGAAAAGAACAAATAACTACAAACTATTTATTTTAGCTGTTGAGCTCAGGACAGATAATAAAGAACCTGGATCAAAGAATTAATTCTATCACCTCATGGGATACCGTGACAGCTAAAGTTCGTTACCACGAAATCTATTGCAGGGACTATACTCGTTAAAAACCACGAATGTAATGCACAACAAAAGACAAAGGTGATGGCATTATCAGAAGGTTGAAAGTTAGCCTTATTATATTCTTTAGTAACATACAGTGTGATTTGTTTTGCAACCCATGTATTGTTCCCCTTTTAGAACTGACCATCCAACTCGTTTTATTTTTAAAAGGGAATGACATAGATGAGGTTGGACATGGAACAAAAATCACCTTGTTCGAAATCTTGATATGTAGTTTGGGGATTCTTTATATTTCTTTACACTTTGACGTTTAGTGTTCATTAGACCAGACAATTTTAGCTGTCTTTATTAATTATATCATTTTGAAAGACAAACTCGACACTTACGATGAACACCAAATATTTGAATCCCAAATCAAACAAGTGGCTAAACGCCTATGTGACCAAAATCAGACAAGGAACCTATAATTATTCCTAGCCTCTCTATCCCGAAGATTTAAATGAAATCTACCTCTCCTTGTCTGACTGTTTGACGCAGTCCCTGAAAACCTTACTTGGTGGTCTGCAACAACCACCTGCTCATAGTAGCTGTCTCACGTGGTCTTTTGCCCTAAACATCATAAGTGCTGTTAAAACTGGTAAAATCTTTACCCTGAAGCACATGTTGCTTTACTGAGCCATCAAAACTTTGACTGGTAACGTTTAACGGATCCAAAGTATGAATAGACTTGACTATGGTTGTTTATACTCTTGCTTGGAGGAAATTAACATCTTATTCTGTATGGGAAAACTTCAAACCATATTCCCTTTCTGATGAGTATTATTATGTTATATATTACAATTTCAAATGGTCTAAAACTGAGTTAAATTATAATTTAGATTTAGAAGTTAATAAATGTCGATACGTATGCAGTTTTTGCCAACAAGATTGACACACATTTTTTTTTAATGCGAATATATTTCAATATACAAACAATAATATAATTTACCATAATTTGTACTAAAATAATGATCAATGTTCAAAATATTTACTAACTTACAAATAATATCAAGTCTTCTTTCCGGTTTGGAACTTGTTACCGACTGTTCACGATGAACGAGTGAATTCTAAATTAATGTAGGTACAATTCATTTAACAGGAAGCTAGATAGCACAACGAGCAATGTGTCTTTGTAAACTTAAGTATGAAACATTGACAAGATTAGCCTGTAAAGGTTTTGAAGACTGGCTTGAACTCATAAAACCACGAGGAGTATCAGCCAGTCATGACATAAATTAATCATGTAGTATACAACATTTGGCGTTATTCATGCAACACACAATGCTGCTATGACCAATGAATCTTGAGAAAATATTTGGAAATTTTGCATTATGAATGAAATCCACTGTTATTGCTTTGGATGATATATATATTGCAGTGATCAAAGTTCTCCTGGAACTTTTTCAAGCCAATGGCAATGGACCTCATGTTTGCCATGCGACATCTTGTTTTAGGCTTTTGTTCCTCAATTATCACAGATAAACCATTTTTGCAAGGCAAGTCTAATTTCAAATATATTTTGTTAAGGTTACCTCAGATATGAAGTAACTCGCGTTGTTAGCGATTTCTACTATATTGATGGTCATCTTGAAAGTTCTTTGACAATATTAGCTGTGGATCTCTAATGTCCATCATATATTTTCAGACACTTCACATATATGGTTAACCAAAAATCATAGTGGCGTTCAGTCTCTCTGTTTGGTAGTCAACTCCCAAATTTTGATATATTATTGCAAGTATAACTGTCTAAAGTTTTTCACCGAAAGTAAAACTAAAAATATCGTTTGTGACGTAGAGGCATAATACACTTTTAATTGACCATGCCCTCTGTTGAGGAGTGCAGTTTTGCCTATTCAAAATTCAAAAGTACAACTTTGTCAGCAAACCAAAGAAATACAGTTAAGCTCCTTAAAGCCCCCCCCCCCCAGTGGCACAGTGGTATGTCTGAGGACTTACACACTAAAAACCGGGTTTCGATACCCGTGGTGGGCAAAGCACAAATAGCCCATTGTGTAGCTTTGTGCTTAATTCAAAACAAACAAAAGCTCCTTAAAAATTAGACACAATGCCATAATACTGTTTTCACGCTTAAATTAATTAAACTTACTGGATGGAGAATTAAAAAAATAACTTATAGATCTGTTTAAGTCACAATATCGTAAGTACAACAAAACATTTGAAACTAGTGAGATCTCAGCACCATTTGTGTTTGTCGGAGTGAGTGTGTAAGGCATCAAGTGGCAAGTATAAAAGCAAAAACATGTACACCAAGTTGGTTTGCAATAGTATCAATAACTTTTCTAATTACGGTTTTAGTTTTGTTTGTTTGAAATTAATCACAAAGCAGCATAATAGACTATCTATACTCTGGCCACCACATGTATCGAAACCTGATTTTTAGCAATGTGAGTCCGCAGACATACCGCTTTATCACTGGGGGGTCTTTGAATTTTGACTCTTCTATTCCGAACTATACATATGTTATTGGACTTATAAAAAACGGTTGTCACAACATACTTCAAATGCTTATGTGACTTTCTTTTCGTGGGAAGATTTCAAATGTGTATTATATATTTAATTTTCCAAGATTACAAATACAGTTCACCGGTTACAAGTTGTATAACACCCCATTATATAGTACAGTGTAATTATATTAATAACTGGTAATACAACTAAAATATGATACTCTATAACTTGAGCGTTTTCGAAAGGTGGACCTTTCTTTTTCAGAGGCAAACTATGTGTTAAATATATTCCTTGAACCTATGTGTTTTTATAACATCATGGTGGTAATATTAATTTTTGTTGTATTTACCATTTTCAGCATTTCATTATTTTGTTTGCTTGTTCAGAATTTTGCAAAATGTTACACAAGGACTATATGCGTGCAGTGCCCCTAATTCTGAACTGATGGACTAAAGGGAAGGCAGCTGATCAACACACCAATTTACCAGCTACTGTCAATTTAGTAGCATTTTACTGTCACTTTTGCATAGCATCTATGGTCCCAATATGAGGATCGTGTTTTTACGGCAGCGTGTTGCGAATAATAAATCCACTGATCTAGGTTATCATAATGGACAAAATCCTACTTATACACCGCACACGTTATCTCTTATTTATTGATAATTTCGATTTATAGATAGACATATACCCAAACAGATAAGTGCCACAATGGGTAAACGCTAAAATGCGGGGCCGATTCTTAGTGGTAGAGAAAGCACAGAAAACTAATTCTATAAGTTTAGGCTAAAACAAATAAACAAACTAAACAGGTAGGTAAGTGTCTTTTAAATTAGTAAAGTACCAAATACAACTATAAATAGTTTCTTAAAACTATGTTAAACTTTGAAAAGTATAATTATAATTTTCAGTGAACTGTAATTTTTTTTTATAGTGACAAAGTTTCACTTAATTTAGTGAAAGACTAGAGAAGAGGCATCTAGTCAACACTCCCACTGCCAGTTTTTGGGCTTTTGTTTTATCAAGAAAAGTGAGATTGACCGTAACTTTATAACGCCCCACAGCTGAAAGGGTGAGAATGTTCAGCGACGGTAATTCGAGCCCGCGACACGGAAGTTGCGAGTCTAATGTCATAATCTGGCAGAGATATATCAGTTGAGTTATTAGTCAACGTTAAATAATTGTGTTATGTAAAAAGTTGTTCCAGTTATATATATATATGCTATATACCATATTTCTTATTAAATACTAACAGCATAGAAGTACTTCGTTATTGTCTTAGTACCTACCGTCAGGAATTTTTTTCATTGCTTCAAACTCTTAATCTATCTATACAGGCTTATTTCTGTATCCTTTCCTCTTGAGTGTGATTTTTTATCGTGTCAGTAATCTCTCTCTTTAATTGTTTTTTAACATTAACTAATTTTTCAAGATTAGTGGCTACTTTCATGACACAGTCAGAGACCATTGGGAATAACCAACTTTACACCACTAATTTAGGTTTGAAGTTTTCGTCAGTTTGTTTATATGTCATCGAGTAGCAACCGTATACATTACAACATTTATAAAGAAAGAAGCGTGTATACCTGTCCCCTTTATTATGCTCTGTTCTGATTCAGTTACATCTGATGTAATGTTTGTTGTAAGATACCATTGAAAGTGTCAGGATTTATTACAGAAAAGAATTGGGTTCAGTGTCGAACATTTGTCTCCCATACGTGTTTTGTTTATCCATTTCGTGCCTGCTGTCATGGTAACGAGCTTTTATTACTTTATCGTGCGGTCAAGGTTCGGCAAATATTCAAGTTTCATTCTAGAGGAATGGTAAAATGAGTTAGTGCATGTTGCAAGTGAAGACAACTCCAACGTATAGTAACCTTATTTAATAACCTGTGCTTACAGCATAAAAGATAGACAGCTCACCTGTGATATGTAAATAGCAGTCGTATAAAACAGAACTGGTGAGTTTGTTGACTTATATACTTAGTTATTAAATATTTGGGTTAATATGAAACTGAATATTATACAGCCTATATCATTGATATAACAAGAAATTGATTTACAAAACGTAATAAGTTACCAAGTTTAAAATACTCTACTTAACTATTTTGTATGCAACTAAAATTTCAGTTGGACATTAATGAGATTTAGTACTTTTATTTCGCAAGTGAAATAGGCATTATCTCTTGTCCATTCAGTTATTTTATTAAGCTTTAAATACTATCCTGTACAACCCCTTCAGTTCTTTTACCAAACTTCAGTACTATCCTGTATAACCCTTCAGTTCTTTTGTCAAGATTTAAATACTATCCTGTACAACCCCTTCAGTTCTTTTACCAAACTTCAATACTATCCTGTACAACCCCTTCAGTTCTTTTATCAAGCTTTAAATACTATCCTGTACAACCCCTTCAGTTCTTTTACCAAACTTCAATACTATCCTGTACAACCCTTTCAGTTCTTTTATCAAGCTTTAATTACTATCCTGTACAACCCTTTAATTCTTTTATCAAGCTTTAAATACTATCCTGTACAAAGCGTTTGGCTCTTTTATATCTCATGAAATGTCGAGACCCTACGATTTGAACATATTTAATGCTAAAAGTTATCCATGTTAATGTGTATAGCACATATAAATTACTTATTAAAATGATTAAACTTTATGAAATACTGCTTTAAAAACAAATTGAGTGTGGACATATGCTAGCTAATTTACACGGCGTTCAAACATTTTATTACTGCTTAAGACAATTTTAACCTAAAATAATTATAGGTAAAAAATATTGAAACCTGTTTCGAAGTTAATTTTTATCTATTAAATAATGATCATTATACATGTAAGGCTAAATATAATAAGAACTTAATATATATATATATATATACACACACATTACATTTATTAATAGAAATAAAATCAACTGTTCAACTGAAATAGGAATATATATATACACACACACACAAAAATGCAGTGTCGTCAACAATGAGTTTTTTTCTTGATATCTTTAATGTTACATTTTCATCAGACCTATATATATATAATATGTATAACATTTCACGTAAAGAAGTCATACTTAATAATCCTTCTTGTGGTTTGTCTTCCAGTGGTTCAAAGGTAATTATACGAACTTAAAATGCTAAAATTCGAGGTTCGTTTCTCAACAGAGGATAAAGTGCAGATAGCTAATTGTGTAGCTTTGGACTAAAAAACAATCCCATGGTTTAACAAACATATCTGAACCAAAATTTAGAAATTTATGTTTTCACGTTTTATACCCTTACGTTTTTTAATGTAGTTTGTTGTACAGTACTTTTATTAATAATAATTTCTTAATTCTAGAAAAACCTACAAGATTGCCAGTCACTACACATTCATTAAATAAGATTGCTTGCCATATAGAAAGCTGTGACACCCTTCTTTCTTCTAACTAAAATAATTAAAATATTATAGTGTTTACCCGACGCTTCTTGTCACTGGAATAACAATAAAACCTTTGAACAAAATCTATATAGTCCATGTTTGGGTATCTATATGAATTTAAAGTTGTAAATGTAGTGTTCTAATTATAATACAAGCAAAGCGATGACATTCTAATCTTCTGTGGACAGCGTATCTCTAAAGCAAAGTATTTAAAAAAAACAAATAAAACGTTGGCCCCATATGATCAATCAATTGTTAGTTCAAGTTTTAACAGTATTGATTTAGTCTGCCATTTTATAATTAACTAATAGACACTTTTTTAATGTTATTAAATCAACTTATAACTTTCTACTAATTTTTTTTTTTCAGAATTACAGCACGATAAAGTCCTGGCAATTTGTTATGTACCTTTTACCCTTTGAGGACCATTATCAACACGTAGAGATCATAAAGTGCCTTAAACATAAGTCCAGTTAGTTATACATTGTGTGTGTTTGTGTGTGTGCTTAAGAACTGTAGACAGAATGGGTTGTGGATCTTCCCAAACAGTAGAAATAGACCCATCGACCTCTCCTACAGAGCCCCTTGCCGTACCGAAAGAACCAGGTATGTAATATTTTGAACATTTGATTGTATTTATGTGATACTAGATTTTTGTATTTTGTATTAATGGAAAAGTTACCAACTCCATTCCATAATTTTGAAGTACGGCCCTAAAGGGAATGCATCCAGTCAGCAGCACATTATCATACACTATCCACGCTAAACACTTGACTGTCACTTTCATAATTTACTCACATCATAATGTGCAGAAATATATTTGATACGCACACAATCGAACTTGGCTTGCCAGTTACGAAATTTAGAGCTCTATCAAAGGGCCAACCAGTGCCATATATTACTAGAAGACAAAAGTTTGCTTCTATTGACAGAACAGAGAATGTTTTTTGGTATTGATGTATATAACTTCTTTAACACAACTTCACGGTAAATCTAGCGGGAAGGCTAAAGCCAACCCACTGCAAACACCAATTAAATGGTAGAATTGGTTGCCACATTACAACATTTTCACCGATGAAAGGGCAAGAATGTTTAGTGATGGGATTCGAACCTACGACTGCATTTTGGGAGTCGAAAGTCCTAACCACAAAGCTATTCAAATATTCAGAATAGTCTCAAGAAAATAAGATACAAATGAAACTTTTATGATTTCGACAAGTTTTTATAATATATCTATTGCTCTAAGTTATACACTGGGTTTTTTCACCTTATTTATAACACGAATTTTACACGTCTTCAGGGTTTCATTTAGGGCTAACTTGAGTTCAAAATAGTCTTTTTAAACAAATCTGTATTATTTTTTACAGTTTATAATTTTGTTGTTCACTTTTCTTAATCTGAAACAAAGGAATTAAACAATTTTTTATGAATATATATAATTTTGAGAATTTAATGTGTAATTTTGAAATTACAGCAGAGAATGCACAAAAGTGGTTCAACAACTGTCGGAATGTTTTTTAAGAAAAATGGGTTAGACGTAAACTAATCGTTGGCGTGTCGGACTGTCAGTCTCAAGATCCATGATTTATGTCCATTGCGCAAAATAACAATAACAACTAAAGAACACATTCTACACTTTATCAAATTGTGGCTATTCAAAGAGCTACCACTTGAGTATGAATTCCTTAAAATTATCACACCCGGCGGCTCAGAGGTGAACTTGAGGGTTAACAAATAAATTAGTAGTCTTATCCTTATGGAGGAAACAGTATATATAACCCAATGTGCAGTTTTAACTAAAACAAAAAACATTAAAACGAGATTTAGTGATTTGTTTATCACCAATTTATAGTGAAATAAGCAAAATGAGTTTTTAAAATCTTCGAAGTTTAGCAAATTTATGAAGATTGTAAATCTATAGTTTATAATTTTGTTATTATTTATGGAACAAGAGAAGTGGGATAACGTTGTTCAGTGACTATTTACATGATGTTTGTTATGAATAAAAGTGAAAAGGAATGTAATAATATGCCAACTACACTGTATATCTGCTATATCTAGTACTGACGAGACCTTTTGTCAAATACCAGGGCTCACGAGTTTGGCTACGAGACAACAGACATTAATAATGGTCGAAAGAATTCACCAATTGTTTAAACAAGAATTATTTCGGTGTTAGAATATGGCGAATTTCAAAGTTTATTAGTTTTAGTAAAGCAATCAATAGAAGCAACAAATTTCACATATTTCATATCTTGTGTCACTAGCATAACACTAGGAATAAATTAACATCATAATTAAAATTGTAAAAGAAATACCAAGCCATGATTTCTATTACGTAGCATGCTTATTATCTCAAAAACTTGATCTGCACCTTGTTAACCGTGAATGTGCTATATGAATAATGGCCAAATCCTACGATGTTTCAGTTACAAGAAAGTAGTCCAAAGACTTCAGTTTCTGCTGCTAATTAACTGCCTTCTTTCCAGTGTATAGTTAAAGGGCTTCTTCTATTGGACGTATAATACTGTTGCATGTAATAGTTGTTAGTTACAAATAGTAAACATGCGATTTTATGTCAAAATTAAAGTATCGCTTGCTTTTAGATGTTGTTTCTATGATTACGGACTGATAATTTTTAAGTATAGGAAATATAGTAGAAAATCAGAGTGATATTAATCGTTGGAATGTGTACATATGTATATAAAGAAATGTATGAATATGACTGCGTATATACGTTGAATATAGGGAGTTATTAGTTCGAATAACATTACCAAGGATACACGTCGATTATACGATTCTAAGAACGTATATCGAACAAGTAACGATTACAAGGGATTGTTGAGAGTTGTGTGAACTACGTTACTGGGAAACAGCATTGATTAGAATGCTAGTTTTAGTGACACGCTTTCCAAGAAGGGTAACAAGTGTGTGATTGGATAGCCCTCTGGTGTTTGCAAGTTCTCATTATATAATAGTCATCACCTTCTCAAAATGTTATTGTAAATCTTCTTCAAAACGAAACCAAATTAAAATTATTTACTTCCAGACGCTCTATCAATATGAAAAAAATCGCTCTGAATATATAAAGGTCTCCGAAAATTGTACTAACGTTTTCGAATACTTATTTAATATAATTTCGAGACATTATATATACACTGAAGCCAACCTTTGAAGGCTGCCACACTTTTGATGTTCACTTTGTCATTACTTGCATATAAAACTAGCAAAAATTCAGAATGCAGAGGGGTTCGTAATGTTGTATTTATCATTTGTTAATATGATAACTTTTGAAAAACCGCTAATAACGTACTTACGAAAGGTTAATATGAGATAAATGGATTTCCAACACATAGATGTGTTGGTTTATAACTTTAACTGAAAGTCACGTCATTCAAAGGTATTAGATACCGAAATTAATAGTATTTTATAAGAATAAAGGGCCCGGCATGGCCAGGTGGTTAGGGCACTCGACTCGTAACCTGAGAGTCGCATATTCAAATTCCCGTCACACCAAACATGCTCCTCCTTTCAGCCTTGGAAGTATTATAATGTAACGGTCAATCCCATTATTCGTTGGTAAAAGAGTAGCTCAAGAATTGGCGGTGGGTGGTGATGACTAGCTGCCTTTTCAGTAGTCTTACACTGCTAAATTAGGAACGGCTAGGAAGATAGCCCTCGTGTAACTTTGCGCTAAATTCAAAACAAACCATAAGAACAAAGTTTTGGTTCATTGCTTCCCCATTGTTTACGGAGTTCAGTTGAATTCACACGAATACACTGTGATGCCAAAATCCGCCACAATACATATACGCATGCGTGATATATAGGCAACAAGTCTGTCAAATCTCTCACATCTATAAGTTATATATATATAGATACATAGAACACATATTTTAGGAATTATTGTTGTTTTTTTCCCATTATTATAGAAGTTTGATATCGTTTATTTAATTTTATAAGGGTAATTTTGTTCATATACTTTATTTAATTGGTAAATACTATAGCTACTTTCACTCACTTTTATGAGAAGTATCAGTTTAAATATACTGTTATAATAATGGCTATTATATTTGTTTATTAAGTAAAAAGCAGATAAATGAAAATATATTTAAGTCATTTTATACACATTGTAAGACTTAATTGTCTGAGAAAATTTAAATACTTTTGTAGATTTTTCAGAAACATTAAGAATACTATATGAACGTAATTTTACTCATAAATTTATTTAAATTTTCATTCATCCTATTTAAATCCCGTAATCATGTTACGAAGATTTTTGAAAATAAGAAAAAAAGAGAAAATCATGAAATATAAACCTAGACAAATTATTATGAATGTTATAGTGTTGTAGCAAAGCTATTTTGGTATTAAGTTATAAATTGTGGTTTAAATCATTCAAAGCACAGTCAATGTAATGTACGATAAATTTATTAATTTCTTTACTAATGTAATCCTGTAAATCTCTTACCGTCCTGCGTTACAAACTTCATTAACTAAACTAAACTTATTGAAGGCAATGGTGACAGCTCATACCCTAAGAGATTTATTATTTGTCTTCAAAATTAATATTTCTTTATAAGAATTTCATATCTGTAATTTTAAATACGTTAGAAACCTGACTCACTTATTAGCGTTTTGTAGATGGTTAAGCTTGTTAAACTTTCCCACACCAACACTATCATTAAAATCCACAGCTATCTCTTGCTACGAAAAATACATTAAAAGTACATAGCTTACAATAATATCATATATAATGATCAGCCTATTAATTACTTTATGTACGTTTATGACAACCTGAATATTGAATGATATGGAATATACAAGTTCATGGTTCAGGTTTTCCACGTTACTCTTAAATGTTTCAGGCTTGGAATGAAAAAAAAAAAGTTATGACAGAATCATGGCCACATTCACAAGTACAGTGGTATCTCGGTTCTCGAACGACTCCCTTCTCAAACAATTCGGTTTTCGAACATATTGTTTGAGAAAAAAATGTCTTGGTTGTCAAACATAAACTCGGTTCCCGAACCAAGTTGTCGTGGCCCGAACTCCCGAAATAACCCGACTGATGACTCGAACGACCATTTTCGGCCCACGCCAAGCTTGTCCAAAACATTTTACTCGCACCTGTCACTCAGTCCACACCCCCACTAAAATGTGCTGTAAACGTTCTCGTTTTTCTTTTTGCTTTTCTAAATATTCTGATTAAATAAGCCACCACGGGGTCAAAAAATGATAATGAAAGCATCAAACCAAAAAAGAACAGTTGTTAGAGCCACGATAGAGGTGAAAAAAGATTTCACAGCGAAGTATGAGAGTGGTGTTTGCATGTCTGACCTTGCTACACAGTTTGGTATGGCGAAGTCTACAGTTTGCACCATACTGAAAAATAGAGAGGTCAAGAAAGGAGCTAATGTTGCAAAAGGAGTGACAGTGCTTACGAAACAAAGATCACAAACAATGGAAGAGGTAGAAAAACTGTTGTTGATTTGGGTAAACGAAAAGCAGTTAGCTGGTGATAGCATTTCTGAGACCATCATTTGTGATAAAGCAAAGCAGTTGCATGCTGACCTCCTGAAAAACATCCCTGGAACGAGTGCTGATACAAGTGATTCCTTTAAGACTAGTAGAGAGTGGTTTGAAAAACTTAGGAAGAGGAGTGGCATACATAGTGTGGTGAGACATGGGGAGGGTTCCAGGCAGAAACAAACCGCATTAGACAAGTTTTTAGTGAGAAATAGGTCCAGTGAGTCTCAAGCAGGTTGTAGTGGTGCAAAGAGACAGAAAAGAGAAAGAACCCCAGAAGGAGAGTTACTTGACGTTTTTATGGAAGGTGATTCCCTTTCCAAACAATAATAACCCTCCTACTCTCCACGTTCCTCACCACCTTTTCACTTACGCCATCAGCTCTCCTCAGCACAGGTAAAGTGCAGTTACATTTTCATTTATTGTTTTTTATTGTGTTTATAGTTTTTGTGGTTGACTTTATGCATGTAAGTATTATTATACAGGTATAAATAAGCAATATTTTTACTTAAAATGCTTCATAATGCGTCTGTAACGGATTAATTTAATTTACAGTATTTCTTATTGGAAAAATTGATTCGGTTTTCGAACAGCCTTCTGGAACGGATTAAGTTCGAGAACCGAGGTACCACTGTATGCGTAGCACAAACAAAACAACATAGAATTATTAATTAACTACTTAGTGTAATGAAAGTGAAAAATATAATTTTCAAGGAATTACAGCTTTACATTTTACTTATATTTTAGAATAGTTAGATTTTGAATTGTAAAACACATAATTATGAAGTGAAAATAAGAATAGTAAAACGTCAGTCAAAGCAATAGTATATGCAAAGTGGAAAGAAAATATAACACAGATAATTACAATTGTATACCAGTCTTAGGTTCGGAAATTCATAATTTTGGGTGGTAATACTTCTTAGTAACGTCGAGTAATACACTGGCTGGGCAAGGGATAAAAGTAATAACACACAATGAAAAAAAATTATATAAACATTAGTATAAATTACATGTCGAACGTATTGATACCAATATAAAAAAATTAGTAAGCCTATTAGTACTAAATTATACACAGCTGTTCGTATTAGTAACAACCCTCTTGGCCCGGCATTGCTTAGCGTGTTAAGGCGTTCGACTCGTAATCCGAGGGTCGCGGGTTCGAATCCTGGTTGCACCAAACATGCTCGCCCTCCTAGCCGTGGTGGCGTCATAATGTGACGGTCAATCCCACTATTTGTTGGTAAAAGAGTAGCCCAAGAGTTGGCGGTTGGTGGTTATAACTAGCTGCTTTCCCTCTAGTCTTACACTGCTAAATTAGGGATGGCTAGCGCAGATAGCCCTCAAGTAGCTTTGCACGAAATTCAAAATCAAGCAAACAAACAACCCTCTTAGTCTTATGTAAGTACGTCTTATGGTGATATCTTCCATAAGAATTTCATTCTAAGCATAATATCATCATTAGAAAAAAGAATTGCTAATTTAATATCATTATTAATAAATAACCCATTGTTTGAAAGTGGCATTTTACAAATGAATATCTTACTTATTACATGTTCAGTATTAAAACCACATAAATTATCTGTTCATTAAGGTTTTAAAATAGCACATTTTATAAACAATACAAAGAAGTAAATCTGTTTGTTTTACATTAATAGTATTTACGAACTATATTTGTTCCAAACCAAAAGTGGAATGAGCAAAATTAACAAAAAACGGATACATAGTGAAGTAGCATATAAAGATACAATGGGATGAAATTTAGATGGGATGTTATATGGCAAAGCTGTAAAATTCTATCCTCTGGGTGAAATATGGACAGGAGATGATATCTGGTAATACTTTAAGTAGCAAGCATCTGCGAAGAATGGCTTTCAGAGATCCTCCGCTGCATTGGATATTAGCTTCGAAATCATGTTCAAGGCAGGCCACAACAAAAGTCTGTTAGAGCTGCATAAGGATACTTGAAGGATACATGACCGTATGAAATTGTTACAGCAATATTTGCTGAAAGTAGTGCCCATAGTGCCACGATTTGCATCTGCGGCGTCGTGCCACTGCAGTAGCTTATGAAAATGATTCAAATAAATAAAGATTGCTATCTGTATTACATACGAACATTATATAATATATATATATTGTTTAGTTATGTTATCTGCCTGTTATTTTTTGCATTTATCCCTCTGTTTCTCTTTAAAGTGTTAACATTCAATATATTATTTTTATCATAATAATTTCCAATATTTCTATTTATTTTCTAGTTCCTCCACCACTATCGTTTGAAATTCCTTTAGAAGAAAATAATGTCGTCAAAAAACATCCGCCTAAACGTATACAGGTAAAGAACTGTAACTGTATGGTGTTGTATTAATTGTATACACATTAAGATAACTTTAAAATCAGAGTAATCAATGTTGTTTATGGTAGATTTCTTCAATATTGGTTGATAAGAGAAAAGTTGAAAACGAGCAAAAGTTATTTGAGTCCACAAAACGACAGGCTGAATAAAAACACAGTTGTTTCAGCTTGACTCTGTTATTCCCAGCTGACTAATACATGACTGGTTTAACCTGACTCTGTAAACTCAGGCTAACTAGTACGTGGTTGTTCTAATTTGGCTCTGTTATACTCAGCTAATTCTTTCTAACCTGACTTTGTTATCCTCAGCTAACTACTACACGGTTGTTTTAACCTAACTTTGTTATCCTCAGTTAATTACGAAATGGTTGTTCTAACCTGACTCTGTTATCCTCAGCTGATTAGTACATGATTGTTTTTCATAACCCTCTCAAGTTACTTTGTATATATCCTGTTAAGGTTTTTTTGTTGAATGTATACTGTATTTATGTATTTGTATAAGCATTTTGTGGTCCTTAAAATTAAAATTTTATTCAGTTCTATACGATTTTCTGGTCGCTCAGTGGTAAGTTTGAAGACTTATAAAACTAAAATTCTCATGGGTACAGTATAGATATCTGTTGCGTATTTCTGTGCTTAATAACAAACAAATAAACAATTGGATTATTTGGTTTGTTTGTTTTAGCGCAAAGCCGCATTGGACTATCTTCTGTGTCCACCACTGGGAATCGAACCCTGGATTTTAGCGTTGTAAGCCCGTAAATTTATACCTGACACAACGGAGGACAAACATCTGTATATGCTATAGCCTGATTACTTTGTTAATGTTCGACTTAAAGAAGATCCTTATTGTGATAATAGTATACTTTACTCTTGATTATTGTATAGTCGTTTAATATAATTTAATAGAAAATATCTGAACTGTTGTATGTACAATATGTTTAATTCGCGCCATTACAGTACAAGAAATGATATATTGATCTATCTGATATAGCGCTTGGAAGAACAGCAACAAAAGGTTCTCACTGCTGAGGAGATAGAAGAAAAACAGAAGCAAGCTTTGGAAAGAAGAGAAGAGGTCGGCTAGATTAAAATGAGTAGACGAATTTCAATCTTGCATTTATAACATCTAAACATTTTCACTTCCTTTCATTTATGTTGATACAAATTTCGAATTTACATATCAGTTAACATTACTGAAGTATCTGCTGGTTTTACAGATATTACAAGATCGTGTTCGTAATTCTCAGAAGATGCAAAAAATTCTTGAGAAACCTACAGACAATTTGGAAAACAAAACTGACAAGGTAAGTTGAAGTAGCTTCAGGTTAAATATTGAACCCCGAATTATAGTGTTATAACCGTTGAGCCACCTGGAAATAATTTTTTTAGAAGTAGAATGTTTTCAGAAAAGCATTTATACCTTTTTTTTTTTTCTTTAATGAAGTCATCTTGATCATTTTGAAGAAAACGCTATTAGTCTGTATGCCATTATGAACCAGATATCCATTGGACTAGTGCTCTCCAGCTCCTTAAAATAGAGCCGATTTATGACGCTTCAACAACTAAAAATACTGTATAAAAATGCATTAGATTACATCCAAAGTTAAGTGTCTTTCATAAACAAATTCTTAGGGTGTCAGCGGACTCTGAGTGTTTGTGGACTCTCGCGTTCATTGTTTAGCTCTCTCAACACACATCTACCATTATCCTCACTGTAATTGTTATTTTTTGCTTATGTATTAGAGGGAAGACAGCTATTCAACAGCAATAACAGCTAACACCTGAGTTACTTCTATATGTCTAAATACAGGGATTTAACATCACCCTTATATCGCACCCACGATCTCGTCTCTATAATAACGGGACAAAAATCAGCAGGTTTCAATTCCCATTCCGAGAACATTAATCCATGTAGTCACACTCGACTCGCAAAATTAAAAATATTTAAACATGATATTATGCAGTAAAGCTGAAAATGAAAAGATAAGCTTCATAAACTCACCACTATTTAGAGACAGTAGAAAATCGTACCAAAATACAAAGAAAATCAGTTTTGTTTCCTTTGTTGTTTTTAAATTTTAACTCTCAAGAGTTAACTTCAGTCACGAACTAGTTTTATCTTTTAATTCAAAAGAAAATCATTTTAATTTATAAATATTTTTGTTTAATTTAAGACTCATCCGGATTGTAGACACCACTGTAATTATCACTTTAAATGAAGTTGAAACAAAATTCTATGGCTTTATGAATAATCGAAAGTTTATGAGTGAGTTTGTTCGTTTTTAATTTCGCGCAAGGCTACTCAAGGGCTATCTGCGCTAGCCGTCCCTAATTTAGCAGTGTAAGACTAGAGGGAAGGCAGCTAGTCATCACCACTCACCGCCAACTCTTGGGCTACTCTTTTACGAACGAATAGTGGGATTGACCGTAACTTTATAACACCCACACGGCTGAAAGGGCGAGCATGTTTGGTGCGACCGGAATTTGAACCCGCGACCCTCGGATTACGAGTCGAACGCCTTAACACGCTTGGCCATGCTGGGCCTTTATTATATCCTAAGTCCACCGAGGGGAAGCGAACCCCTAATTTTAACATTGTAAATCTGTAGACTTACCGCTGTACCAGCTGGGGACGTTATGAATGAGATTGTCAGATTAAAAAGATTGTACCAGTAGTTTAGTTTGGTTTGTTTTGAATTTTGCGCATAGCTACACGAGGGCCATCTGCGCTAGTCGTCCCTAATTTAACACTATAAGACTAGAGGAAAGGTATCTCTGTCATCACCACCCACCGCCAACTCTTGGACTACTCTTTTACCAGTGAATAGTGGAATTGACCGTCACATTATATTGCTTTCATGGCTGAAAGGGCGAGCATGTTTGGTGTGACGGGGATTCGAACCCGCAGCCCTCGGATTACGAGTCGAGTGCCTCAACCACCTGGCCATGCCGGGCCACCAGTAGTTAGAACGTGAGTGCGAATGTTTAAAGCAATAAATAAATAGCCCACAACGTTAAAGTCCACAGACAATTTTTTTTTAAATGTAGATTCTACGTGTTTCAACGTTAACCATATCATCATCAAGACCTAAATTTCTTAATTATTTCTTCTCAACTCGGTCGTGTGACGTATGTATAAATTTACAGTTTTCTACGAACTTCAGAAGAGGTTCCGCTGTATTCTTACGTAGATATTTGCCGTATCTATTTAATAATTTATGATCTTTTTAAAACTTTATTTTTTGAGCATTCGCGAATATTATTGGCTTTAATACCCTTTTGCTTAGCCAATATTACTGTTTTTTCTTTGCTCTCGTAATATCTTATGTCGTAATTTTGCACATATTCTGCTGTGGTTGAATTTTCAGTCCTTTCATTTTTTAGATATCCCTTATTTTATGCTAAACGATATTTTAAATTACATTTTTGCATATTCAGTGTAAACACTTCTATATTAATTCACTTTTAAAAACTCCAGGTTTTCCTATTGACTATTCATTATTTTTAATATTGGCTTAAATTTGTTTTATCGTATTTATTGTCCCCCGCTGGCACAGCGGTAAGTCTACTGATTTACAATGCTGAAATTAGAGGTTTGATTCCCCTCAGTGTACTCAGTAGATAGCTCGAGATGGCTTTGCTATAAGAAAACACACACACATTTTATTTATCGGTTAAAATAAAAAAATCTGCAAAACATAGAAATATACTAAAAAGATGGATATCTTACCTAAATTTTTGGTGAGATGAAAAATAAATTAGATTATTGTTGTTGTTTTTGAATTAAGCACAAAGCTACACAATAGGCTATCTGTGCTCTGCCCACCACGGGTATCGAAACCCGGTTTCTAGCGTTGAAGTCCGAAGACATACCGCTAAGCCACTGGGGGGCAAAGTAGATTATTCCTAAATTTAAACAAGTGAAGTGTAATACAAAAGGAAAAAAGTGGATCATTTTGTAAAAAATTGCAAGTAACAAATATTGCGCATTACGATTTAACAGAAAAGAAATGTAACAGCCAAACTCGATAAGGAGTATGTGTTTTCCTGTAGCAAAGCCACATTGGGCTATCTGCTGAGTCCACTAAGGGGAATCGAACCCCCTTGATAGGAAGTATACCAACTATATTTAGAATCGACAAAAGGAAACTAAGAAGAATCTTGAATTTAATGCAAAAATTTTACTTGGAATCCGACAGTGACAGATATTGTTAAAATATGAGTATCAATTAGATCAAAAATATAAGAAATTGATAAACGAAAAGAAAGATGAAAAACTGATAAAACTGGATAATTTACCTACGAATTATAAGAAGTTTTTGGAGGATCCTAAGATAAAAGTTAGATGTAATTCTTAATGATAATCAGCTGGAGGTATTAAATAAATATTTAGGGTTTGTCTATAAATTGTCAAGCATTAAAAAGGAAGAATGTATAATAGATATAGAAACCAATTTGGATAAAGTGATAGATGAGAACTCTCAAAACTTAATTAGAACCGAATGTTATAAATTTGTAAGGAATTTTAACCATTTGGGGAGAAACCAATATATATATAAAGATATTGTTATTTATAAGGCAATACTGTAGTACATCATAAATGTGACTACGATACAGGTGTTAGAGTTTGTCTTGAATTTCGCGCAAAGCTACACGAGGGCTATATGCGCTAGCCGTCCCTGATTTAGCAGAATAAGACTGGAGGGAAGTCAGCTAGTCACCACCCACCGCCAACTCTTGGGCTACTCTTTTACCAACGAATAGTGGGATTGACCGTAACATTATAACACCCTCATGGCTGAAAGGGCGAGCATGTTTGGTGTGACGAGGATTCGAACCCGCGACTTTCAGATTACGAGTCGAGTGCCTTAACCACCTGGCCATGCCGAGCCAGGGTGTTAGAGACTTATTAGATGAGAATGCATATGAAAACTTAAGTACAATTTTATAAATAAGTATCATCAATTGGTAAAAATAAGTGTTAAAAACTATTTAACAAATGCAGAGAACAATAGATTGATTACAGCTAATTTTATTACTGAGAGAGTTTATGCATTTCCAAAAATACATAGAATGAATAACAGTGTTAGACCAATAGTATTGATAACAGGCACATCATCATATTAAATAGTCAAATGTGTAGTTCAGAAGTATTCTTGTTTGAGAAATTGAAATAATATAGAGTTAAAATGCTTTATGATTTGTAGTGAAAATCAAAAATATAAAGTTGAATAACAAAGGTTTGTTAGTATTGTTTAATGTAGTGTTGGTGTTTATAAAAGTTAAGGCAAAAAATGTGGTTGAAGTGTTTCGGAAGTACATTGTTACAAATTAAAACTTCAGCTGTTGATACTATAGATATAATACATCTAACAAAGGTGACTATACTAAATTCCTTTTTTTCAGGTTAACAATATTTTTTTATAAAAAATGAAAGGTGTGCACTGGGATCCCTACTTTCACCATTTGTTATGTAACATTTCAAACACAATCCATAAATTGTGCAAAATGTGAACCTGATACTTAGATATGTAGATGATATAATTTTGGTGTAGAGATATAGTAATAAAGTATTAACAGAGCTTACGTGCTATTTGCATAGAGTAGAACCTTCAATACAATTCAACAATAAAACAAAAAAGCAATAGTTTGTTTTTTTAGATCTATTAGTAAAAAGGAATGAATATGAGAATTTAGAAACATCTATTTATGGGAAACCTTTTGCTGTTCTTATGTTATCGCATCAAGAATCATGTTTGTGTTGAAACACAGTGTCTGTTTTACACTTATGTTTGTAGAGTTTTTAAGTTATGTAGAAAAATAGTGGACTTAAAAAAGTGGACTTACTAATAAAATAAATAGCAGTTTAAAGAGGATTCAACTCATATACTGTAGATAATAAAGCAGTCAAGAAAATCATTAATGTGGCAATAACAGATCAAAGTATTACCTTAAACCCAGTTATGATAAGTTCTAAAAAGGAATGTTTAATTTTGCCATATGTTCCAGGTTTATTTTATAGTTTGTTCAAAGTGTTTAAACGCAACAAATATTTTACTCTACATTTAAACCAACGAATAAGATAAGTCGAACTTTAGGTAATGAAAACATGGAATTTCTAAAATTAAATGTGGAAGTATTTATATTGGACAGACAAAACTCAAATAAAAATATCGTTTAGAAGAACAAAAGAGAAGTATAAAAAAATGAAAGAACTGGAAATTCGGTCATAGCAGAACTCGTACCAAAAATTCAACATAATATATTGTGTTGAGAAAAACAGAAATATTGGTTCAATAATAATAACAAACGATTAGAAATAATAAAGTTTAAAAAATAATAAATTATTAAATAGAGACGAAGGTCTGGCAAACATCTACCGAAAATTCTAAAGGAACTGTAACACGCAGGCTCTTTGGCTAGTCATTGGAGCTTCGACATTTTACTAACCATTATACCTAATTTACTTAATTGAGAAACTGACATTTATTTGGTTTAATCTTTATGTTTGCTTTTCATATTCTATCAAATATATTCCTTAATCTTTCTAAGTATTCTTCAAATTCGCAGCGAACACTATGATATCATCTAAATAACAAAAACATTCTGAATCTTGCAAGCCTTTTAACACAACATCTATTATTGTCTAGAATGTTCAAAAGGCACTGCATAAGCCAAATGGCATTCTATTAAACTGATATTTTTCTGAAGGTAACATAAAAGCAGTTTTTGCTTTATCTTCCTCTCTTTGAATGCTTATTCTCTTATTCAAAACTTCCAGAACTAGCTCTATTTTCAATCTGTAATCCCGACTGGAATTACGTTTTTGACTTTAGCATATGTAAGGTTACTGTTACTTTTAGAGACCTTTCCTCTGTAAGTTTCAGCCTTAGAGACCTTTCTGTTTTCTACATTCTAGAGATGACGGCAATCTTGTGTCATGCAGTCTTTAATACCACGATTGAAATATACTATTTGCTTGTTTGCCTTTCGTTTTTGAAAACACGTCCTTGCAATGTGGCCAATTTTGCCACCGATAAAACAAAGGAAGTCATCGAGATTACTCTACTTGTTTTGCCAGGTTGTTTTACTAGATTGCTTACTACATTTACTGCAGAGTGCTCAGGTTTGTATATCTGTTCTTCTCGTAGCTCTTTTCGAGTGGTCACTTCAATCAAATCAAGGAAATATGCTTGTGGTGTATTTGCTACACTTACATGACTTCAAGCTGCATTGCTGAACAATCCTCGCTCATAATCAGATTTTAAGATATCTTGTATCATTAGTTCGTTTGAATGTGTGTAAGCATTACACAACGTTTCCTAACTTCTGCAACTTATGTCCAAATACTCGAACAGATTTGTCTCGTTGCTGAGTTAGTTACATATTTTTGTTTAGGTTACATTTAGTGTTTCTTGCTTTCTATATTCTTCTACTAATCTGCGTACTAAACATTGAAAATCTGTGGTTTCACGCAGCTCATTATAAGCCCAAATGTAGTGTTTTGCTGCTCCTACCATTTTTAGTTTTAAAATGCCCCAATATTCTAGCAGCTTCATTTAGAGCGTCTATAAAGTCCTCAGCATTTTGTGTTGAGTCTACCATGATACAACTGTTAAATGTTTATTAAGCACGTAACACCACGTGAACCTACTTGTGCAGGTTGCTCTGCCACAGCTTCACAGTTAGCGTCAGCCCTTTGATCTACTCTAGGGCATATGTCACCCTATAATTTAGTTGTGTCTACATTATAGCCACATTCACTTACTTTTAACTTATTTGCTTACACTACTTAAGCTAGTGTTAAAACTAATTTACTTACTTCTACTCATTTCTTTAACCAACCTGCCATTAGTTACTCCAAAAATCTTCAAAGACTGTGCCAGTTGTAATGTGCAGGCCCTTAGGTTAGTCGAGTTTCAACTTTACTGCCTATTATACATAAGTTATTTAATTGAAGGATGCAGCAATGAGTGGAACTCACAGATCACTAACTGGAGGAACTTTAAGGTTAGAATAAAGAAACTGATTCTGTGACTGATATTTAATAAAATATATCAAGTTTATTAATTCTTACAATGACGTACACTTTCATTAATTAGTTATTCATTATTCAAACTTTTCAGTAATATGCTTTCCACATATATAACGCTCAAACCAAGCTATATTTACCAACTTTTTGAAATGTTTACTGTAATATTCTCTCCATACTACATTGACTGAATAAGAAAAATAGTAATCTTACTTACAACAAAGTTGAAAAAGTGTTCCATTGTAATTGGAAATATTCAACATTCTGAAACTCGAGAATAGAATTGTAGAAGTGGTGTTTGGCATGGAACTTCAAGTGGTCACGCAGAACTGCTGAAAACTGGAATTCTTCCAGAGAACTGGTTTTCTAGACTCAGTCACGAGTTTTTAAACAATATTTTCTTTGTATTCTTATGATTTATCAAATAGTATCCATAACTACCTACAGGTAGTTCTCACACTTCATTGATTAATTTCAGTAACAACTTATTGGCCTTTCCCAAAACAAGAACCAAAACTGTTAAGTAATTGGTCACTGTTATGGTGGGTGAGCCGGTTGCATTTTCATTCATACTACGACCACCATCTGCCATAATGAACCATGCTTTAAACTGCCGATTTTAGACATTATCATAAATTTTTCGTGACCTTTACTGTACTACTAAATTCGCTCCAATAACTTATCATTGTCAACTCATGACTATCGTGTTTTTTCCTCAACATTTCTTCTGAGACACTAGGCGTTCGTTCTATTTTTTATAACTCTTTAACTTGTGATTCTAAATACCAACCATTCTTCACCTATTTGTTAACCTAATGTTGGAATACAGGTGTCATTTTATTCCATTTTTTCATTTGTGCATGCTACACTTAAAACCTAGACTTTCATATTAAAGCAATTGTTTAAAACTATTTTAGAATACACACTGCTTCAGGATCTCCTCTGAGATTTATGAAGTGTAAATGTACATGCAGACCACATGACTTAACTGAAAAATAATAAACATGACACTGATCTTTCAAGTTCACTTCTGATGATGACTTGGTGACATAGAACACCAACATTTTTAAAATGTTTTTAATTGTGTATCGGCTTTAATGTTGTGGGTTATTTATTTATTATTTTGACATTATACAAAAATGCCAAGAAAATAATATCTTCATTCATGTTAC
Organism: Tachypleus tridentatus; assembly: GCF_004210375.1. NCBI lineage: Eukaryota > Metazoa > Arthropoda > Merostomata > Xiphosura > Limulidae > Tachypleus > Tachypleus tridentatus. The sequence continues at coordinate 84,281,802 of NC_134832.1, read as the reverse complement.
CAAGATAAAAATAATGGAAAGACCTTTTTGATGACAGGCAAATTACTCTTTTCAATAGCCGATAATATCATGAGTAAATGCAGATTATGAAAGATGAAATATTTAGAAACTTTAGTGTGTAATATACGTTTTTACCTTCCTAATATGTAGCAGACAGTCTTTGTTAGGTATAACGAAAATAACGTCATCTGAAAAGTGACATCAACTGAAACTGTTAATTTCTTTTGAACTTTCAGATTGAAGAAATCACTGGTGAAGAATAGGCACAGTTCAAGTATGATTTCAGCGTTTAACCATCCATTTCACTTCTGCTTTTCCATCCTATTTATCGAGTTCACCTGCAAGTTTCAGTGACAAACTTTTTTTTTTTTTAATTTACCTACACTGGGTGCTTAAAAAGGCACACACAAATTTACATACATTAGTGTATAAAGCACATAAAGCTGTTCATAAATATAATACTGTTTAAGTTATAAGGCTTGATTCATTTGCCTTAAATAATAAGTGTGAATGAAGTCTGAAATAATCTATCGTTTTTGTAGCATATTAAACTATTATAGTTTCTTACTTTAAATATTGCATTGTGGCAAGGCATCGAGGTTAGAGCGATCCACAAGATGGATGATATTTGATTAAAAAACACCTCAAAAATTGTCTTCATTAATTCTAATGTATATAAAAAACATTTGTCTTCTGATAACACTGTGCTCTTTTGTGTCACTTAGCAATAAAACTATGATCTGATATTCTTGACTTAAGCGTGTATATTATTACACTTAGAACATTTCACATTTCAATTTATGTTATACATAGCTTGACGTAGGCATTTCGAACTTCTTGAATATTTTTAAAATCATCCAAGTGACCATAATTCGTATGTTTTTGTTACGTTTTGATGAAATTTTTCAGTTTTATTACGTTTTTTAATAAGACATACATTTTCTTTTTTTCCAAACATATTGCCACGTCTTAACCGATAATGATGCTTGATGTTAATTTTAGGCTTAGATTTGTGATAGAATTTTTATCTTAAGCCTAATGGTTTTGGGTGCTTCATTTTCTTTGGGTGTTTAAACCGAAATTTTTAGATTATGTGGCGTAATTAGAAAAATTAATTATGGAACCTGTGAAACATGGATAAATTTGTGAAATATTCTACCAACGATAGAGCCACCTGAGTGACAAAACATCATGAAAGAGATATATCGGATATACTTCAAGTGCTTTGGCGTGAGATTGCTCTTTCTGCGCATTAAAATCTGATATACACAAAAGCCAGTTGTCACTTTGTGTTTATCAGTGTTCATATTATGAGTGATTTTTAATTTACGTTGTACCATCCATTTTGATTTTGTGAGGGAACTTGAAAATTGTTTGTGTTTTCTCAGTGTGTGATTGTTTTTCTTTTATGATGATTGGTTTGAATTTCACGCAAAGCTGCACGAGGGCTATCTGCACAAGCCATCCTTAATTTAGCAGTGTAAGACTAGAGGGAAAGCAGCTAGTCATCACCACCCACCGCCAACTAGTGGGTTACTCTTTTATAAACGAATAGTAAAACTGACTGTTACATAATAACGCCCCACGGCTGAAAGTGCGAACATGTTTGGTGTGATGGAGATTCGAACCCACGACCCTCAGACTATGAGTCGAGTGCTTTAATCACCTGACCCTTTTATAATGAAGGGGAAATTTGATGGTCAAAGCTCGCCGAATGAAGTAAGGGGTTTCCCTTACTTGATTGCATTCATTTATATTGGATAACATCAAATTTCACCTTTGAAAACTCAGGAAGTCTTTCTCAGATCTGCAATGATCAATGATCTGGATCATTTTCTGTTGTGTGATGAGGAAACTCAACCTTAAAATGCCCATCAAATTTGGAAGAAATCCTATCACACTTTAAAGAGTTATTAACTCAAAATTGCAAAAACATGCTTCATCTCTCCATTATAAAAACAAAAGACTTCAAAGTGATCAGAATACAGATTTGAGTCCAGAGCAAATTTGAAGTCCGACACTGACCTCCCATCTTTTAAAAATGTATGCATTCAGAAACATAGACACACACAGACTTGAATGCAGTACAACATTACAGAGGTAATACAAGGATTTAGTTAATATTTAATAAAGGTTATACACTGATTCATGTATTGTAAGTTTCTTCACATCTACAAAGGCAAAAATATAAAATATAGTTATTGAGTCTTTATGATCTCCAATACCTTATTCTATCTGCTTTTCCATTAATTACCTGATGCTGCACCATTAAAAAGGTGGAATACTTTGTTGTTTCATGTTTACTAGTATTTATTACAAATTCCAAAGTTGTCAATAATTTGTCTCAATTGTTCTTTTTTTTTAATCAATTAATTTCCTGAATGCTCTCTTAATACTTTCATCAAGACCACTTGTCTCTGGGTGCTGCATGCATGTTTCCTAACACCTGAAACATCTATTGGTTTATCAGCAAATAAAACTACCCCCCACATACGTATATATACACACACACTAATTAAGTTATTACATGCACCAATATCTTTATTATAAACATCTACATATCTTGTTAATTAGCTTTCCCATGATCTTTAATGATTTTCAATAGAAATAGAATATCAAAGAGAGTACAGGGAAGGAGTGGTTTACATGTAAAACGTGAATTACATCCTGTTAAAGTTGATGTCAAAGATAATAGCAAGGAGACTGAATCCACTTGAGGTTTTACAAGTGTGTATACAGGTTTTAGTAGGAATTTGTTACAGGTTGGTTGGTTTGGTGTTTTATAGCACAAAGCAACTAGGCTAAATGCGCCAAACATCCGTTAAACAGTTAAAATTAAAGTAACATTATTATAATTCATAAAGGGAATTAAGACAAAACAAAACACGGTTTAATTTTTGAATTAAAAACATACGCAGCATTAAATCCAACTTTTACATCTAGTCTACAGCAGTCAGAGAAAAACTACAGTTATAGGAGCTGTAAAGGACTTTCTGTAGCATAATTGTAATTATCACAATTCACCAGGATGACTGAGGGATAACTTCAAAAAACAGCGTTAGTCACCTGAAGTTGACTCTTCAAGTCCTGGTTTTGAGTTATTTGACATCATGGTCATTTTCAGAAAGTAAAGTAATACACGTTTTAAAAGACTTGTAGCAAAACTTTAACTATTATAGCTTGCCAGGATGAGTAATGGGTAGTCCAAACAGCAGCTTTAGTCACCTGAAGTTGACTCTTCAAGTCCTGGTTTCGAGTTATTTGACGTTATGGCCATTTTCTAATTTCAAATCAAACTAGATGTACTTTGATTCTTAAAAGAGAATCACACTAAAAAGGTCTAATGTAAAAATTAACAAACTTAAATAGCATTAAAAAGATTAATGGCCTTTAAAAAACTAAAACATTTCTAAGGTGGACAGTATCACCATCGCCGATGACATTGTCTAATGTTATTGATAATCTTTGGGACAAAACATGATGAAAATGGTGCCGTCGTTGAGAGTCGTAAAGATGGCAATAGAGTAAAATGTAGCTTATTGTGAACCGAGTGCCACACAGAAAACAACTGGTGCATCAGTCTCAGATAAAAGAAAACGATGAGTTGAAAAACCGTGATCAATGCGTAGTCTAGTCAAGAAAACTTCCTCTTTCTGATCCTTACAGAAGCAAGACTGTCAAAATGTAATAAGGGATTTTATTTGGAAAAAATTGTTTTCACGTTGCTCAATCCAAGTTGACTTCCAACTGTATTGGAGCTGAGCCTTTAATACAAGATCATAGTCCATGTATGGGGGAGACACAGAAGTGATAGTGCCTGAGCAGACAGAGGCCCAGCATAGCCAAGCGTGTTAAGGCATTCGACTCGCAATCCGAAGGTCGCGGGTTCAAATCGCGGTCGCACCAAATAAGCTCGCCTTTTCAGCCGTGGGGGCGTTATAATGTTACGGTCAATCCCACTATTCATTGGTAAAAGTGTACCCCAAGAGTTGGCAGTGGGTGTTGATGACTAGCTGCCTTCCCTCTAGTCTTACACTGCTAAATTAGGGACGACTAGCGCAGATAGCCCTCGAGTAGCTTTGCGCGAAATTCAAAAACAAACAAACAAACAGAGCAGACAGATTCAGTTGTGGTGTCGGCGAGTCCGTTCCTGCGAATACCAACATGACCTGGTATCCAGAAAAACTGGTTGGTTGATTTGGTGTTTTATGGCACAAAGCAGCTAGGCTATCTGTGCCAAACATCCAGTTAAAAGTTAAAATGAAAGAAAATTAGGAAATTTATAAAAGTAATTTAAGGTAAAATAAAACAAAATAAAAAAGCATAAAACCTATGTTTACACATAGTCTACAGCGTTAAGAGAAAAACTACAGTAATATAAGTGGTAGAAGGCTTTCTGTAGCATAACTGTAACTATCTGAACTCGTCAGGAAGACTAACAGGTAAGTACAAAAACCACCATCAGTCACCTGAAGTTGGCTTTTCCAGTCCTGGTTCTGAGTTATTAGACGTTATGGCCATTTTCAAAAAGTAAAGTAATAAAAAAATTAAAAGACTTGTAGCAAAATTTTAACAATAACTCGCCAGGATGACTAACAGGTAGTTCGAGAAGCAGCGTAAGTCACCTGAAGTTGGCCTTTCCCGTCCTAGTTTCGAGTTATTTGACTTCACAGCCATTTTCTAATTTTAAATCGAACTAGATTGGACTGTAATTTTTAAAAGGGAATCTCATTAAAAAAGATCTAATGAATAAATTACAAAATTTAAATAGCATTAATAAGATTGATGGTCTTTAAAAAACTAAAAACATTTCCAACGTGGACAGTGTCACAATCACCAATAACACTGTATAACGTTACGGACAAACTTTGGGACAGAATATGGTGAAAATGGCGTCGTCGTTGAAAGCCATAACGACGGCAAGAAAGTAAAATGTGGTTTACTGTGACCTGAGTAATATACAGACTACAAAATGGTGCATCAGTTCTAGATAAAAGTAAACGATGAATTAAAAACTGTGACCAATGCGCACTCTAATTAGAACAACCTCCTCTTTCCAATCCTTACGGAAGCAAGATGTCCAAAGTCCAATATAGGGTTTTATTTGGAAAAAGCTTGTTGTCACGTTGCTCATTTCAAGTCGACTGCCAACTGGCATGGAGCCAAGCTTTGAATACAGGACCATACTTCATGTAAGGAACAGGTACAGCAGTGATAGTGCCAGAGCAGATAGATTTTGCTGCGGTGTCATTGAGCTCATTCCCACGAAGACCAACATGGCCCGGTATCCAGAAAAACTGGATAGAAATAGATGTTAAAGATAATTGGGCCAATTGGTTTTGAATATCGGCAAGAACGGGGTGTGACATAACGTGAAGCGATTCCAGGGCCAGTAGAGAACTAAGCGAGTCAGTATAAATAGTGCAGTTTGAGTACTGCTTTGCTGCTATGTGATCCAGGGCAAGAGAAATGGCATACAGTTCAGCAGTGAACACAGAAGCTGTAAAGAGAATTCTGCGAGCAACCACCACACCACAACAAACCATAGCAGAGCCCACACAGTCACCTGATTTCGAACCATCTGTATTAATTGGAATTGAAGGATGGTTCAAAAGATGTTCAGCAAAGAGCAGACAGTATTTCCAATCAGGAGTGTCAACTTTTCTCTGATGATTTAAAGACAGGTCACATTGGGGGACCATAAGAAGTCATAGTGGGATGGGCTGACCAGTGGATACAGCAGTGTCATCTGACTACAGACCCAATTCATCCAACTGCACCTGGATACAAAGGCCAAAAGGAGCAATGGCAGGTCATCTATTCTGAAAAGGTATAGCCCACTGAGGAAGGAAAACACAATCCCAGGTGGGATGCCTTGGTAAGGAACGATGTTTCGAAGCATATTGTAAAGACAGTTGCAAATGGCAGAGGTGCAAAGAAGGTTCATAAGACTCTACATATAAGGCCAAGGTCCTGGCAGAGCCAGAGACCAGTGATCCATAGTCTAGTTTTGATTAAATAAGAGCATGACATATCTTCAGCATAGAACATCGATTCACTCCCCAAGTGATGTAAGAAAAGACACAGAGGATGTTCAGTGCTCTTGTACATTTGAAACGTACTGCTTGATGTGTAGTATAATGGTCATCTTACGGTCAAAGACAAACCCCAAGAACTTTGTCTCAGGGACCACAGGTAGCACAATCTCACAGATACAGAGTTAAGGATTAGGGTGAGTGCCCTGTTGGCGGTAAAAGTGCATGCAAACGGTTTTAGAGAGAGAGAAGTTAAAGCTGTTTGCTGTAGTTCACTTCAGTAAACGATTAAAGGCAGTCTGTAGCTGCCGCTCAATATACCTTATGTTCGACGACTGACAGGAGATGTGAGAGTCATCAACATAAAGCCCGTTTGCAACAGTAAGAGGGAGTTGTTAGTGATGGCATTAATCTTTATACTGAAAAGTGTGACACTCAAACCACAGCCCTGAGGTACTTCAAGTTCCTGTAGAAAAGAACGGGAAAGTGTTCAACCCACACGAACTTGTAATCTCCTGTCCACTGAAATTTTTTAATAAAAATGGGCAAATAGCCACGTAACCCATATATATGGATGTCTCACAAAATGCCATACCTCAAAGTTGTATCATAAGCCTTCTCAATGTCAAAGAATACTGATACAAGATGTTGTCGTTTGAGAAATGCTTCTCTGATGGACGTTTCAAGTTGAATCAGGTGGTCCATGGTGGAGTGCTGTCACCGGAACCCACACGGGGTGGGTGAGAGGAGGTTGTTTGATTCGATGAACCAAACAAGACGAGCATTAACCATCCTCTCTAAGGTCTTACACAGACAGCTCATCAAAGCAATTGGACGGTAGTTTGAAGGAATCTTGGAATCCTTCTCAGGTTTAGAGAAAGGTAGGACAATAGCTTAGCGCCAGGCATCAGGATAAACATTCTCTTGCAAGATTCGGTTAAAAATAAGCAGAAGAATAGTAAGAGAAGCAGGAGATAGATGTTGAAGCATTTCATAGTGTACATTATCAGCTCTGACTGATGTACTGCCAGACAGATGAAGAGCCAGTTAAGTTCCACCAGTGTAAAGGGACGATTATAGTCATAGAGATAATCAGCTTGAAAGTACAGAGGTGTTTGCTTTGCCTGAGTCTTGATGGCTAAGAAGGTGAAAGAAGAAGCAGAAGTGCTAGGTACCTGGCTAAAGCTTTCACCTAGAGTGTCAGTGGTGCTCTGGGTATCAGCCATTTCTTGGCCATAAGAGAGCGAGATCGAAAGAGGGACAGAAATATACTACCCACTGACCTTTCGAATCTTGTCCCATATGACTTTGGAACTGGTGGTAAAAGATATGCTGGTTGTGAATAAAAGATATGCTGGTCGAGGTTTTAAGAATACACTGAGCAGCTGCCTGTATAATACAGTCAGTTACTGCTGCCACACAGTCATCTATTGGTGGATGACATACATTGGCAGGATTAGGTTTTGTAAGAGTAGTAAAAGAGGGCCAGTTTTCTTGTCATCCCGAGTAGAACATAAACCTCAACAATTCCACTGTATCAAGGTGGCCATTTTTATTTATGTGTAGGTGAATTGGGTAGAGAACATTTCTGTTTACGACCACGTCTTTTTTTTTGTTTTTACTGTCTTTATTCGAAGGAGGTCAATCGACCTCCATAGATCATGCCCTAGGTCGATTGAGCATGTCTTTGCTGTTGGAAGAGGAATCCAGTGACTGAGGACGTGAACGAATGATCATTTTGCACCTTGGGGTAAAAGAAGTTGTATTTGAGAAAATGCCTGTACCTAGAATTAAAAGATGTGGATCTTGGGGTTTGTTGAAATGTGTGTATGGGACAGAGATAGGTGTTGAAGTTGATTCATCAACTTTTTTACCATGGAGGTTCATTGACTTTTCATTTGTTTTGAAAACGATTCTTTTGGAGGCACAAAGAGATCCGTCTGCACTCCTACTGTAGTAGTGGAATGGAGTGCAGCAGCATATGCTCGAGATAAACTGGTGGACAGCAACTTGCGAGCCTCAGGATAAATAATGTTGTGAATCGTTTTCAAATGTTGCACCTCTTTTTCTTCCAACCATTTAGAACAAGAACGAAAGTAGGATGGATGAGAGCCATTGCAATTGAAGCAATGAGGGACTGTTTCACACTCATAGGCATCGCAGTCCTTGCTAACGCAATGAGCACACGTCAAGGAATCACAATATGACGTCTTCGAGTGACTGAACCGCTGACTATGAAAAGATTGAAGAGGGTTTGGAATGCAATTAAGATAACTTGCCTTGATGGTGACAGACAGACGTTGTGACGTAAATGTGAGAATGATGACATTAGTTGGCATCATAATTCCATCTTTATGAGTGGATATACCCCTCTCTGCAGAAACTCCTGGGGTGGAGAAACCAGTGAGAATCTCTGACTCTGGGATGTTCGTCAAATCCCTCTCAACAATAACTCCTCATGATGAATTCAAAGTAGCATGAGGTGTAACCTCAATAGGTATATCCCTAATTGCCTTTGAATTCAAGAGGAATTCACAATGTTGAGATGTGGATGTTTCCACATCCAAAGGTTTGTCTGAAAGTGAATGCAGTATAAGAAAATGAGGTACAACAGGTGGTACAGATTGTGAGGATTGTTGTTATTTTATTAAGATTTTTAATTGGAAAAATCCATAATAAAAACGGAAAATTTCGGTGCCACTGACCCCACCCGCCATGAAGCCCTATAAGGGGATGCACTACAATGTCAAATAAGGACACTGCAGTAATGCTAGGGTTGAACACTATACCCAAACACCAGTACCAGATACAATGTCCATAACACTTGTTGAGAACATCCAACACTGGTACTTGGGTGACACTTGCCTAAGTGGACCAGCCAATTGACCCAAGGGGCCACCCAAAGGCCGCCCGTCTACAGGAATTCAAAACCAAAGTGGTGTGTTAGGGTTGGACCTTTCAACCACCAGGATCCTCTTCTCCCCTTCACAGGTTGCCACGCACTGCAAACACATTGGTGGAGGTTTAGATCCCAGAGGAGGTAAACTGAAAGAACAGAACCTTTCCTGGGAGGTCCCCTCATCATGTACAGGAATCCACAGGGGCAGAGAAACTGGATAGAAGTAGATGTTAAAGAGAAATTGTCCAGTCAGTTTTGAATATCGGCGAGAACAAGGTGAGAACTAACGTGAAGCGATTCCAGGACCAGTAGAAAAGTAAGCAACTCAATATAAATAGTGCAATTTGAATACTGTTTAGCTTCTATGTGATTCAGGGCAGGAGAAATGTCATGCACTTCAGCAGTGAACACAGTGTAAAGTGGATTCTGCATGCAACCTCCAAATGACAACAAACCATGGCAGAACCCAGAGAGTTACTTGGTTTTGAACCATCTGTATAAATAGGAATGGAAGGATGGTTCAAAAGATCTTCAGCAAATAACAGACAGTATTTCCAATCAGGAGTATCTGCTTTTCTCAGATAACTCAAAGATAGGTCACATTTGGGATCTGTAATAGGCTACGGTGGGATGAGCTGACCAGTAGGTACAGCAATGTTATCCAAGGACAGACGAAATTCATCCAACTGCATCTGTATAAGAAGGCCAAAAGGAGCAGTGGCAGATCGTTTGTTCTGAGAAAATATGGCCCACCAAGGAAAGAAAATTCCATCCCTGGTGGGATGCTTTGGTAAGGAACGAAGTTTCGAAGCATATAGTAAAGACAGTTGAAAACAGAAGAGGTGCAAAGGAGGTTCATGAGACTGTGTATAAGCTCTGAACTGGAGGACTGCATAAAGCTCTAGTGCAGAGCCAAAGCCCCTGATGATGAACAGGGTCCAGCATCTTTAAGGCTGATATCCTGGCAGAGCCATAGAGCAGTGATCCTTAGTTTAGTTTTGACTGAACAAGAGCACGATACATCTTTAGCATGGAACATTGATCTGCTTGCCAAGTGGTGTAAGAGAGGACACAGAGAATGTTCAGTGCTGTTGTACATTTGACCCATGGCTACTTGATGTGTAGTATAATGATCATCTTACAGTCAAAGACAAACCACAAGAACTTTGTCTCAGGGATAACAGGTAGCACAATCTCACAGATACAGAGTTAAGGATTAGGGTGAATGCCCTGTTGATGGCAAAAGTGCATGCAAACGGTTTTAGAGAAAGAAAAATTAAAACCGTTTTGTGTAGTCCACTCCAGTAAACAATTGAAGGCAGTCTGTATTTGCCGCGCAATATACCTCATGTTCGACATAAGATGCGAAAGTCATAAACAAAGAGCCCGTTTGCAACAAAAAGAGGGAGTTGTTCAATGATAGCATTAATCTTTCTACTGAAAAGTGTGGCACTAAAAACACAGCCTTGAGGGGCTCTTAAGGTCCTGTAGAAAAGAATGGGAAAGTATTCAACCCACACAATCTTGGAATCACCTGTCCATTAAAAATTTTGAATAAAAATGGGCAAATGGCCATGTAACCTATATAAGTAGAGGCCTCGCAAAATGTCATACATCCATATTGTATCAAAAGCCTAATGTTAAAGAATATTGATACAAAAAGTTGTTGTTAGAGAAAGACTTCTCTGATTGATGTTTCAAGTCTAATAAGGTGGTCCATTCAACTGCTTAATTAGTAATGGACATAGAGTAAATATGAAAATCGTTAATGAATGCTTTTGTATGTGCCAATATTATAAAATGAACAAGACACTTGAAAATAAAAAAATAGAAATTTCAGGCCAGGAAAATGAATACAGATTATTCTGAATTATTAATAGTGAAATTTAAGTAACACGTATGGAATATTACAAATGTTGTCAATCTGCACAACATATGGAAATATGAAACATCAAGTTTTATTAATTTTTGGCAGACAACCAACTTGACAATGAATGGATTTGGCCATCTTTCTCCCGAATAACAACCATGTTATTGACATTGCACAGAATCCAATGGGAATGAGATGTCAGTATTGGGGAACAAGCAGATGCCAGAAGTTTCCTCAAATCTTAGGCATCATGTATGGAAGTGTTGTCATCTCAGAAGTAGCTGCCCCATCGCTGGATACAGTTAATTATAAATTATGTTGAGGTTTTCATAATAAAGGGACGAAAAGTTCAACCTATGTCAGGAAAAGATGACTTAAATGATGAATCCACCAACATAGGCTAGAACATTTGGGACAACACATGGAAAGTGTATGTGCGTGCAGGTGCTAAGTTTGGTACACGCGTGCAAAGTGCTTATTTTGTTCATGCGTGTGCATGTGCATAAATTGGTAGATGCGTGCCCTGATGCTTATTTTCATACATGCGAGCGCAGATATTTATTTTGTTAGATGGGCGCGCATATCTTATTTTGGTACATGCGCGTGAATGTGCATTAATTGGTATATGCGCGCGCAGGTGCTTATTTTCGTACTTGCGAGGACAGGTCTTATTTTGATACATGCGAGCGCATGTGCATATATTGGTACATGTGCGTGCAGGTGCTTATATTCGTACATGTGTACGCAGTGTCCATTTTGGTAGATGCGCGCGCTGGTCTTTTTTTGGTATATGCGCGGAAAGTTCGTAAACTGGTTGATGCGCTCGCAGGTGTTGAATAATGACTTTTGGCGAGAGTAAGCTAAGAGATTGGCGAATTTTTTGCAAGCTCTTGAGTAGTATAGGAAAACTTATAACCTTTTCCTAGGAGAACCACCTTCACTTATCTGGGCAAAGACAAACAACTATACCCATAAATAATTATCCATATTATAAGAAAATTATTTGACCACCTATTAGCCATATTTAATTTATCTCTATACTCTGGATACATCCCAGTTTCTTGGAAGCAAGCTAATATTTTAATGTTCCACAAAGAAGGAAAACCAGCCAATAAACCAAACAGTTATCGACCGATCAGGCTGACCAGGCAAAATTTTTGAAAGAATAATAAGCAATAGACTCTCCATATTTTTGGAGATTAATTCAAAATTACCAGATGAACAAAACGGATTTAGAAAATATAGACAAACAAAAGATCATTTAATTAGATTAACCGAAACAATAATAAACAGCTTTAATAAAAAAGAATGTACTGTCGCCTGCTTCCTCGATATCGACATTGTATGGCACAATGGTCTTCGGTTCCGTATGTATGAAATGGAACTACCGCATGGAATTATTCGCTGGTTATCTAACTTTTTGGAAAACAGAAAATGTAGAATAATCGTAGAGGGAACTTTCTCGGAGTTCTTCACTCCAGAAGTTGGCGTCCCTCAAAGGGAGGTGGTGTCACTATAATCTTCTCATCATATATGTAAATAACATGCCACCCAAAACCCAAACCATGGATACGCGTCACAGTTCGCTGATTATGTAGCAACTTGGAAAATGCTCCTACACCAAAATAGCAGCCACTAACTTACAACCACAACTAAATAGATTGTGTTAATATTGTGAAAAATATAAATTAAAATAAATACATAAAGACACAATTGGTAATATTTCCAAAATCAACGAAACATCAAAAAGTTCAACCTCAGATCTACATGAACGGAAAGCTTCTCCAAACTGCTACATGTGCAAAATTTTTAGGGTTAACATATGATTCGAAACTTACATGGATAAATCATGTAAATAACATAAAAAACTAAAATTTGGCGAAGAATAAACTATGCTAGGAGTCTAACTGGTAAAAACTACGGAACAACACCAGAAAACATCATTAAAATATACAAGACACATTAGACCTGTAATAGACTATGCAGCTCATGCATGGATCAATGTAAGTGAAAAACAAATTCAAACCAAACTCCAAACATTACAGAATACACTAATTACATCAGCATACAGAGTACCTAAAACCACTTCATCAAAGTTCATGCACAATTACTCAAATACACAAACAATAACAGATAGACTTCTACATAGTACAATAAAATATTTTGATAAAAATTGGCGAAAAAATGAGTTGTTATGCGAGCTAGACAGATATTGCATATATGATGTAGAGAGACCTAAACACCTCTCACCGTTAAATTTTTACATCAGATCTTTAAGATAAAATCAAATTTAAAATGATAATAATAAAATAGTGCTAAAATAAAGGAGGCCACCTACGTTCTAGACTTATTTTTGAAAAAAAAGATAGAACAATATAAATGGACATTGCCATTAAAAGGACCAGATTTAAAATTATGCTATTACTTCAGCCATTTTGTATTTACTCTAAATGTATTAATCAGTCCATTCCAACCAAGTAATGGAAGGAGGAAGAGTTTTACTATACCTGACTCTCCTAGGTTTACAAATATATATACCCAAACACCTAGAGAGAGAGAGAGAGGTGTTGAATGCCACAAAAATCCAACCGCAACTAAATAGTATAATTGAATACTGTCAAAAATATAGAATAAAAATAAACACAAAAACTACAGCCTGAAATATATATGAATGGTACACTACTTTAGACCGCCACATCGGCAAAATTTTTAGGCCTAACCTATGATTCAAAATTAAACAGGATTAACCTTGTAAACGAAATGAAAAACAAAAGTCTGGCAAAGAACCAACTATGCTAGGAGTCTAACTGGCAAGAATAGTGGAGCATATACAGACAACATACTAAAAATTTACAAAACATATATTAGACCAGTAATAGACTACGCAGCTCCAGCATGGATAGCTCTGAGCGAAAAATAATTAAAACCAAACTGCAAACAATCCAAAACACACTCCTCACAACAACATACAGAGTTCCAAGAACTGCATCATCCCAATTCTTACATAAATATTCGAACATACCAACCATACAAGATAGACTCCTACATCGTACAATAACGTACTTCGATAAAAGTTGGATGAAAACGAATTACTATGCAAACTAGATAGGTACCTCATACATGATGAAGTTAGTCCTAAGCATCTCTCCCGGTCAATATATATTTTAAATATAAAAAATAAATAAATAAAATATATAATAAAAATGTATGCATATATATATATGTATATTTATATATATAACGAATTTAAAAAAAAAAGTGCCACCAAAAATCTTGACATCTTGCTGATAGAGCAAAATAATATCCATATATGTGTCACAATACATGGACATTGCCCTGAAAAGGGTTGGAGAAATATTCAGTTCACTCTGACCCAAAAATGAAGTAACTATCAATATCAAATACTGCAAGACCACATAACTACGGGGAGGAGGAAGAGGTCAAAGAGAACCTGACCCTCCACTGTACGAAAATATACCAAAACACCGAGAGAGAAAGATAAGTGTTGAATTAGATAGAATTAAAATAAACACAGCAAAGACAGAATTAGTGATATTTTCAAAATCAACGAAACATCAAAAAGTACAACCCCAGATTTACATGAACGGAGAGCTTCTCCAAACTGCTACATCTGCAAATTTTTTACGGTTAACATATGATTCAAAACTTACCTGGATAAAACGTGTAAATAACATAAAATCTAAAATTTGACAAAGAATAAACTATGCTAGGAGTCTAACTGGTAAAAATTATGGAACAACACCTTAAAACATCATTAAAATATACAAAACATATATTGGACCAGTAATAGATTATGCAGCTCCTGCATGAATTAACATAAGTAAAAAACAATTGCAAACCAAACCCTAAACATTACAGAATACATTAATTATTTGAGTACCTAAAACCACTTTCTCAAAGTTCATGCACAAATACTCAAATACACAATACGAGATAGACTTCTACAGAGTGGCCGTAAGTCCCTACCCATCCATATGTTATTATGTTATATTCAATTGCGCATGCATTATAAATTTGTTTTTTTTTCAAAGAAATATGGCCAGTGTAAGCCCATTCACACTTGAAAATGTCTCACAGAACATGACGTCGCATAATATTATGCAGCGAGAATGAGTGACAGCACACAGATACACTGGATACATAAGATATATGGAAGGGTAGGGACTTACGGGCCACCCTCTACATAGTGCAATAAAATATTTTGATAAAAATGTGCGAAAAAATGAGCTGTTATGAGAACTAAACAGATATTGCATATATAATGAAGAGAGACCTAAACACCTCTCCCCGTTAAACTTGTACATTAAATCTTTAAGCTAAAATCAAGTTTAAAAAAATAAATAAATAAAATTAAATTAAAAATAAAAACAACTTAAAAATATAGAAATTATATATATATATATAATAAACTAGTGCTAAAATAAAACAGGACACCTACTCTCTAGACTTATTAAAATAGTAATAATAATATAAATAAGTAAAAATATGAATGAACAATATACATGGTCATTGCCCTGAAAAGGGCCTGAGTTGGAGTTATGCTTATCACTCTGGCCCTCTTTATTTACTTTAAATATATTAATAAGTACACTCAAATAATGTAAAGGAAGGAGGAAGAGGTCTAGTGTACCTGACCCTCCTGGGTATACAGATTTATATACCCAAACACCTAGAGAGAGAGAGGTGTTGAATTTCTTAGATGCGTGCACAGGTGCGTAACTTCGTACAACGGTGTTTATCTATTTCAGCAAATAACGTGGATTCATAGTTTTAGCTTTCATTAAAATTACTATAAACTTCTAGTTATTTCTTCATATGTACTGGCTAGCGAATACCTTAATCCAACAACAGATTTCATCATCTTTTTCCCGAATAACAACCATGTTATGCACAGAATTCTAAAGGATTGAGATAACGGAAATTGGTGGCTAAAGAGATGTCAGAAGTTTCTTCAAATCTTAGCCATGACGTATGAAAGTATTATCGTCTTGGATATAGTTAATAACAAATCATATTGAGATATTCATTCTGAAGGGACGAAATGTCCAGCATACATCAGGAAAAGATGTCTCAAATCATGAATGTACATAGACTTGAATACTTAGGACAACATAAGAGGGACGAGATATTCTCGTGGATCTTTTCTAATCTGTCTTCTTCTACGTATGTAAAGGAAGAAATAAAAACATTCTGGTCCACACTTTTGGGTCATGGGTGTGTTGTAGGAGTAAGGTCAAATTTCATTCTTTAGTCAAACAATAGTAAACTACAATTGGCAGTGGATGCTGTTGATTGACTTCTGTCATTGTAGTCTAGTCGTTCAAAGTTAAGAAATCCATAGAGCAAATAGCTCTTGAATCGTTTTGTGAGACGATTCAAAAGAAAGGAAATCAACAATAAATCAGATTATGTCAACATGTTTTCTTGGGTATTCGGGTGACTTGCTTTTGGGTAATCTCACGAAAAGATTACAAAGATATTAAAGTAAGTATTAGCATTAAGAACTTGATTCAGCTGTCCGAAAGGTTTATAAAATAATACAACTGTAGCTTTATTTCCAACAAGAGTTGTATTTCGTGTGATTTCAGGCCCGGCATGGCCAAGCGTGTTAAAGCGTGCGACTCGTAATCTGAGGGTCGCGGGTTCGCATCCCCGTCGCGCCAAACATGCTCGCCCTTTCGGCCGTGGGGGCGTTATAATGTCACGCTCAATCCCACTATTCGTTGGTAAAAGAGTAGTCCAAGAGTTGGCGGTGGGTGGTGATGACTAGCTGCCTTCCCTCTAGTCTTACACTGCTAAATTAGGGACGGCTAGCGCAGATAGCCCTCGAGTAGCTTTGCGCGAGACACAAAAACAAACAAACAATCGTGTGATTTCCTAAAAATTTATATGCCAAAAGATTCGTACACACATGCACTATGAAGGAATATTAACTGTAGTTTGTTTATAATTAGAAAACAACAAATCAGATAATGGTATCAGAAGACGGGCAATATTATAATGATGTTGAAATACATGATGAAAAACCATGCTTTTACATTACAGCAACAAGATAATTTCTTTATATGAATCACATTCTAAAAACTTATTTGGAAAATTTTGTCTAAAAAGTAAGATAATGTTACCCTTAGTTACAATATAAATTCACGTGTGTCCTTTTTTTTTCTTATTGCAGCAAAATCCTTGTATAAAACCCAGACATCGGATACAGGAATAATCCGACGCTCTAGAGAATTACATACCACACCAACAAAAGCGGATTGAAAAATAAAGTTCATATTAACCTGTTACTTTGTTGTATAAAAAGTGAACAGAATCATATGTATAAAACTATTTCACATTGTTTGTTAATATACTGGAAACAATACATCATTATTTGTTTTCTTAAAATCGGATACACACTGATGTATGCTGCGTAGCAGGAGAAAAACTCCATTCACATACACTCAAAGAATCAGAATATGTTGTTGCAAAATCAGCATTTACTAAAACACACGTCAAATTAATCCTGATATATCTACAGGGTTTGAAATTTTCTATTTGAAGCCGGGCATGTCCATTAAAAAATCAAGTTTGACCGGCGCTTTCCCATCTATCACCGGACATCGTGACCGGTGGTCATATTCCTAGCATATCGGACACAAATACATCGTCCCCTCAAAAATAAGTGAGGCAAAAGCTGTGTATGCACAGCCCAAAGATTTTGCTTAAAAGTATATTCTATAATGAGTGGAAAATAACTTGCATAACTTAAGACAAAAAAAAGCAAATTTTGAAAAACGGTCGTGAACGTTCGCAAAATGCACTTTTTAGGTCGCCTTATCCGTGCCGTCCCGGATAGTCACGTGACTGCCAAACATTCACGACGATCTGACCATGGCGTCTGATAGTAAAAAAACGGGAAAGTCTCACGATCTATTTCAGTTTGGCTTCACGAGCAAGACTAATGAATCAGAAGACAATACTATGGAACCCCAAGTGAAATGACCCAAGCTTGTTAATCCAAGCCCAAGTGTTGAAGCAAACACTGTTACTGCTAGTACTGGCGCTAAGCCTACTCGTCATTTCCAGGATGAATGGAATAGAGGCCGACCATGGCTGGAGTATAATAACGCTACCGGACTGATGTTTTGCTCAATTTGTCAGGAATATGACCAAAATAGTGGAAGGCAGAAGAACACCTTCATAACAGGATCTTCCAACCGGAGAGCAAGTGCTGTTAAGGAGCATGAAAACAGTCGTGCCCACAGTCTAAAGTTGTCAAACTAAGACAGCAAAAGAAACACCTGATTTAACTCCCATGATGAAAGAATTGAGCAAACTTAACCAGACTGAGAAAGATCGTTTGTTTGTGCTGTTCAGGACTGCCCTTTATATGGCTTTGAATTCCAAACCATTCAGCGATTTTCAAGAGCTGCTGTTGCTGCAGGAGCACAACTTTAGTATGAACTTAACAGAACATTATGCCAATGACAAACAAGCAGTTATCGTTATGAAGCATATTGCAGAAACAATTAGAAATAATGTCAGATCTCGTCTGCACACTTCATTATTCTTTGCCATTATGACTGACGGCTCAACAAACACTATCAACATTGAGCAGGAGATAGTCCATGTAAAATACTTAGACAGTGACTGTTACCCAGTAATCCACTTTCTGTGTCTGCAGTCAGTTGAGAAGGCTGATTCTGAACACTTGCTACAGGCACTTATTTCAAGTAAATGTTTCTTAATTACCTGGGATGAGAATTTTCTGGATTTATCCTGAATTCCTAATTAAGAAAAATTAAAATGGACAATATTTCATGTACATTTGTGTTTTAATTCAGGTTTGCATAGTCATTCCATTATTAATATACATCAGGGAAAACTCAAGCAATTTTCATTTGATTTAAACCAAGAAGAACCATGTATTTACCACTTCCAGAATTGGAGCTTAACCTAGCACAACACAACTAGCGTAATTGTAAATAAAGCAATTGAATTTTCCAAAGTACAAATTTACATTTTGTTGGTTTTTTTACAGAAAGTAACTAATATTGGGTACTAATTTTTTGTACTTGTAGCATTGTCCATATATGTCAAGTTTTCCGACTGGTTTGAATCAATTGTATGCCTGATAGTTGATGGGGGAGCTGTCAATTTTGACACAAATAAAGGACTTGTCAACAGCTTGAAATAGCAAAAACCTTATTTGATAGGGACCCACTGTGTTAGTCACAAATTGGAACTTGCAATTAAGAAAACCATAAAAAACATCCCTTACCTTGATAGTATCCAAACATTTTTAGTAAACCTATGGAAGTTTTATGACAATTCGCGACAGAACTGGGCTGGCCTCAAAGAAGCTGGTAAAGCCAACAACATTGTTGTTAGAAAGCCAACAAAGGGGACAGGAACCCGGTGGGTGGCCTACAATGAGCGTGCTCTGGAGTCAGTTTCTCACAGCTGGCCAGCTTTAGCGGAGCATTTGTATCAAGTAAAACTGCATGACAAAGGTGAACGTGAACAGAAAGCTGCAGGATTATACAGTACTTTGACAAGCCTTAAATTCATCCTGTACATGGACATACTCTTGGCAGTTCTGTCTGTTTTGAAATTTCTTAGTTCAAAATGCAAGACAATTCTGCTACTGTGAACATTGTTTCTGACAAACTTGCTGTTTGCAAAGAGAAGCTGGGCAATCTGAATCATGTTGAGAGATCCCAGAAAATTGTTAAAGAGCTCACAACATGTGAACAAACTGGCAAGTGGTTACTTAGAGGAAAGATGATTGTTATTAGTGGTCAGACAAGGACCAGAGGCTCAAAAAGTGCCATAAAAGAGACAGTTGCTCAATCCGTGGCTGAAGAAACTGCCATCTTCATAGGTAAAATTGTCACATATTTGAATGAGAGATTTGAAGAATTTGATAAGGATTTTATTGGTGCCTTTCAAAATTTTGAACCAAGCAACTGGCCTAAAAGCAAGGAAGCATTGTCATCGTATGGCCACAATGAACTCCAGACACTATTGGACCACTTTGGTGCTCTGCTAGAAGCTAATGGTTTCAACATTGCAGCTGATATTTGCCAAACTGAGTTACACGAGACACTGCTCAAAGCCACAAGACTTGCAAAATCAGATGAGTCCCTGGCTAGTAGTGCAAGTGGGTTGTGGGCCCACATGTTAAGTCAAATTACTGTTGAGGACGGTAAACCTTTCCCTGGATCAACAGTGTTGGCCTTGGTGTGCCTCATGCAGGTGATTTCCGTGTCATCTGCTGAACCAGAATGTGATGGATTTTCTCAGATGGCAATTAAGGATGACTGGCAGTCCAAACTAATAAATGATTCTCTTAATGACTTGATGACAATAAAATTAGCTAAGAATAAGACCTGTGACCTTGCAAGTACAAAATTACTGTGCAAATCTGTAGAATCCTGGTGGAAGGACAGTAAAAAAACCAGACGATTTGTGAGTCCACATGGAACTCACACACGTAGAGACAATAGAGATACTGAGTCTACATCAGCTGATGTCTTAGTGCTGGATGACTAAATCTACCAGTTTGATTGATGTCATTTTAATGGATACAAGGCTTGTTGCCACTTGCTTTGAAATAAATGTTTCAGTGCCATAAATAAAATGATTCTGTTTTATATAATAATTATCTCTGCTTGATTTCTTGTTTTGGTAATGTCCGGTGACAATTTTGAGGTGTCCTGCTAAAATTTCAAATGTCCGGCAAGTTTCACTATCCAAGCAGAACATGTGTTCTGCTGAAAATTTAGAATATTTCTACCCCTGATCTATATGTGTTGACTGAAAGAAAAAATCACTGTCCGTACTCCAACCATCGATACCTAAAAATAATTAAGTAAAGAAAACAAAATCTGAAGCACATGAGTAGCTAATTTTTTCGTTATCGTTAAAGCATCTGTTTATTTTAAGATTAATATTTTCGTCAGAATATTTATCTTTTATTTAAGTACCAAGCACTGGGTTTTTGCGCATGAGCCTTGAAACTTATAACAGAACCACTGGAGAGTTTCATTAATTTGATACAAATAAAAAGACTAACTCAGAGCTCATGGTAAACGTATGGAAACTTCAGTTATTTCACTGTTAGAAAACTGAAAACATTCTGTGATCATTCATATGGAAAATATTACATGTTGCAAGAAACTAGTCAAAACGTAAAGAGATCGCAATTCTTTGTTCCAGGAATTTCAACAACTGGTAGTAAAATAAATCATCGTAAGCACCATTTGAAGTTAACCTCAATATATCTTACTTATGTACTATCTCTTTTCCTCAAATTAGACAAATGGTTATGAAGTTTCTACATTCTTTAATGAGTTGGGTTTCTGTCTAGATTATGTAATCGTTAAAGTATTGAAGGTTCTTATCAAAATTGTCAATATCAAGTTCAATTTATATTAAATTATTTCCTGAATATTATTTGTGAGTCATTCAGGAACTTTACGTTTTTTAAGTTAAGAATATTCCTATAATTATTGCATATCAAACTGTGAATATTCCAGTAACTAAGTAGTTGTCTTGTATTGTTATGTAATTGTGACTGCATCATCAAATCTTGAATTTACTTGTAAGTTATTGCAGTTGAGACATTTGCTTTGCCCACAACGAGTATAGAAAACCAGCTTTTATCGTTGTAAACGCAAACACACATGCCACTGGGGCATTATAACTCACTACAGAAATGTGTTAACACGTTTTTAAAATGTCTTATTTTCTTTTTTGTTATTTTAAGAGCTGGAAAAGCAATAACAGTTAGTTACAGGCACGTATGTAACGTAACTGGTGTGGCACAGGAAAAATCCAGTTAATAAAAATACGATTCCATACATTAAAAGTGGAAATCACAAGTTGTTTGGGTAGAGAAGCTAAATAAGCTAATTCATACGTAACAGATTAATTTTACTAAACCTTTTTCTCTTTGGTTCTTAACTGGAGAAACATATATTTGAATCATATTCTGAATGAAGCAAAAGATACGAAGCTTAAAACAACTGATTATTTTCTCTACACCCCTATATAAGATACATATTTCAGATATGATTAACTGACTTAAAAATACTCCTTTTCTTGTTTGTTTTTGAATTTCTCGCAAAACTACACAAGGACTATCCACGTGAGCCGTCCCTAATTTAGCAGTATAGGAGTAGAGGAAAGCCAGCTAGCCATTAGCAACCACCATCAACTCTTTGAAACAAAGAAAAAAACACCTTCACACGTTTTTGAATAATGCAAATCAAATAAACACAACATAACCATAGAAAACACCCAGATATTAAGTAGGGAAACAAATACAAAAAAAAAAACCCGCAAAATCAAAGAAGTTTACTTATACAGCAACTGAAACCAAAATTAAATCAATTTATACCTATACTAATTAATAATCTGACATCCACCTGCAACGCCCCCTACGATCTTGTAGCCGTTTATACTCATGTCCCGGAGATATGTGTCCAGCAAAGGTCACTTTCGAACTCTCTCTTTCTTAACCTGAAGATGACCTATTAAGGTCGAAACGATGTTCCCTCATTATCAATAAAAGGGCTGACACATACAAAGCTACTCCTTCCCCTTTTTATTTCAGTACTCTACCTGTAGTAAATAATCTGTAGCTTGGTAGATCAAAAAGAATCTTCTCACCACAACTGTTAATATCCAACCAAGTCTTAGTGATGCCCGATATCAATATCCATAGTTTACAGAACTGCTCTGAACTCATCAATTTTATTTCTAATATTTCTAGCATTATGACAGTAACAATCAGTCATATATTTCAAAACAAATTCATATTTTATGCCTGTTGTTCATGTTTTCCTATCAATTACATTTCCAATTTTACTAATGTCAGAGCCCTCACCTCTGTTTAGTTCTGGTTTAAATCTATAAACATAGTTAACTGTCATTGCTTAACATGCTAGCCCTTCATTGTTTAAATATAAGACATACATTCCAAAAAGAAAAACCTTCCCATTAAAATTATCCTATAAATTCAACCAACCTATTTGTTCATCCACACATACTAATTTAAGCTTGGCATTCAATCCTAGTGATCAACTTGGTATCTCAACCCCACAATGTATTCTTGGCAGTATCCCTGTCAAAATCAAGCTATGGCTACGTTCCTTAATGTCTGTCTTTATTAATATTTTATACTTATTAGTAAGCTCTTCATATCCATCTTTCCCGACATAATTAACCTCAACATGTACCACAAAATGTGCACTGATACTAGTATCCTCAACTATCTCTCTGGTTATATCAGTTTTATCCTGTACCCCAACTCACCTATTATTTTATTCCTATTTCTCCACATACTACTCTATCTACATGCCTAACTACAGAGTCCCTTACAACTACAACTTTTCTATTCTTTACAATATCGTTCTTTGTGATCCCATCTGTTTCCCTTACCTGCTTTCCCTAACCACTGCCAAGTGCTTGGAAGTGGCTACTTAACCTAAATCCAAGTCCATCCTAGTCCCTAAGTGCATTATTTTCCAATCTTTTAGCTCTATTTCCATTCTTACCTCAACTATGAAACATGGTAAAAATAATTATACCTTAAGTAAAGGGTTGGAAAATAATATGGTATGTACATGACTTTGTTTTTTTATTTATGTAAACTAAATAGTTACATGACAAATGGGTTTTTATATTTATATGGTTGCACATTATAAAATAGTTTATCAGTGTTTCTATAGAGATTTTAATTGTGTATTAAATAACATTATCAGTTATCCAAAGGCACAGTAGTATGGCTGTAGACTTATAACACTGTAAACTAGGTTTCAATACCCATGATAGGCAGAGCACAGATAACCCAATGTGTAACTTTGTGTTTAATTACAAAAGAAAACATTTATTGTTCCAGTGTTCTAAATATTTTAATAAGTTCCTTAAATTTAAACATTTAAATATTTTTCTGCTAATATAGTTTTGTATGATGTAGCCATCAATAAAAATTCATTTTTTACCTGTGGAAAAAAAGTGATTGATTAATCATGCATAAAGTTTTTATAGTAATGATAATTAATATATTTGATTCTTAGTTTTAACAGGACTTTTTAGTTCATTAATTTACATTTTTTTCAATGAAATGTTCCAGTAACTGTATTTTTACAATTACAGGAAAAACTTGGTTTGTAAATCAATGACCAAAAGATATTTCGATGTTAATTTTTATCTAATCATGATAATATACATTTGAGTGCCCATGTGATGTTTACATATTCTTTTACAGTCTTACATTTATTGGAGAGGTCACTTTTATTTGTAAACTTCATATATAAAGACAACTATGTGGTTGTTGTTATTCTTTGTTTTGTTGACCAATACTGAAGAGTTAATCTTAGATGGGTCAGTGAATTCTCACTGTTGGTAATGTGAATCCAAGGAAATCCACCTTTATACTGTTTACAATTTTCACCTCTTGGGATCCAGTTTAAAGTTCTCTTTCCTCAACTGAACCAGAAATTTCCTTAACCCATCATAAAATTTATAAAATGTTTTATCTTGTACAGTTATGTCATCTAAGTAGATAAATACATTTCAGGCTATATGACATACCATGTAAATAACACTGACATGTTATAATTAATAGTTTCTTTTAAGCAACTTACTTTAATTCCTTAACTACATTAGTTGATTGACAGATATAGCAATTTAACTTACATCAGATAACTTCAGCATCTTTAACTTGGAGGAAAATCTGTTGAGAGAACTTCAAACATTGAGACAGCCTCTACTTTCAGCCTAGAAAACCCCAAAAAAACTAATATTTAACTCTAAACATGAGCTTCCAAGTAGTATGATACTTCATTGTTTTAATTCTGCAACTCATCAAACTTTCCAAGGACAAAAACAAAAATTCCTTGCTGATTGGTTGCATCTTACTAAGTAAACTGTCCACTGACTCACTTGTACCACTAAATGATTCCTTGCCAGTTTGTATAAGAAAAATAAAAACTTGTATATTCCACTGACAGTTTATTACTAGTTTCATTTATAAAGTAAAAAGAGAATGTCTATGATGTACTCACAAATCTGTAGATAGCATTTTTCCAGAGTATAAAATATGCACTTCCAATATTCACACACTTCGAAACAAAATTTCTCACTTCTATAACATCTGTTTAAAATAACAGTTTGCCTACTAGTTGTTATATTAACATATATGCTTCCTTACTAAAGTATTTGTTTAAAATGTTATTTCCCAACTTACAGCATTATTGAATATTGCCTACTTGTGGTCGTATCCTTTTGCAGCCTGGTCAAATGAAACATTGGAAAGAGAGTTAGGTAGGTATTTCATGTTCATTGGCACAAAGCTACTCAGCTATCTGTGCCAAACAAGATGTAGTACACTATAAAGGAAACAGAGTTATGGGTGTCTGCAATTCTCTATTTTGAACAGCATAGTAATGAACAGGTGTGTGTTAAAACATCACAGCAGGAAAACGATGACCACACAAGAAAGACAAAGGTAGGTTGTGCAGATAATGTGCAGCAAACTTATTGGAATTTGTCCATGGGTGACAAAGGTGATACAGAGAAACATTATGCAGAGAGACACTGTCCATGCTCACATAACATTATGCCAGTTGTATGAGTTCACAAGCTCAACCACTTAGTGTAATAGGTGAAAGATCATGGCAATCACAGAAATTCCATTGAATAAACAGACAGGAATGATAACCATCAAAAGAGGGAACAAATCAAAGTTTTTTGGATAGACCTGTATGGGAGTTGGCCTAAGTCCAACTAAAGAAGACTTGATCTAGATAGAGGATAACGTATGAAGAATGGTACAAGATGTAGGAAACATTAATGATATAAGTATTGGAATGACAACATGCTAGAAGGGGGAAGATATAGATCTTAAGGGAAAGACAGTAGAAGGAACACACTGGAATGGGTTCAATGGGAGAAGTGGGTACAGCATAAAAAACAACACTGAGATCCCAATCCAACAGACCAAAAGGACATGGTGGATGGACTAGATGAAAGGAATGAAAAAGATGGGAAATAAATGGGTAAGAGAAGGCTTTCTGAAAATGGAAAAGTGGAAGGTTTTCAACAGGGCAGTCCAAAAATGAGCAACATTTGAAATAGGCAAAACCTGATGAAACCAGCTATAAAACTATGATGGGATGGTAAAAAACCATATTGAATAGACCAAAGTCTGAAGTAAAACCAATGTCTCTGGTACTTAGACAAGAGAGAGAAAAAGTGGTATAGGCAACAAAAGATGCTACATGAGAGATGGGTCCCTGAGCTTAGGTAAGGGACTGGATGAAATACATTCTATCAAGGTTGTTGGAGGAACAATCAAGAAGTGGGAATAGCAGGGGTTGTTGTTCCAGTAAGGGTCAGAGCAGCAGGAACAATATTTGAGCCATCCAATATGGAGTAACCAGCAGATCATGAAAAAGATTTATCTGGATAAAGTTAATGACGCTGTAGGAGAGTCTGATTGGAGGGTAAGCATATAACTAAAAATCCCTCCAATCTTAGCTGAAGGCATACACCCCTAAAGCTGAGGAGCAAGGAAATGATACAGAGTCTGATGAATAGCCTATAAGATTCCAGATATGATATGAAGCATATGCCCGAAGCATAAGATCACACCTTTGAACGAGGCTTAAATTGTTCATAAAAATTCTTTTTTAAAAACTGACAGACACTCTTGGTCATAAATTACTCATCTAATAACACGTTGTATAAAAATAAAAGGAGAAACATTGGAAAGCAGCAAACAATCACTTTTCATTAAACTGTCAACTCGTTCTGAGCTTTCGTTAAAGTCAAAACGTTTAACAGAGATAAAGTTGTCGATATGTCCTAGAGTTATTTAACGGTATTTTTAGTGTCTGCAAGTTCATGAAGGTTTTCGATAGAAGAAATGCTCTCCACGTAAATCTAGCAAAGAAAATTATTGATAGAGATATTTCTGAATTTTCTGAGTATCTTTAGGCTAAACCACATGTTTGTATCAATCTCCCTTCGAAAACAACAACTAATTTGTTTGCTTAATCATTACAATCGATATTATTTACTGTAAGATATTCTAATTTTGAATAATAAACATGTAATTAATCTCATACTTGTTTCACTGATTGCCACTAGGGTGAGATAACATTATGTTTTGTCTGAGAAACAAAGCCAAAACAAACAAAAACGCCTAATTTTGTTTGGAATAACGCTTCGTTTTAGATATTATAAGCAGTAAAATTCCCTTAAAACTATAGAATATGATGAGAAGTGGTAAATCGAGTGATAGACTAGTCTTTACGTTAATTCTTAATGGTCCGACATGGCCAGGTGGTTAGGGCGCTCGACTAGTTGTGTCAGAGGCGTGGGTTCGAATTCCTGTAACACCAAACATGCTCGCCATTTCAGCCGTGGGAGCATTGTAAAGTAACAATCAATTTTACTGTACGTTGGTAACAGAGTAGCCCAAGAATTGGCGGTGGGTGGTGATGAGTACTTGCCTTCTATCTAGTTTACATTGCCAAATTAAGGACAGCCAGCACAGATAACCTTCGTGTAGCTTTGCGCGAAATTAAAAAAAACAACAACCAATAAACAAAATCTTTAATACATGTACCATGTTTTCCAAGTACGTAATATCTCGTGTTTTATAAAATTAATTTGAAATATATAATCTTATTTTTAAATGACTGAATTATTCACATGATCTTCAAACAACGAACAAAAACGTTTTAAAACGTATAAGCTAAAAACAATTTTTCTGATTTCGTAAATAACAGCTGACCCTGCGTTCTAATATTGTCACTTTGTCAGCTTCAATAACGTTATTTATTAACGACTATTTATTTAGTGAACTGAAGAAAATAGCATGAAAGAGTAAACTATATGCTAGTACTAACCACGTGATCAACACGAGTGCTCGGGTTACGTGCGCTTGGGAACCCATCTTAAGTACTTGAGCACTTTATGAACGAACTAAGATCTTCCCATCACACTTCAGTTTCTAACAAAATGCAGTCAAGCGTCACTTGATAGCCTAAAGCTATAGTAAACGCTCTGTATTTCCACGAAAGGAAAACAAACAAAACTAGTGTCAACTCTGGAAGCATTCAGAAGATAGAGGTTCTTCAGTCGTTAATTACGCCCGTAAACACAGGGAACTAATTTAATACATCATAGCGTAAAAGTGGATTAAGAGTAGAAAAGTCAAGGACAGGATAAAAAACTGCCAGCTGCTAGTTCATGCTGCTCTCGTCATCTCTTTTAAAATTTATACACTCAAAAATATTATCTGTTCAAGTAAAAAAAAAAAACAACACAGTTCTGCCTGCACTATACATGTCACGATCCCAAAGGATGGTTTCGGCAGCTTGTGTTGCTTGTTGTAACGAATGAAAGAGAAGTAATCAGTGTTAACGGTGATTTTTATTAGAATGAGAAGTAACGAAAAACTAGGGGTTTTGGAAGAAATCAACTGAGGAAAAAAAATCAGAAACTAACATTACAAGTTAGAACTTACTTATAAAAAGTCATGCTTTAATATACTCACCAACAAAATTACAAGGCATGCTTGTAATCGTTTAAAATCGGCTATAAAAAAAAGAATGGCCCAGCATGGCCAGATAGTTCAGGCGCTCCACTAGCAATCTGAGGATTGCGTGTCCGCATCCCCGTCACACCAAACATAATTGCCATTTCAGCCATGAGGACGTTATTATGTGACGGCCAATTCCACTATTCGTTGGTAAAAGAGTAGCCCAAGAGTTGGCGGTGGATAGTAATAACGAGCTGCCTTTCCTCTAGTCTTACACTGCTATATTAGGGACGGTTAACGCAGATAGCCCTCGTGTGGCTTTGCGCAAAATTCAAAACAAACAAACCATAACAAAATTAAGTAAAGCTTTTGTGAAGTCAGTTTAGATTTTTTCAGTCAATCCATTCCATAAAAATCATAATTCAGAACTTTGCCTATGATCTTCCACCCACCACAGCTGATCAGCGATAAGTTTATATGCTTACAGTGCTGAAATCTGCGGTTCGATTCCAGCGATAGACAGAGTGCAAATAGTTCATTATGCAGCTTTGCGCTAAAACACCACCAGCAACAACGCCTTTGGTCTCGAATACTAGAAAATGACACAGAATTGAGTGTACCGTGCGATATTTAATTTAAACTGTATCATAATACAGTTTTGATACTCCATTCTTCCTGAAACTAATTCTGTAAGCAGACATATTTTGTTCTATTACAAATATAGAAGCATTTCTCTTGGCATAAGAAATAATCCTGACTTTAAAAACTACTTGTAAACAGACTCTGATACGTTCACTTTTTATTCGTTTGGCTATTAGCTAATAGAACAATGACAACAAATATGCATTTTTTCCTCTTTCTAGTTGTTATTTTAACGCGAATATCTTACAACTAAGATAATAGATATTATTATAAAACCTCTACTAAAAACTTAGATAGAGCAGAATCTTAGTTTTTCAGCGTATGCTGACAGCTATTTTCAGTGATATTTATATGCAAAACGGCTCGTTTGGGCTGAAAACACTTTATAGAAGAGCGAACAACGTTTCGACCTTCTTCGGTCATCGTCATCAGTCAGTGAACCTGACGATGACCGAAGAAGGTCGAAACGTTGTTCGCTCTTCTATGTAAAGTGTTTTCTCAGCCCAAACGAGCCGTTTTTGCATATAAATGACAGCTATTTTGTTATTGTATTCTCAAGACACTGGTATAGGTATTAAAACGTAATTAAAATAAAGTACAGGACAACTTTTGACCTGTTAGCCAGAATATGACTTAAGAAGGTCGAAACGTTGTTCAGTATTTTATTTTAATTAAAGTTTTAATACCCATACCAGCTATCTTGAGATATATTTTTACTTCATTTGAGTTGTTGTTAGTGATCAGTATCAAAACATAATCCTTACTTCAAATTAATTCGTTTAAAAATGGACAACAAAAGGACTCGATATTCCTACATATTTGCTCTATTGATGACAAATTTAAGTAAAAATGAAATATATTTTATAATGGAGTTGTAACAGTTTATAACGTATATGAACGTTCATATTATTTGCCTATATACGTACTTAGTTTCAACTATTAGCTTTACACGCCAGGTTATCTACTGTTCAAGTAATGATGTCAGAGTAGTGAAAAGATGGCGATTAATCTTTAC
The DNA here is from genome assembly GCF_004210375.1 of Tachypleus tridentatus. Classification (NCBI taxonomy): domain Eukaryota; kingdom Metazoa; phylum Arthropoda; class Merostomata; order Xiphosura; family Limulidae; genus Tachypleus; species Tachypleus tridentatus. The sequence goes on along the minus strand of NC_134832.1, from coordinate 84,251,775 downwards.
TTGATATAGTACATTTTCTTTTGCTACACATGAGTTAACCAACTACATCATTTACTTAACTGAAGCTGCGATAAGTTCCAAGTTCTTTTACATGATTTAGCTCAAATTATGTTCCAAACAGATGTTCCGACACCACAACTTGTAACCATAACCAGTTTTTAACCACACTGTTATAAAAATTTAGATTTTTTGCAATTTAAGCAGTTTAAATTAGCACCATCTTGAGTCCTGTACACGCAATGATGCCAATAGGTTTGACAATTATCAACTTACTGGCTGTAATGGTTTCTTAACAAGTATTGCTATAGGATTTTACTAACGGAAACAAGTTTTTGTTTTTATGTAAAAGTTTAACAAGTTGTAATTAGTCAGTGAAATTCAAGTTATTTATTCAGCATTACAGATTTATTTCCTTTAGACAAATTATTTAAACCATAGTATTACCGATATACAGTGTTGTGCAAAATTGTAAGGACAAAATCAAGGATTAGGTTTTAGGTTTCTGTCAAAGAACATTGGAAGGTAAATCACAGGTGAAACACCAAAATGTCATTAATCTTCATATTTAGTACAACGGAAACTCAGTGGAAGTGTTGAGTTCAGTAAATATAGTTTACCAGAAACACAGTGGAAGTGTTGAGTTCAGTAAACATAGATTAACAGAAACTCAGTGAAAGTCTTGAGTTCAGTAAACATAGTACAACAGAAAGTCAGTGGAAGTGTTGAGTTCAGTAAACATAGTACAACAGAAACTCAGTGAAAGTGTTGAGTTCAGTAAACATAGTACAACAGAAACTCAGTTGAAGTGTTGAATTCAGTGAACATAGAACAACAGAAAGTCAGTGGAAGTGTTGAGTTCAATAAACATAGTACAACAGAAACTCAGTGGAAGTGTTGAGTTCAGTAAACATAGTACAACAGAAGGTCAGTTGAAGTGTTGAGTTCAATAAACATAGTACAACAGAAACTCAGTGGAAGTGTTGAGTTCAGTAAACATAGTACAACAGAAAGTCAGTGGAAGTGTTGAGTTCAGTAAACATAGTACAACAGAAACTCAGTGGAAGTGTTGAGTTCAATAAACATAGTACAACAGAAACTCAGTGGAAGTGTTGAGTTCAGTAAACATAGTACAACAAAAGGTCAGTTGAAGTGTTGAGTTCAATAAACATAGTACAACAGAAACTCAGTGGAAGTGTTGAGTTCAGTAAACATAGTACAACAGAAAGTAAGTGGAAGTGTTGAGTTCAGTAAACATAGTACAACAGAAACTCAGTGGAAGTGTTGAGTTCAGTAAACATAGTACAACAGAAACTCAGTTGAAGTGTTGAATTCAGTGAACATAGAACAACAGAAACTCAGTGGAAGTGTTGAGTTCAGTAAACAGCTAATATTTTGTATCCCCCTTTTGGTTTAATAATTGCAGATAGTCTTTCAACCATCGTTGCAACACATCTAATAAAAGTGTCCTTTGGAAATTTACTTCAAATGTCTGTAATACGCTTCCATAAAGTTTCTTTAGAAGTAATTTTTGACATGTCAAGTTTTTGATCCATCATATTCCAGATCTACTTAAGCTGGTTGAGATCGGGACTCTATAGGGTCATTGTATCATTTAAATGACTCCAGCAGCTTCTTGTCCCAGATCAACTCAAGCTGGTTGAGATCGGGTCTTTATTGGGGACATTGTATCATTAAAATGACTTCAGCAGTTTTTTTCTTAATGTTTGAAAGAGGGTAGTTATTTTCTAGGTAGTAGAATCCTTAACCAATAATACACAAACCACTGGATATACCATGGCGGATCAGTATCTGGTGATATCTGTATTGGTTCATTATTCCGTTTATTTTGCAAATATCTCCTGTTGCATTAACAGAAAAACACCTCCATACCATGACTCCACATATATTTCATGGTTGGTGCTATGTTCTGAGGTAAGTATCTTTCACCTTTCCTCCGTCGGACGTACGACCAACATTTTGAATCAAACATTTCAAAATTGGACTTATCCACTCATAAAGCCATTTACCAATCATTTGTAGTGTCCAGCTTTTGTATTTTTTAGCAGATTCATGATGATTCGAGATATAAGTAAAGGTTTTCTAACTGCTTCACAACCAAATAGTTCATTCAGTGATGTCGAGAAACCCACTTAGTGAGAAATTTATATGCAAAAACGGCTCTTCTATGTAAAATATTTTCTCAACCCAAACGAGCCGTTTTTGCATATAAATATTTCATTCTCATTGAGTCTTCTTGACACTGTATATCAGGACACTTTTCTGTCATTTGGTTTATGGCTGTTTATCTCGTGTAGTCTCCCTTCTGTCCTGAAAGCTGCCTAAACAAAGATACTTAACATCAGTATAACTGAGTTTAGGTGTTCCTCTTCCTTTCCTATTTTCTAATTTACCTGTCTCAGTCTCATGATCTAGGGTGTACTTGACAGTTCTAGGAGAACATTTAAATTCTGAAGCAATTTGCTGGAGAGTCAAATCAGCACCACGTAAAGTTTTTGTACGAACTCTCTGCTCTAGTGACAATTCTCTAAGCTTTTTGGGCCATGAAAATAAAACTTAATATAATGTGTTAAACACTCTCTGTATGAAGGTTTATTTGTGGAGTGTTGAAGACATAATGCGACTATTTTCACAAATGTATATTGAATTCTCTATTTGTTTCATATATAAAATATTTGAAGTCTTGCGTATTTTACAAATAGAATATTTGAGTTCGCTATGTGCTTTATGTATAAAACCAGTAATTTCATCCTGTTATAAAGGTCTTTATACTGAATGTTATAATAATAATATAGATGTAGCAATATGATGTAATGTGTAGAACCTACCTGTATGGAGACACCTAAACAGTCTGTAATGTTGATGTTAACTTAACACTGTTTCAAAACTGACTTTTAAATGATAATTTTTATAATGGAATTGTGAGAAGGCTTAAGGATTGTTTGATAATTTTGACTGTTGGTAAAGATATTTTGTACTGTTTATTATTTTATATCATATTAAACAACATGATTGGTAATATTGCAAGTTCCTGGGTAGGAAATACAAACAGATAGTCATTTACAAAACTGTCACAGTTTCAAACAGTTGTACATAATTTTTTTAGACTTTCTCACGGAATCATGTTTATGTGATACTTAGCTACAGATAAGCCTTAAAATCGTGCATACAGAACTATCTAAGTGAAGAATAAATCGAACACGGATAGTAGGGTAAAGCAAGTAAACCAAAGTTTAATTTAAAACAATAAAATTGTTTATTCAACAATAACACAGTATTCTGTTACCTAGGGGCACCTAGCGTTCGCTCACGAACTACTACTGATTGTGGGTTTGAATCCCACCATCAAACATGCTCGATCTTTTAGCCGTGGAAGCGTTTTAATGTGACGATCAATTTTACTTTTCTTGTTAGCGGTGGGTAATATTAACTAAATTCTTTCCTATGCATTTATCAGAAACTTGTGTATTTCCTGTTTGAATAGGCTGTATTCCAAGAAATTATAGTAGAAGGATTAATTCACGTTTACAAACAACAAAATATTTCGTTAAATGCAAGGACAATTAGAGTAAAAATTTAAGGATATACCTGAATACATTCATGATGTCAAAAAAACATAAATAAATAAAATAAAAAATAAAAAATTTGAAGCCCTGTAGCCTAAATGATTTCAAAAGGTGGAATTTTGTTCATCAGGGATCTTCGAATAAAGATATATTCGAATAAACTGAAACCGTTTCGACCTGATTATTTCATTAGCAGGTACAAATAGTTTACAGTGACACAGTAATACACACACTAAAGAATAAAGAGGTCACATGACTGGAGATTGCTTCACAACATGGAAAAGATATCTTAGTACCCTGGGTGTTGGTTTTTGGGCGGGGTTGTTTTGTTCAATTAAGATAGCTTCCTTCACTCTTTGTTTATCGTTATTTGGTTCTTTGTTTAAAATTACACTGTTTTTTGTGGATATAGTGTGGATTTTTGAGTTACAATGGTGGAAAACATGGTAGAGTTTTTCATTATTATGTTCAGTGAATCTGATTTATAATTTTCTTTCGATTTCTCTGATGTAAAATTCTGGATAGGTTTGGTCTGTTTTGGATTTCGCTCAAAGCTACACGAGCGTTATGTGCGCTAGCCGTCCCTAATTTTGCTACTCTTTTACCAACGAATAGTGGGATAGACCGAAAATTATAATGTCCTCACAGCTGAAAGGACGAGCATGTTTGGCGTAACGGGGATTCGAGCCCGCGACCCTCGGATTACGAATCGAGTGCCTTAACCACTTGGCCATGCCGGGTCGTAAAACGTTTGTTCCTTGTCATGAAATTTAAAGTTATATTATATATGGAAGGATGCAATTTATTATTATTTCAGTCGTGACACCTGCGAACTGTAACCGTCCTTCTATTTCTACATTCAGTCAGTTTAATTAAAATTATATAGAGCCAAATAAATTTCATAAAGCTACAGAAGATTAAACGAACGTAGTGACAGTCACAGGGACATTATTAGTTGTGCTTTATTTTTACAGATTACCTAAAGTTTATTCAGGCTCTCCGACGCCTCTCAATCAATAGAATCCTCTTCTTCCCTTCAAGGTCCTACAAGGTTCCCTCGTCATGTAAAGGAATCCACATCGAGAGGTAACCATTTGGACTTGTTTTAAAAACAAGAGTACCAATACACACACAATATATTATAATGGTTTTATCTTAAACCTGAATAACCATCAACTTCTATATTTATTTATAACTTTACAACATGTCTGAAGTATCAGAAAGAATTATATTATGTTCATATTCCAAATCCACCAAGTAGTAAGTGGATGTGGATTATGTTGTTCCATATGAAATATTTGAAGTAAGTGGTTGTATAGCCTGTTGTTCCTAATGGAATGTTTCTGCGAAGTGGACGGAGGTGCTGTTGTCCCAAATAAAATATTTCTGGTAAGTGGAATGTAGATGCTGTTGCCGCAAATGCAATATCTATAGTAAGTAGATGTAGGTCCTATTATTCCAAATGCACTATTTGTGGTAAGTGGATGTAGATCCTGATACTATATGATGTTATAGCTTGTGCTCGGTAACATACGCTCATTGCAAGACAAAACAAATTATAGATCTTTATATTTTGTACTTTTTGGTAACTTTAAACTCGTAAGTGAAGTAAAGACAAAACGTTTGGTCACGCTACAGTTCAGCTGGATCTTGTCGGTCATTACGTTTGTGAGTGTACATAATACGTTCCAATGTTTGAAAGACGAGACATATAACTTGTAGCACTGTTTAACTTGGATTTAACGTGGCTAAAAAGTGATAAATATTCACAAAAGCATCAAAATTTGATTTCTTTATTGTACGTACATTACACAATTTTAAGAATAAATAATTTTAAAATATTCAAATTATTACATAAAAGTATAAGAGTAATTTTAAAACAATAATATTCTTTTTATCTGATTTCTTTAGAGAATTTAATCTTTCCTTGTTACTTAACGTGTCCATAATTGTAACATTGGTTTCAATATAGCTACAAAATACATTTGACAAATTGTCACATATCTAAAGTAAATATAAAACAAAACAAGAAGTTTGAAAGTCGACGAGAATGTAAGATCCACCTTCATGATGATGACTTCATTTGATGGAAGTTTCTGGTTACGAAGAAGATGAACAAATATGTAATTATAAAACACTGTACGACGTTACCAAAACTGTTTTGTTTTCACAGATTTCGTCTAAACGATAACACCGTTGTTTCGTTTTACCAGAATCTTCTTTATAATTCATAAACGTCACAAAAAATGGGAAGTAATAAATATATTTATATACTATCTATATATAATATACGTAATAATGATGAACTCTGAAAACAGAAATAGCCAAAAATGTGTTCGTGGTCAAGTCACGGGGTAGCTTTGGTTTGTTTCGAGTTTCGCGAAAAGCTACACTGGGGCTATCTGCGCTAGCCATCCCTAATTTAGCAGTGTAAGACTAGAGAAAAGGCAGCTAGTTATCACCACCCACCGCCAACTCTTCGACTACTGTTTTACCAACGAATAGTGGGATTGACCGTCACATTATAACGTCCCCACGACTGAAAGGGCGATCATGTTTGGTGTGATGGGGATTCGAACCCACGATCTTCAGATTACGAGTCGAGTGCCTTAACCACCTGGCCATGCTGGGCTCACTCGGGAGTTACAAATATACATAAAATTTAGAGATTTATAGAAATATCTGAAACAAAACAGAAACAACGATAACACACAGCACAATATTTATTAGAAATACAGGGTGTTCGGAAAGTCACTGTGCACAAATATATTTATTAACAGACATGTTTTAATATAGAATACAGGAGGTAAATATGAATGAGAATTACAAAAAATGTTGAAAGTGACCCTGTTGGCATTAATACAGGCCTGGATCCTTCTTATTTTGTTTCTAAACATCGCTATCAGTTGCTGGCTTGAAATAGACTGAATGAATACTGTTATCGCTGCTTTCAAAACTGCACAGTGACTTTCCGAACACCCTGTATAATCTTACAAAAAAAGCAGATTACAATTATAGTGTGTTATAAAATAGAAGGAAAGATAGTTTCACTTGATAACGAACCAGTAGACAGTAGAGATCAAACTTTAACAGAAACTGAAGGGCGGTCTTTAACAGGATAATTACGATGTGGTTGGCACAGAGAAATAGCAAGCTTTTCGTGGAACCGTTGATAGTTTAATCCACACTGAAATACAAGGATGAAGGTAATATTGACAACAGTAAGATACACATTTAGTACGAAGTAATCCAAATGGGTGTATAGCCACTACAAAACTACCACTGACAACAGGTGACAGGATGAAATGTTTTAAGTGGACATTGAAACACACACGACGAGATGACCAAAGTTAGAAACGTGTACTTTTAGCAGGTGCATTCTATATCGAATTATCTAGTAAGGATGAAAGACATTTTGTTTGAAGGGATAGAGAAAAATGGATCAATGGAATATTCACAACAATGGTTTGGATTTCACAATTAACATGTTTTACGCTGAATAAGCTTATAGAAAAAGTGAGAAAGTTAATTAAAAGGCTTAGCTAAACTGTGGAGAGTAATACGGGACATTTCTAACGATAATCCACAATTACATATTAACAAACGGTAGAGCAGCATGAGAATACGGTGTAATGTTTCATGTGATGAGAAGGTCTCACATCAAAATGATAATCACGCCCCTCGTCATGTTGACAAAACGTTAAAATCCCTTCAATATAGATCTCTTTTAGTAGGATGGTCAGACTCCTGAAATCTTTATGGATGTTATTCTGGTAAAGATCTCAATGCCGTAAGATAAACCAGATAGTAAAACTTGTGTCTATAAAGATAGTAACGAAGATGGTACACTACATGGACATTTCTAAAAACGCTTTATCAAAAGTGTAGCATCTTTTTACGCAGTTATTTCATGACTTCCTTATACAGAAAAAAGATTTGCCTTTCTCTCCTGTTACACTATTTTTTCTAGTGATGGTGAGCTTTTGGTAAGATAACACTGGTATTGTGGCAAAACTTTCTTTTGGAATACTTAAATGTCTTTTTTTTCTCAATATTATCTTAATCATTAGGATAAAACATTATGGTATGGTAATATATACTCCATTGATAATTAGAGAGTTAAACAGTAGGATCAAATTATATGGTATGGTAATCTATACTCTAACATACTCCATTAATAGATAGAGAGTTATACAGTAGGATGAAATCATATGCTATGGTAATCTCTACTCCAACATACTCCATTAATAATTAGAGAGTTGGTGCAACAATTTATGAAACAAGTTTTAAAGTAGCAAATTCTCACAGCTGAGTACCTGTTCCATATATTGTCTTCTTTGTTCTTCTCTTTGCCTTCTAGAACCTCTGCATATTCAAGATTGAAAATTAAGTGATAATACATAAAGTGTTTGATGCTGGATACAAAAATCAGCAAGTCATATGACAAACAGCCGATACAAAATTGCGGTAGAATGGTATATATGAAACTATAATTTGTCATTGTTTGGTAATACGTAGTCGTGTGATGCTGTTCTAAATCTGATTCCTTTCGAGAACAATAAGTAATAGTTCTTTCGAATGTAAATTATTAATACGTTAAAATGATAGACTGGGGACTTACAATTTCGAAGAAAGGAACCATGATGTCGTCAGAAGTAAGTTCCTGGACTTATAAAGCCATATTCTGGGGTTTGATAGCTTGTGGTGGACAAACTACAGATTGGGGCTATGTACGCTATTTAATAACATTATGAAACAAAATAATATGGATAAACTTGGCTGTCGAAAACTAACGAGAAAGAGATTCGTAATAAAAGTCATACCTCAGACTGGAGAAGAAAATTGTAGCGCCTTTTAACAGGCAAGAATTCACAAATACAAAGGACAATGACAAAAGCTGTCTACGTGACCCAGGCAACACTAGGCAAAAGAATCAAAAAGGATCTTTCTCTTTGAATAAACTATACAAGTTGCTTCAACGAAATATCCAGGATTAGAGATCCAGTTGTTGAAGACTCTATGAATATATCTATTCAATGCAAATGCAGTACGTCACGACACCCTACAAAGAGTATGTGCACTCTGTTAACTATGAAAACTTTGATGTAATTTTGTATTAGGAGACTGGTGAAACAAATTTTCAAAAGGTACATGACATACCGCGAAACTTTGTCGAAAGATTCACGATTATTAGTGAAATTGCACCAGAGATAAGTTATGAATCAAGAGGGTAGGTACAAAGGTCAAAGTATTTTAGTTTTGGAACTTCGTGCAAGGCTATTCGAGAGCCATCCTTTATTTAGTAGTGTCAGACTAGAGGAAAACCAGCTAGTCAACAACACCCACTGCTTTCTCTTGAGCTATTCTTACCAGTGAAAACTGAGATTGACTATTACATCATAATATCCTCCTTTGACTGAAAGTTTGAGCGTTGTAACCACCAGAACAGGTCAGAATATACTCTCGTTATAATCAAATCAATCTTCTTCTTACTTTGTACTGCATATAAATACAGAATTTGTAAGGAAAAGAGGCCTAATCAAGGACATGGACGGTTTTCTTTTAGTGGACATTATTCAAAATCGAGCCCTTTCCCCAGATATCGATTTCATACAGTTCCATTACTGGCTCTTCGGTCATTGAGCGGTAAATTTGAAGGTTAAAATAGCCCAATTTGTAACTTTGCGCTTGAAAACAAACATGGCCTTTAGTGTATGTGTTAGTTTTTATCGACAGTTTAGGTAACATATGAGAGGTTGATGTTTATTTGATGGTTTGAACTGCATATCTAGTCTTTCTCTGGAAATATAAAATAGTATAAACCTGTTTCAAGTTTATCTGAACATTCATGGTCGTAATATCAAAATGTATTGATTTCTCTGTTGAGAGTTATAAAATTTTTGGAATCAAATACCAGGTTTTTATATACCTTTATAGATGTGTTTGAATCTTACTTGGCCAAATCTACTGAAAAAAAAGTTATTTTATGCATGGACGAAAAAAAACATTATTAAAAACGTAAATGTCCTTTTAATCTGAAATTGATTAGTTACTGAGTGCTTTATGTGTTTTGGTAATATTATTTGTTAAAATCCTCCCATACATATTTTAACTTAGGCTTATTGTATTTACTTGCTAGACAATTTTCCACTGCATGTGCTGATATACATTTAGTGCAATGTCTACGCCTTCAAAACTTCAACTACATGATAAGAGTGAAATGACGAAAAACAAAACAAAGAGCTCACCTTGCTGGTGAATCTGGATTTTATCTTGCGGAAAAGAATTCCTGGTGACGAAAACGAAAGCGAAGAACATGAAGACGGTGCCGGTAACGTGTTTGCTCTTTCGGCCTCTTCGATTATTTTTTTCTCACCAGGGCTCCTTGGACTATCTTCTGGTTTTTTGTAAAACTCTGTAAAGTTGTTGACAATGATTGGTACAGACATCTCAATAACCACTACACCAGCAATACAGCAGACACTCCCAATCACTTTGCCAGGTAAAGTAACGGGAACCATGTTTCCAAAACCAACAGTCGTCATGGTAACACAAGCCCACCAAAAGGCAGAGGGAATGCTGGTGTAAAGAGTTTCAGGTTCATCTTTCTCTGCAAAATGAGCGAGACGAGAAAAAAACACGATGGAAATTACAAGGGATAAAATGAGCAACCCGAACTCTGGGATACTTTTCTTCATTGTATATCCCAAACTTTGCAAGCCTCTCGAATGTCGAGCCAGTTTTAAAATTCTCATAACCCTTGCCACACGGAAGATTAGGATAATTTCGTGAATGTTTTCAAAATCTTTAGGAACAATATTTGTAGCTACAAGAATTGAAGACACAATGAAAGGGGTAATAACTAGGAGGTCAACCATGTTTATTATACTTTTTAAAATCTTCCCCTTGTTTGGTGCAGAAAATAATCTTAAGATATATTCTATACTAAACCAAACCACACATGTGATTTCAATCATACCCAGTTTTTTGTTTTCTTTGTGTAGCGGAATTTCTTCATTGACATCATCATATTGTTCCTTTAAGGAAGGTATCGTACCCAAAATCTGTGTGATGGATGATAGCAGGATGAAGAACACAGAGAAGCTGGTAATGATCTAAAGAAAAAGTTAAATTCTAATCACTAATCGATACTTATTGTCACTTTATGTAAGTATATGTGTTTAAGACATTCACGAATTACGCAGCCCTGCAATGATTTTATTGTCTTGAAATATTCACGTTTTACAGTAATTCTTGTACGCTGAATTCAACAATGATACCAATTTTCTTCGTCGCGTACAGATTTTTTCATAATACGCCATATGTATGTTTAGACAAGTGAATTACTTTCATTAAAATCGGGTCACACTTTGTAACGCTTAAAATATTGACAATCGATAAGACGCTCGCTTCGCCGATTGGACTGTCACCCAAACATAATAATAAAAAAATGTTCATTGTGAGTAAACGAAATAATAATTTGATTCAAGTAAGAGTTTTTCCTTTTATGATTTGCAAATAATCTTTACATGAGAGACAAAATGAATATTATTTTCGAAATCTGCGTAGCTAAATTACGAAACATCCGTTATTAAAACGAAAACAGATTTTATAAAGTTCTAATTCGCAAACCTGTGTTACGTAAGAATTAATAAATAAATACCAGTTTTAAGAAAATCATAAGAAGTACATTTTGTAATATAACAAATAAGGAATAATTGCAGCAGTAGCACCCGAACATAATGTAAACAATGGGCAACCAATCAAAAAACTATTTTAAGGGTAAAGATCAAGTGCCAAATCCAATAATGTTTTTAGTTTAGCCATTCATTCCCTCTCCTTGGCAAGTTGTAGATAGATATGGATGTCCTTTAACAAAGTAAAATAACAATCACGGAAATGCAAATATTAAGTTTGACTAACTTTTGTAAGAAATGCCTTTAGCTTAGTTCATACTTGCAGTGATGAAGAAATGATAGATGGACGATGGTCCATGATTTTATTTAGAGAGCTCCATCTATTCTCTGTTTCAACTATTTGAACTGTACCTTGCATGCCTTTCATTTTATGAACCAAACACAAAATACAAAATGGGGACGTTATAAAGTGACTGTCAATCACACTATTCATTGGCAAAAGAGTAGCTCTAGAGTTGGCGGTGGGTGGTGATGACTAGCTGCCTTCCTTCTAGTCTTACACTGCAAAATTAGGGACGGCTAACGCAGACAGACATCGCGTAGCTTTGCGTGAAATTCAAAACAAACAAGACTTCTAGATGGACAAAACACAAAATAATTAGGTAGGCGTATAGTCCTATAGATAAATAAATCAATTAATCATACAATGAAAAATTAAATAATGTTGCCAAACCTAGTGGCTTTTTGAAGAGCTCGCTGTACATATAGCACCAGCTTTTCCCTCATGGCTCCCACCCACTGAACTGTTAGGTGAAACTAAAGACGTCTAACAATTCTACCATGCCACATGTTATTGTTGCATGATAATATATTTTGTAACCAACTTGGTGTCCTTTCTGTTTCGTGATATGTCCCGATAGTTCATCTACAACAATTCCTTCTGAGTTTTGTACTTTCTAAGACTGATGATCAACACCCATATTGTTATTTTGTTTGAATTTGAAGAACCAGCAAAACAAACAGTAACGCTCTTCTGCTTCTTGAAATACAGATTTTACAGTAAGGGAAGGTGCAACTTTTGCTTTGTACAAAACATGAAGATTTGTCAGATTTTTACTTTGCAAATTAATTCGGTTAAAAAGGGTTAGGAGAACAGTGAATGAATGTTAAACCATTCCTTGTTACCCATTAAACATTTACTTCCAATACTTACATATGCACAGAAACGGAGATTTGGAGGCTATTGGATTTGACCTGATTATTTGAAGATTTCGATACCGACCTGGGGCTATTATGTATGTATCTATTTTCCCAGATTCAACTATATTTGCTTCGAAGTTATTTTAGTGTACTAAAAGTCCGATCAAGGCCTGAGACATGCTTCTATCGATCTTTTAACATTGGGAAAGTAGAGGTCAGCGATACTTCTGGACTTAGAATGCTAAAATCCGGGATTCAATTCTCATCAGTATACGAAATACAGATAGCCCATTGTGTAGTCTCGCGCTAAAACAAACGAATGCGTCTGGGAAAGTTCTCAACCACAAATTGTGACAGGAGCTCAGTTGATGCCAAGTCTTTCGTCACTGTGGCTCATCTTATACTTAAGTGACAAATCTTATGAGAATAATTTTAACATCATGAGATAAGACATTCAAAACGGTGAACGTACTTTTCTACAATATATAAAGCCATAAGTTTAGCATATAATCTAAATATTTTTTTTCAAGTTACTAATATGCATACGCATATGAAAATACTTTACTTTTAACTTGCCCCCCGCTAGTACAGCAGTATGTCTCCGGATTTACAACGCTAAAATCAGGGGTTCGATTCCCCTCGGTGGGCTGAGCAGATAGCCCATTGTGGCTTTGCTATACGAAAAACACAAACACACACTTTTAACTCAGTACAAAACTGCAGAATGGGCATTCTTAGATAATTCCTTCCCAATGATTAAACCCTAAAAATTAGCGCTGTAGGTCCCCAAGCTTATTATTATTTTTACAAAAAAAATACAAAATGTTTATTCTACCATGCAATAAATCTAGATCTAATACCCCCACCAGCCAATCAACTTGGCTATTTTTTAAGGGTTTATTTAAAGATACATCCGTCACGCAAGCCTAATTCATTTCAATGTATATATATATATATCTTGGATAAAACATGTTTTTCTTTATTTCTTCCAATCGTATTGTCATTAGTATTAACTAATGATGACATCTCAAATTAATTATTATATTTAAATAATCTTTTTTTCGACCTTTAAACCCTAATTTCTAGGTTATATTATGCAAATAGAAAAATACGTCTTGGTACACGTGAAATACCGATGAATTTATGTAACCTTCCACTTATCACAGAGCCACTCGAGAAAGACGACTTCATGAAATAGATAATTTGGGTGTAGTTCAACAATTTCTGCTGGAACGTTATGGGTAAAGATTTGGGCAACAAGAGTATGTTGATGCGAAAAATAAACAAACAAAGGTTTACGGGTTTAATACAAAGTTACATTTAATAACTAAAATGCTATACATGTATTGGTATAAACACATTTTCTTAGCTGTCCAACTATAATTACAGTAATTAGGCGTATTGCGTTTTTAGTATTATGTTATTTATTCAGTTTCTCAACATTTCTTCTTGAAAAAACAACTAAGGGACTGAATAGCGAATGTAGTGTTAAAGTATAATAGATCTAATACTAATATTGTAAACTGTACGATCCGACGAATGGCAATAAATCCAAACGCTTTCTTTCTTTTAATAAAAAATATAAATAACTTGGATATTATTCAAAACTAGTATTTAATTTTATGATACTAATGTTAAACTTGTTTAAATAGTTACAAAAATGCTTTGACGAGGTTAGGTATATGAAGTAAAAGAGAATACAACAAGGATTAATTTAATTCCTAGTCTTCAAAACATTAAAATTCTGAATTTTAACAAAAATTACATAAATTCAGTACCTTTTTTTCCAGATTCTTCTTAAACTGTCCATTTGGGATTTATGTGCTTTTAATTTTAAATACGAAACTGACAATTAATAGGATCGTAAAATACAACAATAACAAAAACTCAGCAGCTTACGTGAACTTTATCACATACTTTAAGCCCAAAAAATAAACGTTACTCGTAAAATTATCATAAAGTTAAATAGTTCTGTTACGTATTTCAACGAGATGAAAAGCTTCGCCGAAACATAGTCTAGAATACACTTGTTAGTATTTAGCCAGTAATCCACAACATAGTGTTACGTACTGTGATTCACATCTACAGAACACACACGTAATTTTTTCAATCACATTAACTCTATACATCCCAACATTAACTTCACATGTGAACAAGAAGAAAGAAATCAAATATAATTTCTTAACCTCAAAATTACAAGAACCGATACACAATTTAAAACAGAAATCCACCGAAAAATCACCCATACTGGACTATATATTCCTTGGAACTCAGCACATGAAACAAAACAAAAACTCAACATACTAAGAAACCAAATAAACACAGCCATAAAACTATGCTCACCAGATAAAATGAAGGATGAATTAGACAAAATAGAACAATACTTTATCAACATCAATAAGTTTCCTTCACAAACCGTAGAAAACATTATACGCACACACCTAGACAGAAAGCAAAATCAACTAACAAAAGTAAATATATCTCACGAATTAAAAAATCACGAAACCATATACTACTGAATACCATATGTTCCCGACATCAGCAGAAAAATAACTAACATTTTGCAAACCTAGTAACAAAATATGGCATTCTAATTAATACCCAAATCTATTCCAAAACCAGGCACAAAACTAAGATCTATTCTATACTATGTAAAAACTACACTGACAAACGCCATACCAACATTATTTATAAAATACAATATGATAACTGCCGCGACTTCTATATTGAAGAAACAAGTAGAAAAATGGAAACCAGATTCAAAGAACACAAAAAGTCACCTTCACACATTTTCGAACACTGCAAATCAAATAAACACAACATAACCAAAGAAAACACCCAAATACTAAATAAAGGAACAAACATAAACAAATGCAAAATTAAAAAAGCCTTACTTATACAATAACTCAAGACCAAAAGAAACCAATACAAAGGTACACCTTTATACCTATATTAAAAATAATATAATAAATAATAATAATAAAATAAATAATATAAAATTATATAATCAAACATGGCACGCTCTCCACATTCCAACACTCAATTACACAACCCCCTTCAAACATGTGGTCAGCTATAGGTCAGTTACCTCTTTCTTTCTTTGGGAACCTCATCTACATAAAAATTTTCTCAATCCATATCAGCCATTTTTACATATATAAATTTGACATCTCAGACTCAGGTCAGATGGTCTCAACTCTTTTTACTCTTACTTTAGCTCTTGCAAATTTATTGTTTTTGCTTTTAAAACGTTAATAGTTGCTTCTTCCCATACAATTTCAGTTAAAACTCTTCAAATGCAAGAATGCACTCATTTATAGTAAGAAAATTGGGTTTTAAGAGAATTTATCATCTATGTCTGTAAAATATATACTTTCTGCATACCAACACAACATTAAATGTGGCAATGTCCGATCGTATTCACTAATCTGACACTTGATTCATCAACCTCTTCTTCTACCTGTATACCACACACATAAACATCTTCCTCTCCACTATTCATGGATGAGGCTTGGCTAACGCTTACGGATCTGGATCCTGCGAGATCAATCCTCAATTTGCTGATTTGACTGTTGCATTTGATAAGTTACCTACTGACACAACTCCTGAAGTTGTTGATTTGTCACTACAATTTGTTGATTAAACTTTCACTGGCCTGCTGCATTTGTCAATCCGGTTTGTTGGTTTATCAATTTCTTCAAAAAACACCTTGAACTGGCGATGATTAAGTGCATGACCCCGAATGAAGTTCACTGTAGAAATGACTGGTTTCAGTATGCAAGAAATATCTAAGTCTTTTCCACAGAGTGCTTGCTGATGTATGATGCTGTGTATGAAGAGAGCGCTTGGGAGTTAAAGATCTTCCAACTGTTTCCTGATCAGCCCCACCAGATCTTTCTTTCTCCAGCCATGTTTTTCCTCCATTAACTGTTACACCTCTAAGCTGATTCCACTGAAGGTTACAGTCTTGCAAAGTTTTATGCACTTCCATGAAAATGTCTTCTCCAGTTGTTCTTCCGTGCGTGCTGCAAACTGATCCTAACTCTTCCATGATCTGAAAGTCCAAATTAACTCCACGAATGAACACGAGAAGTTGTGACGTACTCGAGAGATCAGTAGACGCATCCAGTGCCAGAGAATACTATAAGAAGTTCCTAGCTTTTTGGAGTATCTGTAATGCGATGTTCTCTCCAAGTTCTTCTGCTCTCCGTACAACTGAAGTTGCTGAAAGGCTGATACTTTCAAAGAAATTGGCTTTTTCAGGACACAGCTCATTTGCCGCTTCCATCACACACTCTTTGATGAAGTTGCCGTCAGTAAAAGGTTTTCCTCGCTCTGCCATCCGTTGTACTATTTTGTAACTTGTATGAGTGACAGATTCATTTTCAGTAAACTTTCTCGTGCAGAGATTCTTTCGAGATTCAAAAACACGTTTCATGGATTCAAATTTCTCAGAAAGGAGCTTTCCTGAAAATTTCAAATATGTTGATAGATGTTTTGTTTCATAGTGACGCCAAAGATTGTACTCTTTTAAAACGGCAACACTTTCTGTGCATATCACACAAGTAGCTTTCTGGTTTTATGTTTCCACAAAGAAGTACTTTTCTCCCCATTCTTCATTGAAAGCACGACACTCAGAGTCCACTTTTCTTCTTTTAAAAGCAGCCATAACGATGGGTGAAAAAAAAACAGGATGTGAAAATAAAAAACACAGAATGCTGTGGGAAAAGTATTATACAGGTCCAAGAACGCACAAACAAAATATGTTGAAATGTACGTTTGCCACGACACTGACCTAAGAACGAGTTACGAAAAGCGCATAACCCCACTAATAAGAGAAATGAGCTTGCTGAAGCGGTAACCCTCGGCTGCTGAATTTACAAGACGAGTCGTTGGGACGAGTTCGAGTTTCACTGTGTGGGTATTTGGGTATTGATGTTAAATTCCCAGGATGGTCAGGTACATTAGACCTCTTCCTCCCTCCCGAACGTTGATAGCGTTTTTTTGTTGTTGTTTTTTTATAGCTTAGGACATAAGCAAAGTATAACATCGTACTCAGGCCCATTTCAGGGCACAGTCCATGCATGGACGCACAAGTTTGTTTGTTTTTTTTCCTTCCTTTAATTATTTCTCTTGTATTTTTTTTCTTCTTTATGTTTTTTTAATTATATTTTTTTTGTATTTTTCATATATCTTTTTTTTGTAATTTTTCTCCTTTTTCTTCTTATGTTGTTTTTCTCCATGGAGAAAATGCTACTACTACTTGTAGTAACAATAGAATAATTATAATAAAAAGAAAAAAAAAGAAAAATAAATAAATAAATAAAACAATACTAAAAAAAATAATAATAATAAAAAATTGTAATTGTCTAGTGCAAGGTGGCCAGCTTGTGTAACATTTCTTAAATACATGTTAAAACGGGAGAGGTATTTAGGACTATTTACATCATGTGCGTGGAATCTGTCGAGATCACACATTAAGTTATTCTTATGCCAATTCTTATTGAAATATTTTAGAGAATTATGCAAGAGTCTTTCAGATGTTGTGTCTATGTTTGCATACTTGTGCATGAATGTGGATGAAGTGCTTCGTGGTACTTTATATGCCGAAGTTAGAACTGAATTTTGTATTCGTTGAAGTTTCTGTAAATGTGTGGGTGCTATGTTAATCCACGCAGGTGATGCATATTCTATTACGGGTCTAATGTACGTTTTGTAGATCTTGAGTATATTACCTGGAGATGTTCCTTGGTTTTTACCTGAAAGACTTCTTGCATAGTTTGCTCTTTTCCAGATTCGTTTCATTATATTTTTAGTATGCGGTAACCACGTTAATTTTGAATCGTATGTTAGACCTAAAAGTTTAGCAGATGTAGCAGTCAGTAAAAGTGATCCATTCATGTAGAGCTTTGGTGGATCTTTTTTTCAGCTTGTTCAGTCTGCTGAATAATATCGCTTGGGTTTTCGGAATATTGATTTTGATTCTGTATTTCTGGCAGTATTCTTCGATGTTATTTAGAACTGGTTGTTGGTTCGTTGCTGCTATTGACGGAGTGGGGGCACTTTTCCAGACTGCTACATCGTCAGCGAACTGTGATGCAAAACCTAAATTTAGGTCCGACAGAGGCATATTACTCACATACATGATAAATAATATAGGGCTAACAACCCCTCCCTGCGGGACTCCTGCTTCGGGTGAAAAGGACCCTGAGTGGGCTCCATTCACATTTACTTTGCACATTCTGTTTTCCAGGAAGTTGGACAGCCGGCGAATAGTTTTCTGGGGTAATGCCATTTCATGTAATCTATGACGTAAACCGTTATGCCACACTGTGTCAAAAGCTTTCTCAATGTCGAGAAAGCAAGCTACAGTGCATTCGTATTTGTTAAAGCTATCAGTAATTGATTCTCTAAGTCGAATCAGGTGGTCTGTAGTTTGGCGGTATTTTCGAAATCCGTTTTGAATTTCTGGTAATTTTGAATTTTCTTCTAAGTATACTGACAGATGATTACTAATTATCCTCTCTAATACTTTGCCAATACAACTGGTTAAGCTAATCGGGCGGTAGTTGTTTGGTTTATTCGCTGGCTTTCCTTCTTTTTGGAACATTAATATTATTGCTTCCTTCCAAGAAACGGGGATATATCCTGCTGATAGTGATAGATTAAATAAAGCTGTTAGGTGTTCATATAATCTCTGAGTGCCGTGTTTTAGGAAGATAGCTTGAATACTATCTTCTCCAGGGGCTTTGTTTTTTGTGTTGTTAATAGCAGTTACGACTTCCGTTACTGTGATATTTTTAATCAGTTGATGTGTGCTCCAGTCTTTTGGTTTCTCTTGATGTGTAGTAGTGTTGACTGGAAATTTAGGGTGTAAATGCTTTTGTTGTGTTCAATAAAGTTATTAACTGTGTTATAAAAGTATTTGTTCATGTCTGGTTCATGATGCGTGTTGAACGTGTTTTCTAGGTGTTTTTTAAATATCTCGGCTTTTTCTGTGATAGTGTATGCTATTTCTCCATCAAGTTCAAGTGGTGGATATATTGTGTTTATTGTTCCTGTATTCGTAAATCTTTTTAAGTGTGTCCAGAATTGTTTTGGATCAGTTTTATGATTTAGTTCGGAACAAAAGGTGTCCCAGTTTTCTTGTTTTTGTTGTCGGATTAAATGTCGTATTTTATTCCTTATAGTGTTGATCTGTGTTTTAAGTGTGGGGTTGCGATTTTGAATGTACTGTCTGCGGAGTATACGTCTGTTTTTAATTAAGTGTATTATATCTTTATGTGGTTGCCATGAATGAGTTGTTGTGAAGTGTTTTTGTTTCGGTATTGAACTGTTGGCTGCATGTTTTAGACACTCAGAGATGATATGACAGTATGTATCTATATCTGATGCGTCCGCGGAAATATGTAGTACTTTGGAAGGTAAGGTTTGATTTAAGATAGTTTGAAAAACTGGCCAATTTGCTTTGTTATAGTTCAGTTGGTCTTTAACTTTAATTTTATTTAAGTGGGGGGTGAGATTGAAGATACACCAAACTGGGAGGTGGTCACTGTCCAAATCGTGACCAACATGAAAGTTTACGAATTTGCGACTCATATTAGACGAACACAGGCATAGGTCCAGTATTTCACTGGTGCCGTATGCGTACGAGATATGTGTCGGTGTTGCATCGTTTAATAAAGTCATGTTAGATTCATCCAGAAATTGAAAAAGTATATTGCCATTTGCGTTTGTACTTCGACAGTTGAATGCTATATGTTTACCCTTTAGATCGCCGGTAATAATAAGATTTGGATTGCTATTATACAATAAATACAGAAGATTCGCATCTAACACTGTACTAGGCGAGCAGTAAATGCCCGCCACAGTAACGTCAGTATGATTTTGCGTTTTTATATTGATGACTATAGATTCGTTACTGGAAGGGATACTAAGTTCCTGAACTATAAGTTCAGTCCTATACAATAATAAAATGACTCTGTTTGAATCTCTATTATCCTTCCTGTCATGCCTAATAATGGAGTAGCCGTTTAGTTTAAATCGATGGTAGTTATATAGGAGAGTTTCACTAATTATAATTACATCAGGTTTTATGGAGTTTGTTGTATCTTCAATCTCATATTTCTTGGAAGCAAGAGCACCTTGGATATTGATGTGTAGGACTGTAAAGTTATCCATTTTTAGTGGCGTTTATGATGGAGGTTAATATTTGCGGCAGGAATTTATGTATGTTTTTCAATATGATTTTAACTATTATGTCTGTGAGACTGTTGGTGTTTGTAGGGTTTGTATATTCTGCCATTATTTCCGAGAAAGTGGAAGTTATGGCAGATGTCAGTGTGGTTTCAATCGTTGTTGGTGTGGTTGGTTGTGTGTCTTGAGGTGATTTGGGTAGTTCGTCTTCGCATTGTGATGGTTTTTCCTGTGGGAATAATGAAGTTTTAACCACTGCAGTAAAAGTGTTTGTTTGTGTAGTTGTATTTTGTGGCGCTGGAGTGGTAAGTGTGGGTTCGTTAATTGTACGTGGTGGTGGCGGCTTGTTCGTGTTGGGATTTTTAATTTCATACAAGTGTGTTTTAATGGATTTATATTTCTGGCATCCTTTATAGTTAGCCGTGTGTTCCTCCGCACAATTGCAGCATTTGGGTTTGGGGTTTTGTTCAGTGCATTGTGAAATGTGGTGATTCTCCCCACAACCCACACAACGCGCATTTGCTTGACATGCTGCTGCTACATGTCCAAACCTTTGGCATTGGTAACACTGTGTGACAACCACTGCTGGTGTTTTTGTATGTTCAACTGTGTACCTTTGGTACCACATAGTGATACCATTATTAATGATCTGTGTAATGTCCTGGCTGTTATCTGTGACTACTTTGATTAAATTAGTGGGTTGTTTGGTAATGTTTGAAATTTTTCGGTCCACTGAAATATGTTTAATGTTTTGTGTACTTAACGCTTCCTTTATGTCTTCTGTGTTTAGTGACTTATGCACACCCCGGATCACAAATGATTTGGGTGTCGGTTTAGCTCCAGGTAAGTGGATTGTTATATTTCCTGTTTTAAACGCGTCTGAAGGCCAAGCTTTCAATAGGCCGTTCAAGTCAGCGGGTTCCTTTCCTTGAACCAGAACACCGCCTCTAGGCAGACGCTTAATGTTAATGGTCGTTGTTGTAGGTTTGCACCTGTATATTTCTTTAGCCAGTTGTGGTTGGTTGTAACTACCAGGGACTCCTTGGATTACAATGGCGTGTTTCGGTAATTTTGGTGCGGGTTGTGTACGTGTTTCAGTGTTTGTTGTTTTTTGTTTGAGTTGTTTTTTCTGACTACGAGTCTGCACAAGCGTGAAACCGTCGTCGTCAGAAAGAACTTCTTGTTCTGATTTAGTATGTTGTGGAATATCCAGGGTGGGGTTTAGGATATTTAAACTGCTAGTAGTTGGCTTATTATTATCTATTTCCGTAATATTAGCTACATTATCTTCAGATGTTAAAAGTATAATATCCTTAACTAGTTTTCTTTTTTTTCTAGTCCTAACAGTATTATCTATAGTAGGCGTTAACTTGGCTTTTAATTCTTTTTCAGCTTTCAGCTATAAACATTAATGATTTTAATTTTACATTTTCATTTAGTATTTGGCCACCGTCACTAGACTTACTTTTTGTCCCTGATATAGACGGGCTTGCTCCCTCTATTTCAGACGCTATAGCGTTCTCCATGGTGTCTGACCGCTCCGACAGAAGACCTTATTACCTTAAGAAGTAGCCTGAGACAGCGAGTTAAATTTCGTTAAACAGCGACGCCTCGCTGTTTAACGAAATTTAACTCGCTGTCTCAGGCTACTTCTTAAGGTAATAAGGTCTTCTGTCTCTGTATCTACTGGCTTGAAACTCGAAGTGAATAGTAGGAACTCGAAGAATATGAAACGAAATATAAGTTGTATAGCACGTAGAATTCAAGATCCTTTCAGAGGTAAACCTGTCTATACCCTCTCCAATCGCAGAATCGTTGGGACGAGGGTTAAGTCTGTTCTTGTTTTCGAAATCCTAATGCTTTCATAAATTCGTGCCTCGATATGAATAAACGGGCAGCAAGGACGAATGAAGAATTTTCCTATTAGTTACAAATGCGCGTGACAGCCTTGATTCTTTTTATCATAACGTCTTGTATTTGCCAGCATAAAGCGACCATCGGTGTGATTTATTTTGTTATGACAGTCGGACATTTTTATGTCACTTTTTATTTCCAAGAGGCTAGCTTCTGGCGGGCCGAAGAAAATGACTTCGAGGGCCAAATCTGGTCCGCGGGCCGTAGTTTGGTGACCCCTGATTTAAAGAAATGATTTATAATTTTGTTTTTTGAATTTCGCGCAAAGCTACATGAGGTCTATCTGCGCTAGCCGTCCCTAATTTAGCAGTTTAAGACCAGATGGAAGGAAGCTAGTCACTACCACCCATCGCCAACTCTTGGGCTACTCTTTTACCAACAAATAGTGGAATTTACTGTTACACTACAACGCCTCCACGCCTGAAAGGGCAAACATGTTTGGTGTAACAGGAAGGTAATAAGTATCTCAAAAAATAAATTAACTTGGTAGAAGAAAAATAAAATCGCCCCAAACGTACAGAAACAAAAAAACAATTTCTTCTTTTACGAATGCAAATTTTATCAACCGTTGCAAAATTAAAATACTTAAGCTAAAGAAAATATCAACCAAAGTGTTGCGTAAATGTAAATTCGAGGGTTTACATCTTAAATATTTGATGATGTATTTGTTCGTCCTTAAAGTGAAATTAAATAAACAAATAATCTTGAAATTCTTCAAAATTCTATTTTCTACTTTGTGGCCAAAAAGTATCTTCCCTTTCCAGCAAATAAACATCCATTGGCAATCTGCTGGCTTACAACGCTATAATTCGGGTTTCGATACCCATGATGTGTACAGCACAGAGAACCTATTGGGCATCTTCGTGCTTAACCTATACAAAATCTTACTGATGCCAATGAATCATTAGTTTAATTTTGTTTAATTACCCTGAGCTTGTTAAATCCGTTGTTTTAAACACCGCCGTATACAATCACTCATTGTACTGTAAAAATGTTTACTTCCAAAGATTAGCTCCCCAATGGCCCAGAGTTACGTCTGCGGACTTACACTGCTAGAAAAATGGTTTCGATATCTCTTATGGGCAGAGCACAGATAACCTATTGCATAGCTTTGTGTTTAACTACAAACAAACAAAGAAACTCAAATATTAAGCATAAGAACAAGCCAGTTGCAAATACTTTGGATGTTCGAGACGTGCTTAACTTTTGTTTTAAATGTCATTACAGATAAAGTTTACTTACTTTCCATTCAGAAGAACCCTAATTAACATGAATCATTATTAATAAACGATTAACCCTTCATTTGGTCAATAATAAAACAAGAAAAAAATACGTAAATACAATACTAATAATCTTTGATAAGATAATCACTAATTTTCTCTTTATTTGACAAAAACATTATGTAGGAACCAGTGATACACTAAAAAGCACTAAGTAGGTGTGCAAAAACGATTATTAGCAAAATTTTCAATAAAAAACAACAGTCTCAAATCACCCCAGATAAACAAAGTTATTGTTCGCTCTTTAGACAGTTTCACAAAAGTTGTCCAAATTTAGGTTCATTATTATAGCAGTTGTATTTTGTTTTAAAGGTTTGTTGGGGGTTAACAATAAACCTACGCAAGGGAAATTCTGTACTGTGTCCAAAAGGGATATCGAAAACCGGTTTGTAGCATTGTAAATTTACAATGACACACCGTTGAGCCACTGAAAGTGTATTTAAAGAAATCGTAATTAATTGTATTTTTATTTACAATTATTTAAATTAAGTTGTCTCCACAGAATATGATTGAGACAAATTAGTTACTTATAATGAATTATTAAAATGGATTGAAATTAATTTTCTACCAGAATTTGTTTTTCACATTTTCTTCACAATGGTTAGCGTGCTCAGAACGTGAATCAAGGATTTATGGTTTGCGTTCCTTTGCCACATAAGGTGCTCAACACTTTGGTGGCGTGAGTGCTTTATAAGAGTGGTAGTCACACTCAATATTTTTTTTTTACTCTTTTCATTCAATATCAGAGCTCATCAACTGACTGGAAGGTAAAACTTGTGATCAAAACAAGCTTTGTGTACAAAATCCAACGACTCGTATGAGCTGATAGTATCTAAAAACCAATTTTGAAGAAGTTTTTTTACAGATGAGTGTCATGCAACTCTTGATTGACCAGATGGGTGGATCAGAGGAAGGCTGAGACGTCATCAAGGAAGCGAAGGAGGAGTGATATTTTGGGCTGGTATCATTGGTAGTGAGCTTGGGGGTCCATTTAATGTACCTGATGATGTAAAGATAACTTCTGAAGCCTATTTTACATTTTAAGGAAACTTAAAACCTTGGTATAGGACCAAGTCTATGGGATTCAAAAGGTAACATTGAGTTACCTTTCAAAATTATACTTGAAAACCTCATAGAGAACTTGTGACACATCATGAAACTTACGATTTATGCTAGTGGAAGAAAGTTTACATCAAAGGATGATCTCTGGAATGTTGTACTATCATCTTCAAGGGAAGATGAAGTAAAAGACATTTAAAAACTGACCACCTCTGTCGATGTTAGGTTCATCAAAGTCGTGTCAGACAATGGTTGTTATACCAACCAATAAATGAGGAATCCTCTTCTGATTCTTATGTATTAAGCGGTTTGTGGGTTTTCTTTGGTTAACATAGATTTATTGTATCAGTTTTATTTATTGTTACCTCCAATGGCTGTTATTTTTGTGCTGTAGAGTCAGTCGTTTGCCAGAAACTTCCTTAATTATTTTCCGCTGTATAACTCATGGCATTTTAGAAAATCTTGTTTGTTAGTAGATTTCGATGACAATTGCACAACTTGTGTATAACAATATGGAAGCTAATCTACATAAATTTAACCTAGATCATAAATATACTTTTTAAAATATTTGTATGAACAAACCTTGCATAATGATTTGGCACGCACTTTACTGAACTGTGTGATCATACCTCTGCATATATCATAAAACTTCTTTTATCAGTTTAATACAAGTTATTTCGTTCGTATTTTTGAAATTCAGTGTGTAACTATTGGCGACTTGCTCGTTCTCAAAGGTAACCTTCAAAATATGTACCGAAACAATGACTAATTTATCTCAACATAATGACTCAGCAGTATATTTAAAGTTACTAAGTTGTATTCTATTACACATTTTTATTTTCTCTCATGTACTGTCTGTTGCTGCCCATTTATGCAGTTCATCTCTTAACTAACACGTTACACAATTTTCCTTCCATAAGAAGGAAATATATACCAGTGGCACAATGGTATGTCTGTGGACTCCCACCGCTAGAAACTTGGTTTCGATACCAGTGATGGGCAGAGCACAAATAGCCCATTGTGTAGCTGTGTACTTAATTCCAAATAATCAATCAATAATCAATTAGAAGTCTCTTTTCTTGGCCGAAAAGGGGAGGAAACTTTTTGCTGGTTCGCCATTCATTTTGAAAGACTGGAGTGAGATAACGTTGCAAAAAGAGAATATTTATGCTTCTCAAAATCCAACCTAACAGATGAATCCTGACACTGAACGTAAAGATTCTTGGGCAATAATTTGTAAGAGCCTAAAGAGAAATCTGTAATGTTATTTTTTATACGACTCTGATTCTAAGTCATAGTGTGAGATATAACATTTGCATTTAACTTTGTTTCTTACAATAATTTTTCCAATGCTTTGATTGTATTTGGTGTTTAAGTCGTAAAGTTTAGGATATTTAATAAGTTAGCACGAAAATGAAGTTTTATTTCATGAACTCTATAATTTATCGTTAAATAAGGCGACGGGTTGCAAGGTGATAATGCACAATTATAGAGTGCAATATTAATTTTCGATATAAACCTCTTAAACGCATAATGAGTTAAATTATTCACTTACAAAGCTCCTTTTGCCAAGTGCCAGTCATTTCTTGTGGCGTTGGCGAAGAGATACTGAAAAATGTATTTACTTTTAAAAGTTGTTTTTACTTTTCAAAAACATTGTAATCTGCAAGTCAAATTTTGTAATTGACAAAAAAGGATTGAAAATTGTATATTTAATAGAAAAACGTAAACGTACACCTGTCTCCCGCGTGAATACTCACCAGTTCACGAATTATAAATAAGTTTCATTTTATATAATTAGCACTTTATTCTTATTAAAAATAAAATAAAAAGAGATAGTGGTAGTTACGTTTCAATACGAAAGCTTAATATTGTGTATGTACATAAAAGAAAGTTAATATTTGTTACTTTTATCAACGCTTGCTCTTAAATTTTGTTTCTATTATTATCATATCATCAACCGCAGCAGCCAATTTTCTATCGTTCAAATATTTAGTGATTAACTGAAACTAACAGAAAATTATCGTTCAATTACTTCAAGTGAAAATATTGACGACGAAAAATAATTTCCTTTTGTCTGTGATGGACCTGCGTTGCAGCGCTATCTGTTATTAACTCATGCCACAATCTATTATTAAACACCAATATAATAAATTTCAGTTACAAGAAAATGAAGGAAAGTTAAATGAAATTATTATTAAAATGCAACTTGAAATTATTAATTTTTCAAAAGAGTTTAAAAAATAGTGCTCAAGTCTAGAGACGGTGTATGTCAAGCTACTTTAAACAAGTTGGAACTAAATTGTACAGTATTATAAGTTCTGACGTCTTGGTGATTCTAGCCTTAACATTCTTGTTGCAACGACTGAAACAAAGTTTATGAAGTATATTCAACTCGAATTAAAGCATGGGCTTACCGGGCTGAATTCCAGGGTTTCATACTAATTAGGGGGCCTCAAGCTATGACTATAGATGTATTGCATGCAAAGGTTCTGTCTCGAGGGGACCTGTGAGTATTTTGTCTAAATGTTTCCGATTAATAAATATCTTTTGATTTAGGTGATTACGCATCCTTTCGTTTACTTGAGTTAAATGAAAAAAAAAGTCATAATGAGCTGCAACCATTTGGATCGAAACTCGATTATTAGTGTTTCGAGCCCTCAAGCTTACCGTCATCAAGCGCATACGTTGGCTTAATTGTTGTTGCCGTGAGCTGGGTACCTGGTGGTATGGATCATATGTGATTTAAACCTGCTAAAATCTTGTCAAACAGGTTTCTATACTTTTGTTTATCCTTGATTTTGTAAGCACAATTGACTAAAGTGACATACTTTTCATGAGTGTAGGTAGATGCTGCAGCACTGGTAGCGCTATATAAACGAGGTTTCAAAACAAATGTTTCATCCTTCTGTTTCATATCATGTACTCACAGTAGAGAAAACATTATTACCGGATCTTCTTTGTAGAAAAGTCACGATATAGGAGCGAATTTTGTATGTTTATCAGTTTCGTATTTTCTTTTGTTTATTTAAGTTTGTCATTTATTGATTTTGAATAAATTACTCTTTTTTTCGGTAAGTTAACTCAATGTTTAGAAAGATGTTCTTGGAGTTACTTATAACAAATATGCAATATTTCCAACTCTGAAATTCAAATAACGTAAAATTTCGTTAATACGTATTTGAATATACATATCCTCAAAAAATTGGTGATCCTTTTATTGATGTAATAATAACGAAAGAAAATATGAAAATAGATTTAAATTTCCATAGGGTACATATCAAACAAAAATTTATTCTGCTGTAATTTAGGTTTTTTACTGGGTATTTTATTGTGGTTTAGGGCAAAGTTGGTTTTTTTTTTTTTTTCAGTTTGAACTGTATCTAGCCGATATTTCCTTCTAAGTACCAGTTTGATGGAATATTATGATGTCTCAGCTTTCTGTGCTATTGTTGCTTGCAAGTGCTTCTCTAACACTTTGGCCATGTCAAGCTGGAAGTGCCAGTGGTCAACAAACCTCAGATCAAACAACAGACATTGCAACTTCAGATTTCTAGAGGCACATCGACCTGAAGTCTCAAGAAATACCAGAAGGAATTAAACGAAAGGTCGCAGACGTTGATGTCAAAGAAACCAGTATCACAGTCGATGTAAGTTACTTTAATGGTATTTATTTTTCTATATTTTTTTAGCGTGAGAGTACTAACTCATGCGGATTCACTTACAACTAAGATAATAGATATTGTTATAAAACCTCTACTAAACACTTAGATAGAGCAGAATCTTAGTTTTCAGCGTATGCTGACAGCTATTTTGTTATTGTATTCTCAAGACACTGGTATAGGTAAAATACTAAACAACGTTTCGACCTTTTTAAGTCATATTCTGGTTAACAGGTCAAAACGTTGTTTAGTATTTTATTTTAATTAAAGTTTTAATTCCCATACCAGCTATCTTGAGATACATTTTTACTTCATGTGGGGAATTGTTAGTGATCAGTATCAAAACATAATCCTTACTTCAAATTAATTCGTTTAAAAATGGACAACAAAAGGACTCGATATTCCTACATATTTGCTCTATTGATGACAAATTTAAGTAAAATATGAAACTTATTTTATAATGGAGTTGTGACAGTTTATAACGTATATGAATGTTCATATTATTTGCCTATATACGTACTTAGTTTCAACTATTAGCTTTACACGCCAGGTTATCTACTGTTCAAGTAATGATGTCAGAGTAGTGACAAGATGGCGATTAATCTTTACTTGATATAGTACATTTTCTTTTGCTACACACAAGTTAACCAATTACATCATGTACTTAACTGAAGCTGCGATAAGTTCCAAGTTCTTTTACATGATTTAGCTCAAATTATGTTCCAAACAGATGTTCCGACACCACAACTTGTAATCGTAAGCAGTTTTTAACCACATTGTTATAAAAATTTAGATTTTTTGCAATTTAAGCAGTTTAGAGTAGCACCATCTTGAGTCCTGTACACGCAATGATGCCAATAGGTTTGACAATTATCAACTTACTGGCTGTAATGGTTTCTTAACAAGTATTGCTAGAAGATTTTACTGAATAGTTATTTATTCAGCATTACAGATTTATTTCCTTTAGACAAATTATTTAAACCCTAGTATTACCGATATACAGTATTGTGCAAAATTGTAAAAACAAAATAAAGAATAGGGTTTTAGGTTTCTGTCAAAGAACATTGGATAGTAAATCACAGGTGAAACACCAAAATGTTATTAATCTTCATATTTAGTACAACGGAAACTCAGTGGAAGGGTAGAGCTCAGTAAACATAGTTTAACAGAAACTCAGTGGAAATGTTGAGTTCAGTAAACATAGTTTAACAAAAACTCAGTGGAAGTGTTGAGTTCAGTAAGTATAGTTTAACAAAAACTCAGTGGAAGTGTTGAGTTCAATAAACATAGTACAATAGAAGGTCAGTGGAAGTGTTGAGTTCAGTAAACATAGTTTAACAGAAACTCAGTGGAAGTGTTGTGTTCGGTAAACTTAGTACAACAGAAACTCAGTGGAAGTGTTGAGTTCAGTAAACATAGTTTAACAGAAACTCAGTGGAAGTGTTGTGTTCGGTAAACTTAGTACAACAGAAACTCAGTGGAAGTGTTGAGTTCAGTGAACATAGTTTAACAGAAACTCAGTGGAAGTGTTGAGTTCAGTAAACATAGTACAATAGAAAGTCAGTGGAAGTGTTGAGTTCATAAAACATAGTACAACAGAAACTCAGTGGAAGTGTTGAGGTCAGTAAACATAGTACAACAGAAAGTCAGTGGAAGTGTTGAGTTCAGTAAATATAGTTTAACAGAAACTCAGTGGAAGTGTTGAGTTCAGTAAACAGCTAATATTTTGTGTCCCCCTTTTGGTTTAATAATTGTAGATAGTCTTTCAACCATCGTTGCAACACATCTAATAAAAGTGTCCTTTGGAAAATAACTTCAAATGTTTGTAATACGCTTCCATAAAGTTTCTTTAGAAGTAATTTTTGACATGTCTAGTTTTTGATCCATCATCTTCCAGATCTACTTAAGCTGGTTGAGATCGGAACTCTATAGGGTCATTGTATCATTTAAATGATTCTTGCAGCTTCTTGTCCTAGATCTACTCAAGCTGGTTGAGATCGGGTCTATATGGGGGCCATTGTATCATTAAAATGACTTCAGCAGTTTTTTTCTTAATGTTTGAAAGAGGGTAGTTATTTTCTAGGTAGTAGAATCCTTAACCAATAATACACAGATCACTGGATATACCATGGCGGATCAGTATCTGATGATATCTGTATTGGTTCATTATTCCGTTTATTTTGCAAATATCTCCTGTTGCATTAACAGAAAAACACCTCCATACCGTTACACTGACTCCACCTATATTTCATGGTTGGTGCTATGTTCTGAGGTAAGTATTTTTCACCTTTCCTCCGTCGGACGTACGACCTACATTTTGAACCAAATATTTCAAAATTGGTCTTATCCACTCATAAAGCCATTTACCAATCATTTGTAGTGTCCAGCTTTTGTATTTTTTAGCAGATTCATGATGATTGGAGATATAAGTAAAGGTTTATTAACTGCTTCACAACCAAATATTTCATTCTCATTGAGTCTTCTTGACACTGTATGTCAGGACTCTTTTCTGTCATTTGGTTCATGGCTGTTTATCTCGTGTAGTCTTCCTTCTGTCCTGAAAGCTGCATAAACAAAGATACTTAACATCAGTATAACTGAGTTTAGGTGTTCCTCTTCCTTTCCTATTTTCTAATTTACCTGTCTTAGTCTCATGATCTAGGGTGTACTTGACAGTTCTAGAAGAACATTTCAATTCTGAAGCAATTTGCTGGAGAGTCAAATCAGCACCACGTAAAGTTTTTGTACGAACTCTCTGCTCTAGTGACAATTCTCTAAGCTTTTTGGGCCATGAAAATAAAACTTAATATAATGTGTTAAACACTATCTGTATGAAGGTTTATTTGTGGAGTGTTATTAAATTGATTTCTAACATACACCGATACCATATGTTAGTTCCTTACTAACACACTGCTTTGAGCACCATGACAGTTATTTCAGACCTTAAATTTAATCACTATGTTCATTTAAGCAAACCCCTTATGATATGTCCTTGGTACAAGTTTACGGAAATTCTAAAGAATGACAAGTGTTCTCATACTGGTTCATCGGTTGTCAACAGTAAAGTATTACCATGTTGTTTCAGGTATAAAATATTTGAGTTTTCTTACGTGGTGACATGGAAGAATTAGCCCCACAAAATGGAAAAAATGACAAAATATTTTCTTGTCCTAACACTTTTGTGTTTGTGTTTTCTTATAGCAAAGCCACATTGGACTATCTGTTGAGTCCATCGAGGGGAATCGAACCCCTGATTTTAGCATTGTAAATCCGTAGACTTACCACTGTAACAGCGGGGGACAACACTTTTTTTCAGTACTGTAATTGAATACTTGTTAGATATGACTTTGGTTTGGTTTGTTGTAAATTTCGCGCAAAACAACTCGAGGGCTATCTGCGCTAGCCGTCCCTAATTTACCAGTGCAAAAATAGAGGGAAGGTAGCTAGTCATCACCACCCACCGCCAAATCTTCGGCTACTCTTTTGTCAACGAATAGTGGGATTGACCGTCACATTATAACGATTCCACGGCTGAAACGGCGAGCATGTTTGGTGTGACGGGGATTCGAACCCGCGACCCTCAGCTTACGAATCGAGTGTCTTACCAACCTGGTCATGGGGGACCTGTTAGATGCATATACCCTAATAAAAAATAAGTGACATTGAGAAAAAAAGAAGACATAATGCACTATTTTCACAAA
This sequence comes from Tachypleus tridentatus, assembly GCF_004210375.1. Classification (NCBI taxonomy): domain Eukaryota; kingdom Metazoa; phylum Arthropoda; class Merostomata; order Xiphosura; family Limulidae; genus Tachypleus; species Tachypleus tridentatus. The sequence continues at coordinate 84,219,542 of NC_134832.1, read as the reverse complement.
TGTATATTGAATGCTCTATTTGTTTCATATATAAAATATTTGAAGTCTTGCGTATTTTAGAAATAGAATATTTGAGTTCGCTATGTGCTTTATATATAAAACCAGTAATTTCATCCTGTTATATAGGTCTTTATACTGAATGTTGTAATAATAATATAGATGTAGCAATATGATGTAATGTGTAGAACCTACCTGTATGGAGACACCGAAACAGTCTGTAATGTTAATGTTAACTTAACACTGTTTCAAAACTGACTTTTAAATGATATTTTTTATAATGGAATTGTGAGAAGGCTTAAGGACTGTTTGATAATTTTGACTGATGGTAAAGATATTTTGTACTGTTTATTATTTTATATCATATTAAACAACATAATTGGTAATATTGCAACTTCCTAGGTAGGAAATACAAACAGGTAGTCATTTACAAAACTGTCACAGTTTCAAACAGTTGTACATAATTTTTTTTAGACTTTCTCACGGAATCATGTTTATGTGATACTTAGCTACAGATAAGCCTTAAAATCGTGCATACAGAACTATCTAAGTGAAGAATAAATCGAACACGGATAGTAGGGTAAAGCAAGTAAACCAAAGTTTAATTTAAAACAATAAAATTGTTTATTCAACACTAACACAGTATTCTGTTACCTAGGGGCACCTGGCGTTCGACTCACTGATTGTGGGTTTGAATCCCACCATCAAACATGCTCGATCTTTTAGCCGTGGAAGCGTTTTAATGTGACGATAAATTTTACTTTTCTTGTGGGTAATGTTAACTAAATTCTTTCCTATGCATTTATCAGAAGCTTATGTATTTCCTGTTTGAATAGGCTGTATTCCAAGAAATTATAGTAGAAGGATTAACTCACGTTTACGGACAACAAAAAATTTCGTTAAGTGCAAGGACAATTAGAGTAAAAATTTAAGGATATACCTGAATACGTTCATGATGTTAAGAAATCATAAATAAATAAATAAAAAAAGTTGAAGCCCTGTAGCCTAAATGATTTCAAAAGGTGGAATTTTGTTCATCAGGGATCTTCGAATAAAGATATATTCGAATAAACTGGAAACAGTTTGATTTAGTAACGAATAAAACTTTATTATAAATGCACACCGTCCGTTTCGACCTGATTATTTCATTAGCAGGTACAAATAGTTTACAGTGACACGGTAATACACACACTAAAGTATAAAGAGCTCATATGACTGGAGATTGCTTCACAACATGGAAGAGGTATCTTAGTACCATGGGTGTTGGTTTTTTGGCGGGGTTGTTTTGTTCAATTAAGATAGCTTCCTTCACTCTTTGTTTATCGTTATTTGGTTCTTTGTTTAAAATTACACTGTTTTTTGTGGATATAGTGTGGATTTTTGAGTTACAATGGTGGAAAACATGGGAGAGTTTTTCATTATTATGTTCAGTGAATCTGATTTATAATTTTCTTTCGATTTCTCTGATGTAAAATTCTGGATAGGTTTGGTCTGTCATGGATTTCGCTCAAAACTACACGAGCATTATTTGCGCTAGTCGTCCCTAATTTTGCTACTCTTTTACCAACTAATAATGGGATTGACCGCAAACTATAATGTCCTCACGGCTGAAAGGGCGAGCATATTTGGCTTAACGGGGATTCTTACCCGCGACCCTCGGATTAGAATCAAGTGCTTTAACCACTTGACCATGCCAGGTCGTAAAATGTTTGTTCCTTGTCATAAAATGTGAAGATATATTATATGTGGAAGGCTGCAATTTATTAATATTTCAGTCATGACACCTGCGAACTGTAACCGTCCTCCTATTTCTGCATTAAGTCAGTTTAATTAAAATTAAATGGAGCCAAATAAATTTCATAAAGCTACAGAAGATTAAACGAACGTAGTGACAGTAACAGGGACTTTATAAGTTGTGCTTTATTTTTACAGATTACCTAAAGTATATTCAGGCTCTCCGACGCCTCTCAATCAATAGAATCCTCTTCTTCCCTTCAAGGTCCTACAAGGTTTCCTCGTCATGTAAAGGAATCCACATCGAGAGGTAACCATTTCGACTTGTTTTAAAAACAAGAGTACCAATTCACACACAATATATTATAATGGTTTTATCTTAAACCTGAATAACCATCAACTTCTATATTTATTTATAACTTTACAACATGTTTGAATTATTAGGAAGAATTATATTATGTTCATATTCCAAATCCACCAAGTAGTAAGTGTGGATGTAGATTATGTTGTTCCATATGAAATATTTGAAGTAAGTGGTTGTATAGCCTGTTGTTTCTAATGGAATGTTTCTGCTACGTGGACGTAGGTGCTGTTGCCCCAAATGGAATATTTCTGGTAAATGGAATGTATATGTTGTTGCCCCAAATGAAATATTTCTGGTAAGTGGAATGTAGATGCTGTTGCCGCAAATGCAATATCTATGGTAAGTGGATGTAGGTCCTATTATTCCAAATGCACTATTTGTGGTAAGTGGATGTAGATCCTGATACTATATGATGTTATAGCTTATGCTCGGTAACATACGCTCATTGCAAGTCAAAATAAATTATAGATCTTTACATTTTGTACTTTTTGGTAACTTTTAACTCGTAAGTGGAGTAAAGACAAAACGTTTGGTCACGCTACAGTTCAGCTGGATCTTGTCGGTCATTACGTTTGTGAGTGTACATAATACGTTCCAATGTTTGAAAGACGAGACATATAACTTGTAGCACTGTTTAACTTGGATTTAACGTGGCTAAAAAGTGATAAATATTCACAAAAGCATCAAAATTTGATTTCTTTATTCTACGTACATTACACAATTTTAAGAATAAATAATTTTAAAATATTCAAATTATTACATAAAAGTATAAGAGTAATTTTAAAACAATAATATTCTTTTTATCTGATTTCTTTACAGAATTTAATCTTTCCTTGTTACTTAACGTGTCCATAATTGTAACATTGGTTTCAATACAGCTACAAAATACATTTGACAAATTGTCACATATCTAAAGTAAAAATAAAACAAAACAAGAAGTTTGAAAGTCGACGAGAATGTAAGATCCACCTTCATGATGATGACTTCATTTGATGGAAGTTTCTGGTTACTAAGAAGATGAAGAAATATATAATTATAAAACACTGTACGACGTTACCAAAACTGTTTTGTTTTTTCACAGATTTCGTCTAAACGATAACACCGTTGTTTCGTTTTATCAGAATCTTCATAATTCATAAACGTCACAAAAATGGGAAGTAATAAATATATTTATATACTATCTATATATAATATACGTAATAATGATGAAATCTGAAAACAGAAATAGCCAAAAATGTGTTCGTTGTCAAGTCACGGGGTAGCTTTGGTTTGTTTCGAGTTTCGCTACACTGGGGCTATCTGCGCTAGCCATCCCTAATTTAGCAGAGTAAGACTAGAGAAAAGGCAGCTAGTTATCACCACCCACCGCCAACTCTTCGACTACTGTTTTACCAACGAATAGTGGGATTGACCGTCACATTATAACGTCCCCACGACTGAAAGGGCGAGCATATTTGGTGTGATGGGGATTCGAACCCACGATCTTCAGATTACGAGTCGAGTGCCTTAACCACCTGGCCATGCTGGGCTCACTCGGGAGTTACAAATATACATAAAATTTAGAGATTTATAAAAATATCTGAAACAAAACAGAAACAACGATAACACACAGCACAATATTTATTAGAAATACAGGGTGTTCGGAAAGTCACTGTGCACTAATATATTTATTAACAGACATGTTTTAATATAGAATACAGGAGGTAAATATGAATGAGAATTACAAAAAAATGTTGAAAGTGACCCCGTTGGCATTAATACAGGCCTGGATCCTTCTTATTTTGTTTCTAAACATCGCTATCAGTTGCTGGCTTGAAATAGACTGAATGAATACTGTTATCGCTGCTTTCAAAACTGCACAGTGACTTTCCGAACACCCTGTATAATCTCACAAAAAAAGCAGATTACAATTGTAGTGTGTTATAAAATAGAAGGAAAGATAGTTTCACTTGATAACGAACCAGTAGACAGTAGAGATCAAACTTTAACAGAAACTGAAGGGCGGTCTTTAACAGGATAATTACGATGTGGTTGGCACAGAGAAATAGCAAGCTTTTCGTGGAACTGTTGAGAGTTTAATCCACACTGAAATACAAGGATGAAGGTAATATTGACAACAGTAAGATACACATTTAGTACGAAGTAATCCAAATGGGTGTATAGCCACTACAAAACTACCACTGACAACAGGTGACAGGATGAAATGTTTTAAGTGGACATTGAAACACACATGACGAGATGACCAAAGTTAGAAACGTGTACTTTTAGCAGGTGTATTCTATATCGAATTATCTAGTAAGGATGAAATCTCTACCGTTTGTCAACATGTAATTGTGGATTATCGTTAGAAATGTCCCGTATTACTCTCCACAATTTAGCTAAGCCTTTTAATTAACTTTCTCACTTTTTCTATAAGCTTATTCAGCGTAAAACATGTTAATTGTGAAATCCAAACCATTGTTGACAAACGGTAGAGCAGCATGGGAATACGGTGTAATGTTTCATGTGATGAGAAGGTCTCACATCAAAATGATAATCACGTCCCTCGTCATGTTGACAAAACGTTAAAATCCCTTCACTATAGATCTCTTTTAGTAGGGTGGTCAAACTCCTGAAATCTTTATGGATGTTATTCTGGTAAAGATCTCAATGCCGTAAGATAAACCAGATAGTAAAACTTGTGTCTATAAAGATAGTAACGAAGATGGTACACTACATGGAAATTTCTAAAAACGCTTTATCAAAAGTGTAGCATCTTTTTACGCAGTTATTTCATGACTTCCTTATACAGAAAAAAAATTTGCTTTTCTCTCCTATTACACTATTTTTTCTAGTGATGGTGAGCTTTTGGTAAGATGACACTGGTATTGTGGCAAAACTTTCTTTTGGAATACTTAAATGTCTTTTTTCTCTCAATCTTATCTTAATCATTAGGATAAAATATTATGGTATGGTAATATATACTCCATTGATAATTAGAGAGTTAAACAGTAGGATCAAATTATATGGTATGGTAATCTATACTCTAATATACTCCATTAATAGATAGAGAGTTATACAGTAGGATGAAATCATATGCTATGGTAATCTCTACTCCAACATACTCCATTAATAATTAGAGAGTTGGTGCAACAATTTATGAAACAAGTTTTAAAGTAGCAAATTCTCACAGCTGAGTACCTGTTCCATATATTGTCTTCTTTGTTCTTCTCTTTGCCTTCTAGAACCTCTGCATATTCAAGATTGAAAATTAAGCGATAATACATAAAGTGTTTGATGCTGGATACAAAAATCAGCAAGTCATATGACAAACAGCCGATACAAAATTGCGGTAGAATGGTATATATGAAACTATAATTTGTCATTGTTTGGTAATACGTAGTCGTGTGATGCTGTTCTAAATCTGATTCCTTTCGAGAACAATAAGTAATAGTTCTTTCGAATGTAAATTATTAATACGTTAAAATGATAGACTGGGGACTTACAATTTCGAAGAAAGGAACCATGGTGTCGTCAGAAGTAAGTTCCTGGACTTATAAAGCCATATTCTGGGGTTTGATAGCTTGTGGTGAACAAACTACAGATTGGGGCTATGTACGCTATTTAATGGCATTATGAAACAAAATAATATGGATCAACTTGGCTGTCGAGAACTAACGAGAAAGAGATTCGTAATAAAAGTCATACCTCAGACTGGAGAAGAAAATTGTAGCGCCTTTTAACAGGCAGGAATTCACAAATACAAAGGACAATGACAAAAGCTGTCTACATGACCCAGGCAACAGTAGGCAAAAGAATCAAAAAGAATCTCTCTCTTTGAATAAACTATACAAGTTGCTTCAACGAAATATCCAGGATTAGAGATCCAGTTGTTGAAGACTCTATGAATATATGTATTCAATGCAAATGCAGTACGTCACGACACCATACAAAGAGTATGTGCACTCTGTTAACTATGCAAACTTTGATGTAATTTTGTATTAGGAGACTGGTGAAACAAATTTTCAAAAGGTACATGACATACCGCGAAACTTTGTCGAAAGATTCACGATTATTAGTGGAATTGCACCAGAGATAAGTTATGAATCAAGAGGGTAGGTACAAAGGTCAAAGTATTTTAGTTTTGGAACTTCGTGCAAGGCTATTCGAGAGCCATCCTTTATTTAGTAGTGTCAGACTAGAGGAAAACCAGCTAGTCAACAACACCCACTGCTTACTTTTGAGCTATTCTTACCAGTGAAAACTGGGATTGACTATTACATCATAATATCCTCCTTTGACTGAAAGTTTGAGCGTTGTAACCACCAGAACAGGTCAATCTTCTTCTTACTTTGTACTGCATATAAATACAGAATTTGTAAGGAAAAAGAGGCCTAACCAAGGACATGGACGGTTTTCTTTTAGTGGACATTATTCAAAATCGAGCCCTTTCCCCAGATATCGATTTCATACAGTTCCATTACTGGCTCTTCGGTCATTGAGCGGTAAATTTGAAGGTTAAAATAGCCCAATTTGTAACTTTGCGCTTGAAAACAAACATGGCCTTTAGTGTATGTGTTAGTTTTTATCGACAGTTTAGGTAACATATGAGAGGTTGATGTTTATTTGATGGTTTGAACTGCATATCTAGTCTTTCTCTGGAAATATAAAATAGTATAAACCTGTTTCAAGTTTATCTGAACATTCATGGTCGAAATATCAAAATGTATTGATTTCTCTGTTGAGAGTTATAAAATTTTTGGAATGAAATACCAGGTTTTTATATACCTTTATAGATGTGTTTGAATCTTATTTGGCCAAATCTACTGAAAAAAAAGTTATTTTATGCATGGACGAAAAAAACATTATTAAAAACGTAAATGTCCTTTTAATCTGAAATTGATTAGTTACTGAGTGCTTTATGTGTTTTGGTAATATTATTTGTTAAAATCCTCCCATACATATTTTAACTTAGGCTTATTGTATTTACTTGCTAGAAAATTTTCCACTGCATGTGCTGATATACATTTAGTGCAATGTCTACGCCTTCAAAACTTCAACTACATGATAAGAGTGAAATGACGAAAAACAAAACAAAGAGCTCACCTTGCTGGTGAATCTGGATTTTATCTTGCGGAAAAGAATTCCTGGTGACGAAAACGAGAGCGAAGAACATGAAGACGGTGCCGGTAACGTGTTTGCTCTTTCGGCCTCTTCGATTATTTTTTTCTCACCAGGGCTCTTTGGACTATCTTCTGTTTTTCGTAAAACTCTGTAAAGTTGTTGACAATGATTGGTACAGGCATCCCAACAACCACTACACCAGCAATACAGCAGACACTCCCAATCACTTTGCCAGGTAAAGTAACGGGAACCATGTCTCCAAAACCAACAGTCGTCATGGTAACGCAAGCCCACCAAAAGGCAGAGGGAATGCTGGTGTAAAAAGTTTCAGGTTCGTCTTTCTCTGCAAAATAAGCGAGACGTGAAAAAAACACGATAGAAATTACAAGGGATAAGATGAGCAACCCGAACTCTGGGATACTTTTCTTCATTGTATATCCCAAACTTTGCAAGCCTCTCGAATGTCAAGCCAGTTTTAAAATTCTCATAACCCTTGCCACACGGAAGATTAGGATAATCTCGTGAATGTTTTCAAAATCTTTAGAGACAATATTTGTAGCTGCAAGAATTGAAGACACGATGAAAGGGGTAATAACTAGGAGGTCAACGATGTTTATTACACTTTTTAAAAACTTCCCCTTGTTTGGTGCAGAAAATAATCTTAAGATATATTCTATACTAAACCAAACCACACATGTGATTTCAATCATACCCAGTTTTTTGTTTTCTTTGTGTAACGGAATTTCTTCATTGACATCTTCATCATATTGTTCCTTAAAGGAAGGTATCGTACCTAAAATCTGTGTGATGGATGATAGCAGGATGAAGAACACAGAGAAGCTGGCAATGATCTAAAGAAAAAGTTAAATTCTAATCACTAATCGATACTTATTATCACTTTATGTAAATATCTGTGTTTAAGACATTCACGAATTACGCAGCCCTGCAATGATTTTATTGTCTTGAAATATTCACATTTTATAGTAATTCTTGTTTGTTGAATCCAACAATGATACCAATTTTCTTCGTCGCGTACAGATTTTTCATAATACGCCATATGTATGTTTAGACAAGTAAATTACTTTCATTAAAATCGGGTCGCACTTTGTAACGCTTAAAATATTGACAATCGATAAGACGCTCGCTTAGCCGATTGGTCTGTGACCTAAACATAATAATAAAAAAATGTTCATTGTGAGTAAACGAAATAATAATTTGATTCAAGTAAGAGTTTTCCTTTTATGATTTGCAAATAATCTTTACATGAGAGACAAAATGAATATTATTTTCGAAATCTGCGTAGCTATATTTCGAAACATCCGTTATTAAAACGAAAACAGCTTTTATAACGTTCTTATTCGCAAACCTGTGTTACGTAAGAATTAATAAAATATACCAGTTTTAAAAAAATCATAAAAAGTACATTTTGTAGTATAACAAATGAGGAATAATTGCAGCAGTAGCACCCGAATAGAATGTAAACAATGGACAACCAATCAAAAAACTATTTTAAGGGTAAACATCAAGTGCCAAATCCAATAAAGTTTTTAGTTTAGCCATTCATTCCCTCTCCTTGGCAAGTTGTAGATAGGTATGGATGTTCTTTAACAAAGTAAAATAACAATCACGGAAGTTTTACTAGCTTTTGTAAGAAATGCCTTTAGCTTAGTTCATCCTTGCAGTGATAAAGAAATGATAGATGGACGATGGTCCATGATTTTATTTAGAGAGCTCCATCTACCCCCTGTTTCGATTATTTGAACTGTACCTTGCATGCCTTTCATTTTGTGAACCAAACACAAAATACAGACCTCAAGATGGACAAAACACAAAACGCAACCTCAAGGACCCGACATGAGGGTCGTGTGTTTGAATCCCCGTCCCACCAAACAAGCTTGCCCTTTCAATCGTAGGGACGTTATTAAGTGACGGTCAATCACACTATTTATTGGCAAAAGAGTAGTTCTAGAGTTGGCGGTGGGTGGTGATGACTAGCTGCCTTTCTTCTAGTCTTACACTGCAAAATTAGGGACGGCTAACGCAGAAAGCCCTCGCGTAGCTTTGCGTGAAATTCAAAACAAAACAAAACAAACAAGAACTCTAGAATCTAGATGGACAAAACACAAAATAATTAGGTAGGCGGATAGTCCTATAGATAAATAAATCAATTAATCATACAATGATAAATTAAATAATGTTGCCAAACCTGGTGGCTCTTTGAAGAGCTTGCTGTACATATCGCCCCAGTTTTTCCCTCATGGCTCCCACCCACTGAACTGTTAGGTGAAAACTAAAGACGTGTAACAATTCTACCATGTCACATGTTATTGTTGCATGATAATATATTTTGTAACCAACTTGGTGTCCTTTCTGTTTCGTGCTATGTCCCGATAGTTCATCTACAACAATTCCTTCTGACTTCTGTACTTTCTAAAACTGATGATCAACACCCATATTGTTATTTTGTTTGAATTTGAAGAACCAGCAAAATAAACAGTAACGCTCTTCTGCTTCTTGAAATACAGATTTTACAGTAAGGGAACGTGCAACTTTTGCTTTGTACAAAACATGAAGATTCGACAGATTTTTACTTTGCAAATTAATTCGGTTAAAAAGGGTTAGGAGAACAGTAAATGAATGTAAAACCATTCCTTGTTACCCATTAAACATTTACTTCCAATACTTACATATGCACAGAAACGGAGATTTGGAGGCTATTGGATTTGGCCTGATTAATTGAAGATTTCGATACCGACCTGGGGCTATTATGTATGTATCTATTTTCCCAGATTCAACTATACCTGCTTCGAAGTTATTTTAGTGTACTAGAAGTCCGATCAAGGCCTCAGGCGTGCTTCTTTCGATCTTTAAACATTAGGAAAGTATAGGTCAGCGATACTTCTGGACTTAGAATGCTAAAATCCGGGATTCAATTCTCATCAGTAAATGAAATACAGATAGCTCATTGTGTAGTCTCGCGCTAAAACAAACGAATGCGTCTAGGAAAGTTCTCAACCACAACTTGTGACAGAAGCTCAGTTAATGCCAAGTCTTTTATCACTGTGAATCATCTTATACTTAAGTAACAAATCTCATGAGAATAGTCCGAACATCATGAGATAAGATATTCAAAACGGGGAATGTACTTTTCTACAATATATAAAGCCATAAGTTTAGCATATAATCTAAATTTATTTTTTTTCAAGTTACTAATATGCATACGCATGTGAAAATAGTTTACTTTTAACTCAGTACAAAACTGCAGAATGGGCATTCTTAGATAATTCCTTCACAGGGATTAAACCCTAAAAGTTAGCGCTGCAGGCCCCAAGCTTATGGACGTGCCACGTGGGAAGTAATTGGGGGACTAGTGAAACAAACAAATTAATTATGAATGTACTTTATTTATACGACTTCATATAAGATAAAAGGATAATAAAATGAATGCAGTATTCATCTGGTAGTGATAACATAAATAAATAAAAATGAACGTACTTTGGCAGCCACTGAAGTATCAGGTCTTTCCATTAGGTTCCAGACAAACTGCTTACATTGCGCATACTTTCCTTCTTCAAACTTATCAACTTCTGTTCTAAATGTAAACCGTTGAACGTCTAAGTCAGTAAAAATTGGTTTATTTTTTTCATAGTATTTACTCATATAGTAAGGCTCCATGCAAGTTTCGTTTAACATCCAGTAATCAAAATCGTCAGTGAGCGCCCTCACACAAAGTTCGTCTACCAAATGGAATTTTCCAGTGCGGTAAAAATTATCAAATTGAATGATGCAGGACTGTGATCAAAGAAAAACTCGTTTTCATCAGAATTATACTCGTCACAGTATTCTTCAAATTCATCAGGATCTCGGCATAGTCGTAAACGACCTAAGCGGGTTTGAGGGAAGCGCTTCAAAGTATTCCACATCACTTGATGTTTGACACCACCAACATTTAGAGTCACCCTGTGGTTTTTGGTTTCAGTAAGATCAGCCACAGAGTCATTTGGAGACAAATCAAGAACATCTTGTGTTTGCGCATCATTTATATCTATTAAGGAAATGGGTAAATTACAAGAATATTGTGACTCTTCCACAGATAGGACTGAATGGGGCCTGGATGGCCTAGCGCATTAAGGCGTGGGCTTCGTAATCTGAGGGTCGCGGGTTCGCGCCAAAACATGCTCGCCCTCCCAGCCGTGGGGGCGTTATAATGTGACGGTTAATCCCACTATTCCTTGGTAAAAGAGTAGCCCAAGAGTTGGCGGTGGGTGGTGATGACTAGCTGCATTCCCTCTAGTCTTACACTGCTAAATTAGGGACGGCTAGCACAGATAGCCCTCGAGTTGCTTTGTGCGAAATTCCAAAACAAACAAGGACTGAATGGTTACTTTTTATTTGATGCCAACCAGAGACATCTCAATGAGGTGAGTTATTCGTATGAAGTTTCTCTACCAAATCCCTTTCTTGAAGTGATACTGATGACCCCAGCGTAGACATTCAAGTCAGTTTTAATTCACTGGAAATATGAATTCGTTTCACAGGGACTGTAATGACTTCTTGGTTTCAGAAGCAATTGAAAGAAGAATATTTATGATAGGATATGTAACATCTTTCATCTTAAAATGTGAAGGGTGATAGGTTTTTGCAAAAGTTTTCAACTAAAGAACGAAAAAAAGATGAAAATCTGGAAGAATACGAAACAGTTATTATTATTTTCACAAAGAAATACAAAATGTTTATTCTACCATGCAATAAATCTAGATCTAATACCCCCACCAGCCAATCAGCTTCTGAAAACTCTACCAGCAAAATATTTTCAGAATCTATTTTTTTAAGGGTTCATTTAAATATACATCCGTCACACAAGCCTAATTCATTTCAATGTATATATATATATATATTTTTATTTTTTTTTTTTTGAAGAATTGTGAAAGGAGATGGCAAGTTTTCGGAGGAAGATGTGTGACGCGGAACAATATTCTTATAACTATAATGTTTTGATTGGAGGTATTCCAGAGAAGCCTAATGAGAATTTGCAAGAAGTTTTTGAGAAGATTACAACTACTTTTGGGGTTGACTGTGCTCCTACAGATATTGACACTGTTCATCGTATAGGAAAGAAAACAACTGAAAATAAGAGTCCGAGACAGATTGTTGTTAAGTTTTGTCGTAAGCAAATTAAATTTGATCTGCTTAAACTTAAGAAAACTAAATTTCGCTCTCTTAATACTAATGATATTAAGGTCTGTAATGAATCTTATCCAGTTAATGTTAACGAACATCTCTCCCCCATATTATCGTGATATTTTCATGCAAGCAAAACGAAAACAGAAAGATCTTGGCTATAAATTTCTTTGGGTATCGAATGGTAATATTCTTATTAGGAAATCAGAAACTACTCAGCCCATTGTTTTACGCTGCTTGATTGATCTTAATAATTTATAAATACTGCAATGGCTGATGATTTTGATGATATTGTTGGTGTTACACCAACTTTGTCTTCTTTTTCTGATTTACCAAATGTTTTTTCTGTTGGTCATTTAAATTTAATACATGTTAATATTCGAAGTCTTACTCAAAATTTTGACCAATTTCTTGTTTTTTTACAATCAAGCGTTGTTAAATTTCATACAATAGCTTTTCTGAAACTTGGTTTGTTGAGGATGGATTTGTTTCCTTTTCGATTCCAGGTTACTCCTTTTATTCTTCATCTTCTGGTCTAAATAAGGCTAGTGGAGTGGCAGTTTTTGTTAAATTTGAGATACTGACTATGATAAAAGAAGTACAGTACATTAAGTCTGATGCTTTAATTTTATTTTGTATGATTCAAAATTAGAAATTTAATCTTTTTGTTGTTTATCGATCTCCTAGATTGCCTGTATTGAAATTTATTGATGAGCTTTCATTAGAATTGAATTTATACAAATATGATATTAATATACTTGTTGGTGATTTTAATATAGATGTTTTGGCATTTGATGATGTTTGTTATAAGAATGCATATTTTAAGTTTTGTCTGAGAACAATCTTCGTATTATTATTTCTTCTCCTACACGGATAACCAATGTTACTAATTCTTGCATTGATCATTTTTTAATTAGTGGAAATACTGTTAAAAATTGTTATTCTTATATTGTTGAGAGTTTTTTGACCGATCATTTTCCAATTGTTTTATGTATAGACATTTTATCGGATCTAGAACATGTTTCAAATGTTCAAAAGATTAAGTTTAATGAATTGAGTTCTTGTTTGAATTTTTCAGATTGGTCCTGTGTTATGAATTGTTCTGATGTTAATGTTACTTATGATAATTTTGCTGAAGTGTTAACTGATTGTATTCAAAGTTGTACTACTACTGTTTTTGTGTCACGAAAGTTTAGAAAAATTAAGCCATGGATTACCAATGAATTGGTTTTGTTAATGATTAAAAGAGATAAGTTAAAAAAGAAAGTACATCAATTTCCTGATGATATTTATCTAAAGATTAGATTAAAGTGTTTAAGGAATTATGTTGTTAGCTTGACCCGTAAGACTAAATGGACTTATTATCATAACCTGTTTAAGAATGCTAAAACTATTAAACAGAATTGGAATATTGTTAACTCTATTATTGATGTTAAAAAAAAAATAAGAAATTTTGTAATTTTGGTACTACTGATTTATCTGATTTGAATTATTTTTTTGTTAATGTTGCTAAATCTACTTGCTCCGATACTAAATTTTGTTCTCAGGGTATGCCTCCTGCTCCTTCTTCTTCTTGTCACCTATATCCTGTTACTGTATCTGAAACTATGAATAATATTTTCTCCTTATCAAATTCAGCTTCTAATGGTGTAGATGGTGTTTCGGTTAAGATTTTGAAAGCTAATGCTAATCTTTTTGCACCAATTTTGACTTTTTTAATTAATTTATCTTTTACTCAAGGGAAGTTTCCTAATGCTTTAAAGTTATCATTGGTAATTCCTATTTATAAATCTGGTAATATTTCTGATTTTACGAATTACCAATGATAACTTTAAAGCATTAGGAAACTTCCCTTGAGTTTCCTAATGCTTTAAAGTTATCATTGGTAATTCCTATTTATAAATCTGGTAATATTTCTGATTTTACGAATTATAGACCTATTTCCTTATTAATACATTTCTCTAAACTATTTGAAAATCTATGAAGATTAGAATTTTATCATTTCTTGATAGACATTCAGTTTTGTTTCCTTCTCAATTTGGCTTTCGGCCTGGGCTTGGAACGGAGGTTGCTGTTGCTAAACTTGTGGGAAGTATTACAGAAGCTTTGGATTCTGAGCTTCATCCAATTGCTGTTTTTCTTGACTTAGCCAAAGCTTTTGATTCTGTTAATCATAAAATATTGTTAAATAAATTATCTTATTATGGTTTTAGAGGCATTGTTTTTGATTGGTTTTTTTCTTACTTTCACAATAGAAAGCAATCGGTTTGTATCCATAATAATTATAGTGATTGGCTTACAATTAATGTTGGAGTACCACAAGGTTCTGTTCTGGGCCCTTTATTATTTCTCATTTATATAAATGATATTCTTTACCAACAGTTTTTTGGAGATATCCAAGCCTATGCCGATGATATTGCTGTTGTTTATAGTAAGCCAAATCTAATTAATGAAGCCATTATTTCTAGTGATCTTAATAAAATTAAAATTGGCTTTTCTGTAATGACTTATCCTTAAATATATCTAAATCTTTTCTTCTTCAGTTTAACCTTTATGGTGTCATTCCAGCTTTTCCTTCTATTTTTATCATTCTAGTGATTGTTATACTTACCCTAATTGTAAGTGTCCCAAATTGACTCAAGTTTCCTCTGTTAAATATTTAGGAATTATTTTAGATCGAAAATTAAATTGTCAATTTCATATTAATTCTTTAGTTAATAAATTAAAATATAGTTCTATGCTAATTTTTGAACTTAGTCATTGTGCTCCTTATCATATTTTGTTAAGTGTATATTATGCTCTCTTTCAATCTTTCTTACAATATTGTATTTCAATTTGGGGTGGCACATATAAGACTTTTTTAATTCCTATTCACAAGTTGCAAAAGTGTTTTCTCTCTTATTTTTACTCATAGGCTTGATACCGATTTCAGTAAATTTAACTCCCCTCTTTCATATGATAAGCTTTATTTATATTTTTTAGCTTTATCTACATTGCATGTTTCTTTTAATAGGCCTTTTAAAGTCACTTCATATTTTACACGACTTCAATCTTTTTTTCCAATTAATGTACCCACACCACGTAAAACAGTTACACTTCATAAATATCTTTATTTGGCACCTCGTATTCATAATTTTATTCCTTATAGTATAAGATCTTCTATTAATCGTGTTAATCAAAAGAAATACTTAAAACAATGGATCTTAAATACTGATGATAATATTCTGGGTCCTTTATATTGATTTTGTAAGTTTTGATTTTACTTTATTATGTGTTTAACCATCACAGGACGAGTTAACTCTTTGTTGATGGTTTTATATTGTTATTTGATTTTTTGTGTCTAATTTATTGCTTAATAAATTTATTATTATTATTATTATATTATTATATCTCTTGGATAGATTTTCATAGACATGGCAAAGTGGTTAGGGCGCTGAACTCGTAATATGAAGGTTCGAAACCCCGTCACACCAAAGCATGCTTGTCTGTTTCAGCAGGTGGGGGCATTATAATGTGACAGCCAATCAACTTGTATTTAGTAAGAGTAGCCCAAGAGTTGGCGGGGGGGGGGATAACTAGCTGCCTTCTCTCTAATCTTACACTGCTAAATAAGGGACGTATAGCGCAGATAGCCCTTGTGTAGCTTTGCGCGAAATTCAAAACAACCCAAACTGTTTATGTCTCTACTAATAAACTTGTACCATTTATATCTGTACTAATGTATTTCATTAATCATTCAAAGGTAATATTTGCTATATTTAAGTTTTCAATAGTTCATGGTATTTTAGGTCACGGGGAGGGGTAAATTAATGAGTCAGAGGTGTATTGCTGAGTTATTGTTAGGTAACCCCTGTTGGTCCGACAAAACGGATAATCCAGCAAGGCTTTGGAACCAAGAGTGCAAGAAATTCGGTGGTGTACCTTTACCACTTAAGAGTCTTCTTGTGTGTAATTAGATTATTTTTATGTTTTTATTCTTCTTCTAAAGTGTTTTGGTGTAAATATCTATATCACTGTAATATATTCATTTGTTTTATTTGTACCGTTTTTACCATATGCCCTCAACATATGACGGATTAAATAAATTAATTAAAAAGGCACTCGACTTTCATTTAGAAGTCACTCGTTCAAATCACTACTGTAATATTCATTATTATTTTTCAAATGTACTTATTACTATACTTATAACAAATTCTTTGCATATTTGGAAAAACAGAAATACAGTTATGGATTCATTCTGGAATAATATTTGGAATAATGTATATAAAAGCCAGTTGTATTTTGGTAATGCTGTGGTTTGTCTGTGTCTTTGCGATAAAACTATGACCTGATATTGTTGTCTTAAATACGTACATAAAACTTCGAAGTTTACGAAAGCTAGTTTGAATTCTACTTTTTCATCGCTTTACCTTTTACTTCATACACACGTTTATCTTGATGAAAACGTTTAGAAGGTCTTGTCGAGTTTCAAAACCATCCAATGTTTTTATTAGGTTTTAGTGAAGTTTGTCAGTTATATTACTACTTTTTAAAAGATAAAACATGTTTTTCTTTATTTCTCCCAACCGTATTGTCATTAATATTAACTAATGATGACATCTCAAATTAATTATTATATTTAAATAATTTTTTACGACCTTTAAACCGTAATTTCTAGGTTATATTATGCAATTAGAAAAATACGTCTTGGTACACGTGAAATACCGATGAATTTATGTAACCTTCCACTTATCACAGAGACACTCGAGAAAGACAACTTCATGAAATAGATAATTTGGGTCTAGTTCAACAATTTCTGCTGGAACGTTTATTATTATTATTATTATGCTTTTCGATTCCATGAAGGAACATAGGGCCGCAATCGCTTGCGGATTCATTAACAGGCAGTTTTTTTAAGTGAGTAGATGGTTAGCCTACTGTACAACCCCCGACCAGGAGGAGAAACCTGAGCCGTCCCTAATTTTGCAGTGTAAGACTAGAGGGAAGGCAGCTAGTCATCACCACCCACCGCCAACTCTTGTACCAACGAATAGTGGGATTGGCCGTTACATTATAACGCCCCCACGGCTGAAAGGGCGAGCATGTTTAGCGCAACTAGGATGCGAACCAGCGACCCTCGGATTACGAGTCGCACGCCTAACGCGCTCGGCCATGCCGGACCACACCACTTGAGAAAGACAACTTCATGAAATAGATAATTTGGGTCAAGTTCAATTTCTGCTGGAACGTTATGGGTAAAGATTTGGGCAGCAATAGTATGTTGATGCGAAAAATAAACAAACAAAGGTTTACGGGTTTGATACAAAGTTACATTTAATAACTAAAATGCTATACATATATTGGTATAAACACCTTTTCTTAGGTGTCCAACCATAATTATAGTAATTAGGGGTATTGCGTTTTTGAAAAAACAACTGAGGGACCGAATAGCGAATGTAGTGTTAAAATATAATAGGCCTGATACTAATATTGTAAACTGTACGATCCGACGAATGGCAATAGTTCCAAACGCTTTCTTTCTTTTAATAAAAAATATAAATAACTTGGAATTATTCAAAACTAGTATTTAATTTTCTGATACTAATGTTAAACTTGTTGTTTAAATAGTTACAAAAATGTTTTGACGAGGTTAGGTATACAAAGTAAAAGAGAATACAACAAGGATTATTTAATTTCTACTCTTCAAAACATTAAAATTCTGAATTTTAACAAAAATTACATAAATTCAGTACCTTTTTTTTCCAGATTCTTCTTAAACTGTCCATTTCGGATTTATGTGCTTTTAATTTTAAATATGAAACTGACAATTAATAGGATCGTAAAAAACAACAATAACAAAAACTCAGCAGCTTACGTGAACTTTATCACATACTTTAAGCCCAAAAAATAAACGTTACTAGTAAAATTATCATAAAGTTAAATAGTTCTGTTACGTATTTCAACGAGATGAAAAACTTCGCCGAAACATAGTCTAGAATACACTTGTTAGCATTTAGCCAGTAATCCACAACAGTGTTACGTACTGTGATTCACATCTACAGAACACACACTTAATTTTTTCAATCACATTAACTCTATAAATCCCAACATTAACTTCACATGTGAACAAGAAGAAAGCAATCAAATATAATTTCTTAACCTCAAAATTACAAGAACCGATACACAATTTAAAACAGAAATCCACCGAAAAATCACCCATACTGGACTATATATTCCTTGGAACTCAGCACATGAAACAAAACAAAAACTCAACATACTAAGAAACCAAATAAACACAGCCATAAAACTATGCTCACCAGATAAAATGAAGGATGAATTAGACAAAATAGAACAATACTTTATCAACATCAATAAGTTTCCTCCACAAACCGTAGAAAACATTATACGCACACACCTAGACAGAAAGCAAAATCAACTAACAAAAGTAAATATATCTCACGAATTAAAAAATCACAAAACCATATACTGTTACATACTATATATTCCCGACATCAGCAGAAAAATAACTAACATTTTGCAAACCTAGTAACAAAATATGGCATTCCAATTAATACCCAAATCTATTCCAAAACCAGGCACAAAACTAAGATCTATACTATGTAAAAGCTACACTGACAAACGCCACACCAACATTATTTATAAAATACAATATGATAACTGCCACGACTTCTATATTGGAGAAACAAGTAGAAAAATGGAAACCAGATTCAAAGAACATAAAAAGTCACCTTCACACGTTTTCGAACACTGCAAATCAAATAAACACAACATAACCATAAAAAACACCCAAATACTAAATAAAGGAACAAATATAAACAAATGCAAAATTAAAGAAGCCTTACTTACACAATAACTCAAGACCAAAATAAACCAATACAAAGGAACACCTTTATACCTATATTAAAAACAATATAATAAATAATAATAATAAAATAAATAATATAAAATTATATAATCAAACATGGCACGCTCTCCACATTCCAACACTCAATTACACAACCCCCTTCAAACATGTGGTCAGCTATAGGTCAGTTACCTCTTTCTTTCTTTGGGAACCTCATCTACATAAAAATTTTCTCAATCCATACCAGCCATTTTTACATATATAAATTTGACATCTCAGACTCAGGTCAGATGGTCTCAATTCTTTTTACTCTTACTTTAGCTCTTGCAAATTTATTGTTTTTGCTTTGAAAACGTTAATAGTTGCTTCTTCCCATAAATTTTCAGTTTCAACTCTTCAAATTCAAGAATGTACCCATTTATAGTAAGAAAATTGGGTTTTAAGAGAATTTATCATCTATGTCTGTAAAATATATACTTTCTGCATACCAACACAACATTAAACGTGGCAATGTCCGATTGTATTCAGTAATCTGACACTTGATTCATCAACCTCTTCTTCTACCTCTATACCATACACAGAAACAGCTTCCTCTCCACTATTCATGGATGAGGCTTGGCTAACGCTTATGGATCTGGATCCTGCGAGATCAATCGTCAATTTGCTGATTTGACTGTTGCATTTGATAATTTACCTACTGACACAACTCCTGAAGTTGTTGATTTGTCACTACAATTTGTTGATTAAACTTTCACTGGCCTGCTGCATTTGTCAATCCGGTCTGTTGGCTCATCAATTTCTTCAAAAAACACCTTGAACTGGCGATGATTAAGTGCATGACCCCGAATGAAGTCCACTGCAGAAATGACTGGTTTCAGTATGCAAGAAATATCTGAGTCTTTTCCACATAGTGCTTGCTGATGTATGATGCAGTGTATGAACAGAGCGTTTGGGAGTTGAAGATCTTCCAACTGTTTCCTGATCAGCCCCACCAGACCTTTCTTTCTCCAACCATGTTTTTTCCTCCATCAACTGTTACACCTCTAAGCTGATTCCACTGAAGGTTACAGTCTTGCAAAGTTTTATGCACTTCCATGAAAATGTCTTCTCCAGTTGTTCTTCCGTGCGTGCTGCAAACTGATCCTAGATCTTCCGTGATCTGAAAGTCCAAATTAACTTCACGAATGAACAGGAGAAGTACTTGAGAGATCAGTAGACTTATCCTGTGCCAGAGAATACTATAAGAAGTTCCTAGCTTTTTGGAGTATCTGTAATGCGATGTTCTCTCCAAGTTCTTCTGCTCTCCGCACAACTGAAGTTGCTGAAAGGCTGATACTTTCAAAGAAATTGGCTTTTTCAGGACACAGCTCATTTGCTGCTTCCATCATACACTCTTTGATGAAGTTGCCGTCAGTCAAAGGTTTTCCTCGCTCTGCCACCCGTTGTACTATTTTGTAACTTGTATGAGTGACAGATTCATTTTCAGTAAACATTCTCGTGAAGAGATTCTTTCGAGATTCAAAAACACGTTTCATGGATTCAAATTTCTCAGAAAGAAGCTTTCCTGAAAATTTCAAATATGTTGATCGATGTTTTGTTTCATAGTGACGCCGAAGATTGTACTCTTTCAAAACGACAACACTTTCGGTGCATATCACACAAATAGCTTTCTGGTTTTTTGTTTCCACAAAGAAGTACTTTTCTGCCCATTCTTCATTGAAAGCACGACACTCAGAGTCCACTTTTCTTCTTTTAAAAGCAGCCATAACGATGGGTGATAAAAAAACAGGATCTGAAAATAAAAATCAGAAGGCTGTGAGAAACGTATTGTACAGGTTCAAGAACGAGTTACGAAAAGCGCATAACTCGACTAATAAGAGAAATGAGCTTGCTGAAGCGGTAACCCTCGGTTGCTGAATTTACAAGACGAGTCGATAGGACGAGGGTTAAGTCTGTTCTTGTTTTCGAAATCATAATGCTTTCATAAATTCGTGCCTCGATATGAATAAACGGGCAGCAAGGACGAATGAAGAATTTTCCTATTGGTTACAAATGCGCGTGACAGCCTTGATTCTTTTTATCATAACGTCTTGTATTTGCCAGCTTAAAGCGACCATCGGTGTGATTTATTTTGTTATGACAGTCGGACATTTTTATGTCACTTTTTATTTCCAAGAGGCTAGCTTCTGGCGGGCCGAAGAAAATGACCTCGAGGGCCATATCTGGTCCGCGGGCCGTAGTTTGGTGACCCCTGATTTAAAGAAACGATTTATAATTTTGTTATTTGAATTTCGCGCAAAGCTACATGAGGTCTATCTGCGCTAGCCGTCCCTAATTTAGCAGTTTAAGACCAGATGGAAGGAAGCTAGTCACCACCACCCATCGCCAACTCTTGGGCTACTCTTTTACCAACAAATAGTGGAATTGACTGTTACACTACAACGCCTCCACGCCTGAAAGGGCAAACATGTTTGGTGTAACAGGAAGGTAATAAGTATCTCAAAAAATAAATTAACTTGGTAGAAGAAAAATAAAATCGCCCTAAAGGTACAGAAACAAAAAAAAATTTTTTTTTTTTACGAATGCAAATTTTATCAACCGTTGCAAAAATAAAATACTTAAGCTAAAGAAAATATCAACCAAAGTCTTGCGTAAATTTAAATTCGAGGGTTTACAAATATCTGATGATGTGTTGGTTCGTCCATAAAGTGTAATTAAATAAACAAATAATCTTGAAATTCTTCAAAATTCTATTTTCTACTTTGTGGCCAAAAAGTATCTTCCCTTTCCAACAAATAAACATCCATTGGCAATCTGCTGGCTTACAACGCTATAATTCGGGTTTCGATACCCATGATGTGTACAGCACAGAGAACCTATTGGGCATCTTAACCAATACAAAATCTTACTGATGCCAATGAATCATTAGTTTAATGCTGTTTAATTACCCTGAGCTTGTAAAATCCGTTGTTTTAAACACCGCCGTATACAATCACTCATTGTACTGTAAAAGTGTTTACTCCCAAAGATTAGCTAGCCAATGGCATAGCGTTACGTCTGCGGACTAATCATCAGTACCCACTGTCAACTTTTGGGTTACTTTTTATTGAAGAAAAGTAGGATTGATTATAATATTATAATGACTACTTGGGCTGAAAAAAACAAGCATGTTTGTTTGGACAAGGATTCAACCCACAATTCACAGACTGCGAGTTGAAATTGCAATATGTAAGATCATAACACATAGTTTTGACACTAAAGGATGTAGATTTCACAAAAATATCAGAATGAATCTAAATGCATATCTGTTTGACATCAACTTTCCTCTCATTTATCTGGCTAGCCGTCCCTAATTATGGCGTAAGACTAGAAGGAGGGCTAGTCATCACCACCCACCGCCAGCTCTAAACTATGCTTTACCAACGAATAGTTGGATTGACCCTCTAATGTTATAACGCCCCCACGGCTGGGTTGGTAAAATAGTTGGCGGTGGGTGGTGATGACTAGATGCCGAAGCGCAGTCTTAAACTGCTAAATTAGGGATGGCAAAAAAGCACAGATAAACCTCGAGTATCTGAATGCATATCAAAACAAACAAACAAATCCACTCATTTATTCATTTTTTTTATTTTTATCAAAACACATAATAAAAAAATGTTCATTGTGGAAAATAAAATAATAATTTGATCTAAGCAAGAGTTTTATTTATTCCTAGTTCGTAACAACATTCTTACATGGAGGAGAAATGGATATTATTTTCAAAATCTAAGAAGCTGAATAATAGGAAGTCGTGGCACCCAATATACTACTGCTCTTGGAGAAATCTAAGAAATACAATCTGTTAATTTTCTTGTCCTAAAATGATGCCAGTCTTCATGGCCAATATATTTCAACATGTATGTTGGGATATTTGGTTTTTGAGCTATTAATGTGTATCTAGTTATCACTGTAGTGGGCTGTATTGTCACTGGTCAGCTACTTCAATGAACGGATGCTGTGTTAAATAATAAAAAAAACATTTGTTTAACAAAAGTGCTTATTATACATAGTGTTCAGAAAGTCACTGTACACTTATATATTTATTAACAGACATGTTTCAATACAGAATACAGGAGGTAAATATGAATGACAATTATAAACAATGTTGAAAGTGACCCCTGTTGGCATCAATACAGGCCTGGATCCTTCTTATTTTGTTTCTAAACACTGCTATCAGTTGCTGGCTTGAAATAGACTGAGTAGACATATGATTACAAAACTGCACAGTGATTTTCCGAACATCCTGTATATCACATACAGTTTGTTTAATTAGTCTCTTTATATAGTACTGTGTGAAAGTGTAAGTAAAAAAGAATATTTTGTCATTCTTTCCATTTTATGGGCTAATTCTTCATGTTATTACTGATTGTAAATTTCAACACCATGGTAGTGATTCACTGATCACTTTTTAACAATTAAATCAGCTGGGGTGAGAACACTCAGTTTTTAGAATTCCCTACACTTGTACCTTGGACATGTCATAATGGTTCTGTTTGAATGAATATAGTGATAAAATTTAGGGCCTAAAATAAATGTCATGGTACTACACACAATGTTTTAACTGTGTAGAAAAAATCTAGCATATTGAACAAGTATATGCTAGAAGGAATATATTTAAGAGCAATCCACAAATAAATCTTGATAAAAATAGTAATAACACACATATGACGTTATCATTCCACAACTCAAAATGAGGAAATAATTGTCAGTAGATCAGAGACTTTGCATAACAACTTTATGTGATGCTAGTTGGACTCTTCATCTAATTGCTGTAAACTTGAACCACAGAGAGTTTACAATATGATAACCTCACCAATTTTGGATGTAAATTCATTATTACTATCTCTAATGTTATTTAAAATTTTTGTCATCACTAGAGAAATAAAAAGTTTATGGAAGTATTCAGAGGTTTGGTAAGAAGATCTCTTCCACAAATAAAACCTCTTAATAGTAACTAATAACAATCAATATAACATACTTCTTTAAAAACTGCTGCTATTTCATTTTCATAAACACAGGTTTGAGCAAGAACATCAGTCATTCAGCCAACTGCTAAATATTCTATTATTACCTAAACAAACAAAGTTTAAAATTTCACTTACATTTTATTATTTAATAAAATTATACATAATAATGAGATAAAATAATTTATTTTCATCTTTTAATAATATTGTAAGTAACCATATATCTAATAAAAACAGAAAAGTTTTTCAAACAATTGTTCATGAAGTGGGAACTGAGGTAACAACAGTCGTTTAACATTATTTAAGTGTAAGATTTTTTATTATCTAGAAAGATTTGTGGTTCATAAAAAATATTACAAACTCAATTTCAAGTGTTAAGAAAGTGTGAATTAGCTTTGTTTGTTTTTGATATTTTGCGCAAAGCTACACAAGGGCTATCTGCACGTGAATTAGCAAAGACCACTTTTCTACTTTTTTGTTACTTCTTCAATTTCTAACTTTTATTTTTCTACCTCAAAGATGTTTTTCGTTTTTTTGAAGTACACTCTTTTTATATATTGGTAACTAATGCTGTAATCTGATTTCGAACAGTTGTAAAAGATTACATTGGATTGTATTTTGTGTAAGAGACTGAAAATTTAATAATTTAATATTTATTGTATTACACACTAAACAATGTTTACAGTTTTGTAAATAATGCTACATTTGAGAGTATTGTATAAGCTGCAAATAATTTAACAAATTCAATCTTTCTTGAATAAATTAATTTCAACAACCATGTATATAACACTGTGTGTGAAACATACAACAAAGATGAATCAAGCATAATAAAAACTAAAGAGTGCTGGTTAGAAATAACATACTGGTAGAAGCTTAGAATAGAAATATATAAAGTTATTTCAAAGTTATTTACATGTGGAATGAATTAAAAAAGTCATTGTGTCAGAACCAAATGTGGCTGCAACCTCCCACACTAAAACTGTCACGTATTACTTACAACTACAATTTAAACAAAGCAGACCTGTGAGAGTGATATATAAAAATATTCTCAAACTTGTAAAAGTGCTTGAAATTGACCACTTAATTAAATAAAGACAATATGTTAGTGTACACTCTATAACAGGTAAGATTAAAAATACAAAAATTAACTAAAATGTAACATTAATAAGACTAACCCTAAGTTCATCACCAACAAGATAGCTAACCAAATAGTTGACGATGGTTTGGATGTTTACTTTTGTCCACCACTATAAGTTCGGTGACGATAAGCTCTTTTCTTGGTTTTCATTGATCTCTTTAATTGTAACTTAAAACCCAGTAGCAGTTACTATGGCTGTGTAGATAGTTCCTGAACCACTGAAACAATAAAAGTATCATTAGAATTTGTAATGTGCTACAACGTGAACATATTACCACATGCTACTTATAAAATTATTGTACCTTTTAAAAAGTAATGGATGAACACATATTTCTAGTCTTATATTTTTGTAAGGTGATAAAAACTTTCCTTGTAAGTTTATTATATAGCAGTTAGAAAATTGTGCACAGTTACTTTTTAATCATATTAATTCTACTCTAAAACACTGATAAAAAATAAATGGTGCATTATATTCACACAAGTAAGCACCATTCCTCCAAGTTATATTAATAACCTTTTGGAAGTGTGTGTAGCTGTTACATTCACGATGTCCTCATAATATGATGTTAGTTTTGAATATTTAATACAACAGTTCTGCTAAGATTGTATGCAGAAATTCATACATTTTAGTAAATGTATGGTTTTAATCCTTACAATAGTAATAACACTATGGATTCATACAAGTCCTGTTGTTTCAGCAATAGTATGTGAGCCATGAACTTCAGTTTTACAATATGGCATGCATTGGGCCACACTAGGCCTAATGGAATGTACAAAAACGGAATTCTGTACAACATTTAATTTTTATAATAACAATGTTGCTTGAACAAAATTCTGTTGATATTTCTACTGTTATATGTTGCATCTTTTATTTACATTTAACTTCAGTTATTAACTAAAACAACTACAGCTGATGACAAAACACATCCATTTGCTATAATAAATTTTTGATGAAAGAATATATTAAAATTACAAACGTATGTATGAATGTATGAATTTCTGCTAAGATTGTATGCAGAAATTCATACATTTTAGTAAATGTATGGTTTTAATCCTTACAATAGTAATAACACTATGGATTATTTTAATCTATAAACCTTGTAACCATTACTGTGATCACACTTTGAAAGTTCCTTGGAAATAATATATTTCTACGCTATTATTTTACTCTTCATAATTTGTCAAATTTCCCCTCTAAATCAAAATGTACAATTATTTAGTTACACATTTTTCACACTTTCTGAGTTATGCAACTATTTTTGCTGGGACTGAAATAATTACTACTGAATGTAAGCTCTTTTTGGTTGAATCAAATTATCAACTTGTAACACTACGTTTTTTTTCTTTCCTTTGCAGGTCATAAAAGTGTTAGATGTTTTTAATATTCAAAATTACTAAATTTTATAATTTGAATCATATTTTCAATACTTCAGGAATACCATTCTACAGACTGATTAGCCTGCATATTTATTTTCAATCTGCATCACGTATTCTATAAAATTGTTGTGATATTTATAATTTTTTGTACTAAAAATGTAATTCCAAGAAGTACTTATCTCCTTTCACACAGGCCTGGAATAACCAGACAGTTAAAATCCTCAACTCTTAATCTAAAGGTTGCTAGTTTCAATTCCCATCACACCAAACATGCTCACCCTTTCAGCCCTAGGGGCCTTCTAATGTTACGGTCAATCCCAACATTCATTGGTAGAGAAGTAGCCCAAGAGTTGGCAGTGGGTGGTGATGACTAGCTGTCTTCCCTCTAGTTTTACACTGCCAAATTAAGGATGACTAGTGGAGATAGACCTCATGTAACTTTCATGAAATTAAAAAGAAACAAACAATCCTTTTACATCAATAGATATTCTCATTCAATGCTACCATCTATTTGTAAAACTTGTTTTCAACCATGTCATGAGTTTTTGCCTCCTCTTGATTGCAAATTATTCATTAAAATTATCATGTGATAACCCTCCATCAGTAATAGTGCAAGGTATTCTCATTATGCTTATGTCTTCCTCTATTCAATTCTACCAGATATCACTTTGAGTTCTCTTAGAATTTGGAAGCATCAGGTTTTAATGAAGAGGTTAGATGGGAAATGTGAAGTGAGGTAAGAACCTTCCAGAAATACATTTACAGTTTGAAAGAATTACAAATTCCAATACAGTACATTATATCATATCAACAGATAGCAAGAATCTTACATTGAATAGGCGGAAGAAACAGTTTGAGGGAAGGAAAGAAGCATCCTCCAAAGCCATCCAGAGGACACACCTGAAGACAAGAAAGTCAAATTTGGAGAACTGGTGTAGAGACCGTCTGAGCCAGGTATACATTTCACCCATATAAGAAAGGTGTGGTACTTATGGGAAAACTGGAAAGTAATAAGGGCTACCAATCTTCATTAGAAGAAAAGTGAGGGCATAGAACACAGTGGAGAGTCTGAAGAAACAACAACACCTGAAACAGTTTAATAGATGACCACAAAGACCTATTTTCAAATGCAGACCATAATGATTCACTCAATACAAGGCATGGTAGGGATGAAGAGTATTCTATTCTACCTTAACCATATATGTTTTGGTTTGGGATAATGGCTACTTTGATAATACTTTCACAGTTGACTAGATGCCCCCATTAGTTCTGTCAAGGCTATATAAAATAAACTTAAAACAGATTTATCAGAGATCCATAGTATGAAAAATCAACTTTGGAAGTACTGATGTGATTAGTTATTGTAATTTACAAAAACAGAGGCATTCGTGTAATCCACACTCTGCATACTGACAGACTTGATGATTTATTGAGATGGAAGATTAGTGTGAGAAAATAATACATTATAAAGAACATGGAGTTTACCAAACACAAGTTCTAACTTGTTGATAATCTATAATTATTTCACATGTTTACCACTTTGCAAAATAAAATTGACAAGTACCATCTGTGATGACTCATGTTAGGTACAGCAACACCTAGAAGTCAACTAGCACATGCCCTAGTAAGAAGTTCTGAGCTAGAATCATAAAAATAACTCAGAAGTTTATGTTTCATATTTATCAAGCTGAGGTACCTGTCCTTTATTTGTACATAAACTTAAACAAAATCTGGAGGTGGAAGATATGATGAGAAAAATCCTGATTTTCATACAATTCATTTATAACATCCATTTACTACACTGTATAATGGTCATTATTACCCTGTAGAAAGAGGTAGTATCAATTGTAATGTCAGTAGGGGTGCATTCTGTTACTTGCTTTCAACACCCAGCTCATCACATCTTTTTACAGCGTTTTAAATGATTACTTAATAGAAAACCAATGGCTACAAAAGTGTCTTACAGACAGGTTAAAGTAAGAAATTATTATAACTCAAACAACAGCTTTTCATACCAGCCTTATGGTGGCTGTTGAAATGGAAACTTCATCTCAGTTTATGCATTATTGCAACAAAGGCAATCATTTTTGTTCATTTAATTCCTCCAAAGAGAGCCCAGTGCATTCTCTGGGATATATATATTAAATGTTTGTGTGCTTTCCTCCACACTGTGTGCAGGCATATTAGAGAAAATTGTATAAACGTGTCTTACTTTTTAGTTTAAGGACAAGACACCATCTACGAATATAATTAATGTTAACTTAATCAAAGTGTTCAATAACAGCAATAATGGGGGTGGAGGAGTTAGGAACCCTCCATTAGCATGCTCCCTTTTCCAAATTATCTTCACATTTACTCTCATGAAGAAGGATAATCATCTATTGAAAGCACTGCTGTTTTTGGTTTTCTTTGAAAACATTTCACACAGTTTGGTTAAGACTGGTCCAGTGAACCTGGATTAGTTAGATAATGGAACAAGAGACAGACACAGAATTTTGTTTTATATATATACACACAATATAGCAATGAAGTATATGGTATCTGTATACCAACTAATTCTACTTTCAACAAATCAAGACTGGATTTAGAAAGCTATTTTCCTTCTTTTCTCAGACATAGATATAAGTTTCATTTCCAGAACACTGAGAACAGTTGTTATTCTATTTTCCAGGTGGGTGTCAATAGTACTTTAAGTCCACTGCCACGTTTGTTGATTTATGAAAAAAAAGAGTAAAATTAAATATAATACAGCTTTATTATTGTCTGGTTACTCTGGTTGTTATCATCTATAATTTGATTAAACAACCTTTAATTACTTTTCATGAAGATAGCCAAAACAGCATGTATGCTAAAATACGTAAACAAAACTTTCTCAACAAGAGGCTCCTGAGTAAATGAAGTTTCACTTTACAGAATCAGGAAAATAAATTTAAAAAAATTCTTACAAGCTTTTTAACAGTTGACTAGAAATATCCACTTATCAAAACTTGTGTTTCCAGTTCAGCATGTGAATGCTTTGCTTGTGCATCAAATATGTTTGCCTTTAAAAGTATTAAAGCTTATAAAGCAGTTAAATGTTTCTATTTGCAATAAATGTATTTTAAAACATTTTATCAATCAGATTTTTTTTGGAAATAATAAACATAAACACCACTTTCTTCTTTTCAAACAGAATAAGAACATGTAATTATTAGATTCATTATGTTTGACAATCAAACACATTCATCACTACCAGACATGTGAAGAGAGAAAAGAATATTGTTTTTCACCTGCTCTGGATCCATCAGACCCATGGGGTCCAACATGGTCACCACTTGCCACATGCAAAAACAGCTATTGACCTGTGGTGAACTGGTGCTTTACTTCTACCACCTGTTTTTTAGTATAATTAATTCTATTAATACATAATTGAAAACATTACTATGTACCATCTGTAAAAACAGAGTTAATTCTTTTTGCCACATAGCAAAAATTGTAAGACATTTTAAACAGTTTTGGTGACTAGGAAAATGCAGTTTTGCCACATGGTAAAAATGTAAACACATTTTAAACAGTTTTGGTGACTATGAAATACAATTGGACACTGGTGTATTAGACCTAAAAGCACACCCACCCCTACAGCTTTTTAAAGAACCACAATTATTCCAATGTTCTGATTTCATTCCAGTTAGAAACATACTTTTAAATAGTGTATATAATAATTTAAATTGGTGTGTTGGACTAAGGATTCTTTAACAGTGGGTGTTTGCCACTTTTTGGAGATAAATTCAAAAATAAATGAACAGCATGCATTCCACTTATTTTAAAATATGTTCAAAACAAGTGAAACATATGACAAATTCTTCACACTACATGTATCACAACTGGATCTAAATACTGTGTGGTTCTCTTGACAAAAATCCATTTTGGCCAAATTCAATTGGTTTAAAATGCAGTTGACAAGCCAAACTATTTTTCTATTTTTTAAATGATTAACTTCTCTCTGACTGAAACTCTCTTTTCCTTGACTTTACTTTTGGTACACTTCCTACTCTGTGGTCTCTTTTATGGTTGTTTACACTTTTTATATCTTGCATTGAGGCATTCTAGAAATCTCTGTAGCCTTAATATCAATTACACAACTTCCAATAACCATCTGCTTTCAACTCTCTTATTGTGAAACAAAACAGTCATGAAATATTAACTCACAAAATAAATTAACACTACCTACATTAAACAGTGTATTTTATCTTATAACCTTGAACTTATATTTTTAGTCACTACACTACTTGCCATTGGTTGAAAACACTTAAAGTTTGTTGTAATGCAGTTTTTGAAGAGGAGGAAAAGAGAAAGTGGACTAGTTTGAACAATCCTTGAATTTCAAAAGATAACTTAATTTTAGTGAAATACTTGATCAAAAACTTTGAATTTTTTTGTATACAAAAAACTAGTAATATTTACAGAAAGCTAGTCAGATTTTGTGAAAATACACATACCATTTTAAAAGTTACAGTGTGGAAACTGATGGTTATAAACAAAATCACACACAGTGAGTCTGTAATGAAAGGGGTCATTTGTTTTATTCCTATCCCCCTCTTACATGACATTTTAAGAAAAGAAATGTAGTTCCTCTATCCAGTAAGTATTTATTGCACTGGTTATTGAACCTTACCCTTCCAAGAAGCCTACAGTTATGAACTACTATTCACAGCAGTGGAAATACTAATTAGACTCCTTACTGAAAACTTGTATGCATCTGTTCAATGCACTTTGTTTCACTGTTACTTTGTGTTGTATCTTACCACTTGTACTTGAATGAAAGGGAAAAGAAAGAGAGTAAGATATTTGATATAGACCCCAAGACAGTTTAGAGACAGCAGAGTTGTTTTATAGCACCTAAAAAAAACAAGATAACATCCCATACCACTTTAAGCTTTGATGTTATGCTTATAATGCCAACAAACATCTCACCAGGGTCCGAACAACATAAGAACTGGTAACTCCAATTTTCTCTCCACATGTAAAATCTAGGTGATTTTCACCCAATCATCTAAAGCATTTTGAACTGTATGTAATTATCATAACACAATAACAATTTTAAACAAATGTGTTCTTTCATTTTATACTTAAAATAATTACTAAAAATACTCCAGTTCTTATCTCACAATAAGGCACAAAGCCTTCTAGAATGAAATTTCAGTCATCACAAGACATTTGATAAGTTTGGTTTTTAATAGGAGCTCAATAACACGAACAATGGGGGTGGATGGGTGGATTAAAGTACCTGCCTTTCTCCTCTTATGCTCCAAAAGTACTCTTTTTCTTAGTGATAAAACATTGTCCATAATTAGACCTTGTCTGCTGTGAGCTTGGAAATACAAATGTCAGCTTTAAAAATAATTGACACATATACACATATAATTTGATATACAAGAAATTGCTGTTCAATTTTACATTTTAAAAGGGTTTGTAAGACTGACTGAAAAGAATGAGAAATCTACATCAATCAAACTGTATGTAGCAGAGGAAATCTACAGCCTTCTGTAACCACTCCCTCATAAAAGGTTTTGCATCAGATTGCTTAAAAACTAAGCCCCCATTTTGTTTATCCCCTGCCTTTATAATATCCTCTAGATGTTACTGTAGGAGCTACACTATGTATGTTTAGCTCACTTCAAGAAATTTAATGTTTAATAAAATTTTTGTTTAAAACTCAACAAAACTAAAAGTAACATAGCAACATGCCTAAACAAAAAAAAGAAAAGAAAAAGAAATGGACAAATGTGTACGTGCTGTGGACTGACTGACACCTCTACTCCCATAGTTTCACCTCCACTGTTTATTTGTACCTTTCCTTCTGATAGACAGATTCTTCATTCACAGGTTTCTTCAGATTAATCTTGTTCAGCCTCACTGACTTGACTACTAGGAGCTGGAAAGTTGAACTTGAAGGCCATTCACACAGTAAAAAAGGCTTAAAATCGTATAGTTCTGTAAAGAAGAAAAATACACTTTTGTTCATACTAAATCTTGTTCTGAACACAAAATCTCAATTTAGTCCCAATTAATTTTTAGCATTTTACTAATTCCTGGACAATTAAGATTCAAGTTACCTAAAATTTGCATAGCTTTTCTTTTCCAGTTAAATATAGAATTATAAGAAAGTTAACTGTTTAACAAGTCTTACTGCTATTCATTTAATGTTCCTATAAAAAATTACCTTTGAGAAAAAACAGAATAGTATTCAGTAAAAATCTTTACAAAGTTCTTAAATGGAAAAACTTGAAGTAGGCACTTCTTCATGTGCAGCAAGCAATATGTAGACTAAATTAAAAACTACAATACCCATACAGTAAGACAGTACAAACAATTCATGAGGTAAAAAAACAGCAAAAAGCACAATACGAAATTATTAAAACAATATAAAAGTAATAGAAAGAACGGCAAACAAAGACTTAATCACAGCCAACATTTAAAGAAAATATTAAGAAAGTGAGAGATACCAGTACAGTATTATAAGCAAAAGACCCTGGAAACATTTCAAACAAAAATATAGTAACATTCTTACTGTTTTGTAAGAAAATACTAAAACTCCCACAATCACAGTAAACAGTATGATTTTGTAAAGTTCATTATAACACTATTTCTTACATCTAGAATATTGCAATAACCTGTTTTGTTTTTCGTACTCAAGTTCAAATTCACTCCTCCACAACAACCAACAGTTAAACACACTCACAAGAAACAACAGAGTTCTAAACATTAATATGGATAATACCCCATACCATTTTTAACAAATGACTTGAAGGTCACCATTTATCAAGCCTGCTCATTCTACATAAAAATATATGGCAAACCTATTTAGTAGAAATATACAATTCTGGTCAAAACAATGCTAAACAGAAGTAAAACTAACTTAAACCTAATGTTAAGAGCTTACATACATGCTAAAATTTTAATGTTCATTATACCTTAAATAACATGATTTGTTTAGGTCACTTCAAGTTTAAAATATGTCATGTAAGACAATATTACTATAACTGTACATTTATGTGTCAAGTTATTGTTATAACATTGTTGTAAATATCTGCTGAGGTTTTACACACAATTTGTTTGTGCAGAGGTAAATGAAAATAAATAGATAACCATAATACAGTTGATTTTAAACTTTGACTACATACATGTCTGTCTTGGAATTTTATTTTTAAAGTTATGTAGTCTGAACTAGGTAATCATGTGCAAAATACTGTTTACAGTAGTGTACGTAGTCATTACAAGTTATGAAAAGGTATATACATGGTTGTCATGTATACAGTAAATTTAAAATAACTACACATTGTGTATACAGTCAAATTAAAACAATTCACTTTGCACTCATCCATATGTATTTTAAAACTGTGGAATATTACATACTGTTGGCTGCACCTAGGTAAGCTACATACTAATCAAATCTAACCATATGTACACTATAAACTATGCATATCATAAAAATGATAACATCTTAGCTTACACACTGTTATCAAATTTAATTTTCTACATGATAAAGAAAATGAATAGAAAATATAGTACAACTATCTTACTGTTCCTGATTCAAATTTAGAAAAAGGTAAATAACTAATATACGACTCTTGATATTAGTAATACATTACTTAAGACAGATGTGCCGGTACAAATTTATAATGATTCTTGGATGTTTTTCATTGTTCTTTAAATCTGAGATTATTTCTCTTAGACACAAATTTATTCTTGCTTAACGTGGGTAATATAGCTTACCTTTCATCACACTTTAATTTAAAAAAATACAACTAAACCATGCTCCAAGCATGTACAAGTTCCACATGCATTGCTGCTAGCTCTGCCTAGCAATCATATAAATCTGACCATATCCATTCCCTCTCTTTAGTTGATCACTCATCAAATCAGCTTCTACATCTTACAACAATAAAGTTTCACATATACAAGGAAGTGTGAAGTACAATACAACTATTTCATGACTCTATGGATATGACTCTTTGAATGTTAACCCATTCTTAGATATCACTCTTTGTGTAACACTGAAGGGAGAGTCTGCATGATATATTTCAACTAATGATATGCTATGACTTGTTAGTAACATCTCAGTGATTAGCTTTCATTATGCTCTAACTGCTACATGTAATGTGTAGAAATTCGCACACCTATATGTGGTGCATTAATACAACAGCATTATGATGTTGAACAACCAAGTTACTGCTACTATGTACCCTTCTTTATTGTTGACATGATTTTACTGGTATTTACCAAAACCAAGTTTTGTGTGTCTGCAGCATTGTTGCCCTTGCAAAAAATGCAATTAGAAAGCTTTCATGTCCAAAGCACACCACTCTTTCATGCATGTTTTCCATAAACCATACAGTATATGAAGACAGTGCTTTCACAATGCATGTTACAACAGTACAATAGCATATATAATCTTTAAGTATTGCTTCTGGTGGATTGAATGTTATTTATCATTTTATACTAGTAATTGTATTTGTTTCATTCTACAGCTTCTTAACCCTATTACTATGTGTAAGGGTCAGAGGGTGTTATCACATTTGTAGATTTACATTCAAAATTTTATTGAACCATTATTTTATGAACATATGTGAATACATGTGGTAGCATGTAATTCAAATGTAATAGCACACAATAATTAATTAATTTAAAAATAAATATTAAAACAAATTCCTAAATATCAAATTTTGTTTGTCATGTACTATACTACATGCTTCTTTATTTAAATTATATTTCTGATGTCCAAAGGCAAAGTTTATACTTTTTCACAAATAGAAATTTAAATTAACAAATTTTGACAAGCTAGAATATAAAATAAAAAACCTCCTTTCCTATGTATTTTCTGAAATATTACTATATTTAGAAAATCAAAAAAGTTAATTCTGTCTATTTCTTTGGTTTTTTGGAAATGATTGTTTACACATTCTTACTTTGTTCTATGAAATGTTTATAACCAATTGAAAGCTCAGAATTTTTCCTACATGGTATTTTAGGTTTTAAAAAGTGTCTTCATGGGTAGATCCATTTTTTTTTTTTGTAGACTCACAAGGAAAGGTAAGATGAATGATGTTTGAAAAACATTTTTTAGACATAAATACACTTTAATTAATAAGAATTATTAATTACACTAGAAATCTGTGGTACTTAAATATAACCTATGATGTTCTTTATATCAATATGTGTATATTAAACAAGAAAAATATTTTACATACTCCAGTTCTAAAATATGACAAGGCTTAGCAAACTGTGGAAAGTGAGTACACATTCATTGAGAAGGAAACATCATTGTTTTTCTGTATTTCTTTACTTAATGTTCTGTGCTCTATGAGAATTGATATTTCAAGATTTATTTGTAGACAGTAATAATAATAATAATATGTATGTATATAAATATGCATAAAATGTACTGTTTTACAACTGAAACATGATTGTATTCTACAAAATACTGGTCTTCAACAAAGTTATTTCATCAATATCATATATATCATTCTCAGCAGTTTTCAGTTCATTTCTGTGTACTTGTACATCATAATGATTTAAAGATTTATAAAAAGAATCCAGTTTATGATTAACATTGTAATTGTGTCTGTTAAGGTTCACACAAATAGTGGTTTTCACTGTTTTAGTTACTGATGAAGTCGTGATCAGAAAATTATTTTTGGGAGCACTTTGGTCGTACATAAGCAGTTTAATATTTCACTGCATATAGTAGGTATGCAGCAGCCATTCCAGATGTATGATACATTTTTTAGTGTTTTTCATAAACTGGTTTTGATTCATAGTTTTAACACTTCACATTTTTTAATCTTTTTGCTTATTTTATTTAGTACGTTACATTTTCTGTTGTTACATGCTTTTTTAAATGCAGTTAAAGTGTCTGTGTACATCAGATGCAAGTCTTATATGAATACTGATCTTTTATTTTAGGCAAACATTATACGCAGCATCTATTGTGCTGTAACACTTGTAGTTGTGTTTTTATTGTCATGTCATCCTGAAATGAGGCTATTTTAAATCATTACAATAATTAGTATTTCCTTACTATGAAATGGACTGTAGTACAATGCACTAGGTTCAGAGTTAGAATTAACAGTGTGGAATATGTATTAATGTTATTGATTTCATCTCTATCTACACATCTTGTTCAATTCTTCCTGAGCCTGTTGTAGTCTTAAGAAACCTATAAGACAGTAGTTGGATGGAGACTTAGGTTTAAGGTTTGAGTAATGATTACTTTGGTGATTGCACAATGATATTCGCTTGGATTTCTTATTGTTCATGTTTGAAACAATTCTGTGCAAAACGTTTATGGATTTTTATTTTGCAGCTACTTATAAATGTATGATAGGCATTACTGTACTTGAATACCACACATTAAGGTCAATCTGAGGCTTAATTTAATAAACTGAGTGCTAGCTCAGCGAGTGTGCTTTCTAAAGAGAATAAACCATGGTTACATGAAAATTTAATTTCAATGATTAGCCAAATGTCTCATCATCCGATTAGTGACGTGCATGAATGGATTAAGGAGATTCCCACTATCCCTGTCTACTATCTAGCAAAACCACAGCCAAGGGAACTGGCTTGGAGAAATTAGCATAACCAGTCAAAAGTTCACAGTTCCTCCTGCACAATTTCTCAGCCTTTGCAAAGTGTATTCACAAGTAAACTTGTTTTTTTTGTTGTTATTGTTAGTCTCATGAAGAAAGGGTGATGTTCAAAAGCTTTTTTTTAGACCAGATACAGTGTACCTAATAAAAATGATTAATTACAATGGAATTTTGTAGTATGGATAAAACAACTTGTGATTTTGTATTATTTCAAAATGGTTACTTAAAAAAACATAATTTTTTACATACTCCTTTTGGAAGTTTGAAACTAAGGTGGTGAAAATACATATTCAGTTAACACATGTCTACTGAATGGCTTAATATCATAACATTCATTTCAACTTCTATGACTCAATGATGAAAGCTGGATAAGAAAAATTTACTTACCACAAAATTTTTCATTAAACGTTTTCTTCAAAACACTAATTTCAAATCAGGTGGTTAAGGCACTCAATTCATAACCCGTGGGTTGCGGGTTTGAATCCTCGTCACAACAAACATGCTGACCATTTCAACTGTGGGGATGTTAAATGTGATGGTCAATCCCACCATTCACTGGTAAAAGAGAAGCCCAAGAGTTGGTGGTGGGTGGTGATGACTAATTGCTTTCCCTCTAGTCTTACATTGCTAAATTAGGGAAGTCTAGCACAAATAGCCCTCGTAAAGCTTTGCTTGAAATTCAAAACAAATGAGTTTAGTTTCAAATTGTAAATTATAATTCAAATTTTAGTACAATACATTAGTTAAATAAGTGGGGTGCCTGGCCACTGGTTTTTGTGTGTTACAACTTATTGTATCTCTAAGATTTTCTGCTAATAACCGATTTAAGTCTCTTAAGTATAATTTTTCCGAACATCAGCAAATATACTGTTTGGTTAGCGATACCTGGAGAGGGCATTGCTCGAAACGTTGTATAGACAAGAGTATATGTTAATATACATATACATATCTGAAGTGAATTTATTGACGGTTTTACCTTCGACATTTTTCTTTTATGTCTTTCAACAACCACTACGCGTAATTTCCTACGCAGTTTTATGAAACCTAATTTAGACTTAACATTCTTAAATCTATGAATACTCTTAATCTGTTAGTCACCACCACCAAATTGTCTATATCTTTTGATGCACAAGCATACGTATGGACGTATAAGAAAATTGTCAAATCTCAATCACTGTGTCCATAAAGTTTCAAGATGTAGTTGGATGTTGAACGATGCTATAGAATTGAACATCGCACAACACATTAATTATAAAGAACAAGTCTACTTGTTTACGATACTTTGCCAGCTTTCAGTTGTAACCTGTAACATTTAAAGTATTATGCGACACATATAAATCGAGTTTCAGAACACTTATTTTTCATCGTACCGCCCTACTGACGAATTCTGGTATTGAATGAAAGGACTCTGGGGTTATAGACTTGTGGGAGTCAAATGGCATATTTACGCATCCATAGTTTACGAGATATTTATATTTACCACAACACTTTATTGAAGACATAAACCGGATTTATTGCCCTCTGTCATACAGTCTAACCATGGGACTATAACTACTTATAAACCAACAGAAATGGTATGATAAATAATGGACTTTCTTTCGATCTGTTCCGACTTTAACTAATAGAATGCTGAGGCGTGAAATGTACATAGAAAGACTTTAAATGGAATAAAAGTCTTTTTCTCCTTCTTTTCTGGATAAAAAACTTGTTTGCAGCTCAAAGGAGTGTAATTACAGAAATACATATACAGGTCATGGCTCCTATTTATCAAGTGACTTGAAGTTAATCTTAAATCCCGTCTGTCATTCTGTTGAAACATGAAAATGAAACATAAATTAGTATATACCATTTCATTTAGCTCCACCAAGTTTTCTCCATAAGCTTCACATAATTTTTCATACTGTTGTTTCTGCAAAGTTAACCTGATAATTAGAGCAAAGTTGGCTCGTAAATTGCGGAATCAAAGCCGTTGCCAAACGTACTCGTTACCCTTAGCAGTGAGGCGTTATAAAACGACAGTCAGTATCACTATTTGTTCGTAAATCAGAGTGTCAGTAATTGTGTTGTCTTCCGTGTCAAATACTTTGGCTCAAAATTCAACAAACAATCTACCAAAACCTTAAAGGTATTATTCATTACAACGTAAAATTTGTTTCTGTCAGTTGGAATTCATTAATATATCGGGCCCGGCATGGCCAAGCGTGTTAAGGTGTGCGACTAGTAATGTGAGGGTCGCGGGTTCGCATCCCCGTCGCGCCAAACATGCTCGCCCTTTCAGCCGTGGGGGCGTTATAATGTGACGGTCAATCCCACTAGTCGTTGGCAAAAGAGTAGCCCAAGAGTTGGCAGTGGGTGGTGATGACTAGCTGCCTTCCCTCTAGTCTTACAGTGCTAAATTAGGGACGGCTAGCACAGATAGCCCTCGAGTACCTTTGTGCGAAATTCAATAAACAATAGAATATGCTTACCATAAAATAACCTTTTTTATGGAATAATATTTCCAATACGTTTTAGTAATTAGAGTTTCGGACTTATAATCTTAAGAACTTTGGTGTGCCGCATCTTTAGCTACAAGTACGTTATAAGAGTGATATTTTATCATGAAATTTGGTTAACAGTCGCTGATGACTGGTTGCCCCTTCCACTATGTCTGGATCTATTTTGTCTTTCTAATTTTTTTATCTCTAGGTGTGAAAACATCTTTCCGATAGGCTTAATATCGGCCTGTCCTATAAGAAGACTAAAGTTCTGACCAAGGGCCAATTAAAGTTTAGTTCTTTAATTAATTAATTCATTAATATATTCTATACTCTATTATCTTAAATAATTTCACAATCAACTTCTCGAATTAAGTAGCAAATATTTGGCTTTGACATTATGACATATTTTACTATAGAACCATAACCACACTTAAATTTGTGTTTCGGAAAGACGTTAGGAAACCATTTTTACCATTCTTCGCACTGTTGAGGTTTGTTGTGTTTTAAAGGCGAGATACAAAACCACATGTTTGTTTCTGAATTTTGCACCTACCTACACGAGAGCTACCTGCGCTAGCCGTCCCTAATTTAGCAGTGTAAACATACATGAAAGACAATTAGTCATTATCACTCACAGCCAACTCTTGGGCTACTTTTTACCAACGAATAGTTAAATTTGGTGTAACATAACATCTCCATGGCTGAAAGGGTGAACAAATCTGGTGTGATGGGGATTAGAACCCGCGACCCTCAGATTATGTATCGACTGCCCTTACCACTTGGCCGTCCCTGGCCGACGTCGAGTTTTCCCCATTAAATATAATTTTTTATCAATTGAATTTGATAAGTCAAAAAACAGGAAAGTTATTGATGAGTTATAAACCTTCAAAACATTGATCTCGTAGTGGCACATGAACAAAGCACTGTTACAAAATTATATAACGAATGGTGTTACAAATAAAAACAGGAAAGTTATCAAAGAACGTAAAATTCAGAAACAATGATCAAGTTGTGACACCCGAACAGGACATTGTTACCGTTACTCAACAGAAGGATGACGCGGCACACACTTTAACACAAGCACATTATTGAGGCACAAAATTCTGTTCATCACTCCATCATTTTAAATTTGCTTGATTAGGTTACTAATCGTTACTTTGGTTAACTTACTGAGATTTTAATTTACCAACAAATTTATCAATTCAATACATATTTTCTTATACACAATGAAAAGTATATCATGCTTGTGTTTTATACGACAGTGTTATAATATATATTAGTATAGATATTTGGATATTACTATCAAATGTTAGCACTATTTCTCTATATCTATGCCCATTTTAGGTATCTCAGCCTACATATATGAAAACAACTCCCTTGTATACGGCTGTACTATAGCGGGAAAAAATATATAACAGAGGAATCTACGGATCGTGTTTAGCAACATATTACGATTCAACATTGACCTTCCAGTAATCAATCTTAAACTCTTAGCTTCTATACACATAGTCGTGCATTATGAGAAAAAAATGTAACAAATAAAATAGGTAAACTTGTTCAGTATCACAGAATGAGTACACCAGGTTCACACTAAGAACAGGGTTTTATGTTCATTTATCATAACTTTTCCGTGATGGAGACGTCGGTATTTTTAGTGTGTTTTTTTTTTCATTTTCTTTCACAGCGCTAAGCTACAAATTGTTTTATCTGCATTCTGTCCACTGTGAGAAACCGAACCCCGCATTTAAGTGTTGTAAGGGCGTAAATTTGCTGTTGATTCACTGGAGACTTTTTGTCTTAACACGTTGTTATAAGTAACTTTTGGTTAACTTCAGGTATTGAATTCCACGTCGCAAAAGGTATATATATTTATAATACAGCTTAAATTGTTCGGTAGCATATTACAGCCATCCTAGTCCCAAGGTACATACTGACACTAGGGTTACACCAAGTCTCAATTAATGGGTAACTAAACTATCCACGACGATTTTTGGTACGCAAAAGCAAATTTTTTCACAATACTTTGCGCAATTATGTAAAATAAAATGAAACTGGTTTACTGTGGCCAAGTTTAGTTATTTTTATTTTATGTTCATAAGTCGGATGTAGGCCTGACATGGTCTGGTAATTATAGCGCTCAATTCGAGATATGTGGGTTGCACTACTCGTCACTTAACATGTTCGTCCTGTCAGCGTTGGAAGCATTCTAACGTTACGGTACATCTCATAATTCGGTGATAAAAAAGTAGCCCAAGAGTTGACGATGAGTAACGCTGACAAGCTACCTTTCATTTAAACTTTCTCTAGTAAAATAGGGACGGCTACCTGGAGAGCAGATGGGTGCCCAAGAATCACCGATGGTACATTGGCTTCTAAGGTGCCCCAACGATTGTAAGAAGTCCCGAAACTCACGCTGTAACACGCAAAGTGTCGGATATTAACAAAAATATGTCATTTATTCTCTTATGTAACATATGCAAATTTTCTTGAAAATTGTACAGTGACAATTTTTTTCCAATGCCAACCCAATAAAAAGGCTCTATCTTTACTATTTAATATTACAAGGGAAGTTTTATTGTACATGTTTTTTATGTAGTTGTGTCGTTGAATTTGAAATTACTTCTAAGCAGGTTTTAACAGTTTCAGCAAACTATAACGTTTTAGGTATGTAGTGAACAGGTGGTTTGTAGTAACTGAATCATAAAGAAATATTATTTTTTAAATAGTTCTCTGAAGTTTTCTTGTTCAGAAGTTATGTTAACCAACAAAAATTAAATGAAATACGAACTTATTTTCATCGTTGAAAAATTCAACATTTATATGATTACGCTCACTTGTTCTCAAACACTGTTGCATTGGAATTTATGTTTTTGCGAATATCTTATTGGCTTTAGTTTGTTTCACTATCGACTTGAAGGAGTGTATGGCGTTTCGAGTGAATTTGTTGGTTGACGGAAAAGTACCAGGAGACGTCACTTTGAAATGTGTAATATTTTTCTCTTTTGTCGCCTCAGTGGCGTAACACGTGTATATAGCACTGTGTAGTAATACATCGATGTAATATATAATCCGGGTTCAGTGGAAATGTAAAAATATGTTTTTATCTTACAACAACTTCGTTATTCAAGAACTAGGTGCTATTCATAAAGTAATATCTCACGTTATTACAACAACAACTAGCTCTATGTCTTTACAACCTGAACCAATGTTACATCTTTGGCTTTTACGTCCTTAGAAGTTGAACA
This sequence comes from Tachypleus tridentatus, assembly GCF_004210375.1. Taxonomy (NCBI): domain Eukaryota; kingdom Metazoa; phylum Arthropoda; class Merostomata; order Xiphosura; family Limulidae; genus Tachypleus; species Tachypleus tridentatus. The sequence continues at coordinate 84,176,448 of NC_134832.1, read as the reverse complement.
TTACATAAGGTGTTTTTTTTTTTTTCTGTATAACCACGACGAACCTTTACATCCCAACATATTGGACAGTAATCACACCTACGGTTTTAGTTCATTAGTCCTTACAATAACAAACAATTTTTAAGTACTTAAAAGTAAAACTAGTCCGTATGGTCTTACACTACAATTATAGCTTTTATCGCCTTACAAGTACAAGTAGTTTATACATTCTTACGACTACAGCTACAGCTTTCATCTTCTTAGAACTACAACTAGTTTTTATCTCTTTAGAGCTAGAAATAAACCTTACATCGTTACAATTATAGGTACATCTTACGTCCTTACAACCACAACTAGACCATACATGTTCACATCTGCAACTTGCCCTTCTGCTCCAGCTCCAACTCAACCTTACGTCCTTAAATCTGGAACTAGCTTTCATCTCTCCTTAACTGCAACTAAACTTTGCGTCTTTAAATCTATATCTAGCTTCTACACTAGATCTTTACGTCTTTTCATCTACAAAATAATATTTATTTAATAATAGTAAAAACCTATTGTTAAGGCACTGAATTATTTTTTTCGAATATACTATGACCAACTGGTGAAATTTAAAATTCATCTTTAGAACTGATCGTGATTATCTATAAACACTGAAAAAAAAAAACAAAGAAGTAAAAGAAATAATTTTGTTGAATATAGTTTAGGTCTTTTAAGAAAACCAAACACCATGTATTGCTGCCATGTTTCTATAACATTGAAACTCTATGTTTTTAATTTATTTTGTCGTGGTTTTCCACTGATGTGAATAGTGCAGTTACATAGCTGACAACCATGGTTCTAATATATGTTCCTATAAAGGGTCAAAACAACACAAATACAAAAGTTACCTCACCGTCAACCTTACTTACTTTGGTAAAGTTTATTTTCTACACTTTGATATTCATGTTTTCACACAGAATGTTCACCATCATAAACTAGCAGATTATAGATATTATATATTTTATAATAAACTAAGCCCTAATTACACACACACACACACATATATATAATATAACTACATTTTTCATAAGTGATAAATAATGCATTTTAATGTATGTACATTGAATTTTCATACGGGAGTAGTTACCTTAAATACCTAAAAAGTGACAACAATGACATGTCGCTTTCATTCATGACCTATGCGCTGTTTTACATATCTACGTAATTATAGTTTTAATGAGAGAATAAAACCAAGCCTTAATCACAGACACACGACGGATAGTGATAAAAGGAATATCGTATCAACAGTTCCTGTATTTTTATGCACTGTTTATTGGCGAACAAATGACGTGTTTGAATGTACTGGAAACCACTTACTGATAAACCAACCGCTGATTAGTACAATCAGAAAATAAAAGTTCCTGTTTGAGATAAAATGAACTTAACGGGAAAATATGTTAAAGGAGTAGAGAGAATTATTTAGTTAAGTCTAGAGTTCCTTTTGTATGTTTGAAACTTTATAAAAAAATCATAAAACTGAAATAAATCTTAAACTCATGTCAATCACTATCTTGAGGTCGAATATTCATTATTGAAGAACAAAAAGCGCGATAACAGTGACTGACAGACTCCAGAAACTGTTAAAACAATGCATCAAAATCCCGTGACGTCTATCACACACATATACATATGTATAATTCAACAACATTTTTCTAGAAATGAGAAATATTTAACTTTAAGATATGTATATTGAATTACACTATGTAACACAACTTTTGTTCCTGGATAGTATCTGTTATTTATTAATTGCTTATGTTGTAAAAGTACAGAAAATGGCTATTATGCCCTTCATACTTTGCTTTTGTGACTTGGATAATGAAATTTAGAAATTAACCTATTTTCTACGTAAAACAGGCAAATTTGCACATTTTAATTAAATAAGGTCTGAATAAAAAAACATATAAATCAATATTTACATGTACTTATACTTAAGTTATACAAAAGTGTTTAGAAGTGAGTAGTTTTTCCAAATATGCGATTGTAATGTAAATCACTTTCACGTGTCAGAACCAAATATAGTCTACTGTCATGTTGTCATTATACGCTCCTTGACAGCTGCGTTCAAAATCCCGTATGTCTTGATGGAAGCGGTCGCATTGCTCCTCTGAGTGTGCTCCCATGTTCTCCTTGAATTTATCAAGATGAGCATCAAGGATATGGTCTTTTAAGGACGTCCTGCAGCCAATTTTGCTTTAGTTCTTCACCACAGCCTTAACGAATTCCACATAATTTTCGGCCTTGTGATTGCCCAAGAAGCCCCGAACCACTGCGACAAAGCTAATTCAAGTTTTTTTTTCCAACTAAACTTCTTGTGAAATTCTGTGCACTCCAGGGTCTTTTTTATTTGTGATCCAACGAGAACACCAGATTTGACCTTTGCCTCAGTCAGCTTAGGGAAGAAGTCTCGAAGGTACTTGAAGGCTGAAGACTCCTTATCAAGAGTTGTGACAAATTGTTTCATTAGACCCAATTTTATGTACAATGGTGCGAGTAACACCTTCTGGAGATCCACTAGTGTCTCACACTTGACATTGTGCCTCCCCACAGAAACTCGATCTGTTGTGACCAGTGCTTCCTGTTGTAGTGCGCTGCGGTGTCCCTGCTGTTCCAAAGGCAAAGATAACAGAAAAAACTGGGTACAGCGTCCTTGGAGACCCATTAGGAATGCCACCATTTTGAAGGAAGAAGCTTCCTTTGACTTATGACTTGCACACTTTCATTCTTGAAAATTATTATAGGTTCTACAACATTCTAGAAAGTTCTTGAAACTTCTTGTAAGTTCGAGAAAATTCTCTATCAGCTACTCAGTACTGAATCTACCTGGAATGTTGTCGAAAATGGGTAAATTTGAAAATTTCATTACCCCGGTCACGAAAGCAAAGTTTGAAGAGAAAAATAGGTCTTTTTCATTATATGAATATATAAGGTGATAAATAACACTATGGAATATTTTTTTATTATTTTTTCTTGTTTCTTGGCAGAAAGTGCTATTTCCCAGCTTAAATATTCATATAATGTTCACAATTGGAGTTTCAAAAAGTGCAATATATTCCATGTTTGTAAAAAAATTAATAATTATAGTGACAAATATTACCCTTTATTCAAAAATGATTATAGCTGTCTTATAATTTTGTCGCTAGAGAAGGGCGTTTGTAAATAGTTCGTGGATGTATGACAAATGGAATATTACTGACCCGTGTTTCTGGTTTTCTGTGACAAGTAAGTGATAGCACGAACGTAAGCAAACGTCGTATTTGCCCGGAAATGATTCGTCAAATGAATTGACTCATTCAGGAAAGGAGGTTTGACTAGATTACAGACGCGTCCCTCATTATTTTTTTATTTAATTAAAGTTTATGAGAAAAGCACATTTTACAGAAAACAAAGAAAAGAAATATAAGGCAAAAAACAATTTGTTTCTTTGTCTTCTGTGCTCTACTAACTATAGTATTGAATCCCGATATTTATCGTTATAATTTTAAAACTTACCTTTAAGCCGTTGGGGACTTGAATATGTATCGTTCCTAAACAACAAATGTATCATCTGATTATGGGGTCAATTGTAGTGCTTATGTTGAATGCTTACTATTCATGTTGATTTATTAGAAAGGCTTATTTTTTTGACAGCTTCGATGATATAACAGCAAAATAGTTTAATTCAGAAGTTTAGAACATTGAGTTGAAGGGGAAAGTATTAGCTTGTAAACTAGTTTCCAACAAAGCTTTACGTTATGTTTTTATACTAAATTAGCCTCCATCCGTTGAGACAGTGGTAAGTCTTCATATTTCCAATCCTAAAATCAGGCGTTCGATTCTCCTCGGTGGCCTCAGCAGATAGCCCAATGTGGCTTCGCTATAAAAAAAACTCATGTTAAATTAGACTCGAAGTCGGTCTAATATTACCTGCGTTATAGAATTACTTTTTCTACTTCCTGACCTACAATATAACAAAAAGGCTGAAGAGTGCTATTTAAGTCTCTTTTAGAATGCACACGTACTTTTGTTCACGATAACATTTTATTTTTCTGTGTAGTTTTTACTAAAACTATAATGATTAAAAAATAACTTCGATATGGATGAACAGAGTGAAGAGTAAGCATATTTTAGGTTTACAGAAAAAATCATATAAATTAAATTCAATAACTTTCATTAATCGTAATTCAACAATGTTTTCCCATCATTTTTGACTGGGTTCTATACAAGTGTAATATGTGATATTTAATATGTAACACAGCTTATCAATTGAAAAGGCTGAAAAGTTCGCTTAGTATATTTCCTTTAAATCAAATTGAACTGGGTTTCAGAACTAGAACTGTGTTAAGTAGTAAGGGCTCCACTTCAGCATCAAAAGGATGCTGTTGTAGTGATGGGAGGGAGAAAGAGTAATGTCAATAAAGATGATTCAGGCATAGTTCCATGTTTACTACCAGAGGGAGCAGCGTGCACATGTATGTCGTCTTTGAAGATGAGAAGGTCATAGTTCCAAGTTGTACTACCAAAGGGCACTTTTCTGGACCGCCATGATAGGCTGCTATAATGAATGAATACATAATAGTATCATAAAGTAGTAAACATGTTTATAGCCAGCTATGACTCATACAATGCATGTATTATCATGTTTATAATTAATAACGCATTAATTAATAAACTCCTCCTAAAAGGATGCTTAACACTAATTAATTAAATAATTTATAATGAATTATTAAATCAATTGTACTTAAATTATATAATTAATTTGTCATAAAAGGATGCTTATCATTAAATTTATAATATTTGTTACTGTATAAATAGTCCTAAAAAGACAATATATTAATTAAAACTTACTTTGTCAGATGATTAAAATTTTGAATACTAAATTATTACATCTCCTGCCCTGAAAGGCCTATTTCATACTCAATCTGATACATACAATACATAACCATACATTTAAATTGCCCTAGAAAGAGGGATATAAGGAATTAACAAAAACTTATACTTTTATTAATTTAACTTTGTACGAGAATTTACATCGTCAATAAAACATTATCATGCAATAACTTTTACTAATTTGACTTTATTTAGTAAAATAATTTACACATATTATTGTCTTTTATGTTTTACAAAAGTGGACTCTCACATATCTACATATTCAATTACTATTATTTTGACCACTGTGTTTAGGATTACACAAGCCTCTAATGTCTGGATTGAATTTTTCTGGAAGCTATTATTTGTAATAAAAGTAACAGGTGAGTGACTTACTACTTATTCTTCCATTTTCTACATAACCATTGACACCTCTAAGCCCACAAAAATCTTTTGAAAGTATGGAATGCATTTATAACCTACTCATAACTTCTTTTAGACAATATTCTGCAGGATACTTGATGTTTCACAAATCACACATATCCAATTATCGCCCAACAGCTAAATATAATAAATGAATGACTTAATGACTACTATTATCTAATACACTAAAACTTTGAGGCTGTCTAATGCATACAATCTGGACACGGACTTTTAAGAATTACAAAGGTCAGACACAAGGCTAACAAAATGATGTCAGTTTAAAATTACTTCACACGTTAGAAAAAAAGGATTGTGACAGTACTTTGGAATAACAATATCACCAGCCCATAAAAACCAAATTACTAAGCACGACTCTTTCAAGATGATAGGGCAGTTTTGACTTAACCATGTAATTTGTGCTCATTACAATGTACTGTAAACTAAAACATTAGATATGAGGTCAATGATACACTTGAAGGGAAAACCATATGGCTATTTTGTTATACTACATAGTTAGACCATAAACCAAGTGATTAAAGTTTTGAAATTAATTCAGTGTTTGTGACAAAAACATCAGTTACTATAGCGATTTTACGGTAATAAACTCCAATTATTATTCACTTCACACACGCAATAAAAGTTTTCATTATTTTAGAAATTATACAAAACATTTGAAAAGTACATCACATTATTTAAGTTTAAAATTGATATCCATTATATAAATCAAGATTTTAAAGTATCACACACACATATTCAAAAATTAGGGAATATTTAAATGTTTACTTATATGGTGATGTAAATAAAACAAGCCTATCAAATGTAAATAGAAGGAAACCTATTGATTACAAATAATGTATATCAACCTAAAAATATAGATGTTGATGACTTGTGTACGATAATGTCGGGCCCAATGGAATCTAGAAGAAACAGTTAAAACTTGCTCATTCGGAGAACATTATAAATTCAGTCCATTAATTAGTAGCACGAAAGAACAACAATCGACGAAAGTGTTGATATAGAGTTAGAAAAATCACCATTGCTGACGTACCAATGAAACTGTTTTAAGATGTTTCTAAGCAAATATGACTTCAAAATTATGACAAGCTCCGGTATCAACTGTCGAATGGCAATATTCTAATGTTTTACACCGTTCATTTGTACCTTCATTTGATTTTCTTATCATGACTTATAGGTACGTTGTGAAAATAATATTTGTAAAGTTTTTACTGTAATATTTTTTATCAATGGATAATTAACACATTTGAGCCGCCCCCCAGTTGCTCAGCGGTATGTCTGCGGATTTACAACTCTACAAACTGGGTTTCGATACCCGTGGTGGGCAGAGCACAGATAGCCTATTGTGTAGCTTTGTGCTTAATTCAAAACAACAACAACATTTGAGTCATTCGTTTGTCGAGTGTCTCTTATGTCAGATTATTTTGTTATTCATATTAATTGCCAATCACAAATGTTTTAGTTCCATATGGCAAAAACAAATGCTTGTACACTGGTGTTCTAGAAATGATGTTAACAGTGAGTCCAATATTAACACATCTGTTTTACAAAGGTTTAACATCAAATACATACACTCGTAAATGTTGATAATGAACACAGAAGAATGTAATCTGTTGTATCAATACTTAACACCAGTAACATACACTTATGTGTGTAAATAATAAGTAGAATACTAACTAATCTGTTGTACTGACGTTTTATATCAGTCACATACACTTTTATATGTTAATAATGAACACAATACTAACTCTAGAGAGTCATTTTAATTGTAAATTTGCCCCGGCATGGCCAAGCGTATTATGGCGTTCGACTCGTAATCCGAGGGTCGAGGGTTCGAATCCTGGTCGCACCAAACATGCTCGCCTTTTCAGTCGTTGGTACGTTATTATGTGACGGTCAATCCCACTATTCGTTGATGAAAGAGTAGTCCAAGAGTTGGCGGTGGGTGGTGATGACTAGCTGCCTTCCCTTTAGTTTTACACTGCTAAATTAGGGACGGCTAGTGCAAATAGCCCTCGAGTAGTTTTGCGCAAAATTAAAAAAAACAATTGTAAATTTAGTTTTTTTACATATAAATATATATGTAGAACGAATTAGCTTTCATCATGCAGTACATGATGATTAATCTGAGCAAAAACATAAACTTCTAAATAGTAGTTCAGTGAATATGATTTTATTTCGTAATGTTAACCTCACTCCTTGTGTAACTTATTGCAGTCTGTTTACAAAAGTATTTTGGAGTCGGACAGGACAACTTTTGAAGAACTAATACAACTTCTTCTACATTGGCCCTCCGCCAGTACAGCGGTATGTCTCCGGATTTACAATACTAAAATTAGGGGTTCAATTCCCCTCGGTGAGCTGAGCAGATAGCTCTATGTGGCTTTACTATAAGAAAAACACACAAACTCTTCTACATTGTTCTCCCTCTATGTACGAGCAAACACTGTAAGATATCTTCCATGCTTTTTTATATCTACAATTGTTTAAGGTTTATATTTTTATAAAATCCTCAATATGGATGAAATGTGTCATCTGCGTTAGTTAACCCTAACGCTATATATAATTTATGCTCACTGACCCTAACCTTTTATGCTAGCTGATGCTATGTCATGATACATGCTGACATCTATACGGCTCCCAGTGGTTCAGCAATAAGTCTGAAGGCTCACAATGCTAAACACCGAGTTTCCGTACTTTGGAAATGGACACGGCTCAGATTGTCCATTGCGTAGCATTGTGCTTAATTCCAAACAAATTTAATCATTCATATTGAAACAAATTGTAGCTTTCTACTTACTGATCAGTTTTTAAATTATGATCACTAGAATATGCTTACCATAAAATAACCTTTTTATATTTAATATTTCATATACGTTTTAGTATTTAGAGTTTCGGACTTATAATCTGAAGGACTTTGGTGTGCCGCATCTTTAGCTACGAGTAAGTTATAAGAGTGATATTTTATCATGAAATTTGGTTAACAGTCGCTGATCACTGGTTGCCCCTTCCACTATGTCTGTCGGTATTAGTTCAACTTACGAATTAGTTTTTCTCGAACTTGTAGCATCTATTTTATCTTTCTAATTTCTTTATTTCTAGGTGTGAAAACATCTTAGTAAACCTTTCCGGTAGGCTTAATATCGGCCTGTCCAATAAGAAGACTGAAGTTCTGACCAAGAGCCAATTAGAGTTTAGTTCTTTAATTAAACCACTGGTCAGATTAGAAAACGTCTTTCAAAACTAAATAACGACGTATACCAAAAACAAGAAGGAATCCTCAACAACCGCCAAACATTTTCTTCTTTCAGACAAGTGCAGAGTAAATTTATCTTTGAAACTTTTTCTTTTCGTTTTTATATTATTTATACTAGTGTAAAAACCCGTTCAAAATGAGAGGAAGCACTGAAAATGAAATTTATTTTATATCAAACTAGCAATGCTCAAAAGAATAAATAGTATGTATATATATAAAATTACCTTTCCCAAGAATATGTTACATGTTGTTCTTGAATGTACGACATATAAATAAGCTAACATAATACATATTGACGAGATCCGGCACGGCCAGGTGGGTTAAGGCGTTCGACTCGTAATCTAAAGGTCGCGTGTTCAAATTCCCATCACACAAACATGCTCGCCCTTTCAGCCATAGGGACGTTATAATGTGACCGTCAATCCCACTCTTCACAAAGGTAGCTTTTGTATTTTCAAATAAACATAATATTAAAAGGAAAATATTTATTAATATTAAGTCTTAGGGTATACAAGGGCCGGGCATGGCCAGCTGGTGAAGGCGCTTGACTCGTAAACATGCCATTCTTTCAGCCGTGGGGGTGTTATTATATGATAGTTACTCACTCTATTTCTTGGTAAAAAAGTAGCCAAATAGTTGGCGGTGGGTGGTGATGACTAGCTGCCTTTCCTCTAGTCTTACACTGCTAAATTAGGGACGGCTAGCACAGATAGCTCTCGAATAGCTTTGGGCAAAATTCAGAAACCAAAAAAACCAATCATATTACTTGTATGTAAATCCTACATGAAAGTTTATAAAATTTTGATTTTCTTCTCTTGAGAAATTTGAAAATAGTGTAAAATGCATCAGTTCTTCCTTCTTAAAGAAATGTTTATCATCGATAGAAAATTTAACACTAAACTTCCACATGTCTTATTTTTCTTGTTGCACTGAACAACGGTTGTATTAATCCATCTAAAATATTTAGTGATTTGATTCATACTATAACCTAACCTTAATATTGACCGAATAATAGTTTCACGATTAGTTATTTCACCATAATATTATATTATATTTTATTCATTACCACAACTCATTAAATCAGTCAGATAATAATATTCATTTACATTACTAACCGTATTTAAAATTAGATGCCGTCAATATAATGTACTACATGATTCATACATGATGAATGTTTCTCAAAGCAATAATACTGTCGTCAAACAGTTACTTCGTTATCATAATCCTATATCACAAGATATATTACCTAATATATTACTAAATCCAATACACTCGAATAGCGTTGTACATCAGCAGATATCCTGCTGTGCCACTGGGGAATGTAAAAGTTCATTATGTATATCCTTGTCCTGTTTGTCAGTTTATCCTTCATCAGTTAAACATTCATACTGATGCAGTTGATAACATTTTATCATCTTTAACCTAACTGGGCTTGTTTGTTTTATGATTCTATATGGTTCTTTCCACAATTTCGCCAGCTTTATAGTTTTCCTATTTTAACTTTAGGAATGAATAACATGCATTAATTAAAAGGCAGAGCTAAACTTGACATTCTCCTTAAGTTATTGTAATTATTTTTCCTTCTTTGGTTTTGAATTTCGCGCAAAGCTACACGAGGGTTACTTACTTTAGGCGTCCACAATTTAACAATGTAAGACTAGAGGGAAGGCAGCTAGTTATCACCACCCACTACCAACTCTTGGAATACTCTTTTATCAACGAAGAGTGGAGTTTACCGTCAGTCATAACGCCCCCACGGCTGAAAGGGTGAACATGTTTGGTGTGACAGGTATTCGAATCCACGAGCCTCGGATTAGGAGACAGCGTCTTAGCCATCTTGCCATGCCGGAAAGTTATTCTAAAGTAGAGCCTAGTTTTCTCTTCTCACATTCTATGCATGGTTCATAATAATCTTTAATATTTCTTCTGGTATTCAACCGAAATAATATTTTACTTATTTTAAAGCTAAGTGTGCTGAAAATGATATGTCAAGATCCATTTTCATTACTTTAGTTTTCTATTTTCGTATTACAAGTATCTGCAATATTCTGTTATTGTCAGTCTTTTCACACCAGTCAGAGTCCAAAGTGTACTCTGGATGTTCTCCCTGTAGTATTCTGTTACTTAAAGTTTTTTTTTACCTTTATAAGGCTCGTTTGTTTGTTGTAAATTTCACGCAAAGAAACGTGATTTGTGTATTTTAGACTGAAAATGTATTTCTGATAGATACTCACCTGTCACATTTTTCACCCTTCCTTTATTGCATCTTTTTCTGCCTCATCTCAAAATGATGGTTGAATTAAAAGGGAGTCAACTGTGCTAGGAGGATGTCACACTCCTGTTAGTTTTCACAATCATTTGGTTTATAGAAACCACAAAAATGTTATTTCCCACATCATTTCAACAAAAAATCCATTCTATGGTATCGAGGACATACAACAGATTCCAGATTTTGTTATCCTGACAATAATATCGAGGACATACAACAGATCCCAGATTTTGTTACCCTCACAGTAAGTCAACTCTTGTGGAATAAAAGTTTCTGGAGTGACAAAAATTGAAACGAGAGGAAGAAACGTAAATATTAGAAAAGTAACTGTCATTGTTGATCCTTGTTATAATTTTTGTTGGAAGCTATATCTATTATTCAATTTTTATGTACTGCTAGTCAGACTTAGATAATACTTCTCACAATGTCTTCTTATTACATTACGTGTTGATAGATAATAAGTCGGTAAAACCGCTTGCTCCTGATTCGTCCGTCAAGGCATTAAACAGACACTGTATCGTTGATAAATGGTGGTCCGAAACATCTACGGGTACCTGCGTGACAATGGAAACCCATGTTATACAATTAGAGGGTTTATCCTTGATCTTGAATTGTAATATTAAAGGAGGAAAAATTAAGACTTTCTTCAGTTTCGGGGTTAGAAAGTAAAAAAAGTCGAGTGTGAATACTAGATAATAAGAATATACCAGATTTGTCAGTTTGTTGTTACGACTAAACATATTCCAAAGAACTGCTCTGATACATTACTTAAAGCGAAAATTTCAGGACTGCAACAAATAATAGATACATTTTCTCGAACAAATTTGAATCAACAACATCAGGCATTCGGCTATATGTATAAAAGAAATATCCAGATCCAGTTTTCCGAGCTTTCGGCAGTATAGGTGAATATTGTGTTAAGTAAGCTGAAGGTTTTTATCAAATCGGACAAAGGTTAAGGTAAATCATTATACGTTGAATAATGTTCATCTAAAGGCATGGGTCTGTAAAGAAAAAAGTATCTTATTCTAAAGAGAAATAAGTGTTTATTCGAATTTAGAAAAAATAAATATAATTTACTTTTGACATCAACTGAAAAGTAACACTACTTTCTTTTGAACGTCATAACAAAAAATATCCTCATGAACGTTCACTAGATATGAAGAAAAGCAAGTAAAGAGGAACATCAAAAAACAAACAGTGTTAAATATCTCCGCTAAGTATTCTCATCCTGAAATTAAATTTGAAATTAATGAATAATAATATATAAAATACACAAATGAAATATATACATAGAAAGAGCTATTCTACATTTTTTTATTATTTACACAAACAGCAAGTTTATGTTTGTTTGAATTTCAAGAATAAACAGACATGTAACCCTAAAAAAGATAAATTTCAATTTCAAACAAAACTGTCTCGAAATAAAATAGGCATAGTTTCAAACTTAGTATGTAAGTCCCAAAATAATGATTTTCATATATATATATATATATACACACGAGTGTAAGTGTTACAGTGTTTATTTATTCATACACATTTGTAGAGTACTTCATTATTTGTGTGCAAAAAATTGACAAACCATGTATCAGTCGAAATGGTTAAGTCGAAAATCTGAAGGCTGATAATACTAAAAGCCTGTTTTAAAGCAAATGGTGGGCAAAGCATAGACAGACTATTCAAAAGTTTTGTCTTTATAAAAAACGCAAGACTAATCATGTGACCTGCTAGTTTACCGTTAGACGTACTGATACCGAAAAGTGTGTCAGTGGATATCCGTCCATCAGGTACATCGTATAGAAAGCATACATTGCAACGTACGAATTAAAAATAAATTATACGTGTGATTTTTGTCATTTATTTAATGTTATAGCTATACTGCGTTTACAATTATAAAATGTGTCTGTAATCGTGTGGCGACTAAGACACAACATTCCGTTTCCTGAATTCTGTTTTTAACACAAACTTTTGCGACTTTCTGGTGTATTCCAGGCCAATAGAATCAAAATACCTGAGTCTTTTTCGAATTGATTACAAAAGTGTATCTCAGTACAGTTGATATGGGTATTAACACTTTTACCAATAAAGCACAGAACAACGTTTCGACTCTTTTAGGTTTTGTTAACCTGAAGATGGCCTCAGTGAAAGTGTTAATACTAATTAATACCAGCCGTCCTGAGATACATTTTTACTTCAAGTGGGTTTCTCGTACTGGTTGATTAGTATCTCAACATTACGTTTTCTTTCTTTCTTTCTTTAATCTGTATGTTTACATAAACTCAAATTATAGACCACAGAAAATTGACTAAGAAGGACTTGAGGTATAATGTGTGAGTGTGTGATGGTGGTATAACGTTGATTTTTTCCGGATATTGTCGTTAATATAGTCAGATAATTATAACACAAATACCTTTTCTCCCGCTAACAGTCACAATTATGGAATCATCATCTTGTAATGTTTCCAAAATATTAAATCCATCATACAAGATCGAATGAGCAATTTTGTGTTGTCCTCTATAAAATTTTAACAGAAAGCATTGCTTGGTATAAAAGATAATCTACAGTAAAAATTTACAGAAAATAATAAAAAGTGTAAGTGATGGTTTTAGGTGTGATGATAGTTTAATTATATTCTTGTTGACTCTAAACGTCAATCAGAAAACACGAGTGAATTACTTTACGGATAAAGCTGGCGAAACGGGAATATAATTAATGTACTTGCTGTCAGATATAAATGCTAAAACTATTACATTTACAATTGTTTGTTTGTTTTTTAAATTCCCTCAAAGCGCCATGAGGGCTATCTGCGCAAGCCGTCCCTAATTTTCCAGTGTATAACTAGAGGGAAGGCAGCTAGTCATCACCAACCACCGCCAACTCTTGGGATACTCTTTTACAAACGAATAAACTGTCACCTTATAACGGCCTCACGTCTGAAAGGACGAGCATGTTTGATTTGATGGGGGTTCGAACCCGAGACCTTCAGATTAGGAGTTGAGTGACTTAACCACTTGGCCATGGTGGGCCACACTGAAATAGAATTTGTATATCATGGAATGTGAAGCATTAATTTCGGTGGCATGCAGTCTTCTTAACCTCTGAAAATAAAATTACTCTATTTCCTATTTTGCCCGAATCGAGGAAACAATTTGCCCAAATGACTCCCCTGCCCCTACATACATGTGAATAAAGTTAGTGAATTTTGCTATATCAAATAGTTATTGTCAATTACATAAATAAGTTTCATGACATGGATTTAGTGAACCTCAACGCACTATTCTTTTATTACATCATTTGTTTAAAGATTACGAGTCGAACGCCTTAATCCACCTGGCCATGCCGGGCCTAGAAGTGAATATTGTCACAAATATAAAATCGGTGCATTTCAGCAAACTGAAAAATGGTTATGTTAAGATGAAATTCAAGTACCTAAAATTCAAAGTTCAAATTCAAAATTTGATGCTCTTTAGTTCAGCATTATGGAAATATATTAGATTTGCTGGTACCATATCAACAGCTGAGGAAAACTTCGCAAATGTAAGAATGTGTTTAAGTTAAATAAAACATATGCCAGATAGGTAGGGCCAGAGGAGGGACATGAGGTTGCACATATGCTAACAATATGCAAAGGTCAACGTTTTCTTGATGACGAGAAACATCACCCATACTGGATTATACTTTCCCTGAGACTCAGCACATGAAACAAAAAAAACTCAACATATTAAGAAACCAAATAAGCACAGCCACAAATTTATGCTCACCCGATAAAACAACAAATAAACAATATTAAGCCCCAAGATGCAACAAACTACAAAACCTTAGACTGCTGCGTACCATATGCTCCCGACACCAGCGAAAAAGTAACCAACATTTGGAAAAAACGTATAATAAAACACAACATTTCAGTAAACACCAAATTTATTCAAAAACCAGGTACAAAATTAAAGTCTGTATTATGTAAAAACTACTATGACAAACACAAAACCAACATAATTTATAAAATACAGTGCAACAACTGCCATGACTTCTGTACTGGAGAAACAAGCAAAGAAAAGAAAAGGAAACTAAATTCAAAGAACACAGGAAAACACCTTCATATGTTTTGAACAATGAAAATCAAATAAACACATCATAACCACAGAAGACTTCCAGATACTAAGTAAGGAAACAAAAATAAACAAACGCAAAATCAAAGAAGTCCTACTTATACAGCAACTAAAACCAAAATTAAACCAATATACGGGAACACCTTTATACCTATACTAATTGATAACCTAACATCCAACTGCAACGCCTCCTACAATCCTGTACCCGTTTATACTCTCGTCCCTGAGACTGCGTCCAGCAAAATCAGTTGCAAACTCTCTTTGTTAACCTGAAAATGTCCTAGGAAGGTCGAAACGTTGTTCTCTGCTTATCAAATAGTGTTAATACCCATACTAGCTATTCTGAGATACATTTTTATTTCAAGTGGGTTTCTCGTCATCAAGAGATAGCCCACTGTATAGCATTGTGCTTAACTACAAACAAATACTTGAATATTCCACAATATCTCTATTTTACGGTCACTTTCATACAGTAATCGTATTAAAGTGGTAATACCGTTTTATTCGTGCTTTTAATTTAGTGAGCTACAGTTTTATAAAATAGGCTATTTATAAAATCATATTCATGTATTATCTTACTGTTTGTCGAATATAGAGAACAACCTACAGTCATGTGAAAAAAATTAGGACACCCTATGAAAGCCTGTGTATACATGTAACAATTTTGGATAAATAGATATGTAATCTCAGTTGTAACAATACTGACAGATTAAAGTAATATAACTAAACAATTAAAACCTACAGCAGGCTTTGGCTACTGTTGATGTGAAACTGCATGCCTCTACAATCAGAAAGAGACTGCACAAATGTAACTTGCATGGGAAGTGTGCAAGATGTAAACCTTGCTCTCTAAGAGAAAAATCAAGGCCACACTGAAGTTTGCTAGAGAGAATGTAGACAAAGATCAGGACTTCTGGGATAATGTTCTTTGGACAGATGAGTCCAAAACTGAATTATTTGAACACCAGAGCAGAGGACATGTTGGGCGTAAACCAAATACAGCATTCTAGGAAAAGAACCTCATACCAACTGTGAAGCATGGAGGTGGAAGTGTCATAGTTTGAGCGTGCTTTGCTGCAGCAGGATCTGGACAGCTCACGATCATAGAATCCACCATGAATTCTACTGTGTATCAGAGGGTGCTTGAGGATCATGTGAGACTATCTGTACGAAAATTAAAGCTGAAGCGGAACTGGGCCCTGCAACACGACAATGACCCAAAACATACCAGTAAATCCACCAAAGACTGGCTAAAAACTAAGAAAGGGAGAGTCCTGGAATGGTCGAGCCAAAGCCAAGATCTTAATCCCATTGAGATGCTGTGGGGTGACTTGAAACGGGCTGTGCATGCAAGAAACCTCTCAAACATCTCACAGCTGAAAGAATTCTGCATTGAGGAGTGGGGCAAACTTTCTTCAGACCGATGTCAGAGACTGGAAGATGGCTAAAAGAAGCGTCTCGCTGCAGTTACTTCAGCCAAAGGAGGTAACACTAGATATTAGGGGGTAGGGTGTCCTAACTTTTTCCTCAGTTCGAATATGCATTTTGTAGCATGACATTTACAGAAGATCTTGAAATTTTTAGTTTTAATTTTTAGTTATATTCCTATAACATCTCAGTATTGTTGAAATTGAGATTAAATATCTATATGTTAAAAAAATGTTACAAAAATACACAGGTTTTCATAGGATGTCCTAACCTTTTCACATGACTGTATAAGATTTATGCATTTTACCAAGCTCAAAATCTCTATATCAATTTACTCTACTCCTACCTATGATAATTTCAATTTGAAGGTAGGCTGGTAGAAATCCTAATAAGTAACAAAATCGAATCGTGTATACGCGAGTTCCATGGTTAGTATTTCTGACACATAAAAATGAAAACATGTAAAAGCCAAGGATCAGATGGTTACGCATGGTTTCTCTGGCTTTCGTGAGTTACACTAGTCTAATTCCTCTTTTAATTGCTTGTTACCATTTTAGTTGTATTTAATTACTAACAGGAACGTAAATATCTCATACATTTCGGCACTTTTTCTCCTACATAAAAGCCTGTCAAGGAGGGATTTCCCAGGGCTAGATCAAATATGGTGTTATGTGTGTGACAGCGCAACAGTGTGGCGTGAAGATACGTAAGATCCGAATAAAAAAGCCCAAAATACTCCTATGAAAGAAAGTATTGAACTGCATTTCCACTCTATTGACGCATGTTAAAAATAAGTAAGAAATTAAGGCAAATCTGTGTTTGGGAATTATTACCAAAAAGCCTTTATTAGAACAGACTAAAATTATCAATTATCTGTGGGAAACAGAACGGCTTCTCTCTAGAAGAAAAGGAAATATGTATGTAATCATACGTTCATCGTGTTTTTAATCCTTTATTCAAAGGCAACAATATGTTTTTGTTTTTTTTAATTTTGCGTTAAGCTACACAAGGGCCAGCTGCGCTAGCTCTCCCTAATTCAGCAGGGCCGGGCATGACCAGCTGGTTAAGGCGCTTGACTCGTAAACATGCCTCTGTTTCAGCCGTGGGGGCGTTATTATATGATAGTTACTCACTATACTTCTTGGTAAAAGAGTAGCCCAATAGATGGCGGTGGGTGGTTATGACTAGCTGCCTTTCCTCTAGTCTTACACTGCTAAATTAGGGACGGCTAGTACAGACAGCCCTCGTGTAGCTTTGTGCGAAATTCAAAGCATACATTTGTACGCAGAAACCACGAATATTACACAATCAATATCTCTAATAATTAATTATTTAAAAAAAAATGTTTAATAGATGGTTGTACGTTTATAGCAAATTTTACTGAAATAATTATAAACTTGAATTTATTGGTTGTTTCATTTCTATCTCAGGACGGCTGGTGTGGGTATTAACACTTTTACTAACAAAGCACAGAACAGCGTTTTGACCTTCTCATGTCATCTTCAGGTTAGCTGAAGCATGAAACAGTTATTGATAACTAAATTTGTTTAAGAAGACCTGAAATACATCTTTACTTCAAGTGAGTTTATCATCATCACTAATAACTTTACCACTGTTCTTTCATTTTTTTACTTAAAATTCGAATTATCTCATGTTAATACAGTTTAAAAAAATTAAAACTATAACGGATTTAATTAGTTTTGTGTTTACATTTTCTGTTTGTTTTCAAATATGCACATCGGTGGCTCAGTGGTAAATTTCAGGGTTTATAATGCCCAAAATCGGATTTTGATTCAGAGTGTGGGTAAATACAGATAACCAATTTTCTATCTTTATGCTAACAAAAAGAAATATTTCAAACAAATTACCAGTGCTTCTATTGGTACTAAATAATACTGTAGACTTGCATCTTTATTTGTATGAAAGCTGGTTTATAACAAAACCCTTAAACTCATAATCACCTACTATGGTGAAGAGGTACGCTGAGTTTTTAGTATGTTTGAATATTTGTAATAAACCATTAATAATTGTTCTACTTCAATGTAGCCTGCTGAACTGGACATAGAAATACATCTTTGAAATCATTATAAAGATTGAACATTTTTTACCCATATGTATTAACTTGCTCCACCTAATAATAGTCGTTCATCTTTAAGGACATACGGTAATAAATATTTAATGCACCGGTCTGTGATTCTGAGGATTTAGTTGCTGCAAAACCTTAGTCCTCACTTTGGAGTCGTGGGTATGTTACAGGAATGACTGTGAAATCCCATTGTTCAATCAGATAAGAGTAGAGCAAGAGTTGAGAGCGGATACTGTTATCTTGCTGATTTCTTATGACTCTGAAAGTTAAAATTTAAAGACGGCTATTCACAGCTAGCCCTTGTGTACCTTTGCACGAAATTATAAACAGAATGAGCCAAAAAAATTAATTTTGTATGGAAATCTTATAATGTTTATTTTTTTTAGATTCTACAGGATTTGTACTAGATTACAAAGTTATTGATCTAATAGTATAATGTCTCTATGTCGTAGCTTTTACAGGATTTGTACCAAATTAGGATATTTTGTTTTAATCTTATGATCAGTGCTGACATAACTGGTACACAGGTGAGAATGGGTTAAAATAATTAATGTGTACTTTTCAGATGTGAGACAGGAGCAAAAGCGTGCCATTATAACCGAAGTTTTCTAGTAGTAGGTTTATAACCCATTTTATTTGTAGGTGGCATATATAAAGTTTTGTAGTATGTTCATAACCCATTTTATTTGTAGGTGGCATATATAAAGTTTTGTAGTATGTTCATAACCCATTTCTTGTAGGTAGCATATATAAAGTTTTGTAGTATGTTCATAACCCATTTCTTGTAGGTAGCATATATAAAGTTTTGTAGTATGTTCATAACCCATTTCTTGTAGGTAGCATATATAAAGTTTTGTAGTATGTTCATAACCCATTTCTTGTAGGTAGCATATATAAAGTTTTGTAGTATGTTCATAACCCATTTCTTGTAGGTAGCATATATAAAGTTTTGTAGTATGTTCATAACCCATTTCTTGTTGGTAGCGTATATAAAGTTTTGTAGTATGTTCATAACCCATTTTATTTGTAGGTGGCATATATAAAGTTTTGTAGTATGTTCATAACCCATTTCTTGTAGGTAGCATATATAAAGTTTTGTAGTATGTTCATAACCCATTTCTTGTAGGTAGCATATATAAAGTTTTGTAGTATGTTCATAACCCATTTCTTGTAGGTAGCATATATAAAGTTTTGTAGTATGTTCATAACCCATTTCTTGTAGGTAGCATATATAAAGTTTTGTAGTATGTTCATAACCCATTTCTTGTTGGTAGCGTATATAAAGTTTTGTAGTATGTTCATAACCCATTTCTTGTAGGTAGCATATATAAAGTTTTGTAGTATGTTCATAACCCATTTCTTGTAGGTAGCATATATAAAGTTTTGTAGTATGTTCATAACCCATTTCTTGTGGGTAGCATATATAAAACTCAGTTATTAACTTACTGCGCTAGTTACAAAGACAATCTGAATAATTACTTAATAAACAATAAGAACAATTTTAGATCTTTTATCTATTTGTATTATTAGTTTAGTTGTTGTTAATTCATCATATTTACTTTAGCATGAAACACTTATTAACAATTTATCCAGTCTAATGAAGTATGAGAAAGTTATTGATAACTAAATTTGTTTAATCAAGCATGAAACATTTATTGATAACTAAATCTGTTTTGTCAAGCAAGAAACAGTTGTTGTTAACTAAATCTATTAATCAAAATCGAAACACTTGTTGGTAACTCATCTTGTATAATGAAATACGAAAAACTTACTAATAGCTCATCCTGTCTAATCAGGTATGAAACAGTTATTAACTTGCCATTTCATCCAATTAATTATGAAACAATTATGATACCTCAGTTTTCCTAATCAAGTACGAAAAGTTATTGATATCTCATTCTCTCTAATCAAGTATGAAACAGACTAACAGTTCATCCTTTCTAATCAAGTATGAATAATATTGTTTGTTTGTTTTGAAGTTAAGCACAAAGCAACACAATGGGCTGTCTGTGCTCTGGTCACCACTGGTACTGAAATCCAGATTCTAGTGTTGTATATTCGCAGCCATACTGCTGTACCACTTGAGGGAAATTAATAGTAATTCATCCTTTGTTATCAAGTACAAAATAATTAATAATAATCATCCAATCTAGTGATGTACGAAATGGTCACTGTTTATGCTGTTTAATCAAGTAAAAACAGTTTTTAATAATTCAACTTGTATAATCGAGCGCGAAGTTGTTAACATTAATTCATTTTGTTTAAGCAAAAAATAAATAGTAACTACTAATTTATTCTATCTAATCAAGTATGAGACAGTGTCTAATAATTCACGCTGTATAATTAAAATAAAGTACAGAACAATGTTTCGGCTAAATCAATTACGAAACAATTACTGATAATTTAGCCCATTTTTTCAAGTACTGTTAGCATTTATCAAGAAGTTAGGACACATAAATGTTTTCAAAACATCAACATTTATGAAGAGAGGGAAAAAAAAAGACATATTTACCTTTCCTAACTATTATTTAATTTATCAAGAAAAAGATAAAGATACTTCATCCTCGCTTGGTAAGAATTAGAAACATTTATCAAGAGGAAAGTTTGTTCTTACCTTTCTGAGCATTATTAATATTTATCATGTGGAGACATCCCAGTCGAGCTTCCCAACCATTACAACTTTTTGATCTCTGCATAATTTGATCAATAACTTCCGAATATCACAAGCGTTAATCAAGATGAGAGGTGTTTTCCATGTTTACCAACAATGAACTTTATATCAACAGAGATATATACAGATATTTTTTTTTTACATTTGCCCAACAGCCCCATGAAAAACTTAAAAGTTTTAAAGAAGTAAAAAACTTGGATTCATTGCCAGGTACCTCGAGGAATAATCAGCTAATAGATTAATACGAAATTAAACACCAATATATGTATATATATATATATATATTAAATGTTGCTGTTCTTGTTTTGAATTAAGCACAAAGCTAAACAATGGGCTATCTGTGCTCTGCCCACCACGGGTATCGAAACCTGGTTTTTAGCGTTGTAAGTCTGCAGACATACCGCTGAGCCACTTGGGGGCTAATTATGTTTTGTTTTTCTTATAGCAAAGCCACATCGGGCTATCTGCTCAGCCCACCAAGGGGAATCGAACCCCTGATTTTAGCGTTGTAAATCCGGAGACATACCGCTGTGGGGGCTAATTAAAGGTAAAATTTTATCTTTATAAGAAGTCTTTCTGTAGACATTTTCATAAAAGTTTCTCTGACCGCAAGTCCAATAAGTGTAGTATTTTATTACTTGTATTTATCATAATGACTGTGATAAACACTAATTATATGAAGATTCTCGTGTACGCATATCTAATATACAATTATTATTGTCGATTGGTTTGATAACGTTTATTTATTGTACATATACGCACTGTTCAGCTTGTTTTCTTGTATTTTGGATTACTGTTACGATAACCCCATTGCTTACATACAAGCATTAGTCTTTTCAAAACTCAGATAAATAAAATAATCAGAAAATATTATATTTTATGGAAAGATTCTTTAATGAAGGAGCTACTTGTATAGTACAACGAATACTGAGTGGAAGTAAATATTCGAAAGAACTATGTTTTAAAAACTCACACAAGTTTTCATCTGTTCTACATAGTGAAACGTTTGGTTGTTTGTTTTATTCACAACGTCTCCGTTAGCCTCAGTTCTTTTAAAATTAATTTAATTTCTTTAGTTTTGTGCGGACCGACATTTTTTTTCACGTACCGGTACTGGATCGCACACCACACTTTGGAAAACGCTGATCTAGTCCTTTAGATTTAAAAAAAAAATCTTTATAATAAATGTATTCTTATCGCACTATATTGTCCGTTTTAATTCAATTCAGAGTTTTCCACACTGGTTAGGTTCAGACAAACGTAGCAGTAATCGAAACATATACAAGTTATTTGATACAACAAAAGCTGCTATGATGTTTACGTCTTTTACAAGCTGGCGAAGAATTATTACAATTACACTTTTCATAAGACACTAGTACAGTAGCTATTGTAGAGCTAGTACTTTAAGAAGTCTCATGGCTGAAAAGTTATTTGTTTTGTATATATGTGTCTTTGTGTGTGCGTGGCTTTTCTTATAGCAAAGCCACGTCGGGTTATCTGCTGAGTCCATCGAGGTAATCGAACCCCCGATTTTAGCGTTGTCAATATGTAGACATACCGCTGTACCGGCGGTAAACTGTTTTGTATATATATGTACTGTTTGGGATTAGGCCTATAAGTCTTTAATGAATTCTTCCTTCAGTAAAATTATACATTTAAATGAAAAGGAAAAATATTCATAATTAATTCATTAGTCCACTGAATGATTAATTGTGATGACATAGTTCCTTGTTGTTGAAATATCTAAAGTATTTAACATGAGTAAAGGAATTTACCAAACCCTTCAAATTATCATTCCACATTACAATAGAACGACTTTTCCAGTGAGAAACATTATTTGATTTATTATTACTCCTTTTAAAAGTTTTAAAACAGAAATATTTCATTTGATTCACAGCTTTATGTATGTTGTTAAATTTATTTTGCTATATCACAAAATACATTCATTGATATTTTATCGTGCTCTTAAGTACTGATTTTTAGTATCAATCTTATTTAATTTTATATTTATTTTTGGCCCGGCATGGCCAGGTGGGTTAAGGCGTTCGACTCGTAATCCGAGGGTCGCGGATTCGAATCCCGGTCGCACCAAATATGCACACCCTTTCAGCCGTGGGGGCGTTATAATGTGACGGTCAATCTCACTATTCGTTGGTAAAAAGAGTAGCCTAAGAGAAAGCGGTGGGTGGTTATGACTAGCTGCCTTCCCTCTAGTCTTACACTGCTAAATTAAGAACGGCCAGCGCAGATAACCCTCGAGTAGCTTTGTGCGAAATTCAGAATAACAAATATTTATACTTGTACTAGTTTAATTATTTTCAAACAGTGTTAAGATTTGTATTACTGATATTGTTGTATTCTAGTTTTGTTATTCATATTATTGTTTTCGCAGGGTTTTCAATAGTGTTACGAGCTTTTAAATTATCCTAAAGATGGCCATAGGCGCATAGTGTTGAGACAATTTATCAAATCTGCCAACTGCTTGTTGTGTGTTTAAATACTTTTTTATCGAATGCTCGTCATTCAGAACATAACAATCTGAAATAATGTATAACGTTTCTCTACTATTTCATCACCATGTTGGCAGAGGTGGTAATTTGATGTAGGTACAAAATTTGAAAAACAGTGTGTAATAGTACTTCAACATATGTTTGAAACACTATTACATACTCTTCGCAAGTGTTTTGTTTTGTTTTTGTTTTGTTTTGGAATTTCGCACAAAGCTACTCGAGGGCTATCTGTGCTAGCCGTCCCTAATTTAGCAGTGTAAGACTAGAGGGAAGGCAGCTAGTCATCACCACCCACCGCCAACTCTTGGGCTACTCTTTTACCAACGAATAGTGGGATTGACGGTCACATTATACACCCCCCACGGCTGGGAGGGCGAGCATGTTTAGCACGACCCTCGGATTACGAGTCGCACGCCTTACGCGCTCGGCCATGCCAGGCCACTTCGCAAGTGACTGACCTGTTTAGATGAACTCGAGTCCGCACCTCCCACCGCCAAGTTTAGGGCTACTCTTTACCAATGAAAAGTGCGATTTCATATCATAATATAATATAAAATAATATATTATATTATAATGTCGGCATGGATGAAAGAAGACATAGCAGGAAGTATGAAATACTTCCCGAATATAATGAATCAAATGCCATCATCACGAAGCCCATCATCTCTACTGCCTGATGAAAGGTGTCTGCTTGAAACGTCGCATAAAACAGAGAATGTTTCATTTACACGTGTTGGTTTATTCTTTATTATTATTTATCCAACTTTTTCTTCTCACAACTTGCAGAACAATATTCATTATAATAAGCTTATGTAACTTTATATATATGTATTGTTACCCGAATATTATTTTCGACAATGACAAGGTATTTACTAACTGTTTTTCAACAGTGATTTATGTCATGATCGTATTTCAGAAACGTTAATGTAGAAGTAAACCTTTATAGCAAAACACTTCGAAGCGTACGCATATCGATATTATATATTAGAGACAAAGAAGTAATACGGAATTATCATTAGGAATCGTATTTACATTAGTCACGTTTCTTGTCAAGATCCAAACTCCAGTGTTTGGAAAAGTCATATTACCTACTACACATTTGAAAACTAAGTATCTTTACATCCACCAAGGAAACGATGTAGTAGTTCCTTGTATCCCACTTGGTTACAAACAAAAACACTCAACCACTGATGTTGTTAGCTATAAATGAACAATCTGAACAGGTACACTTGGATCTACAGGTAACAACATCATAGTGCGAAAGTATACAGGTTAACTTTTAATTCAGAATGTTCAAGCTTCTGATATGGGCTATTACAATTTAATGCCATATACTGGAAAGAAAACTTTGGGGTACGAACCAAACAAGAACTCGTTGTTTGTTTGAAGTTAAGCACAAAGCGACGCAATGGGCTATGTATGCACTGCCCACCACGGTATCGAAACCCAGTTTCTAGCGTTCTAAGTTCACAGACATACCATTTGGGCCACTAGGTGCACATAGATCTTTACCACCACAACAGATGAATATACAGTCATTGAAGTTACCATAAAAAGTCTTCTTATTGCGAAAGGGCACACGAATCAAGACATTCAACATACACCGTTACAACTGTAATTAGTGTATTTAAATTGTAACTGATAAATATGTATTATTCCATTTCTAGCTTATCGTATTGTATGTATAAATGTATTTTTCTTAATTTTTACTTCTCAAAAATAATAATATTGTTTTTTACTGTACTCTATAGGCTACTTTCTAAGATCCATATTCTCAGGAGTCATGTGCACTTCGCAAATGTCTACTAACTCACAAATACGATACCTTACATCCGAGCGCATTCAAAATGGGAATATTTTTTTTTCATGGGCAAATTGGAAATGACTGTTTCGTTTTGTTTCTGTATATCTGTAATCTTTAACAGTTTATTTTGAATTTCGCGCAAAGCAACTCGAGGGCTATATGCGCTAGCCGTCCCTAATTTAGCAGTGTAAGACTAGAAGGAAGGCAGCTAGTCATCACCACCCATCGCCAACTCTTGGACAACTCTTTTACTAACGAATAATGTGATTTATCGTAACATTATAACGCCCCCATGGCTGAAAGGGAGAGCATGTTTGGTGTGACGGGGATTTTTAACAGAGTTTATTTCTTATAGAGTAATCCGTCAAGAAATATTGGAGAGATGGGAGAAGTAGCCGGGAGGAGGGAGTTTTCAAAATTCTGAGGCGTCATATGTGTCTCATTGTCTCGGAGAAATTTTTTTGAACCATGATTTTAGGAATGACCGTGTAAAGCAATGTGAGAAATAAGGAAAAGTATAAGTGATGTCACACACGCCACCATGAAACCCCGGAAGTCTCTTTAGTAGCTTTCAATTTCTTGCTACAAGTGTTTATCATTTTCGGTGCAGTACTACAGGTAACAGGTAAACGGAAGTCTCTTTAGTAGCTTTCAATTTCTTGCTACAAGTGTTTATCATTTTCGGTGCAGTACTACAGGTAAAAAGAATGTATTATTACCAAAGAGAATATAAAAAATACTCAAGAGAAACTACACTAAGTGTTAATGAAATAAAATAAATGTGAGGTATGAAGACTGACTAAAAAGGAATATTAAACAGATATAATTAAAAACTAACCTGAAACTTATCATAAACAGGTGTTAGTTTAAAACATTTTGTAGTACGGCCCGGCATGGCCAGGTGGATTTAGGCGTTCGTCTTGTAATCTGAGGGTCCCAGGTTCAAATCCCGATCGCACCAAACATGCTCGCCCTTTCAGCCGTAGGGGCGTTATAATGTGACGGTCAATCCCACTATTCGTTGGTAAAAGAGTAGCCAAAAAGTTGGCGGTGGGTGGTGATGACTAGCTGCTTTCCCTCCAGTCTTGCTCCCCGCTAGTACAGCGGCATGTCTTCGGGTTTACAACGCTAAAATCAGGGGTTCGATTCCCCTCGGTGGGCTCAGCAGATAGCCCGATGTGACTTTGCTATAAGAAAACAAACAAACAAACATTCTAGTCTTACACTGCTAAATTAGGGACGGCTAGCTTTGTACGAAAATAAAAAACAAACAAACAATACATTTTGTAGTATTCTAATATAATCACCAAAAATAAATATTATTAAACAATAAAGTTATATGGGAACATATTTCGACGCTTTCACGTGTCATCTTGAGATCAACTTCCGTTTGTAAAAGATCCTACTCTCAAATAACTTGGAAGGTATTTTCGGAGACGGTCTTAGTCATTCTGAAACCCCAAGAAGAATTAAAATATGAACCAGTAATGATAAGAAAAGTCAGAAGTATATTAAAAAGCATAGCATCGGGGGCCCTTCCATATGTGTAGCCGCGGGTAATTGCCGAGTTTCCGCAATAGATGAGACCGCCTATGAGTATTTTGGTTTAAAATCTAACGCGCTCCTAAGGGGTTTAACAGACAGATAATCAGGGGAGCTGACAAAATGTTTCTTTTCGCCCAAAGACACACAAACACAGCCGTTTTGTAAGGGAAGCTCGAAGCTACTCCAGTGGCTTTCAATGATGTTAAAGATTTGCAATCTTTCTATTAGAGTGTTTTCCATAATTCTTTGGACACAGTTTCTAGTGTTATATATTATTTTAGCTGAAAACTTTCAAACTAATCAAATAAATTGACTGCAAGTATCAGGCCGACACGAGATTCATCTGTTGCTGAGTGTTGATATAACCATTCCAAATTAACGTGTTTAACTAACTGATGGCTTACGTTCGTAAATATTTATTTAAGTTCGAAAGAATCGTTTATAAACA
Source organism: Tachypleus tridentatus (assembly GCF_004210375.1). Classification (NCBI taxonomy): domain Eukaryota; kingdom Metazoa; phylum Arthropoda; class Merostomata; order Xiphosura; family Limulidae; genus Tachypleus; species Tachypleus tridentatus. The sequence continues at coordinate 84,149,021 of NC_134832.1, read as the reverse complement.
GAAACATTTGATTAGAAAATTTGACATATTGTTATTAAAACTTCGTGTTAAAACATACAGAAACCTTTTTTTTTTACATTTTTCAGTAAAATGGTTAACTTGGCACTTTTTACAGCTTTATTAATTTTTTCTTATGTCAGTTTCTTTGCCACCATATAACAATATCATCTGTTCATATGGATACATATTAGGGGAAAGTGATTGCTGTTTGTTGTGAATAACGACTTTTATTTTAATTCGCTTAATTATGTAAAAACGTAAAGAGAAAATTTGTTTCGTAGAAACGTGTGTTTATATTAGTTCAAAAAGTTTATTAGTTCTTAATAAATGAGAAATGCATTTGAAATTATTAAAACTTAAACGCTTTTACTCCACCAAGGGTCCCACGCTGGTACAGCGGAAAGTCTACGTGTTTACAACGCTAAAATCAGCTGTTAGATTCCCATCGGTGGACTCAGCAAATAGTCCGATGTGGCTTAGCTATAATAAAACACACATACACACTAAAACAAGTTAAGTATTTTCGCTAGTTTATTTCTTTAAGTATATTTTCCACGAGAGGATGATGATTTGTTTGATTTGTTTTGAATTTCACGCAAAACTACTCGAAGGCTATCTGCGCTAGCCGTCCCTATTTTAGCAGTGTAAGACTAAAGGGAAGGCAGCTAGTCATCACCACCCACTGCTAACTTTTGGGCTACTCTTTTAACAACGAGGATGATAAAAAGCGACTATGAATTTTAATTTCTTTTGCATAGAGACACAAACTAACTTGGAATAAATGGTCAACAATATGTTTTATAATAACATGTGGAGCAAGCAATACATGTGAACAAATTTTGTGACTTTAAGTTAAAATGAAATATTACAAACATCTGTACTGATTACATCGATAACAATATATGACATAATAGTTTATCAGTTACGTAACATTTATATGAGATTTACAAATTATTATACCTGATGGAAATGTTAGGTGTTGCCTAGTGGATAGCGTTCCGGACTACTATTTAAATGGCCGCATGTTATTTTTTACTGAGATATTTGTTGTGCCGCGTTTCAGCATACGTTTACATATAATTTATGTCGAAAAGTAAAAATAGTTGCCCACTACCTGTTAACAAAAACAGTAATAAGTGTCTTGTGGAAAACGTCTTACGTTAAAACATTTTCAAATATTTACGTCTTGGTATTATTGTGAAAAAAAAGGTTACTTTATGTAAGATGCCCCCAATGGCGCAGCGGAATGTCTGAAGACTCACACCATTAGAAATCGGGTTTCGATACCCGTGGTGGGCAGAGTACAGTTAGCCCATTGTATTGCTTTGTGCTTAATTTCAAACAAGCCAAACCAATCATTGTTAAGTAGGCTTTATCAGAGAGTGTCTTGTATTAGGAACTGTAGAATATCCTTCAAGATACGAAACCGGTATTTATTCTAAATCTATGTTTGTTTTCATAAAATTCTTTTAAGTTAACAGAAATAAATAGTTTTGAAATATACAAATGTTTTTATATATTACATGTATACATGTATATATGTATACACTACTTCAAATAGCTCTTCACTGCCCTCTAGTGGCACAACAGTATGTCTGCAGACTAATAAAGCTAGAATCCGGGTTTTGATACCTGTGGTGGGCAGAGCACAGATAACTCCTTGTATATCTTTGTGCTCAATTATAAACAAAAACAGCTCTTCACTATTGTTTTCTTTTCATTCGAGATATCTGATAATTCTTTCGGGAAATATATTAACACAGCAGCTCTTACAGAAGAATTATAGATACTATAAAATATTTATATATAAAACTAAATGTTTAAGAGCTTATGTTGATCCTGTTACACGATTTAATTCTCTTATATTTATAAAGTTTTTTCTGCTTAGGATATGGTTAAACACATAAGTTAAAAATTATTCCTTTCTTTGAGTTCGATGCCCTCCTGGACAGTTCAGAAGTAAAAACCAAGAAGAATGTGTCACCTGTCCCAAGGACTATTACAGTGATTATTTTGGATCCTACAAATGTTCGGTTTGTCCAGAAAGACGATTTACAAACCCTAAAGCCTTTTCACGGGATGCATGTAAACCTAAGTTTTATCAGATACTTATAATCACTCTATGAATGACTTTATCTCAGTTATATTTAGAAATTCTACTGCTGCAAGTGCTTAACTCTGAAATTATTTTATTTTATTTGATGTTTTTTTAAACAGAGGTTTGGTTACTTTTTTACGCTGTTCCTTGTCAATTACCTTTAACTTTTATTATCAGTATTTATTGTTTTGCTCTGACTTTCTTGTTTATTGTTTAAGAATATGTTCATACTTTCTACTGATTTGAATAATATGTTTTCACAATACAGAGGATAAGGTGTAGTGTCGAGTAGTTACAATTACAAGTTGTGGCACATAAGACTGCATATTTAGCACCTTATAACTGGAAACCTACAAAAACGCTTTAAAAGAGAAATATTCTTATGTTATGGTTAATAATAAAGTAGAGATAATATTTTAAGAGAAGTGTCAGTGTTTTACAAGGAAACAGAATATACACGAGAATCAGACAACTTAGGACAGTAAGGACCTCTAATCTGTTTTGAACAACTTCATTACCTATTACAATTAATAGAACTGAAAAGAAAATTACACAAATAAAAAACAACAACAATAATGCGATGAAGGTGGGCATACTGTTATATTGTTTAGAGGGTAATAAACAATGATTTGGGCATAGTGTTATATTGTTTAGAATGTAATAAACATTAATGTGAGCTGGCAAACTCTTACAAACTGAAAGTCAACAAACTCCCAGTCACATCTGAAAATCAGGAACTGTTCTCATGAGAAAAATGATTAAAGCAGTGGAATCAGAGTACATCTTCAAAGTCCCTAGTGTAACTACATTGGATGTTTACGTATTTAGTCTTTTAAAATTGATATTAGGATCTCATATATAGTGGAGAACCTATGTAAAATATAGGAAGTGTGAGTGGTCAATGACCGACCTAATCAGCTAATCAGCGTCTAATAATAATAGTGGTAACCAAACTAAGTACAATCAGTGACGAAGGAAGTAGTTTCAAGGACAACAGTGGACTTCCAGCACTGTTCTGCTGTGATTAAGATTGATCTCAAATATTTTGCACATAGGCGTGTAAGACTGGATAGCACCCCCCACCTCCAAGCTTGTAATAAATACGGACAATAAGGCAAATTTTCAGTTTTCATTCAAGCAGAATTAAAAACAAATAAATATAACCTCATAACTTCATTCGGGCAAAAATTGTTCAACCCCTCTCTGAAAAGCCCCATACGCCTTTAATTTTTTGCACATAATGAATTTTTATAAATCCCAAAAATGAGTATTTATATAGATGTATTTATAAAGATCTAACAGCACTTATGTACAGGATGTTTCTTGATACATTTATTAAAAAAAAGAAGCTATGTATCTGATTTAGTAGAAACATCTTCTGTAACGTAAGTTACGACTAGTTATATAACAAATGGTTTCGGTGCTTTATTTTCATTGGTTGCCTTCATGTATTGTTTTTTGTAATGGCTTCAAAACTAACTATTTTTCACAAGTTAAATACTACCAAACTAGTACGCAACATTTGAAACATTTTTCTTATCCGTTTTCTTCTTTTTTTTTGTAAACAAATAATAATAAAACACTTTATCTGAAAATAGTTATTCGGTAACAATACAAATATTAAACAATGATCTTACTGTTTTCATTTCAGTATCGACAACATCAAAAATGTTTAAGTTTCCATTTGTATTCACTACAGTTGGAATACCACTACTAATACTTTTATTAGGGTAAGAATAATATTCATGTTGGTTTGGTTTGTTTATTGTTATGTAAAGAGGCATCTAATGGGACCGAACTCTTAACTATAGCGTTATCAACCTTCATATTTACAACCAATTGGTTGGGCGGTGTAACATTTCAGAAATATTCCAATCTGTCTAACATTTGTTATCAAGATTTTGAAATTGATTTATTATAAGTAGACTTTGCAACGGTTCTTGCTAGTCTTATACTGATTAAATTTATCTAACGTGTAAGCGGCTTACGACTCAAGAAACGAAGACTTAAAACTATGTAATTAATTTCGAATTTTTTACTGGTACAAACACTATACAAAATAATTAAATTTAACTGTCAGTGTTAATTTGATTTACTTAATCGCCAATTAACTAATTTAATATAAAACACTTTCTCTTCTATTTCTTCCCTTTTTACCCTAATCCAAATCTAATTTAAAACTGTTCTCCAATAATGAAAGTTTACGATGTTTATTAAAGCGTTTGTTTGTTTGTTTTGGAATTTCGCACAAAGCTACTCGAGGGCTATCTGTGCTAGCCGTCCCTAATTTAGCAGTGTAAGACTAGAGGGAAGGCAGCTAGTCATCACCACCCACCGCCAACTCTTGGGCTACTAATTTACCAACGAATAGTGGGATTGATCGTCACATTATAACGCCCCCACGGTTGAAAGGGCGAGCATGTTTGGCGCGACGGGGATGCGAACCCGTGACCCTCAGATTACGAAGCGCACGCCTTAACGCGCTAGGCCATGCCGGGTCCATTTATTAAAGCGATTAAGAATATTTTCATAAAACGTGTTAATTAGCCAGTGTACTAATATACTACTTTAATGTTATAATGACGTTAACGTTTCATAAATTATATTAAAATTACTGATATTTGTCGCTTAGCTCATGTTACTTTTGATATAAATATATATCTATTAATGCTTATAGCTATAGACACGTTTATCAAAATTAAATTATTTTTTCTTCCAGTATTATAATTTGGAAACGATAGAATAACCTACATAAAGAAAGTAAACCAGTATAAAAAAGTAAACCGGCATAAAGAAAGTAAACCAGCATAAAAAAGTAAACCGGCATAAAGAAAGTAAACCAGCATAAAGAAAGTAAACGTACATACAGAAAATAAACCAACATAAAGAAAGTAAACCAGTGTAAAAAAGTAAACCGGCATAAAGAAAGTAAACCAGCATAAAAAAGTAAACCGGCATAAAGAAAGTAAACCAGCATAAAAAAGTAAACCGGCATAAAGAAACCAACATAAAGAAAGTAAACCAGTGTAAAGAAAGTAAACCGGCATAAAGAAAGTAAACCAGTATAAAGAAAGTAAACCGGCATAAAGAAAGTAAACCGGCATAAAGAAAGTAAACCTACAAAAAGGAAAGTAAACCAGCATAAAGAAAGTAAACCGGCATAAAGAAAGTAAACCAGTATAAAGAAAGTAAACCAGCATGAAGAAAGTAAACCAGTATAAAGAAAGTAAACCAGCATAAAGAAAGAAAACCAGTATAAAGAAAGTAAACCAGCATAAAGAAAGTAAACCTATAAGAAAAGTCTTTAAACGTTTAATTGATAAGCTTCCTAAAACAGTTACTTTATCTACAGAATCGAAAACAAAACCTCCTTCACCTTCACTTCCCCTTTCTAATTTTAGACCAATTGCTGATCTATAATATATACAGCCAAAATCTGCATATGTAACATTTTATATCGAAACACCGCTTTCAAAGTATAAACTTCCAATTTCTCAAACAAACAAACCTCATGCTCTTTTTCGTATACCAAAGTCAGGTGTTCTATCTCAAAACAAGTGGATTGTTTGTACCAAAGCAATCCAAGAAAAATTCCTATATTCAAGTTAAACCTGAGCTTCGTTACAAACCTTTAACTGACCAATCTACGTGCAGTAATAGTGACACTAATTGTCTACATAGTACAGACCGTGAACAAATTCCAATAGCATATCCACAGTTACAGCAACATTCACCCTTTTGACTGTTATACAAAACCCACATTACATCAAAAACATTTAAATGACCGGTGTAATAGTATTAAAAATAAAGCAAAATCTTCATCAGTTAACAACAGTTTTTAATACTTGGAACCTAAACAAGGTGACAAAAGTCGAGTTTCATGTAATAAAACACCCAGTATATACTCGGAATGTTCATTTAATGATAAAGACTCACAAGAGTCTGCATGCCACGTTAGGACTTATAAATAATAAAGGTTAATGGTCATGATGTTATAAGCTGCTGATTCACCTGAGTCTTCAGGATTGATACACCGTAATAAGAGATTTCATTTTTGTCATATTTTTAAGTGTATAATTTTTTCAATTAACCGTTTAGTTTGTATTTCATCATAACGTTTTGATCGCTCTTATTTACTTAAAACATATTCAAGTGGATTTCAATTGTGTTGTAAGTCCTAACGTGGCATGTAGGTAACTACTTCTAATTAGAAGTTTGTTAGGAGTTTTTCTTAACAACTGTTCAAGTTACCATTTATGACTACATGCAAGCAAATCATAGTACCTTCGAGTAAAGTTAGTATTTAGGAATGATTAAAAGTAAATCATAGTACCTCCGAAAAAATAAACCGAATAATAGTAAAAACCGGTTACTGCTAATACTTGTGAACTCCGATAAATTGAACGAAGAACAAATATATATTAAACTTTTATAACTTTTAACTTCAAAATACTTGCAGTTATTAAAAACAAACAAACAATTATTGGTAATGTAAAGGTTGGTTCATGACATAAAAGTATGAAAAACTCTTACAAAATATCAAATGCAGGTCACAATGCCGATTATACCTATACATCTCAGATATCTTTGAAATTCGTGGTTTCACAGGTGACAATCTACTGATGCACATTTCTTTGTGAAAGAAAAAATTTGGACCCCTCTTTTTTGAAGAAGATAAAAGACCCACATAAACATTATCGAAACCTAGATTCAAAGATACCTCCCAGAATATTATTCAACATACTCCATTTTATCATATCTTAAAACTCTAAGTTGTAAAGTGTACATAATCCCAGCTAATGTATATACTATGTCCATAGTTATCAAAGTACTTGAACTGGTTCGTTTTATTTTCCATTACCTTTCCTTTTCCTGACTTCCACCTTTCTTTTGCCCTCAGAAACAAAAGTTTGGTTCTCGCTAAACCATACTGCTTGTCATTATTGGATATTTTACTTCTGACATCATTACATAAAAATAAAACTGGCCTGGTTTATAGAGCATCTTATAACAGTGAAATAATTAGAATTTCTAGACCTTATACACTAAAATATTTGATAGTTTTATTAGGGATGCTAATTTAGAATAATCAGGATTTGAGTACCATATACATATTAAAATTATCCAATATTCGACTTCTAATTACATAAAATATTGTGCCTAATTACTGAATAGCAAGTTTGTTATTTGAAACTAAAAGTTTTAGCAAGTATGGATGTAAAATTGTGTTTGTTTTTGTACAAAATAACGTGATTAAAAATCATATAATTGTGTCTATTTTGACAGTATGTACATAGAATGAGCATATACTAACATAATGTTGCCCGTTTATACTATGTATAAAAAAATTTGCTTTTACAAAACCATTTCATGTTCGATGTGTAAATACAAAATACTGAGTAAAATAGTTTACAATAAATACATACACTGTTCATAATATAATTTTTAATTCCTCGTAATTTAACGTCAAAAAGCGATTTTAAGATGTTGAAGTTTTGGTTCGTTGAACGCAAAGTTATATTTTGTGTCATTAATTTGTTTACGAATGCTTACTTGATTATTCGAATAGCTTAAGTGCTTCTGAATGAGGAATAATGTTTACTCTTGTGGAGTTTTTTATGAATTCTGAAACAAATATAATGAGTCTAAACTATTATTTTATAGAATAGTACAACCGGCAGAAATTACATACTTCTATCAGAAACGACCCTTGTCAGTCTTTTTATGAGACTTCTCAATCGATCATCAGTGATACGTAAATACATACCGCCACCTATTATTAACTGAATATTACAGCACTGTGTAAGAAATTTCGAGATATAAAATTGTTATGTGCCTAAGAAACTCTACCATCACTTATAAGATGTTTTGTACGAAAAAAAAATGTTAGTTTTCTTAGAAAGTTCATGGTAGTTCTTTATGCAGGTGTAGATGAATTTTTGGTACGTCTATAACATGCCTTAAGTTTACATGAACGATCCTTATATAATCTCTATATTTGTTAAAGTTTGTAAACAGATAAGTTGGTATTTTGTCATCAGCAACATGATATCATTCAACTTGCACTATCAACTAACTTACATCATAAAACGAAAAACATTTCATTCTTAACAAACATGTCTTATTGCATGCATTTAATTAGATCAGCTTACTTTATTAACGAAGATACCGTCATTTGAGTATCAAAATCGTGATCACGTGACGATACCATATCATAACCGTGACCACATAAAGATATCTCATTTTTATATAATAACCATGTCCGTAAGAAGATGCTTCCATTTACATATCATAACCTTGACCGCATGAATATATCTCCATTTCTCCAAAGCTAAACAAGAATTAGTTTTAAGCAATTCGATTATAGAGCTAATTACATAAATGTATGAGAAAATCCAGACATCTGCTCAAAGGTAGATTTTATGAGATCTTGTTTACTCACTTTCTGACATATAACCATAATTTGTCCGCAGAGAAAAAGAGTCAAAATGAAGTACATTTTACCCACTTAAACGAAACTACCATATCGTCAATAAATTATGTTTAGGTACTAGTTGTATAGCCTCAAGCTGGACAAACTCTTGCCTAAAACTTCTAGGACTTGAATTTTACCCTTCAATATACCAGCTCTTTATCTGCTACATATCACTTACTACATAACTGTGAGGAAATTAATGTAGTTCTTTAAGTGGTTTTACCAGTTAGTAGATAATGTTACTCTACTTATACGTTAACCGAAAGACTGTGTCCAATAAGGCTGTTAATGCCGTATATATTTGCTTCATTTGGATGTGAAACTTTGAAAACATACAAAGTAGACACAATTTTAAATATTACATTAATCAAGTTCCAAAAGAGGCTATGAACAGTATGATCAATATTCTCTGTCTCTAAGACATTAAAAATACTAAATAATGAAGCGAGAAGATGGTACAGCAACCAAACTTAACACCCAATTTCAACTGAGAAAATCTAGAAATATTAAACATATTGAGAAGATGAGCACAGCCAACAATCTTAACATTGTGTGTTCATGTAACTAAACCTAGAAATATTGAAGAAAATACAGTCAGAAGATGGGTACACCAGGTTTTCATGTGAGAAAATCGAGAAATATTAAACATACTGAGAAGATAAGCACAGCCAACAATCTTAACATTGTGTGTTCATGTAACTAAACCTAGAAATATTGAAGAAAATACAGTCAGAAGATGGGTACACCAGGTTTTCATGTGAGAAAATCGAGAAATAGGTCTATAGAATCGGTTGGTCTAAGAATCTACTTTTACTATAATTCTAAATTTAATACAACTAATTTATCTAGAGACCGATTATGTTTGAAATAAACGCACAGTTTCAAAACATGTGGTATCACTTAATTTATAAACTGCATTATTATCGTCCTATAAAAAGCTATATAACGATCTGATTATTGAGAAGTTTACTTTCAGTCTTATAAGGAACCTGACATAGATGTAGCTGAACATTCTAGTCCTTCATTGTCACATTTGTATACCTTCGGGATAAACACGTAAAATATTTTATATTCTTGTTGACTTAAAGCCTTTTCTTGAGCACTGATTAGTGTTTAATGTAAAAAGATATTATTTGTTTATCAAACAAAGAGTAAAATGACATAAAGAACTGTTTTTTAATTATTGCTAATGTTTACTTGAAAATTGACAAACTTACGATAAAGTGACTGTTAGAGTTAAGGCCCTTTTTAATGAGTAATAAATAAATAGGCAAACTCAATAACAGTTATAGAAGTAAAAAAAAATATCACATCTTCGTTATTAAACAGCCATGTAAGAGAGAGTAAATTTTTAAAATTCAAATAAGTCTATTCATCTCTTAAGAGTTGTTTATGAAAATAATTTACTAAGTTAAGACAAGGTTTTCTTTATTGCTAAATTGGTATGCTGTTTTCTTTATCTAGTATTCCTTTTATTAATAATCTTAATATAATACCTACTATATCGAATATAATTACATTTCTGTGTTTTTAATTCGTGGTGAATTATTAAACTTATATTATTAAAAACTTACTTGCAAGTCTTCTAGTTTGGTGGAACATCATGAGATATTATTAGGTTTGCGACCGTATCATTTACAGCGATGCTACTGTACTGACGCGTAATCCGAGGGTCACGGGTTCGAATCCCCGTCGCATCAAACATGCTCGCCTTTTCAGCCGTGGGGCGTTATAATGTTACGGTCAAGCACAATATTCGTTGGTAAAAGAGTAGCCCAAGAGTTAGCGGTGGGTGGTGATGACTAGCTGCCTTACTTCTAGTCTTACACTGCTATATTAGGACGGCTAGCGCAGATAGCCCTCCTGTAGCTTTACGCGAAATTTCAAAACAAACAAACAAACTGTACTGAAGAAACGATACATTCTAATCTTGATAAGTAGATACGTGAAAAAGGTATATCTAATCAGCTATTCTGATGGCCTGATTAATTTTTAGTTTCACTCTAAGTACATTTCTTACGCTGATTGGTAGCTATTGTTTCAGGTAATGTTTTTGATTAACCTTTTGTCGACGGAAACCCGCAGGGCACATAAAATTTTTGTTTTGTTTGTTATTTTATCTCATTTTCATGTAATTTAATTTGCAATTTTTATTGTAATTTTATTTTTCTGAACTTAAATGTAGTTTTTAGAATTTAACTAAAAATCACAAATTTTATTGTGATTTTTGTGTTATCTTCGTTTATTTATTTTCGCTGAAGTATAAGTTTTCCCCGCGGTTAAGAAATCATGTTTCTTTTTATGACGCATCACAAGATGTTGAATCAACGCTGGAAGAGGTAGGCTTATGTTTAGGTACCACATTAACCCTCTTAACCGTCATTTATTGGTGAGCCTACCCATGTATCTCATATATCACGTTTTATTAAGCCTATTTACACATCTCAGTTCTTGCTATTTTTTTACTGGTACATTTAATGATCTATCTTGATCATTTTCAGATTTCTAAATTTTTATCACAAATTAAATATGAAAGAATAACAGCGTCTGCTTATAACAAAACAGAATTATATAAAAACAGAGCAAGCAGAGAAACTTCATATCCTGACTCGCCGCTCCAGTCGTTATTGTAAGTGTTTATATTCAATAAAGAAAAAACTCACCTTCGGAAATTCAGAAAATCCTCGTCAGTTTCAGAATGATTAGCGGTACGGATCATTTTTTGTAGTGTGGTGAGGAATTTCAACCGTATGTACCATAAAATCCAATCACATTTTACGGAGCTATTAACCCCAAACCGAGAAAATGTTTTATCTCCACATTATAAAAGCAAATCTTTCGAAGTGATCCAAAATACGGGTCTGTAATTGAATCCGTACCAAATTTCGGAAGGGCTGTCCCATTCTGACTCCCCATTTGTTACAACATTACCCTATACATCGGTCAGTTATTTTCGATATACACTTCTGAAGAGACGGACAAACGTACATGGACATTATCTGTTATGCATTAAACAAAAAACGAATGACAAATGAATACCGGATTGTTTCAATCTTTTGTCGTTTAACAGCAGTTGAATCATATCACGTCAAGCTGGTAGTCTTTGTGTCTTATGTCAAGAAACAGTATCAACAGCAACAGAACCATACCATGACAACTTGCTATTCACTATTTTCATCGTATGTCAATCAACAATATTAACAGCAACAGAACTATACCATACCAGCTGCTAGTCACCATGTCTATTTTAGGTCGAGCAACAATATTAACAGCAAAAGAAGCATACCATAACAACTTGATAGCCCATATTTAACAGCAGAACTATACCATGGTAAACCGATAGTCATTATTTGTATCTGTGTAAAGCAATAGTATCAGCAGCAAAACTACACCGTGATAACCTGGTAAACATTATATCTGTCTTAGATCACGCAACAATATTAACAATAACAAAACTATACTATGTATCTCAGGACGGCTGGTATGGGTAATAACAATTTTACTAATCAAACAAAGAACAACGTTTCGACCTTCTAAAGTCAACAAAGAGAGAGTTTGCAACTGACCGTTGCCGAACACATGCCTAAGAGTGTAAACGGGCAAGGGATTATAGAGGGCGTTACAGTTAGCTGTTAGATTATTAATTAGTAGAGGTATAAAGGTGTTCCTTTATATTGGTTTGAATTGTTGTTTATGTAGGGCTTCTTCGATTTTGCGTTTGTTTATATTTGTTTCCCTACATAGTATCTGGATGTTTTCTATGGTTATGTTGTGTTTATTTGGTTAGTAGTATTCAAAAATGTGTGAAGATGTTTTTTGTGTTCTTTGAATCTGGTTTTCATTTTTCTGCTTGTTTCTCTAATATAAAAGTCGTGACAATTGTTGCATTGTATTTTATAAATAAGGTTGGCGTCATGTTTGTCAGTGTAGTTTTTACATAGTATGTATGGACTTTAGTTTTTCGCCTGATTTTTGGACAAATCTGTTGTTTACTGGAATGTTGTGTTTTGTTATATGTTTCTCGAAATGTTTATTTTTTCGCTGATGTCGGTAATATATGGTATGCTGCGGTGTAAGGTTTTGTAGTTTGTCGTATCTTGGGATTTATTATTGTTTTTTTATTGTTGATTGTATTGTGGATTTCGGTGTGTGCGTGCGTGCGTATAATTTTTTCAACGGTTTTTGGAGAAAATGTGTTGATGTTGATAAAGTGTTGTTTTATTTTGTTGATTTCATCGTTAATTTTATTAAGTGAACATAGTTTTGTGGTTGTGTTTATTTAGTTTCTTAATATGTTGAGTGTTTGTTTTGTTTCAAGTGCTAAGTTCCAGGTAATGTACATTCCAGTATGAATGATTTTCTGTGTATTTCTGTTTTGGATTGTGTATAAGTTCTAGTGATTTTGAGGTTAAGAAATGCTATTTGGTTAGTTTTTTCTGTTCACAGGTGAACTTAATGTTGGTGTGTATCGAGTAAACGTGATTACAAAAACAAATTGTATGTTCTGTAGATGTGAATCCAGCAATTGTATCATCAACATAGCTGTACTAGTATGGTGGTGGATGTAAGGCTGAATTGATCGCTTGAGATTCAATCTGTGTTATAGAAATGTTGGATTGAACTGGCGACACGGGATTCCTCATACTTAGGTCATTTATTTATATGTATTTTTGTTCGTAGAAAGTAATGTTAGTTTTAGTGGTATTGATTCTATAAGAGTTGCTAATTGGTTGCTGGAGATGTGTATCAATGGGTTGGGGTCTTGGATATAAAGTTCTAAAGCTATCTTGCAGGCTTCAGTGGTTGGAATGTCTGTGAAGAGGGAGATTACATAAAAACTGACCATTGAGTCTTTATAATTTAGTTGATGAAGAATATATTTAAAGTTAAAAGTCTTTGGAAAAAGAACCAGCTGATGTTACATATCTAGAAAATGCCCACGACATGTATTTAACGAGGTTGTAGTTAAATGATTCATAGGTCGACATTATGGGTCGTAGTGGACAATCGAGTTTGTGAGGTATGGAGGCGCCGTATATTTGTGGTGTGCGCGAATGGTTCCTTTGTAGGTAAGAATAAATGTTTTCTGAGATTGTGTTTGTGTTTTCATTTGTAGTAGTAGTTTATTTAATTGATTTTCATGTGCTTTTGTTGAATTTGTGTTTATTAGTTTAAATTTATATATATCTGATAAGATGTTGTTCATTTTTTGAATGTATTCATTTGCGTTCATTATAACTATAGCATTGCCTTTATCTGCTTTTAAAATTTTGATGTTGTTGTCTTGTTTTAGGTTGTTTATAGAATTAATATCTTTTCGTGTAAGGTTGTATTTTAGTTGTTTTTTTCTCTATGAAATTATGTTGATCGTTTTGCGTGAAAATTCTTTGAAAAAACTGTTTAAGATTACTGTTTTGAGGTGTTAAGTGGAAACAAATGTTTTCAGCTCTACCTGCAGAGATAAGTTGTTGATTGTCGGTGGAATTGTTGTCAAAGGTTTCTTTTTTCTGATGGCTGTTTTCCATTGTTTAATTTGTATTTTCAGTTTGTATAGAATGGATCACTAGTCTTCTAGCTAGGTTTTTCAGACAGGCTTTCATTTCGAAGGATGGAATATTTTTAGGTGTCACTGCGAAGTTGAGTAGATGTATTTCTTCATTGCTTAGTTGTCAGTCGGATCTGTTAAATACGAGGTTTGTTGATGGTTCGTCGTGTTGACTGACGTCTTTTTGTTGTTGGCATCTTAGTTTATCTAGTTTTTTGTTGTGGCGGATATTCTTTTCCTTGTCGTTCTTGCTATTGAGTTGATTGATGTTGCGTTGCATGAGCCCATAAACGTCTGGTTGAATGCGGTAGGCCAGTTGATGGTCTAGATTCATTTTTTGTTTCTGCAAGTCATTTAGTTCTTTATATTTCGAGCTTAACATGGCTTTTAGTAGTATTTTCTGTAAATTATGGATAATGTTTGTACACTGGGTAAAATTCTTCGATAGTTTTATCTTCACATAATTGTGAATTAGTTTCCTTTTCTGCACTATTGGATGAAATAAGTGTCATTTCTTCTGTTGATAATTTTTTAGTTTAAGTTTCTTAGTTTCGTTAGGATCGAACGAACGTGTACGGTTAACAATGGCGTAATGTAGGTAAGTTCAGGTGTAATAGAGTTTAAACAGTTAACACAGTACACAAAGAAATTCTATACACTTACATTTCTCGTATAATTGTCGTAGTGAAGTAATTCGTGATGACGAGAAACCCACTTGAAGTAAAATGTATCTCAGGACGGTTGGTAAGGGTATTAACACTTTTACTAATAAAGAAAAACAACACTTCGACCTTCTTAGGTCATCTTCAGGTTAACAAAGAGATAGTTTGCAACTGACTGTTTACACTCTCGTCCCTAAAACATGTGCCCGGCAGTGGTCAGTTGCAAACTAGATGTTAGGTTATTTATCAGTATAGGTATAAATGTGTTCCTTTATATTGGTTTAATTTTGGTTTTAGTTGCTGTAAGGCTTCTTTGATTTTGCGTTTGCTTATATTTGTGCCCCTACTTAATATCTGGGTGTTTTCTATGGTTACGTTATGTTTATTTGATTTGCAATGTTGAAGAACTTGTGAAGGTGTTTTTTTTTTGTTCTTTGAATCTAGCCAGGGTGAATGGGTGGTGACGACTAGCTGCCTTCTCTCTAGTCTTACAATGCTAAATTATGGATGGCTAGCGCAGATAGCCCTTGTGTAGTTTTGCGCTAAATTAAAAACCAAAATTATTTGTTGTGAACTGAAAACGTATGCACAACTAAACTTGTTAATAATGTTCCCTAGTTTACTGATTTCAACAAAACTGTGGTCGAAATTCACATTTTCATTATTCTAAAAAATGTAATTATTCTAAATTGTAGTTTGAAAAGTCAATATTATTCCGATAAATTTACTAAGTATTCGAATTTCTTTTTTTTTATCTTAAGGTTTTCATTAATGTTTTCAACCTTAGTAAGGATTTTAATGATGTTAGTCACTAACTTTCAGTCGGATATACTTACTGCGATTAATATTTCTTTACAAAATAATCAAAATATCAATGCTAATAATCTGATCTTCTAAACAAAGACAACGTTTTAACGAAATTCCACAAAGGTCATCAAAACTTTATGTCCATCTAACAGCTCTGTTCAGTCTGTTTGGTCTAGAACTAGCTCTTTAGAATGTAAGAATCAATAATATCTATTTCACGAAAACGCGCTAGAACATTGTTGAAACTTCTGGATTCTCGCACGAGTCGTGTAAAAGCGGTTAGTCGAGAGAGCGAATGTTATTTTTCATTAGTTATAGTCAGTATGTTATAGACCTCAGAAGCAATAATTGTGATTCAAGCCTATTAACCGGAATACTACAGAATTTGACCAAAAATGTTTATAGATTTCAAACATTACAAACCGTTCAATTTCAGTGAATTACTTCAGATGCTATTATTTCTGCGAGGACATTAAATATATTCGTCGGAAAAATCAGTTTGTAAGGACGAGAATCTAAACAAGAACAAACGAACCAGTTTAAACGTGGTGTGACAATATCAACTGAGAATTGGTTTGCTAGTCATGGGCCTGGTTCGTCAATAAATTATTCAGTTTCAGGCTAAATATAAGACTCAGTGTTGTCTGTAAATTTGTAAATAAGTTATGTTTAATAACTATTGGTAATAACTATTATTATAAATTGTATTGTTGCTGTTTTTGTACATTAAAATATATTTGTGGTAAATCAGAAAATTGTGTATGTAAATCCTGTTGGCAAATACAGTAAATCTGATTATAGTAACATTTAATTAACTTTTAAATTCGAATCCAAATTTCCGATTATTTGAACTAGTAATACTTTAACATAACGTAGCATAATAAATCGAAGACTTGTCTGGGATGAATTATAATACGAAACAGTAATCATTAAGTTACTTTCGTCGGATCAGTTGTTGAGGTTCATATTTTTAGTCTACTTGGCTATTAAGGCCCCAATTAATCTAATTTACCACTCAGATTCCAGTTTGTAACCTACTTGGTTATTTAAATTCCATCTGTAGCCTACGTAGTTGATTGTGCTTCAATCTGTAACCTACTTAGCTACTCAGATTGTATTTTGTAACCTACTTAACGGACAAGGCTGAAATATTAAGCCCATAGTCACATCCTGTGAACAAAACAACGGACTTGTCAAAGCTCGCAAGTTCCTAAACTCTATCCTCATTTGAAGAAGAATAATACAAACTAAAAGAAGCATGGAGTTACCATAGGAACGTATGAGTTGATGTCAAATATTATACTGATCGGTTGTTCAATAGTCACTTCAAATGTATATAAAAAATTACCTTAAGAAGTTAATAGGTCAGTAATCCACAGATACATCAAGTGAGGATGTGAGTTTTATTTTAACGTAAAGCTACATAATAGGTTACCTTCCCTCTGTCCAACACGGAAAATCAAACATAATACTTTAGTGTTATAAACCTGTAAGCTTACCGCTGATTTTCTTGTGGGACCAAAATAAACATATACATGTTTCCCTACAATACATCAATAATATCTGTTTCATAGTGAATATCATCAGGTCCGACCAATGTATTGTTAAACCAATGAAGAGAAAGTTTAAGTTCTACCAGTGTAAAGAGGCAATTATAGTCGTCGACACAATCGTCCTGAAAGAGAAGAAGTGATTTCTCTGCCCAAGACGTGATGGCCAAGAAGGTGGAGGAAGAAAGAGAAGTTTTGGATGCAAGACAAAGCTCTCACCAAGAGTATTGGCAATGTTGTGTACATGAGCAACTTCCTGGCAAGATGGAAAGGAGATGGGAGAAAAACATCACATTAACCTTCTATATCTTGTCTCATATTATTTTGGAACAATTGGTAGTAGAAGAGATGCTAGTTATGAATTTAATTCAATATTTCTTTTGGCTTTGATGCCTCACCTGCCGAGCACAGACATGAGCCAGCTGATACATAATGCAGGTAGAAAGAGAGGTATACCATCGGGAGGTATTCCTTGTCCGTTTCTGAGTCTCCTGTGCCTCCTAGCAGGCAGGACTCCACCATAATGTGGAAAACGGGTCGAGGTCTTAGGAACAGATTGAGCAACTGCCTGAACAATACAATCAGTCACTGCTACCATCCAGTTGTCTTTTAATGGCAAACAGACGACGACAGGATGAAGCTCAGAAAAAGTTGTAAAATAGAGCCATTTAGCATTGTTCAACTTCTACAAAGGCACACGGGTCAAGTGGCATTCATCACGGTCAATCTGCCTCAAAATGATAGGAAAATGATCACTGCCCCATAGGTCACCTTTAACTCTCAAAGAAAAGCGAGAGAAAAACAAAGGAGAGCAGATAGTGATCATTTGCAGTAATTGACTGACCAGGTGAGTGAAAATAAGTATTAAAGAGAGAAATATTGAGATCTGAAAGAATATGCTCTATGGAACGAGTGCTCCAATCAATATCAGCATTACCCTGTAGGGGATTGACCAAAAATAACATAGCGAGTATCCAGTTGACACTCATAGGCGTCATGGTCTTTGTAACCCCCACAAGCACATATCAAATAACCACAACAAGACGCCTTCGAATGTTCGAGCCGTTGACTCTGGAAACATCAGAGAGGGTTAGGAATGTATGGCCATACCACACAGTTCACATAACCTGCTTTGACAAAGTCAGGTGGACGTGGTTATGTAAACGTGAAAATTAAAACATCAGTTGGTAACACAATTTTGTTCTGTGGAGATATAGAACACAGCAGAAATGACTTGGCTAGAGGAACCAGCAAGGACCTCTGATTCGAAGATGGTCTTCAAATTTCTCTCAACGACAACTTGTCAGGAGGAGTTCAGATTAACATGGGAAGTGATCTCAATACGGATATCGCCAATTATATTTGAACTAAGGAGAATTCACCTTGTGTAGGAGTAGATGTTCCCAAAATATCTCCAGAGTGTAACTTCCTCACGGACGTGGTAAAAACAGCAAGCCCATCTAATTCCTTCTGAACGAAAAAGAGAGACATTTACCCTAAGGATAAAGAGTAAAATAAAGAAAGAAGGATAAAAATAGAAGTACAGAATCTGATGGTGGTGGTTACTGTCTTTTATGCGTAATCATTTATCTATAAGTTGTTGTTTTCCTTTTTGTTGAAATATTATGGGATCCATTGACTCTACACACCATGGAGTCCTACATGGGGACGCCATGCACTGCCAAACAAGGGCACTGCAGCAATGCCTGGGTTTCGTGAGCACTACACTCAAACACTAACATCAGGCACACTGAGAACGTTCAGCACTAGTACTCGGTTGACTCTAAGGCAAACCATCTACAGGAATTCAAGGTCAAAATGGTGTGTTGGGATGAACCCCCACCCACCAGAATTCTTTCCTCCTTTTCATGGATTGTCAAGCACGGCAAACACGTAGGTGGATTATCAGATCTCAAAGGAGATAAACTGAAAATACAGAACCTTCGTTGGAATGTCCTTCAACATGTACATGAATCCACCTCGATGGGTAAATAAATAATATCTTATTCTACTACAGTGTCAATGATAAATGAGCAACCATCTTAGCATCTTATTTTTTCTGCAAGTCTTATGACCATACAATTTTATAACTCGCTATAAACCATAAATCAATTTTTCTACCACTGAGATAATAAATATGATAGTTTCAGTTATGGTATACAGATCAATTTTGACCAGAAAAACACTTGTTTATTGTTAACGCACTAGAAAATGCACGAGAGGTACTTCCAAGTAATATGGATACTAGGAGAACACTGGATTTTTTTGATGGAGTGTTTGTTTGTTCGTTTCTTTTGAATTTCCTGCAAAGCTATGTGCGCTAGTCATCCCTAATTTTGAAGTGTAAGACTAGAGGGAAGACTGCTAGTCATTACCACCCACCGCAAACTCTTAGGCTACTCTTTTACCAACGAATAGTGTGATTGGCCGTCACATTATAACGCACCCACAGCTAAAGGGCGAGCATGTTAAGTGTGACAGGAATTCGAACCCGCGACCCTTAGATTACAAGTCGAATGCCTTATCCACCTGGCCATGCCGATCCGAGGGAGAGTAAAAGACTTAGAAATCTTCCTTGCGTGATAAAATTAAAGAGATCGAATTAAGTTTAAAAGAATTCTTATCTTTTTTTTGGCAAAATTTCTGTGCATTCACACATTAGAATAGACATCATCTGCAATAATTTTATAGTGGATTCATAATAGGGATTTATAGCTTGAGCACTTTGTCAACAGTAGATATTCAACCTTTTTACTTACGTTTTTGTTATCCTATTTTTAAGTTTTAAATTATCATTTTTTATTTACTTTCAATCTTACTTTTGTTAATGCAACATCAATGGGCAAACATGTCACTAGAGTAAGACACAACCCCACTAAGTATGTATAACATTTTAATGATAAAAAAGTTTTTTTCAAATTAATTAAATCCATCTAAAATATTGTTTTAAATAAGGCTAAGTATCTTTTAAATTAATTATTTATTAAGTAAAGTGGCTTTGTGCCTAAGGTTTCGTGTAAACATACGCCGAGTACAAAGGAAGCCACTCAGAACGACATCGTATCTATTACGCCGCTGGCGAAAATCTTAAGGCCAATGGACATGCAGAAAAAATATGCATTTTGCGTTGTTAGACTCAACCACATATTTGAGAAGTGCTTCGAAAAATAAAATTAAGAAAAGGAAAATAAAAATAAAATAAATAAATAAAAACTTTCTTAGCATTTAATAGGGAAAATGTGAACACACTGTAATTATCCTAAATATTAGCTGGTCAAAAGTTTAAGACCATACCAAAAAGAAGTTCTAAACAGGGTATTAAATGCCCAAGAAGAGGTCTCAGTAGTGAGTTGCACGGCCGTCATTGCGAATAACTGCAAACATTCGCATTGGTATGGTCGATATAAGCATTTGCAGAAGGTTGGCTGGAATATTATACCAAGTGGTGAAGATGGCTTTACGAAGATCATGCACTGTTTGAAAATGACGTCCATTTCTATAGACTTCCCTTGCCATCCACCCCCAAATATTTTCAATGGGGTTCAGTTCGGGCGAATACGCTGAATGGTCCAAAAGAATCACGTTATTCGCCATGAAAAAGTTTTTTTGTCCTGCGGGCATTGTGGATTGCAGCGTTTTCTTGCTGAAAGATCCATTCATTTCCATACAAACAAGGACCTTCAGTCAATAAGGATGCTCTCTCCAACATGCTAATGTAGCCACCTGCTGTTTGACGCCCCTGTATAACTATAACCTGAAGCTCCATTGTTCCATGGAAGGAGAAAGCACCCCAGATCATGATAGAACCTCTTCCACTGTGTCGTGTAGAAAATGTCTCCGGTGGGATATCCTTCTCGTGCCAGTAACGTTGGAAGCTATCTGGACCATACAAGTAAATTTTTTTCTCATCAGAGAACAAAACCTTCTTCCACTTTTTTACGTCCCATGTTTTGTGCTTCTCAGCAAAGTTAAACCGAGGTGTTTCGTAATGTGGAAGGAGGTTTACGGGTTTTAAAGCCTTTTTCTCGTACATGCCGTCTTATTGTTCTTGAGCTGCATTCTGCGCCCATAATGGCCTTGATCTGGTTCGATGATGGGCTGGTGTCTTGCTGGACAACCCGTCGAATCCTTCTGCTCAACGCCGTCAAAATTTTCTTGGTTCAACCACTTAAAATTCTCTTTCCATATCCCTCAGGGTCTTTTAAGAAATTTGCAACAGCAATTTTACTACGCCCAATCTCACCAGCGATGGCACTTTGAAAGAGACCTTGCTTTTGCACCGCGACAAATCTGCCACGTTCAAACTCTGTCAACTCTTTAGCCTTTGCTATGCTTTTACCCAATGTAACACAAAAGATGTCAGTGGGAGACGTTGACAACACTAATGCTTGAACATAAATAACTAAATTTCGGTACGTGTTTAGCGATTAACGCTTCGTTTCAGTATGGTCTTAAACTTTTGATCAGCTAGTATTTAGGCTAATTTCATAGTGTTCACATTTTCCCTATTAAATGCTAAAAATGTTTTTTATTTTTATTTTTATTTTTCTTATTTTCATCTTTCAAAGCTCTGCTCAAACATGTGGTTGAATCTAACAACTCAAAATGCATATTTTTTTTTCTTTATGGTCGCTGAACTTAAGATTTTGGCCAGCAGTGTATGTATTTAAAACTGTGTAAATCAACTTTCAATGAAAAGGAATCAAAGATAACTCATGGGAATTCGTAGCATTTCATATAGTGTATTTGTCTGAGCTTTAATCAAAATCCACAAACAATCTTTTTTGTAGGCTTGTGAAACAGTAATAATAATATGAGCAAATGAGTAAATTTTATTTTGTTTGTTTGTTTTTATTTTGTTTTTGAATTTTGCGCAAAACTACACGATGGCTGTCTGGCTAGCCGTCTCTAATTTAGCAGTGTAAGACCAGAGAGAAAGTAGCTAGTTATCACCGCCACGTTTTGTGCTACTCTTTTATCAACGTATAGTGAGATTAAACGTTACATTATAACGCCCCCACAGCTGAAAGGGCGAGCATGTTTAGCAGACAGGGATTCGAACCCGAGGCCCTCAGATTATAAGTCCGGTGCTTTAATTACCTGGCCATGCTGGGCCCATGGTTCTTGATAATAGTAGAAAACAGTATCGGTTATGAATGCTGAAAGTTAGTGAAATGTTTAAGTTTTAAAACCAAGTCTAGACATATTTTATCAGGAATGTTCGTGATAATTAAAAATTATGTCAAAGTTAAATTGCTGATTTATTAATCCATTCGAAAAGTGTATTAAATGAAAAAGATGAAAACAACGTATATATTCTAGTTTCTAAGGTGACTTTTTTATTATTACTAAACGAAGTTTGATTTATAATTTAGAGTTAGGTCTGAGAGCAGCTCAAGTACTGAGAAACAAAACCACTCAACCTTAATCTAATAGAAAATTCTAATGTACGCAAAATTTAGGCAGTTAATAAAAAAAAAAGTTTATTAACAATATCGAAATAATGCAAAATAGATGTGGGATACTGATAAATAGATCCACTACTAAAACAGGAAGCTAAGCCTATTAATTATTGCAACATTTCGAATAATAACAAGAGCCATGTAACGTAAGGTTTCTGGTAGGTTTTGCGATGGTACTATCTGCTAATACCCAGGGTTTTTTTTTGTAATCGCTAGGCTTATTCTTAGGTCTAGCTTTACTAAGTTTTATATATATATATATATATATATATATATATATAACATTTTTTATGCATATGTGTTTAAATATTGGCGGTTTTAGCATTGAAACTGTAGCGAGATTATTACATACGATTCTCTTTCAATATCTCTTTATTATATATTTGGAACTTTACTACCCTTTAATTTGACTGACCACTTTTGAGGTTTTCCTCAGTAATAGAATAATTTATGGCCAGAATTCTATCCGTATTTAGTGATGAAGTAATTGTTTCGGGATTTACGTTTTTGGGTGTCATGTATCATCACAGAAATTGCCAGGAGACGAGAGGAACTTTTCGATAGTCTTTGTTGCTATTTCGTTCAGTACAACTTGACTAACATCCAATAAAATCTGAAACTTGTCTCGCTCGTTGATCGACTACCGATGGCTGGTTTCTTTGTGACGAGTACTTGGAGTAATGTGACATCGGGGTCGTACATAATAATCTTTGTAAGACTTTGGTTGTATATAATTAGCATTCTGAAGACCGATGCCGAAAAGTTGGTTATCAATTTGTTTGGAAAAATTCCACATATCCCACCAACCTTGTCTAAAAAGTCTTAGAAATACGTCCTTTGGATATGCTATTATAACTTTGTTTAATGTTTACCTACTACATCAGAAATCTTAGGTTTAAGACTTATTGTTTGTTTTGTTGTCTATTTGTTTGTTTTGAATTTCGAGCATAGCTACCCGAGGACTATCTGTGTTAGCTGTCCCTAATTTAGTAGTGTAAGGCTGGAGGGAAAGCAGCCACTCATCATCACCCACCGTCTACTCTTGGGCTACTTTTTTACCAATAAATAGTGGGATTGACCTTCACATTATAATGCCCCCACTGCTGGAGGGGCGAGCATGAATGGTGCGATGGGGAGTTTTGTTGTTGTTTGCTTCTTCATACGCTCTCTACATACTGGAAAACTACTTCCCAATTGCACTGTTTTTATTAAATAGTCTTTGTTTATTGTGTCTTGTTTTTTAACTTATACTCTATAGTAACTGTATTTGGAGAAACCTGCATACATTCAAAATTTTGCGCTCTCTCTTCACATATACTGTATAAAATGTTTTGGGTTGGTGAGAATAATGCCATGTAAGAACCAATTTATTTGCAAAGTCTGTTTTTATGTTTGTAAAAAACATAAATAACATCTTCTGATGTTATTTAATTATTGTTTTACTTTTACGTTAAGACGCAGACAGCGTAGTTGCTTTGCGCCATAAAACGCCAAACCAACCAACCAACCGTTTCATTGAAGCGGGTGAAATATATTATTTGTTATCAGAAAACAAACACTTCATTGTTCGATATTGCTTAATAAAAGTCCAAGAAGCTACTGTTCTGCAAGACAGGAACAGAATAGACTTTTGAATAAAATGTAATAAAAATAAATGAACATGTCTGAATAAAAATGTGTTTAGTTTTATTTTGTTAATGTTTTTGGTAGACGCCCGTCATCAGGTAGTAAAATCCGTTGAAATTATGAAATAATTTAAGAAAGATTCGTTGAATGGTTAATTTACAAGATTTCTAATATCACACGCTCTACTATGAAAACGTTAAATAAATGTTATTTGAGAAAAACAGTATTTTTTTCTTTAAATTGTATTAAAATTAAACGGAAAACAACTAACAGTGTAGCCTGACTGATTATTTATGTCATTATATTGTTAACACTGTTAAACAAACTTCGAATTTGGTCACATATTGGTAACTTTAAATCTTTATGGTTTTTATTTACCTCATGTGGCTAACTAGAACTATTATAAACGTGATGAATTAAGCCAGTTAATGAATAATAATAATAACAGTGTAAAGATGTAAAGTTTTCCATTTTTCATATTAATATTGAAGTTATTAGAGTTCGTTTTAATTCTTTGACGTTCTTATAAGATTATTAAAATTAAAACCCATTTTCTCTGCAATATTAATAGCTGAAACCAAGGTTAAACAGAATGAATAACTTCAGAATAAAATTGATGATTATTGTTTTACAATGCCCCTCCCAGTGGTACAGCGGTATGTCTGTAGACAAAACCGGGTTTCGATACCAGTGTTGGGCAGAGCACAGATAGCCCACTGGGTAGCTTTATGTTTAATTCTAAACAAAGAAAAATCTTTGTATAACTCTTTCTAGAATAATGATCAGGTAAGTAGTAGGTCTAGACACCTATAAAGGTATATTACAAAAACAATTTAAGATTTGTCTCAATGCTATCGACAGATGGTACAGTCACAGAATTGTTATTCATCGAAGTAATTCATTATGATAAACTATACATATCAAAACTACCCAACATACTCCAAGTGCGAAGGTATTGTTATTTCTAGAGATTTATGAAAATTGCTGATTTAAGTTATCTTTATCAACACTGTTTAGGCCTATTCGACCAAATTCGTAACCCTTTGTACTCGTTACATTTTACATTACTAGTAACTTCTAATATATTACGTGTATCTTCACAAAATTTGGTAGACTTTAGAAAACATTAAAAGTTTTACACACGAAAAACAGGTTTTTTAATGAAGTAATTTTATTAATATTTGTTTCTGAAACTGTCGACTATTTTTTAACTTGTACGAGGGCAATGTGGTTTTTATTTTGAGATATATTTTAAAAGTTCTTATAAACTGTGTTTTGATGCCAATCTCATTGACGTAAGTAGTAAAAATGTTATTTAATAAAATTTTGGAAGTAACGCTCTTAACGTCCTGACACATGCGCTTTATTTATATTACATGGGCGAACCTACTTGATGATGTCTGGAGAAACGTTGTGGACAAAATAAACAAAAAGTGAAAATGTTTTTCTTTTTCTACATCCCATGTTACTCGATAGCACGTGGAATAATTCTATACTGCTATACAATAAACGAAAATTATGTAAAACGAACTTTATCATTTTCGTTTAACACACCTATTTTACTTCCTATGGGAGATGTTTACGGAAATATTAAAAATCATTTCATTAAGATAAAGGTAAACGTTTACTTATTTAATTTTCTAAGAGCAAAAAACTTTTATTCTATTAATACTTTTCACTTGACAGCTGAATAAATGGATTAACGAGGAAAGAGTAGAAGTTAGGATATTTATGGTTTGTTTGGTTTCAGTTTTTTCTTTACATAGCCAACTTCCTTCTCTTTATTTTAACTCTTAGGTTTGAAATGCTTTTGAATGATCTGGAAGATCTCAATTCTACATCTGGAATGGGTTTTACATTCTTAGAAATTTCAGTAACATGAGTCAATTTTGAAAGATATCTTTCCAAACTTCAAGCGGACATGACTCGTAATACGAGGGTCGCGGGTTCGAATTCCCTTCACACCAAACATGCTCGTCCTTTCAGCCGTGAGACATTATTATGTGACGGCCAATCCCATTATTCGTTGGTAAAAGAGTAGCCCAAGAGTTGGCGGTGGGCAGTGATGACCAGCTGCGTTCCCTCTAGCCTTACGCTAATAAATTAAAGACGGATAATGCAGGTAGCTCTCGCGTAGCGTTGCGCAAAATTCAAACCAAACCAAACTAATCAAGAATCAAATATTTACCAGTAATTCAGCTATGAAACAGTTATTCATAGCACATTCTGCTTAAACAAGTATGAAACTGTTAGTACTATTTCATACGTTATAAAAACTACAAAACAGTAAATTAAATAAACTAATTAGTAATATAAATATCAAGTAAAATTATGTTCAAAACATCCTTGCACATTAAATTTATATTTAGTCGTATACTTTTTATTACATTCACCTACTGGCTTATGGTAGTTAAGACTACCTACATTGGATCCACTTGCACATTAAATTTTTGTCTGGAAACAGATTGGCTCCTACATCCACACAATGGCTTGTTGTAGATAAGAATTACTGGTGACAATTTGAGAAGAAATTAAATATTTTATATGTAGCCAGTATTTCCTTTCCAAACTAAAAAGTACTAGTAGATGGCGCTCTAACCAATTATTTAGAATGCTAGTATGAATGAACATTCAATGAGTGTTTATTATAAAGAGTATGACAACATAACAAAGATAAAACTTTGAGTTTAGGCTACAGACGTTTAAGGATCGTATAAACTTGTGAAAATAAATAGTGAATAGGTTATTTATATAATCAACACTAAAGATGTACTTGTCACCCAACTGCAAACAGCTGCCTTCCCATTAGTTTTACACTACTAAAGTAGGGACGGCTAGATAACTCAATTGCTTAAATTCCTTTTTTTTTCACAATCTACACAAATAGTTGGAACATCTAGTTTTTATAGCACGTTTTCTTAACGTCGTTAGTTGTGTCAGACGAGTTAGAGAGTAGAAATATTTTCTCCACAACATATGGATTAACAAAATATTGATATATAATGAGAAAACCATGTCACTTGATATTAATCACCCTTACTTAATATATTTTTATTTACTTTAATATTTTTGACAAATGTATGAGAAAATATGAGAAGAGAGAAATTAAAAATAATTGAAAACGTTTAATTAATTAACTTTATGAAAGCTTTTACTTGTTGATTGTTTATAAACTCCTATTCCACGGTTCGCGAACACAGACTTCTGTTTAGAGTTTTGTTGTAGCGTTAAACACAACAAAATACTAGCTTGCATATTTATATGCATGTCGTTAAAATAATCAAGGAGCTCGGTATAGTGAGGTGGTTAAGTTGTTCGACTCGTAATCTGAAGGTTGCGGGTTCGAATCCCTGTCACACCACACTTACTCACCCTTTCAGCCGTGGGAGCGTTATAATGTGACTGTCAATCCCACTATTCGTTGGTTTAAGAGTTACCCAAAAGTTGGCGGTAGCTGGTGATGTCTAGTTGCTTTTCCTCTAGACTTACACTGTTAAATTAAGGACGGCTACCGCAGGTAGCTCTGGTGTTGCTTTGCGCGAAATTCAAAACAAACAAAAAATAATCTAGAAATGATATTTTATAACAT
This sequence comes from Tachypleus tridentatus, assembly GCF_004210375.1. Classification (NCBI taxonomy): domain Eukaryota; kingdom Metazoa; phylum Arthropoda; class Merostomata; order Xiphosura; family Limulidae; genus Tachypleus; species Tachypleus tridentatus. Next base: position 84,121,207 of record NC_134832.1, on the reverse strand, counting down.
GTTATTATGAGTGCTAAAGTTAGGTTGAAACAGGTTAAAATTTCATGTACAACATTCTATTAGCGATTTTACGGTCATAATGAAGTAGGATAATATGACTATCAATTCCGAGTTCAATGTTTATTAAGATTTGCCTATGCTGGAGTACTTTAACCGCGGATATTTTACTTCTGTTTATGTACATTATTATTACCTGACTTATAATTCTGAAGTTATTCGCCTATTTGTACTTGATAATTTTTTATTTCGTAACCTAGTGTTTGTATAATAATGTATATAAAAACACAATAAAAAGCAGTTTGCTTTCGATGAAGAATAAAATATCTGGTTTATTTTGAATTTCACACAAAATTAACGTCATTTGTCTCTAACTTAGCAGCGTTTAGACTAGAGGAAAAGCAGTTAATAAACGTCACAAAAAAGCGCTAATTCCTGGGCTGCTCTTCTACAAAGAATAGTGGGATTGCATTCACGTTAAAATGACTCCCACAGCTGAGTGGACGAGCATGTTCGATGACGGGGTTCCGAGCCCACCACCCTCATATGGAGGGTTGAACATCTCAACCGCCAGGCTATGCCAAATCAAGAAGAAAAGAAACCCAAAGTATTTTTTCTGTTTACATAATTTACTCATTGTGTACAAAAGATGCACATTTATTGAAAATGGAAAATATTTTACTTTATTCCAAACATTCTGCATTAGTGGAACTACATTTTTCTTTAGTGATATGTGTTGAAATTATTAACCTTAGGGTACGTATGTTTACAAATGTTATTATCAAGCAGGTAAAATGTGCTTTACAGTGCCTTTTAGAATAACTTGCGTTTTTTTATGTCGCTGAAAAAAATAAGAAACCAAAAAAAAATTTTATCAAGTGCAGTAACAAACACTGGACTGAGCGCTTGCAACGCGAGTTCCTAGCGATTAGGGTCAACTGATACTACATTCAGTTTGTCTTCTAAGTCATATACGAATCATTACTTAATAACATTGAACAAAATGCAATGTAATGAATTAGAAACTAAACTGAATGTAAACTCAGCTTAACCGCACATAGAAAAAATTATGGAATATGAGTAATACCAAGTTGCTTTATTTCACTGTGTTTGTGAGACATCAACTATTCTTCGAATAAAAGCATAAATTTAGCATTGTTCTGTTCAAACGTTTTTGGATATGCACACACTCATACACCACTTCAAATGTTATCAAGCATGAAATCCGTGTCTATAGAAATGTGTTTTTCTTTTCATAAAAGTAATCTGTCAATGAAAACAGAGTGCGAGCAAAAATATTCTTATAGAGAGAAAAACAGTCGTGAAAGAACATACAAATATCACTCATAGCGAATGAGAAGTAGTAAACCGAGAAGAGGAGCAAACGAGTTATCTAAGTTTTTCAAGATGTCATTCAAAAGTTAGATTGGCAATGTCCACTGATAGTCCAAAAACGTGTAATTAATAGAATGTGTCATGCTACATGTTGAGAGACTATAATACACGTTGTAAATGTAATTTCATCTTGCCAATGCGTGATTTTTGTCCAGTATTTCCAACTAACGCATAACTATTGCTTACGGTCTTAGAGCGGAGAATTCTTCTGCAGCTAAAATCGTGTAAACTTTAACAATAAATTGTTTTGGAATGATATGACGCACATAGATAATCAGTTATGCCAATACATGACAATGAATAATAATGATATCTGAAGGAGTTTCAGACACAAACCAACTTTTTCTCGAGAGAAATCTGCCTCACATAGTGTATTTAGTGACAACAAAATGTCAGTACTGAAGTCGTTAGGGTCCTAATGAAAATACTGGTTACTGTTACAATGTCAGCCATTGTAAGTTTTAATGTTTGTATGCTTTGTGTTGTGTTTGAGACTCTTGAAAATGTAGGACATTTGTATTGTATTGTATTCTCGCTTCGTGGTCAGTAAATTACCTTAATTTTATTCTGATGTTCTTTTCTTCAGTCTTTACTTTCACATATCTAGAAATCACCAAATATAGTTATATCAAAAATATACGAGTGCTCCATAGATTTCAAATTGCTTCCTATTGAGCTACCGTCACATGGTAACAGCTGTTTGCAGTTGGGTAACAATTGCAACTTTAGTGTTGATTATATAAATAAACATCCAGGAAAAGAAAGAAATTTTATTCTATTTCCTGGTTATTTTTGCAAGTTTATACGACCTCTAATTATTTGTAGAGGCTCGGCATGGCCAAGCGCGTTAAGGCGTGCGACTCGTAATCCGAGGATCGCGGGTTCGCGCCCGCGTCGCGCCAAACATGCTCGCCCTCCCAGCCGTGGGGGCGTTATAATGTAACGTTCAATCCCACTATTCGTTGGTAAAAGAGTAGCCCAAGAGTTGGCGGTGGGTGGTGATGACTAGCTGCCTTCCCTCTAGTCTTACACTTCTAAATTAGGGACGGCTCGGTGCAGTGGGCTAACAACCTACTCACTTAAAAACCTGTTGAAGAATCCACAAGTGATTGCGGCCCTATGTTCCTTGATGGAATCGAGTGGCGAATGAATGAATTATTTGTAGACTAAACTCAAACGTTCTCTAGAGGTAATTGCAAATCTTTTTTATATTGTTCTACTTTTTTTGATCAACATTTTTACTGAACATTCAGTCACACTAATATATTAAACACTTTCTAGTATTCGTTAGAACGTTATCTAATAGTATATTTTTTATTTGGCTACATTTAAAATATTTTATTTCTTCTCAGCTTGTGACCATTCTGACCAATTTGTTTGCATATAGTATCAAATTTTTTACGAGGTAAAGATTTCATCTGCAAATGGATCCAATCCAGGTAGTCTTAGCTACCATAATCTAGTATGCGGATATAGTATACAGTATACTACCAAATATAAATTTAATGTGCAAGTGGATCACATTGTGGTAGGTGGTTTCACGTCTACTTACATGTTAAATCTTATATCATGCTTCTGCAGTACGTTAAAAGTTTTCACTTGTGATGTTTAGTCACTTTCCTTAAGCAATGTTTCTGAAAATATAAAGGTTTCGTTTGATAACGAACTCATTTTATTAAATGTTTATTCAATTCAACACGCGACACCCAAAGAAGGATAAACCTCAAAGTTATCTCTAGTGTACAGTCTAAACATTAAATGTATTTGCTTTAATGTAGTAGCTGATATTATTAACGTAGATTTTCTTAGTACAGTGAGTTGTAAGAAGTTAATATTTATCTCCTATACCCAGAGAACTATGAGGATGAAACGGTTAATTTCCATGTCGTTCAAAGAGTTGAAATATTAGCTTCTGATCAAAGAAAGCTACATACCAAGTTGGATTACAACTAAACTCAAACAATTAACAGGTACTACTAACTAAATATGCTATTTTTACTTTATTGCTCATAAAGATTATAATGCATTGGTTTGTTAGTTGGATGTTGTCAGTCGTAATCACAGGATTATCTCACGAAATTTGGCTTTTACTCTTAATGAAAATAATATTAACAACGAATAGGTTACATATACATTGTTCAGGGAACACATAAACAGTTCCCAGCTCCCGTTACAGCAGTCCAAACGTACAAAAATCAATAGGCGCTGTAGTATGTTTTCTTATGAAAGGGTATGAATCCTCGTTTCATTTTCTAGTTAGTTGAAGTATGCAATTTTGAACAAATAGATCGTGGAAGCAAGTCGTTCACACGTGACGTGTGTCGATTTTTCCATACTGAGGTTGTTTTTGATTAAAATGCATACTGTTACCTGAAGCACGTGACCTAGGTGTTCGTAGATTTCACCTCTTAAAAGGTACATTTAATACTTGCTGCAAATCTTTATTTAGAAGGTCCTAGTTGTCCAAGTTGATCCACATATCTTTGTTACCCAATGCTATTAAATTTAACGGTATGAGTTTCTAGAAAAGTCTAAAATAAGAGCTACTTATGAAAGCCAAAAAATTCTAAAATATAGGTTTGATACTTTCCGTCCAACCGCGGCTTTATATCGGATGTGGTTGTCATGTGTTGGTATGTTCAAAATATTTTCAAAATATTCTGATAACTCTCTCTATAAAGGCAAAACACCAATGCACAACAATATACTGCAACACCTTATGGGTGTTTTCATGTGACGATGGGAAAATATGAAGATTTACCATCTTCAGAGTACTTCATCTGGTCTTTTAGCAGACATTACATGTTAAATCCTTGTTATTCTACTCTCATCTTTTTTAATATTAAACTACTGAATACAACATTTTTGTACCATAAAAGTCACAAATGAAGGATTGTCATCAAGCTTGTTGGTAGACAATCAATTATCGTCACATTTTCCTCTTCCCAAAACCAGTTCGTAGGGATAACCATCTAACAGTTTAGACTGAAAATAATTATAACACTTTGGCATCTTAAAACCACTCCTAACGAAGCATAATTTAGCAATTTGTTTATAGAAAACATTAAAATATAACATCTTTCAACAATGAAATCACTTCTAAGGAAACATGATCTCGCTTACTAGTGTGTTTCTTTGTAATTAAGCACAAATCTACAAAATGGGCCATCAATGCTCTGATTACCACTGGTACAGAAACCCTCTTTCTAGACATGCTGCTGTGCCTTTGGGGGGCAGTTTATCAGTAGAAAACAATTAAATATAACATATATGATATCATAAAATCACTTTCATGTGAGGTTCATTTAGCCTTTTGGCAAAAAATCATGAAATATCATATTTTTGTAACCCTAAATCTGCTTCTAGAAGATCATTTTCTAACCTTTTATTATACAACAGTTAAATATAGCACATCCGGTATCATAAAACCACTTCCAGATGACAGTCGTCTAGTCTTTTAGTTTGATTTGGTTTGTTTTCAATTTCGCGCAAAGCTACACGAGAGGTATTTGCGCTAGCCGTCCCTAATTTAGCAGTGTAAGACTAGAGGGAAGGTAGCTAGTCATCACCACCCACCGCCAACTCTTGGGCTACTCTTTTACTAACGAATAGTGAGATTGACTGTCACGTTATAATGCCCCCCACGGCTGAAAGGGCGAGCATGTTTGGTGTGACGAGGATTCGAATCCGCGACTCTCGGATTACGAGCCAAACGCCTTAACCCACCTGTCCATGCCGAGCCTATTTCAGAGAGAAAAATATTACTTTATAACTAGAAAAACAAGTCTTGAGGAAGTTTTTAAGTGTTTAGTGCTACCTAAGCTAATGAGTGTTTCAAAAATACACGAGAAAACTGAAGTACAAACTATATTGTAAGGGGTGGATCCAGACTTTGATTAATAAGTAAAAGATCAAGCCTGTCGTTATCTGGTGTAAAACATAAAGAAGCCAGAAACACCTTCACACTGCCAAATATTATTACAGTCCTAGCTGTTGGCGGACATTGTTTTATTCACACATTTTTAAAATTTATGCTGCAAGAAAAGTTTCTTGTGTTATCAACCTAGAGGACGGGTGTAGAACATTGGATTTTTCCCTGATTGTGGTAACAGTAAAAAAAAATACACCAGCTTATTTATATTAACGCACAACTCAGTGACATTAAATAAACATTCTAAAACCTTTTACAGTAAATATGAGTTTGTCTATATTAATATTTTGAAAGATATGGATTTCCTAAAATTAACAATAGGATGAACAGAGTTTTGAGTTAACTGACTTAACATAGCTTGTTTAGGTTGAAGTACAAGTAGCGTATATCCTGTTAAATACGTCTACCGATCATCGTCCAGATTTCGGTAAGTCGAAGCATGTCAGTATTTATTTATTTTGACTTTTAATGAAACTTATGTGCACATTTTAAACGTTGTTTTTGTTGTATTTAAAGGCTAAGCACATGAAGTATACAAGATGTTAAACAATTTACTACAGTCAGACCACATGGGTATGATAAATTACATTTTTCTTTGTAAGATGGTTTTTAGACTACATAACAAGCACATTACCGTATGAACTGTTACATCCAGTAACAGTTTTGTACTTGATTAGAAATAGTGGAATTTTAGGACTGTTTTGTAACTTATATCTCTTTATTATTTTTATGGTGTCGCTAGTTACTTCTTTATTGTCATATTAATCATACATTTTCCACTAATTCAAAATTTGATGTCTGTTTATTGCTAAGTTAATGTGTTAAGACTTTCATCTAAAAGCCTTCAGTTATGGTAAATTCAGAAAGCAAATTTTTTTCATAATTAGGCAGTTCTAGATATGCATAATATTGTAACATTTTTGGCCTTAGTGGCGTGGTGGTTAATGTATTGTACTGTTATCACAGAACTTCAAGGCTCCGAGATGTTGTGATACAAAAGTTCTTCGATTGTGAATATGTTTTAAGAGTGAAAGTGAAAGCCACTATTTGCTTAAGAGTAGTCTATTCAGGCGGTGGGATCTTTCGTCAGGTGCTCTTTCTGTAACCTGCAGTTCAAAATTAGAGACAATTTTAATTGAACAACATTAGCTTTTGACCTGGCCTTTTAGCCCATTGTGTACATAACATGTCATTTCGGTGAGATATGCATTTCTTTTCCATCAAAGGAAAGATAATCAGTCAGTAACACCCTACCCCTCGCCATTTAAGCTAAGGGATTTTTGTCACTCTTATAACGTAGCCACGTTTTAAAGTAGGTGAATGGCATATTTTGTTATATCGCACGGATTTGAGTAACAGTTAATTAAAAACCTAACAAATGCTCAAAACAAATTACAGATTCCAGAACATCAGCTCGTGCATGTTCATTTATTTGTAGGCTACCTTTTATATTATTACTAGGGCATTTACACAGTAACTATTCCAAGCATGTAGACAACAACACAAGTATAGAATAATACGTAAATATTTTGGCCCAAACTATACAAAGTACATAGTTGAAAACTACGTGTATTTTAGTTGTTGTTGTTACTCGTAATTTTTAATGCCTTACGTAGGCATTAAAGTTGATACGAGAGTTCCGCAACGTACTCTATCATTAATAGTTCACGTATTTTGTGGAGATTAGAGTTCAATTTTGCCCTCAAAGAAGATTTTCTTGAAATGATGCTACTGGTAAGGTCTCGGATAAACTATAATCAAGTTAGAGTTTATTAAAAATATCTAATTATTTCATATTTTTGTAAAAGTTTTGATTTTTTTAGGATTTATTATAAGTTGAGATCATGTTAGATTTTAGTAAAAAAATCTAATTAGTTCACATTTTATTAAAATTTCTGATTATCTCAGGATTTATTATTTGTTTTGATTCTGTAGAATTTTAAATTATATTAAATTTCAGTAGATTTTTCTAAGTTTATTTTAGCTTTTAGTTGTTTATCAAATATAAAAGATATTCCAAAGATAAACTAAGTAAAGTCTATTGCTCTGATTTATTGTTTAACATTTAAAATTAGCTTGCAGAACAATTTCTAAACTATTTCTACTTATGGACGTGTATATAGTTAGTTCTATTGTATAACGATCTGTTATATCGTTTAATCTGTAAAAGTATTGATTATATTAAGTACTACAGTAGTATTACTTCTTATATTACGTTATAGGTGATTTGTACAATAAAAGAAACCACCCTGTTTTGCACTATCGCCAATAAAGCGTTGACATGAAACTGGCACAAGCATCTCCATTGTTCATAACAGGATATTAAAATACAATCATCTCTTACACTCTGCAACAGAAAAGCTTCAAAACAGTACAATTTACGACGAAAATATGCCATATAGACAAAGAAAGTCGAGTACTCCTTATTCAGGAATAAATATTAATGAACATGCTCATGAATGCTCATCACTTACGCTAATATATACAAGTAATTAAAGAAATGGGAATTTAGAAACCTATACATATGGGTCGAAAAAAATAAAGGAACAAGGCTGGAGATTTTGAAGACCTTATTTACTGAAACTGCAAACCGCTATTTAGGCTTTATTCTGTTACCTAGAATTACATTTGGTGGAGTTAAAATAGGGATTTGTAGTTTGAGTAAATAATATCTACAGTTTCTCCAACCTTGTTTCCTTACTTTTTTGCGATCCTTATTTGCAGGCTTTTAAATTTCCAATTTGTATTTATCTTTATTGTTAGTTTTTAATGAACAAAGAATTTATTGACATAATAGCTGACTTTATACATTCAAAGATAATAAACATAGCTAACAGTTAACTCGTACGGTTCATAATGATTTGTTGTATCTGTCGCCCCCCTCGGTGGGCTCAGCAGATAGCCCTATGTGGGTTTGCTATAAGATAAAACACAAACCATATCTGTCGGTTATTTTATCGCATTAGCTCGACATGCAAGACGCTCAGTTGCAGCTGAAGATTGTCATGAAGATTTGTTTGAAAATATTGTGAACATTTATAGTGTCTGTGTAACTAAATTATTTATATATAATGCAAAGCAAAGATAAATACACGTCTAGACTAAGACACAAACATCACTTAGTTAGTATAAAATTTTACCAGCAAAATAAAATATGTTTCTGAAATATCGCTTGAAATAAACTTTGATATCTTTTAAAGTATTTTTCTACGAATGTGTGTCAAATTTTGTAATATTATGTCAATTGATTTTTTCCACTTTTTCATTGGATATATAATATAAGGCATGGCTTCCTAAAGACATTGATTGTATAGTGTACAAATCACTGAGTAACTACATTCTTGTTACACCCATCTAATATTTATCGATCATTAACTACTAATTTCAGTTTAATCTTGTATTTAAGTTTTTGAATGAACACCGAATGTTTGTAAAACGCCAGATTTCTATGACTTTCTAGTGCAGTTTTTGAGTGTGAGATATTTTGATAAAGCTAGTATCTAACACATTTATTACAATTAGACCAATATCTTTTTGTAAGATATAGTAAAAAAAACATATCACATCAAACACGTAAAGACATTAAAATGTTCAAAATATATGACCTCTGAAAAACGCACAATATCAAAAAAAAGTTTTAGCCTTTTGCTCTATATGAGAAGTGGCCAGTTGTTACACAATATATTTCTAGTTATGTGATATACTACCAATATTACCAACTAAATATTTCACAAGAAAACATGGATACTGGAGGTTGAAAGAGAAACCATACAGTCACGTATCAAACCCCATTATAATACATGTCAAAGTAAAATAATATAAATGGATGTCATTATAAGTAACCCAAACATGAAATATGTTGCTTAGTTTCATTCCTGAATTATAGATTAAACTGACTACGTGCTATCTTCCTGGACCATGCTGAAGAACTAGATAGTCGGTACAAATGAGTCAGAAGCCTGCGATATAGATTATTGATGATCTAAGACGCAACATTATCCACTGAGGACACTAACGAAGTCTTCACATTAAGGTTTGTTCATGTGCTGAATCATACAAAATTAAGCACTTGAGGAAAACCAGCAAACAAACTAGGATAAGTCATCTCAGGATCCTAGTGTGTGTATAAATTTACATACACACACTCTGATAGTAAATTTTGAGCCTTATAAATAGTTTATATAAACCACTCACGAGCACACACAATATCCTCTGAATGCAGAACTATTGGCAACAGCTAACTAAATCAGCGAAATATTTAATGACAAACATTTGTTGAACAGGTTTCGTAACACTGGTTTACACATACAAATCTATTAAAGCTTCAATGCTTCAAATAACATTTTCTAACCTACTAAACTAAACTCTAGTAAGACTAGAATAAATATTTCCATTGGCCAAGCTCTGTGCTAAAAACACTTTAATTAAGCTCTAAGTGATACCATTAGCGTCGCTGCTTCACCGACTGTTTGAATGCTCGCATACGTATCATTAGTGAGTTCTGGCTTAGAAAATACTTAGCAACACGTTTGGCTCATATATGAAATCTAGTTGAACAAATTCTATTGTATGCATGCATCTCCTGGTTTATTATGCTGCTTTGAATAGATGTTATTTGTTCTTTGAAGATACAACAAGAAAAACGTTTAGAATAAAATTCTAAAAGCACAGTTACCACACAAACTGTAGATTGGAGGTCATTTTGGACGTAACACTGCGGAAACGTGGAAAGTTTTTTTTCAAAATATTAATTTTCATACCTAACTATAATGATCTTAGTAACAAAACAATGAAAAAGGTGGAAGGCATTTCATATAAACATAGGAGGTCCTGAAAATGTTTTGTACTTAAACTTACAGCAATTAGCACATTTATAAGTTTGTGTTTCTAGTGTAACACATGACTCACAAGTTTCAACACTAAGAAATATTAACTCTATTCCTTAAACACAATTAGTTATTTCTACACTTCTAATGCATTGGCGAAACCACTGTATACTGCAGTGCAGGACTTTATCGAGATTAATTTAACAGTGTGTGTAATATGGACTCTGAGAAACCAAACAATAATTTGTTCACAATATTTTTAACATTCAAGTGATGAATAAAATTCATAAATTTAGATTTATTAACGTAGCTAATGTTTTGTGACCAACTATGATAAGGTTGTGTGTGCTTTCTTCTAGCAAAACCACATTGGGCTATCTGCTCAGCCCAACGATGGGAATCGAACCCCTGATTTTAGCGTTGTAAATCCGTAGACATACCGCTGTACTATCGTATTATATTCTATTGTATTATAGCAAACAACTCCCATAATGTAATGTTTTACATTATTAAGTAGGAATAGCTTTCTCTTTGACATATATCAAAGGACTTTTATCAAAAGAGAAAGATATTAATAGTTTACTGCCACGTAGATGATTATGTTTTAATTATAATTCTGTGTGATTTGTTACTATAGTGTTTTAACTAACAGGTCATTATTACATGTAATTAAGACTTTATTAGATATTAACAACAACATTTATAGGTTTAACTCATTACACTTCACTAGTTTTGAAAAATCTCATTAAATAAGTCAAGGAATCATTTTCATCTGATAATATATTGGAGAAGGATTACCTTGGGTGAGATTTGTTGTAACTCTGACCTTCTGAAGAAAAAATGTTTATAAACAAAAATAATAACTTCTTATTGTAGGATAAAATCTGTCGTAATATTGGTCACCTATATACAAGAAAATCCTATTACATCGTATGTGGTTATTTTAGAATCATAGTTTGCTTGTAAATTCAACATTCAACGAAATAATTTTATCTTAATTGAGACTTCGAACTTTGTTGTATTATAATTTTCTAGGCACGGTGCATCTAGTGACAGTTTTTACTATGTCAAAGACATGATGTATAAAATAAAACATACAGTAGCAGACTTAGATACAGTCTATTATAACTTTAACGTACTATTCAGATCAAGTTTTAGATGTGAGAAGATATTGCTTGGTCAGCATGGTAGAGACTCCACAATGTTGGAAAGACTGAAATCCGATGCCTGCAGTAGACAATAGTAGCAAACACGTCATTCAAGATCATTTCCAAAAATGTTAGACCTGATATGAGATTCTGTTGTTATGTTAATAAGGTAATGTGATTGGATTAACTTTCTTGTTTTTATAACTGATTCTGCAACTGATGGGGGTTATATAATTGTCTTAACCATGGAACACAACTGAACTTACTGTTCTAGTTTGTAAAGTAATTTCTGCTCCTGGTTCAGACTCTTTGAACAAGTTAACGAAATCGAAACATTCTAAAGTGTATGTCTGTTTATGTGACAGGCCTTTAGTATGTCGATTATAGATTCATAAAAAAGGTATACGTCACTGTAATCTCAAATTTTATGTATCGCTGTTTCCAAATTCGCAGCTGCTCAGTCTTTATATTACCAAAAGCTAACAAACAGAATGACATAATTCTCATTTTGGATGTGTGTTTATTAAACTAATTATCGATTAAAGAAGTCTTTTCTCGTTTTAAATCACAAGCATTACTTTGTTCTTTTAAAATATTTGCTACATTTACTGGTATCCAAACGAACTATACTTTCCGCAGTTTACTTCATCGATGAAAATAGTTTATCATGCGACATTATGATATTCACTTTTAACAAATACGTGTTATTAATAAAGTGGACATAACTGTCATAGTAGTATACTTTGTTGTTGTGTACTCTTGCTCGTGAGAAATATAAAAAAAAATAGCCAAACGTACAACATAAAAACTTCTCAAATATTTTGACACTTTAACCAATTTCTACCTTAATATTAGGTTGCACCGTACCTTAAAAACATTACACATATAATGTCTGAAAGCTTTTGTGATTAGTAACCAAACTGTGAGATTTTGAAGACAGACTATTTGTAGAGTGGATTGTCTATTCGATAATTATCAGCTTTGTATCGTATTAAATGCTTTATTCTATAGTTAATTCTATGTTTCAAGAGTCTTTTCATTAGTTTTGTTATTAATAAGCCTGCTAATATGTATATCTGTTTAATAAACTGATGTGGAATTATGTTTAACGTACTTCTTGGTATGTTTGTAAAACCTTTCTTATGTCTGGATATAACACTTCCTGTATTATTAATTGCCATCATATTACAATTATTCATATTACAAACTTCTTTAAACACTTACCATTAAATGTGATCACTTATTTATACTAATACACACTAAAGAATAAATAATTCATAAATATTAGATTGTTTTATTGTCGATGGTATCTCATATTAAGCTCCGGAACATGTCATAAAGCGAACTTCTGTCTTGGTTTTCGTTACACTTGGAGAGAGATCTGGAGTAGTCCGTCTTAGCGATATGATTTATTTATGTTAAAACATAAATTTCCATTTCTATTTACATATTTTGAATGAAACGAAAGTATGTTTGTTGACTTGAATGTGTGTCTGGATGATTTTCTTGTCCGTTTAAATAAATATTTATTTATATTTTCAACACGGATGGGGTATGTAAATACTTTATACTAATTTTGAAATATCGTATTACCAATTACATGATAATAAATATAGAGAATTTTACAAAACTTTAAGCAAGACATGTTTTGTGGAGTATAATTAAATACATAACTTCCATTTGCTACACATCTTATAGTGTTTATAGAATTTCAAATAATTGGTTGAATCTCGTCTGTGTTTTTTGGGGGAAGTTTGTGAATATGGTTCTTGTGTTTCTTTTTGTAGGCCTAAAACCATGTGATTATCTTTTTTTAACTTTCTTCACTACCTCTGTTGTGCGACTGTTTTTTGTCTTAGAGAAACTTGAATTTCTCTTCAATGTTACATCTATCCTTGTTCTTTTCCAATATGGTACCATATTAAAGATATCACCGAACTTTAGTTATAATAAATATTCCAAAAGTATCTTCATCTATAATTTTTTTTTCTATTTTACGTTTGTTCGAACATCTGCAGTTCTAGATCACATTCTGTCTGTGAATATGCGATCGCAGAAGTCTGAAGCTCATATGTAATGCGAGTAGACTTAAGATGAATTTTTACTGCCAAAATTTCCTTAGTACGAAGAATGGATTTTGCTGATTCAAAAAGAAAGTAAAGTACAATTTCTGTGAAGATTCATTTACATAAGTAAGCAAAGGAATTTTTTATGAGAATAGATAGCTTATTCAGAAAACTGAAAACAAAATATAAGTTTTTTGCGGATAAAACGCATAATTTAGTTTGCTTTGAAAACTTTGACGCAAAGCAACGCAAAGACTATGTAGGCATAGTCGTCCTTTCATTTTGAAATTGTAGACTACAGAAGGAAGGAAGGCAAACAGTCAAGAAGATTCACGTTTTGAATTTTACATTATGTATTATAGAATAAGCATTCCCAAAACAAAGTGCGCAGTTTGCAACAACGGAAGAACCATGAATTTTCAGATTCAAAGAACAAATACATTCACAACTAGGCCACGCTCGCCCGTTATAGAACTTAATGTGTATATAATGACCTTATATGTGATCTTTATCGCTCAATAATGTAATTATTTATCTTATTAATAACGTGTGCGCACGTATATATATGTATATCACAAACTCGTCTTTCATAAATCAGTTAGGTATAATGTTTAGATGCAAAACAACTAATTTCATTAACTTTAGATTAAAAAACCATACAAAAACAACAACAGTTAATTTAAAATAACTTATTTATATCTGAATCATGTTTTCAGAATTGGTATTCTAGGAGGAAACAGTATATAAAACAACAACACTCAGATAAACTTAAAGGAAAATAAGTTTTGTTTAAATTTGCATGCTTCAGAGGTTAACTTTTTTTCAAGTTTAGTACGCTTATGGTAGAGAATTACACTATTATTGTCTAGGATTTGCATCTTATACACCAATGATTCCTTATATAATAGGCCTTTATGAGAAAAGACCCAAATTCTACATAAAAAAAGGCTAGCTTTGGCTGCATATGTAAGATGTTTGTCTTTGATATAATGCTTAGTTTGTGGATATTTTGATGGTGTTCAATATCACAAAGTGTGCAAACTGCTCGAAACTATTTAAATGAAACCAAACAGAGCCATCATAGTGCTTTAGGAAGGTTGCACCCAGACTGGGGTGACACAGGTCATGAGAATGTCAAGATCTGTGGTCACTAGACTATGTTACACATGCAACAGTCCAGAAGAATATATCCGGAGATCTGTTCAGGGTTGCAGATGTGCTAAAAGGAATGTGCTAAAATATCTTAGGAATGTAGTCACTAGAAACTATACTAGCAATGAGCTTCAGCAAGTCACTGGAGTGTATGTATCATGATCAAGGGTCATGAATAAGCTATAGAAGGATGGACTAATATTCAGGATATTAGTTAGGAACCCATTACTAACTCCAAGACACCGAACCCAGCTGAAGTTTGCCCAAAAGCAAGTCAATTGAACTTTTCAGCAAAGAGCACATGTATTATTCAAATATAAGAGCGAATTCTGTGATCAACATGATGATCTGTAGATGTGAAGAAGGCCTGTAACATTAACATTAAATTTTTGAGACTAGGGTATTCTCTAAATCACAGAAGGCTAGTTAACAGTTTTAAATGTCAGTTTTAGTATGTCTTATGCTGCAATATCTCTCTTCTACAGTTTTAATTAACTTGTTATTTTTACGTTCTATTTGCCACATCGTCTTCTCATAGAGTACACAAAACATAACATACAACGAGTCTGAGGTAGCGTCGATGTCGTTTTTAGTTGTCACATGGCAACGAAATTTGATAATAGAAGCTTGACGAATTACAGAGCACCATTTTTCCAACACGTAAGGTGGTTGTTTATATTCAGTTGGTGTGATCTTCTATCTCGTAATTCTGTATCAAAACAACGTGTGCAGCTATACGAGAGATGCTCAAAGACGATTACCTTGATTAGATATCAGGTTGCTCAGTCTGAGGGTTTATGACGCTAAAAATCGAATTTCGATGCTCGCAGTAGACAAAACAAAAACAGCTTATTGGAGAGCTTTATGTTAAATAACAAACAATCCACTGATTAACAACAACTTCTGCCATATTACTTATATCTTCACATCTTAGCGTAGTTAAGGATAGCCTGAAAGTTGACTGTTGGTTGCTCCAAAGCAGTATAATAAATACATTTTATTTTTGTCATTGTTATAGAAGAGATTCAACTGTGGTGAAACGTACCTGTCGAAGTCATGCCTGTGAAATTTGAGCACTATTTTGTTTTAGTTCTACTGTTCGTCACTGAACTTGCATAACGCTAGTGTTATGGAAAACGGACAGAGAAAATAGTTTTAGATGCAGGGTATATATATGTTCTACCATTTATGTTGCTAAGACTTTTTTTTCCCTCTTCATGTCATATCCAGGTTAATTTGACAACATCGAAGTTTCTTTACACAAACAGAACATGTGTAACAGTTGAAAGCAAAGTTTAATTCTATCAGTTCTGTGTAATTGTAATTGCGAAAATTAAACATATATATATACATATATTAGCATAACCGAAAATATTCATATCCTTCGTCGTGATATAAACATCGTACTAACACCTTATTAAACGCAAATCAGCGTTATATATCATCATTAAAACGAATTGCAGCATATAATACATAATTATTAATACATAGGAACATTACGTGGTTGCAACTGTGTATTGTCGTTACCTTAAAAATATAATTACAACTATGATTATTTAAACATATAAATGTTAACATAGTTACGACTGTACCTTGTCTTTATCTTAAGAACATAACCACAACTATGTCTTCTAAATCTTTATATAGGATTATTTAATTACATAATTGTTGTCTTTACGTTAAGAACATAACAGCCACAACAACGACTTGCTGTAAGTGATTTTCTATAAACCACAAGTAGATGTTACTCCAAACCAAGATCGAGTCATTCCAAAGGCACCATGGCTAATAATGTTACAGACGGCTCAGCATGGCCAGGTGGTTAAGGCACTCGACTTGACGGTGAGGGTGACGGGTTCCAGTTCCTGTCACATCAAACATGCTCGCCCTTTCAGCCGTGGGGGCGTTATAATGTGACGGTCAATCCCACTAATCGTTGGTAAAAGAGTAGCTCAAGAGTTGGCGGTGGGTGGTGATGACTAGCTGCCTTCTCTCTAGTCTTACACTGCTAAATTAGTGACGGCTAGCGCAGATAGCCCTCGTATAACTTTGCGCGAAATTCAAGAACAAACAAACACTCAACTGAAGAGCCTTGACTTTTAGTAACATGGAACGCTTAAAAGAAACGGTATAATACTAGTAATACATTTTTCTTGTTAAAAATGATAAAATAATAATAATACCCTTGTCTTCTTCAACCGGTGAATACTTTTATCTTGTTAAAAACTGAATAATGCTTGCAATATTTTTATCTTGTTGCAAAGTTTCTAGTGGTTCAGCGGTTAAGTCTTCGAACTCACACCACTAGCAACCGAGTTTCGATACCAGTGGAGGGGTGGTGGTGGACCACAGACATCCCATTGTGTAGCTTTGTGCTTAATTCTAAAATAAACAAAGTCGTGTTACAAAAGCGGTAACATTCGTGTAATGCTTTTATCATGGTAAAATACTTTTGATAATTTTATCTTGTTAAAAAACGGTAAACATTATTGTAATACCTTTATCTTGTTAAAAAACACGCCAAAATACTTGCATTGTTTGTTTGAAATTAAACACAAAGCTACGGAATGGGGTACCTGTTGTCTGTCCACGGCCCGGCATGGCCAGGTGGGTTAAAGCGTTCGACTCGTAATCTGAGGGTCGCGGGTTCGAATCCCTGTAGTACAAAACATGCTCGCCCTTTCAGCCGTGGGGGCGTTATAATGTGACGGTCAATCCAACTATTCGTTGGTAAAAGAGTAGCCCAAGAGTTGGTGGTGGATGGTGATGACTAGTTACCTTCCCTCTTGTCTTACGCTGCTAAATTAGAGACGGCTAGCGCAGATAGCCCTCGAGTAGCTTCGCGGAAATTCAAACTAAACCAAATCGCAACAGTAAACCTTCCACAAAATACAACAAAACATTTTCTCAAGGAACCAGAGTGGAAGTAGTAGAGATTTGTGAGAACAAGAAGCAGAACACCAGCCGCCACTTTCAAACCCACCTTTTGATCATCCTAAGACACCAGCTGTGAAAGGATAGAACACACAGAAGACGCCATGGATGAATTTTCAGAAAAAAGAATCAAATATTTTATAGTTACACAATAAAACCTAATTTATCTTTTTAGGAAAAGAAAAATACGTATGGATTAAAAAGTAACATAAACATTATAATTAATGTTATAGATGACGTATTTGAATGTGGAACACGAACTGAGAGTCTTTTATCAGTTTCCATGAGTTTATTTATTCATTTATAAAATGTATGCTTGCGAATGTCATACTAAATAAAAATTTACCGTTTTTAGATACCGCAGTTTATGCCATTTTTGTTCAACTTTGGGCATAATGGTGGGTAAAATAAAATAGAAAACCTAACTAACTAAAGTTAAATGTTTTCATTCTTACGAACCTGCGCCTCACCAAGTCCCGCACAAATAATTAATATGTACTATAATATACCAACTGATAAAGTTACTAAATATCACGTAGTTTAAACAATAGTGAAAGCAAAGCATTTCCTTTCATATGTTGAAGAATTATTCTGAATATGTTAATATGATGTTATAAAGGAAACAGGAAAACTGCAGATTTACTGTTTTTTATATCGTTGTTATGTTGTAGCTGTTATACTTCATAAATATATTCAGTGACTATAATATATATTTATAAGTACAAAATGTTTGGCATAACAGTAGGAATACTCTATTACCGGTTAGTGTGTTTGTTCGGTGTTCTATAGTGTACACTTCCTTGTGCATGTGCCTAAACTTCGCATCAGTGTGGTGTTGAATAGCATTCTGGGCTAGATTATCTTTCGGATATAGCAGGTTGTTCATTAGGTATATAGATGCTTGTCATGTCCTTTTGTCAATGGTGTTTAATAATGTTCGTATCGGGTATTTGGGACACCCACAGAAGCAAATGTTACAGTACATTGTGGTATGTGGGAATCTATTCTCTGCTCATCTTCCTGTACAACGCACTGCGTGCAACAAAGATCACTTTAATTAAACAAAAGCAGGGGCGCTGCTGCTGAATCATGAATTTCCATAACGCCCGTCCAGGGGATGGGTACTCCAGCTAGTAGCAAATACGATATGTAACAATCTACACTGCATTTACACCATCACTATTATCCACCACAGTACTACCTGTGATGTAATATTTCTACATCATTGTTAGTTTTGTTTATTTGTTTTTTTTTTATTTCGCGCAAAGCTACTCGAAGGCTACCTGCGCTAGCCGTCCCTAGTTTAGCAGTGTAAAACGAGAGGGAAGGCAGCTAGACATTACCACCCACCGCCAACTCTTGGGCTACTCTCTTACCAATGAATAGTGGGAATTGACTGTCACATTATAACGTCTCCACGGCTGAAAGGGCGAGCATGTTTGAAGTGACGGAGATTCGAATCCGCGACCCTCAAATTAGGAGTCGAACGCCTTAATCCACCTGGTTATGCCGGGCCTCTACGTTATCTAAACATATATCTACAGTATCTAATCATATAAATGTATTAAGATAGCCAAATTTATACAAAATAAAAGACATGTTGTATCAGTAAATTAACGAGTCGAAGGTTATCTTCATTTATAAAATATTCAATTTTGCCAAGTTTAATCAAGAGTGATTTTCAACCAAGTATTTAACGTAAATTAAAATAATAATATTTTGCTACGTACCATCAGGTTGCTTAAATTTACATTACCTCAGATTTCCCTCTGGCACTTTCGTCCTTAATCATAGGCTCAAGAACTGTTACTAAGACTATAAAAAAGTTAATCAACCACAACAAAAATAGCTAATTAAAAAATCTGATATTAAAGATATATTTATAGTGATTCTTCAGCTACTAAAATGGCGAAAAAGGGTAAACTGCAGTAGTACTACTATTTACAAAGGCTTTGCTAGAACTTTGTTTTCATTTATTTTATTGGACTTATAAAACTCAGCATTTATAAGCAACATAATTAAGGCTCTAATTGATGTCTGGCTAGCATTGAAATATTTCAGATGTAAGTACTGTTTTGTTTCCTTGAAGATTAGTATTTTTATATGAGGACAGCCTGTTTTGACAACAAAAGTCTGACCTGAAAGAAATAAGACACGACCTGCTAGTTCCAGCTGCCTTACTATACGTCACTGGTGGTTCTATTACTTGGATTATTTACTCAGCTTTTAAGAGCATTGTTAAGAGATATCGCGCACTTGAGCAAATAATTTCTGCTTGACTTGAGGAGTGAATATACGTATTCTGTAGTTTCTGGAAAACTATATCTCTGTGTACGGCGGACTTAATGAGAGTAAGCGCATGTGCAGTGGTGTTTCACTTCTCCCAAAAAATACAAATGATTGATATCCATTTGTTTTTTATAAAGAGAGAATGACCGTACCAAAAAATCAATCTTTTCGTTACAAGCCACACATTCTTCTACAGTTTTGTGTGTATATACAGGGTGGTTCGTAAGTCCCTACCCGTCCACATACCTTATGTATCCAGTGTATCTGTGTGCTGTCCCTCATTTTCGCTGCATAATATTATGCAACGCCATGTTTTTCAAGTGTAAATGAGCTTACATTGGTCATATTTCTCTGAAAAAAAAAGAAACCAATTTATAGTACATGCGTAATTTAATATAACATAATAACATATGGATGGGTAGGGACCACCTTGTATGTGTGTGTAATAAAAATAACAAAAATCACTTCAGTGTACCTGTTCATAAGGTACACTAGTAGTCAATCCCATGCATTACTTTATAGTGTACACTGGTATAGTCAATTCAGAGCAGGAGTTTATAATGTATATATACACTGGTAGTGAAATCAGTGGGCGACTTTATAGTGCATATATACACTGGTAGTGAATTCAGTGCACTAGTTTATA
The DNA here is from genome assembly GCF_004210375.1 of Tachypleus tridentatus. NCBI lineage: Eukaryota > Metazoa > Arthropoda > Merostomata > Xiphosura > Limulidae > Tachypleus > Tachypleus tridentatus. Next base: position 84,100,823 of record NC_134832.1, on the reverse strand, counting down.
GTGTATATATACACTGGTAGTGAATTTAGTGCACTAGTTTATAGTGTACACTGTTAGTTCTCTACCAGTTTCTGTAAAGAAAAAAGAAGAACTTAGAAAAACAAAACGATATTTGTAGCAACTTTGCACATTAAATAGTGTTAAGATGTATATAAAGTAAACTTTTCAAATCAGTAGAATTGAACACTACTGGTAGAAAGAAAACACCTTGATCATTATAGTATGTAGAATTCTGGAGAACTTTTGAAACATTGGTGATATTAAAAATTAACTGTTTTAAATAGTTTAAAGCAGTGGTTCTTAACCTTGTTGGAGGTACCTCCGGAACCCCGGAAGTTTCGTACTTGCATTCACTGAACCCTTCGTAATTGGAAATAAAATATGATTTTTTCAAATTCAAAACATAACTAGATATTTTATTAGTGCACAAAATGAATCATGCATCAGTTGCACACAATATCATTGTGTTCAAAGAACAAAACCAACAAAACATGAATTTCACACAGAAACAAAAACATAACTCAATAAATATTTACTGCAAATCAATGTGACTTTTGCTGTTGCCTTTCAGAGACAAGTTCAGAGATGCGCAGCTTCACCTTGGCAAGTGCTACTCCCATATCATTTTCGCAACAAAGTATGTTCCTTTTCTTCGTTTTTATGTCTACCATCCTCGAAAAGGATTGCTCGCAAAGATTGTTTGTTTGTTTGTTTGTTTTGAATTTTGCTCAAAGCTACTCGAGGGCTATCCGTGCTAGCCGTCCCTAATTTAGCAGTGTAAGACTAGAGAGAAGGCAGCTAGTCATCACCACCCACCGCCAACTCTTGGGCTACTCTTTTACCAACGAATAGTGGGATTGACCGTCACATTATAACGCCCCCCACGGCTGAAAGGGCGTGCATGTTTGGCTCACAAAGATACGTTATAACAAACGGTATGAGTATCTCAAGGGCTTTTTTAGCAATAAGAGGGTACGCTACGATTTGATGACACCAAAACGTTGAGAGTGTTGTTGTTCTGAAAAGTTGCTGTTGAACCTGGTTCTTCTAAAGTTCAATGATTTCGTCTAGGTATTCATCATTGACATCTGCTGTCGCAACACTAAACGTGAACGGCTGTCTCACCCATGCTGGATATGACTCTCTGGTGAGGAAGTATCCGTCGAGAGACTTTGCGAGCTCATCTAAGTGCATGGCAATTGCTTGCTTCAGTTCCCCGGGTACAGAAATGTCTCCGATTTCAGACACATCTTCGATCTTACTTACACAGTCGTCCAGCAGGGAAAAGTTTGCAAAGTTATCATTCTTTGTTCGTCGTTTCCATAATGGTAGCTTTTTTGAAAAGCCTTCAAGTTTTCTTCCGCTTCGATTATTTTGACTCCACCGCCCTGCATCTGTTGACTGAGATGATTGAGATCATTGAAGATATCGGCCATGTACGCCAAAATGAGAATGAACTCCAATTTTTCGAAGCAATCTGCATGACAATGTTGGTGTTCTCGTAAAAACAGGGCTAATTCCACATGCATGGCAAAAAACATGATTCAGGACCTTTCCCTGGGATAACCACTGAACGTTAGAATGGTACAAAAGTACCTCGAATTTAGAGTCCATTTCATTACACATCTCTTTAAAGATGTGGTGCTTCAGGGCACTCTTTCGCACAACGTTCACACTTTCCACTACAATTTTTAATACTTCTGCCAGTTTTGAAGACAAGGTTTTTGTTGCCAACGCATGCCTGTGCAGAACACAGTGCGTTACAATAATGTGTGGTGCATCGGCTTTCACCAGCTCACAAAACTAGAGTTTCGTCCCAGCATGACTGGAGCTCCGTCCGAACAAACTGCAGAAACCATATCCCACAAAAGATCGTTGTATCTGAAGAAGTCATCCACAAGTTTCTTCATGTCGGCTGCCTTAGTTGTTGTTGTACAAAATAAAAAATCTTCTTTTATTTCGTCGTTCTACACATAGTGCACGAATACAACAAGCTGGCTTAGACTGGAAACGTCGGTGGTCTCGTCGAGTTGAAGGCTGAATTTTGCTGGGCTTGAAATCAGATCTGCAACTATTTGAGCCGAGATGTCATCGTTCATGTCATCTATTCTGCTGCTGATGGTGTCATTTGAAAGAGGAATTTGGGATAACTTATTTTCAGCAGCTTTTCCCAGCACGATATTCGCCATTTTCAACGCAGCTGGTTTTACGAGTGCTTCACCAATGGTGTGTGGTTTGCCCTGCTTTGCGATCAAGTACGCAACTTCGTACGATGCTGTGGGGATGGGTACAAAGCCGAGAAGAGACAAAGTAGCCTTTTCATCGAACCTGGCTCTCTTTACCTTGAATTTAGCATGCAGCTTTAAAGAGTGTTCTTTTAGTTTTGCCGGTGCTAGACTAGAATTGCTCAACTTGGCATTGCAAATCATGCATTGAGGACGCTGACTCCAATCATGTTCCGTTATACACGTGAATCCATATTGTACGTATTCGTCAGACCACTTTCTGTTTTTGCTCGACATAGTTAGTATGAAGGGATTGAAAGATTAGGAAAGATCACAAATAACGCACGATTACTACAGTCACAAGTCGACTGCTAAGCGCACGAAGTTCCCTGCAGCACAGTATTAAGGCCAAGTGATGTGACGTGATAAGCCGCAGCCAATGATGGCCAAGTGGAGCATGACGTTACGAATCATGCGAGTGGGGTGAACGGAACGGATACACACACAGTGTGTGTGTCTTGACCTCCGCCAAACTCCTGAGACTGACTTACCGAACCCCTGGGGTTCGATTGAACCCAAGTTAAGAACCATTGGTTTAAAGTTACTTCATAACTCTGATGTTCTTTAATCCAGTCTAGTCACGGATACTTATTTATAAACTACAGATGTTTACACGCGCAAAGCATGTGAAACTCATACAGCGTTATATGCCTCCAGCTACACTTAGAAACCAACAACCGTGTTCACGGAGAAGATGGCCAAAGAAGTTGTAATAGTAACAATTATATTTGACTTGACACGCATTATAATTTATTTCGGACGCTTCTCCTAGTTATTAAGTTACGTACATTACGTCTTACGATTTCAAATAGCCGGAAATATTAATTTGAATTTAGAAGTTAATTAGATATGTATTAAATTTCTGATATTTGCCAACAAGATTGATACACAAAGTTTTTGTCTTTAACACAGATATAATTTGTTATACAAACAAATATTCAGTTTATAGTAACGGTTATTACAAATAGTGGTTTATGTACAAGAGTTTTACAGATAAAAACAATATTGATTTTATATGAATGGAGATAATTTTGGGAGAAAACCAGGGGGATCCGTTTGTGATAAAATCTACTATTTATTCAAAAAAAAAAGCGCGGCATGGCCAGGTAGTTAAGGCACTCGACTCGTACTCTGAGAATTGTGGGTTCGAATCCTCGTCGCACCAAACATGATCACCCTTTCATTCGTGGAGGCGTTATAATGTGACAGTCAATCTCATTATTCGTTGGTAAAAGAGTAGCCCAAGAGTTGGCGGTGGATGGTGATGACTAGCTGCCTTCCCTCTAGACTTATATTGTTAAATTAAAGACGGCTAGCACAGATAGCCCTCGTGTAGCTTTGCGCGAAATTCAAAACTTACAAACAAATATTCCAAAAAATTGGCGGAAGTTAAAGGTATAATGTATTTGGGTTAGAAAATATAAAAATAAAGAGTTGGTTTCTCTTTGATGATGGCAGTCATATAAAGTGGACAAAAACTAAACACGTCTAGAAATGCATTTTAAATGGAAAACTGAGAAGTCGTGAACACACGTATCGAAATGTCGGTTCACTTCATTTGTTAAACGGCCAGATTAGTCATTTCATTTTTCAGCTAGCACGTGGAATATCTGTGAATGAATAACTTCAGCTTACGAGAGTTAGAGTTATATTTATTCAAAGTTGAAGTGTCATTTAAAACTAATATTTGATAGAGGTGCTACTTACTAGTAAACACTTACCCATCAGCCAGGCTAGTAGATGTATGATGCTACTAGTCTACTCTTGAGTCAACGCACAAAAATATTTATCGATGACGTCTCATTGTGTAAAAATTTCTATTTCACTATGACCAAATCACGTTAGTTGTTTGTATATAACAGACACCTTTAGTTTTTGGACATATAAGCATCTTTGACTTCCAAAAACAAGCACTTCAACCAGATTAAGCAACAATGTTTGTTATTCATAGGTTATTAATAAAATATAATCGGTTCAAGATTTCGTGGACAGGATTCATAAACATTCTTTCATTTTTCAAACGTGTTGCTCTTCGAGCCATGTTTGAATACCAGAATTGTTCAGGTTTGTGTTAAATCAAACAGACTTCTTGTGAGAGTTTAATGACATAACAAATTATCACGATCTTTTTAAACTACCACGTCTACCCCTTATTTTGTTCACTAGTTTCCAAGATAATAATGTAGAACTTTAACTTCATCTTGCATTAGTTTAACATTTTGTTATAGTTAAAACAAGTCACAACAAAGTAAAATTTCTGTCAATTCTTCTAACTGTCAAGTTTATCACTGTTGTTACTTCTTTTTTAGGTGTTATTGTGATCATTCCCGAATTTATCATCGTTTATACATTTCAGGTAGTATTAACTTCAGGGCCTCGTTCTTCCAGCACAGTAAATGACCATATATACAAGAGATAGTTAATCTCGTATAAGTTTGTTTGTTTTGGAATTTCATGCAAAGCTACACGAGGGCTATCTGCGCTAGCCGTCCCTAATTTTGCAGTGTAAGACTAGAGGGAAGGCAACTAGTCATTACTATCCACCGCCAACTCTTGGACTACTCTTTTACCAACGAAGAGTGGGATTGGCCGTCACATTATAACGTCCCCACGGTGCGAGGGGAGTTCAAAGCCGCGACCTTCAGATTAGGAGTCGAACGCCTTAACCCACCTCGCCATGCCGGGTGTCTCGGATGAGTAGTGTTAGATGTAACTCATGTTTGATAAGCATGTTTTCTTTGTATTACATTTATCTTAGTTGGACAAATCCAAAGTTATATTGTCAGAGCCGTCTAAATGAGTTTTATTAGTCATGAAACTTTGCTAGGGCGAAGTATTAATAACAATGTTTTGCACATACTAATATCATCCTTTATCGCGATAATGTTTAGTTATGATCTATAAATTAGCTTGATTTGATTAGAAGTTCATGTTAACCGTTTAGATTATTTTATTTAATATTTTGCTTGTGAAAAAGCTATCAGAAAATTTTAAACAAATGGCTTATTACACCATGTAATCTTACTGTTTTGTCTGTTTATCATCTGGAAATAAATGTTTCATCACCGATAATACCGTAAATCTCTAAATTATCATATAACGTACTTTTCACGATTATAACAACATTAAAAAACATTAGTGTGAAATCTGAAAAATGTCAATTGTTGTAAATATTTAATTTTACAGAGGTTTGGGGTAGAATTTCTCCCTTATTATTACAAATAGCGTGTAATAAAAGAACAATGTTTCACGTAAAATGACCTCTATAACAATTTATCAAATATTATTTTTTCTCGCATGTTCAGGAATATTTTATCGAATAAACCGTAAAAACCAAAGCAAAAAAAATGTTTTCATGCAAACAGTAATTCATATTGAACATTATTAAAGTTGGTAATTTAACCAATGAAAAGAAGTAACACTGGTCACGAATGCAAATTTTAAAACTGGTTTATTATTTTAATTATACAAACAAAAGGCTCTGAATGAAGAAATACATCTAATTTTTGTTGGTTTTCAGAAAGTTCTTTGTGCAGGGCCTGGCACGGCCAGATGGTTAAGGCACTCGACTCATAATCCAAGAGCCGAGGGTTCGAGTTTCTGTCACAGCAAACATGCTCGCCCTTTCAGTCGTGGGGGTGTTATAATGTGGTAAAAGAGTAGCACCAAGAGTTGACAGTGAGTGGTGATGACTAGCTGCCTTCCCTCTAGTCTTACATTGCTAAATTAAGGACGGCTAGCACAAATAACCCTTGTGTATCTTCGCGCGATATTCAAAGCAAACCAAACGAATTCTTAGTGCAATCTGTATATTAGACGACTTATAAATGTCGGAACCGCTATCGATCTCTTAGCAACAATAGACCGTAACATTATTTTCTTGATCACAAATACATACGACCAAGAATGACATTTACCAAGTGGAACTCTTGAAGCACAGTTGAACGTGGAAAAGACTTGGACATGGTAGTTGGGAAAATGGGCTTCTTCCCCTGTAAACACTTAGGTTTATCATGGAAGAACTCTGGTTTAAGGTGCTTTGGGGTTGCAGTTCCTTTTCACACCTGTTGTTACTTGGGAAGAGAATATTAGGCGTATTCGTTCTGTTGTTCAGGATTGTCGTTTTAGACCAGCTACTGCGTTCCTTCATGCACATATTATTCGTCAGCGGATCTTATTTCTCATGTGGTACGCTGGTGTTGTCTTCCCTTTTGGTGATGTTAGTGCTTTGGTTTTTGATAGCATTGTATTTTCGCTTTTTGTGGTGAGAAAAAACGGAAGGGATTTCCAGATATTCTTTTCACTTACCAACTCGTCTTGAAGGTCTGGGGTTTCCTTGTATTTGAACTAAGTGCCTTAATTTATTAATTATTTTAACAATGAAATGTTTGTAAAGGGAGAACCATTCACGTACATATGTTATCACGTTATTTTTAGGGGTAGGACTCAGGATTTTGTTTTTCCTTTTCCTTGTTATCTCCCATGTTCTCCTTTCTGATATTTGCAGTCTCACGATTGTTTATCTTTGTCAGAAGGAGGTTCATGGTTTTGATGTTTCTACTCCATCTAGTTCAGCCTACCATCTTATGGTTCCACAACATTTTAATCGATTTTAATAGTATTATCCTATCTATACTGAGATCCTATTTGGGCTCGAGTCACATTGTAACACTTGGATTTGCATCTACAGGCCTTCTGTTGGTGTATTGTTCATAATATTCTCCAGTTCAGAGCATCTTTACCATTAGCATATCAGTACCATCAAATCTTGTTCACTGTGTCATGCCCAGGTTGAGTCTGTGAAGCATCTTTTGGTGTTGTGTTCTCTCTCTATTCAAGTATGGAGATTCTTGTCACGTTTATTCCACATTCATTTTACTTTACTTAGTACTGTACTAAGTCATCATATCTTACATTTGCATTCCAGTATTCTTTAATTCTGTTTAAACGTGTTATATTGTTGACGAGAAATAGGTATGTTAATGAGATACTTTCATTAATATTTTGCATGAGGTCAGGTCGCGTCTTGCGTTGCAATTTGAGGCAAATTGTCATGTTTTAGATCTTTCTCTCCCAGCTTTCGTTGTTGTCTCCCGAATGTGTCACCACTCTTCGCAGTAATCAATGACCATGTGCCAATAATATTTTGTTGCCTTTATTGCTTTTGAAAATTTCTCACACTCTTTTATGTAAATTTTTCTTCTATTGCATTGTTTATTTTCTATATTCATTTATTTCTCAATTCCGTGTCATTGATTGTAACTTCCTTTTAGACTTGTGATTATGTATACACTGTATTTCATAATGCTTTCCTGAATTAATATGTAGTTGTCTATTACTTCATGTAAAATTTTGACTTTTTTGTGATTTATGAGCTTACTCTTTGATTTGTTAAAGTGTATTATTTAGTTATAATTGTATAGATTCTGTTGTCCTATCGTAACCATGTGTTTTCTGTGTTTGTTTATTTTGCCAATAAAATTTCAAAATTATGTCACACTTCATGGCCTAGATTTGTATGTTGTCTTCCCTATTTATCAACATGATTCAAGCTTGTAGTGAAGTCGATTGTATGTATTTGCAGTAAGTTGGGGTGAAGTTGGAAGGAGTGATTCCTGTAACTATTATCGTAAGGTTGGGGAAGCATTTAAGAACACTTGTACCATCTTGGAGTATCAGGTTTTTGTATAGGGGCCGGAATTCTTTACAGTAGGTGTCTGTGATTTGTTGGCGATAAATATAAACAATAAATGGACAACACGCCATCCAGTTGTTTGAAAATAATATATTCAAACAAGTTACACTTATGTACAAAAATTTATTATACTACTATTATTCAGTTGTATTCAGAACTTTAAATAATTGTTTCTTTTTCGTTAAAGTTCACACAGACGGTTCAGTTAATTCAAAACACCCTTTAACAAGACGAATTATTGTTATCTACTCTGTTATCGCAATATAATTAGTGATAAATTCACTTACTTTACCATGTGGATTATCACAGTTGTATACAGAGCTTTAAATAATTGTTTTCTATTATTCTAATTGTTTTATTATTGTTCTCTATCTCTGTTGTTACAAAAAAAAACTGTGAAACTTTTACTTTAGAAATCACTTATTTTGACTAAACTCACCCGGCAGTTAACTTCACTTTTTTTTGCATTTTGTATCTGCATGTATTTATAAACATCCAGCCATATACTAACAACAATATTAAACACAACGAAAAGCTTAGAGTAAGATGACGTCATAATATTACAAAAACTTATTAAAACAACTGAACTGCATACAGAGTCACATAATGAAACCTGTCATAAATATCGCTTTTAAAATAATTAACTTTAAACACTATTGTTATGAAAACTATCTAGTTATAAAGTACCATATTACTAAATAAACTAAATAATAATTCTTAAACTAAATTGTCCTGTATATCCAACATGGAGGAACAATTCCAATTTCAATGGCCCAAATGTTACCCAAAATTAATAGAACTGATAAAACTATTTTTATACTAGCAATATGTATTACCACAAATATAAAATTAAGACAAGTATTTAATTATCAATCAACTTCAATAAAATTGTTTTAAAAAAGATGAGAAACAAATAATAAAAAATAAGTAGAATGACAATACCAAAAATATAGAAACAGGTCAGAGATGAATACAGAAAAACCAAAAAAATTGTTGCATAAGTAGCCAGTAACCTTATGGTTACTAGCTAGTGTAAGAGTGTACGGCAATAAATATTCAGTTTAAATGTTTTTATTCAAAATTGAATTTATGCAACTGACAGGAATTTAAGATATAGTTACAGACAAAAATTGTTCTTAGAAATATTTAGCTATTAAAATAGGGATTTTTGTGTAGTTTTATATACACTGCTGACCAAAATCTTAAAGCCAACGAACATTTAAAAAATATGCCTTTTTATATTGTTAGACTCGACCACTTATTTGAGTAGAGATTTGAAAGATGAAAACAAGAAAAGGGAAAATAAAAAAAAAACTTTTTTCGCATTTAATAGGGAAAATGTGAACACTATGAATATCTGGAGAAATCATAAACACTTCCAAAAAACATTTAATTTTTGTGATTATACATTTTAGCTTTTTACAGAGTTTTAGGTTTGTAGGCCTGATTCTTCTCACATTATTAGCCTTGTTAATTTCTCTTTAAACTGCAAGGGTATCTGTTTACAAATACTTTCAACTAGAAAGATTTTGTGATAAAGTTTATCAAACAGAAGGAGTGAGCGAACAAGTGCAATAACATGTGTCGACCCTTATGAAAACCAAGAATGTGAAATATATCCTCTATTAAAATATATCCTCAATTAATATCATCCATGGTTCCAAGAAATATTAAAATTAAGTTATATTTTTATATCACTGAGAGGCCCGGCATGGTCTGGTGGTTAAGGCACTCGAATCGTAATATGAGGGTCGCGGGTTTGAATCCTCATCACACCAAACATGCTTGCCCATTTAGCCGTGGGTGGCGATAGCCCAATGTGGCTTTGCTCTGAGAACAATATACACACACACACTACTGAATAGTGGAAAATTCACTATGAACCAAATTTAGTTGTGAAACACTTCACCTGTTAATTGATTTGGTGTCTGCAAGTAACACGTCTCAAAGTTTTTATTTTTAAGCGCAAAGCTGTGTTACAGCGGGTATCGAATCCAGGTAATTAACACTCATAAGCAAACAAGCTTACCGCTGAGCCATGAGGCAGCGCATATCACTCTTTTAAAGTTCAGAAATTCTTCTTTTAAAAGGCAATTAACCTTCAATATTTAAAACAATGATCCTAATAACATATAAAATCTTCTAGAACCACTTCAAGAAAATCTGTTCAGTTGAAATTTTGCTCAATTCTAAATTCAAGGAAACACAAAAGAAACTAAAAGAAACTAAAACAAACTATAATTATAATTAACTACAACAAACTAAAACAAACTATAATTATGATAAACTACTACAAACTAAAACAGACAATAACTATAACAAACTATTACAAACTACAAATATAACTCTCTTAAATAAATTGTCCCTGTCAGTAAGTCGACCTTCGCTTTGGCTGATTTTCATTGTTAGTACTGTAATTATTTCTTGTATGAACCGCAAATTTAAATACTTACAGACATGTTTTGTGATCAAAACAATCCCAAAATTTAGAAAATTGTAATTGTTTCTTAAAAAACCTGCTTAAATCTAAAATCATATTTTTACGATATATGCACCTGAAAAAATTGTCATAAAATTGTATACGTGGAAAACCGTTTTTCTTGTTTCAGCTCTTAAAATCTGCTGTTTTGTTGAATCGTGTATTGTTTCAATAAATCGTCTCTCATCCTTGCTACTACAGAAATAATTTATAACTTAAGTACTCAAAACGCGTGCTTGCTTTTCATTCTCTTTTTATTTCTTCTCTTTACTTTATTGTAATTTGAAAAATCAGCCCTAATATAATAATCTATTTCTTTTTAAAACTCTTCTAGAATAAAAAAAAATATTGTTAATATTGAATAAGCACTAATCGCCGGAGATTAAAGAAACACTTGCAAATATTTAAAAAGAAAAAATAACCAACGTCATCAGAAACACTTGTACAATTTCAGAACAAGCTATAAACGACTCCAAGAACTTCAATTAATTATCCATGAATCACGCACAAGTACCTAGAACTTGTCACGTTTATTTTACATTCATTTTACTTTACTTAGTACTGTACTATAACACGTTCTCTTGCCTTATAATGTGACGGTCAGTACTACTATTCGTTGATAAAAGAGTAGCCCAAGAGTTGGCGGTGGATGGTGATGACTAGCTGCCTTTCCTCTAGTCTTACACTGCTAAATTAAGGACAGCTAGCACAGATAGCCCTCATGTGACTCTGCGAGAATTTCAAAAACAAACAAACATTGCTGAAATCGTATATATATAATGTTTCCATGGATATTTTTTTTAATTATTAGAATAGCACTTGATAAAAATATGGATATTAACTGACTCTTTTGTTTTTGGATTGTTCTGATAATCAGATATCCAAGAAATAAATGATAATTTCTTTATTTTCTGAAATATCGTATTTTTTTTTATCTCAGTGCTATATCCAATAGTTTGACTTGAACCACAGCCGATCTTTACCTAGTAAAAGGCACACATTCAGGAGCTGATCCCTGCAATGGGCACAACAGAAAATAGAATCGTCCAAGAGTTGACAGTAGGTTCCGTTTCCTAATTACCAATTAGTTTAAAAGCAGTGACCTTTGTGTGTGTATAGTCCTGAAACAAAGAACACTTAGCTCACTGTGGAACTTTTCCCACTCTGACAAAGTGTGTAAAAACGTTTTATATTCCAAAACATAATCACCAAAATTAGACGTACTAAAAGATAACGATACATTTTAATTGGTTAGTACCTTTAATGCTGTTTATGATATTGTTTTTAGATCCTCTTGTAGTTTCTTCATGATTCTTGGTTATTACAGTTCTATGATCTTGATTGTATGTATATGTGGATGTGTCTAGACTACGAGGCAACAAACATTGTCGCGCAGAAAGGATTTGGAAGTTTGTTCATCCGTCAGCAGCGATTCTTGGAGAAATTGAGTAGATAACAGAGGTATTAGCTATCACGTAATACACAAGGTTTTAACTTCATCTGAAGGGATTATTTTATCAAATTTTGCAGAGGATAGTTACTATGGAGAAAGTTTTGTAGTAACTTTCGTCTTCTCTCCACATGCATTAGTTATTCTGTACGAAACTAAAAGATGCGTTACGCGATGTAACTACGCAAGCGTATGTATATAAAAACAGAAGTGACATTGTTATATTTAAATAGTTTTACAGTTAGGGAGTTAAAAAGGTCACACTTGTCTTAAATTTGATCTATAACTCAAGAAAAAGTTAAAGTTGAAACGAAAGAGTTCGCGTTAAGCGATAGAAATTCTAAATATGACGAAATGGTATTTTCTAAAGTTTTCTAAATAAACAAGTGAGAGTCAGTAGTTTTACTCAGGCAACGAAAAAAGGATCTGAAACAATTATTCCCACTTTTATAATACGTATTTCATAGTCTAGTCTGTGTATAGGGAGAGCTACTGGATTACAGGTGGGATAGGTCTGGAAACCTAACACCGTGAATTTAACTTTTTGATTCACGCTGTGAAGAAAATTTCTACACTGACTTTACCTCAGTAAAGTAGGAAAAAGAAACACCTCCTATTCTCAGATATTGCATGTTATAATCTATGTCGTCTAGAAAAGATTAAAAATAATATCAAGATGTGTTTAAGACAGTTTTTAAATTCGAATACCGATTAATGTTATCTTATAACAATTTTCATATTTGCAAACTTAAAATATATATTAGATTTTAATAACGTAAATTCCAGTATATTGGTTTTGTTTGTTTTGGAATTTCGCACAAAGCTACTCGAGGGCTATCTGTGCTAGCCGTCCCTAATTTAGCAGTGTAAGACTAGAGGGAAGGCAGCTAGTCATCACCACCCACCACCAACTCTTGGGCTACTCTTTTACCAACAAATAGTGGGATTGACCGTCACATTATACGCCCCCACGGCTGGGAGGGCGAGCATGTTTAGCGCGACGCGGGCGCGAACCCGCGACCCTCGGATTACGAGTCGTACGCCTTACGCGCTTGGCCATGCCAGGCCCAGTACATTGGTATAACAGCCTACTCTGTGAAATTTAACAGAAATATCTATTGCGCTGACAGAGTACACAGTCGTTATAGTTGCTAGAATAGATAGTTCGTTCTTTATTCTTAAACACAAAGCTGCCCAAGTATGTTTTTGCCTATTGATAGTGAAAAAGCAATTTTTATTTGCCTTTAAACACACCACTGAGCCATCAGGGGCTCACAGTGACAGAGAAAACACGATAATTTTACAAACCTATTTTTGTTATTTAGTTCCTACATTTATGTATATTTGAGGTGTCATGAAAAAAAATGAGTGTAGAAAAAGAATTAAATAGTATAGTATTATTCTACAGAAATAACTAGATAGTGCAGTATTAGTGTACAGGGAAAAATAATTAGTGTGGAGAAGATATAAATAGTGTAGTATTTGTGTAATGTAAAAGCATCAGAGAGTATTTCCAATTTTGAATATGTTAATTATTACTGCTTTAAACCAAACAATTATTTTCGATTTTCTTTACGTTTTGATGTAAAAAACATACGAAACAACATAACAAATGAATGGCATATAAACAAAATTTTATGTAGGCGTCTATAGCATCACGTTGAGACCAGAAACACAACATTCAACATCAGACTTGGGACAAGCAACACTGAAAACTCTCATGAAATATGGGTGGCATTATGGACATGGAGTCCTCCTGCCCCGTTCGATCCTGCTTGCTCCAAAATAGTGGCTGGAGTTTGCGGACACACAAACAGTATTATAAACAGAAAACGTGAATTAATAATAAGATTTTTCTTCCTTTTGAATCTACGATTGTCACTGAGTTTTGTAGGAAATGTCTCCAGGAAAAGGCGATTTAGTGAATATTCTCTATTTAAATGTTATGCAGCTTATAAAAGAGCTTAAATCTAAGGTTATTTTAAGCTCATTGCTCTAATTCGAAAAGGAAATTCTGCATCAATTGTTTTCTGTAGCAATGACTTACAGCACGTGTTCTGAAAAGTTGGAATAGAAACTGAAATTATTAACTATCACATGATGAAGCAGGTGGAAAATACTTAGTTTAAAAATAAACTAAGCGTAAAAATGTTATTTCTGAGGCTAGAAACAAAGACAACCGATAGATGAAAATCTATAATCTACGCTATAATGCGTGGTGGTCTGAGAAAGTCAACAAAGGTCACATATATGAATAAATAAATAAATCCAAAGGTGTCACGTATGATTTACTGTGTTCACGGATAACTGGTCGTGTAGATTTTGCTTTCATTAGAGTTTGTGCCCGGCATGGTCAGGATGGTTAGAGCGCTCAATTCGTAATCTGAAAGCCGCGGGTTCGTATCCCCGTCACACCAAATATGCTCGTCATTTCAACCGTGAGGGCGTTATAATATCATGGCCAATCCCACTATTTGTTGGTAAAAGAATAGCCTAATCGTTAGCGTTGGATGGTAATGACTAGCAGCCTTCTGCCTAGTCTTACATTGCTAATTTAGGGACGGCTAGCTCGTGTAGCCCTCGTGTAGCGTTACGCGATATTAAAGAAAATAAACACTTAATTAATTGCCCCCCAGTGGCTCAGCGGTATGTCTGCGGACTTACAACGCTAAAAGCCGGGTTTCGATACCCGTGGTGGGCAGAGCACAGATAGCCCATTGTGTAGCTTTGTGTTTAATCCAAACGACATCATTATTATTTAATTTAGTCAAAGTGTTTCAAACACATGATAAAATACTCTAATTAGTAGCTGACGTAATTTTCTTAGAATATAATGTATTTAGAACGTTATTTGGTGGATTTAAATAAAAGTTAGAAATTAGGCCGATGGCTAGACCTAAACATCAGGTTTGTTTTAGTGCTGATAGGAACTGATGATGTCGGAAAAGTAGGACAAAGTGACTAGATTAAACAATGTGAAAAGCTGATAAAGACATTTAAATATATGGGGCATAACTGAATTTTGTCAGGAATATTGCCAAAAAATCATATCCGGTGATGCTGATCAGTACTGATGAATGCATGACTTTAGCTTATGTGCAAGGATCAAGACTAGTTGGATTTGTGAATAATTTCACGAGGAAAAGAAGCTTTTGGGAATGGATGGGATATATAGATGGAGCAGAGGCAGGCTTAGTGGCATACATTAAATTAGAGTTTTAATTTAGCGCTCGATCATGGTGAGAGCCAGAATGAAATGTACGCTATTGTTGTTTTCACTAAGTTTTATAATACTGTCATATTTCATGATTGCGATAACAATTTTAAAAAACAGTAGGACATTAGGCTTTAAATATTGTTAGGGGACAAATTTTGTAACTGTCTCTCTCCTTCTGTCTGATTTTCAGAGAAACCTGGTACATGTATAAATGTTACACAGTTGTCCTACCGATCAGTGACAGAATTTACCAAAATGTTTTGCTGTTACGTTTTCCCCACCCCAAAGGCAGAAAGTTATCACTAATCTAAACCCACGTTATTTGTCAGTAGTTAACCTTTGGTTAAAGTCCATTTTAATATTATCACAACTATTGCCGCCATTTGTTTGTGGAGAAAACCCAAATCTTACATATTTTGTGTTTTCATCAAATATTTATTTATACCCATAGAGTAAACTTCTAAATTACGTTCTTTCATTTCCATTTTGCTGAAGGCATTGGTGAATCTTCTGCCAGTTAACAGTAAAGACAGTGTTAGCTGCAGAAACTTTTAACATACCTTTGAATATAATTTTGCTTGGTATTTTCCTTAATTTAATGACCAGTAGTTAACATACTTTTGAATATAATTCTGCTAGCTATCAACTATTGTCTTTAATTAGTTGTTTGTTAGACATCAGATAATCTTTGGTTAAACAAATAATTTGAAAGTGTTAGCATTATGTATACTAATGACTTAAAATATGACGTACGTAGAATGTAATCTGTATGCTTGTTTTAAGATTTCATCAAAATCATTTCATATGTTTTATATTAACGTTTGTTTATATATCCAAGCTAGTCCTTAAAAGAAGTCGCAGTTGGAAACTACTGACAATCCTACTTCAGTTATCAGGAGTAAATCAAGTGAGATTATGTTTATCTTGTCAGTGCGGGGAAGGTTTCATATAAGGGGCTTCACCATTTGTGAAAGCCTTGACATTTATTTCGAAATCTACTAGACATATGTTTTATAGAATTCGACATCATATAAAGAAAGTGTCTTACCATGTAAACAATCCTTGGTAAAGGTAGTGAATCAATAACAACTACAAAAGTTATTTTTTTTCCGAGTTCATTTCACATGCTTTTCTATATTTAATGTCCCTCTGTAGGACAACGGTAAGTGTTAGGATTTACAATGTTAAAATCAGCGGTTTGATTTCCCTAGGTAAACACAACAGATGGTCCATGGGACTTTGATATAAGAAAACAGACACTCTGCATTTAATAATTAATGTGTGATACAAGAACATTTCTTCGAATTGTGTTAAAAATTCAGAGATATTAGTTCCTATCAATTTTGAGTTTTTAATTACAGGATGTCTGTCGATTAACCTGTTGTGATTAATAAATAACTTGCTTATCTGATAAACAACACAGTTTGTTATTAATAACCTCCTTAGTGAAGTTTGTTTGTTTTGTTTTTGAAAATCGCGCAAAGCTACACGAGGGCTATCTGTGCTAGCCGTCCCTAATTTAGCAGTGTAAGACTAGAGGGAAGGCAGCTAGTCATCACCACCCACCGCCAACTCTTGGGCTACTGTTTTACCAACGAATAGTGGGATTGATCGTAACATTATAACGCCCCCACGGCTGAAAGGGCGAGCATGTTGGTGCGACCGGGATTCGAACCCGCGACCCTCGGACTACGAGTCGAACGCCTTAAGACACTTGGCCATGCCAGGCCGTAAAATTATGAGTCAAGCGCCCTAGCCACCTGGCCTGGCCAGACCCAATGAGGGGAATCAAACCCCTGATTTTAGCGTTGTAAATCCGAAGACTGACCGTTATCTCAACAGGGGACTGGCAACAGGTAGTTTAAGGTTTGTTAAAAGACATTTCAATAATAACCTCCATGTCATATCTCTGTGTTATCCAATAATCTTCAGACAGTTGTGTCCAAAATATAAATGTTTCTTTTTCTCGGTGATAAGGGCTGTCCAGTTTGAACCTTCTATACCAATATTACTTTACGTACTTATTCATGTAATTGCTTCTTTTGGAATTTTGCGCAAAGCTGCACGATATTTATTTACACTAGCTATCCATAATTTAGCAGCAATAGACTAGAGGGAAGACAGTTAATTAACTTTATCCATCGCCAACACTTGGGGTATTATTATTTGCCAAATATTAAAATGTTGACTGCCTTTTTATAACGCCCCAATAGCTGAAAGGGCGAGCATGTTCACTGAGGAGAATTCGAACCTGCAACCCTAACCACCAGACCAAGGCAGTACCTCATATAAGAGTAAAGATAGTTTTGTTTCTTTTTCACGTTCAATGAAATATCACTTCTCCTTTAAAACGCCATATATAACTAAGGATATACAAATAGGAACAAGATGTATTCTTTCTTCGTTAAGAGAAATTAACGTTTTTCTAATTTTTTTTATCTTCAGAAGTAGCGTATTTTAAAGCTAAAATATAAAGTGTTTGAATGTACCATCAACGCATTTTTTTCTATCTAACTTTAGGCTCAACTACCTGATGATTTATCAGCGTAGATGGTTAACATTAATTAAAACTATGCCTTCTTTCCGAAAAAGAACACAGAAAATTTTAATTGCAGTTCTACACTGATTCCATACATGTTAATAAAATATATAAATGTACATATCTTATACATCATTTAGAACTTTCGGTTTTACAGAATGATTACATCTCAGCATTACAGAAGTTCGTATGTTATCAAGAGTGTTATCATTATTTTCTTAGAAAGGGAAGAATCTCATTTCTTTCTTTGGTATATATGTGGAAGAACGTAAAACTACAAGTATGACTGCGATACTGAGATGATGAATATGTTACTTTGAAATAAATATTTACTGAAGTTTTCAAAATAAACTGGATTGCATCTGCTAATTACTTGATTAAAGTTTATATCTACTTCACAGTTATACGTTAGCAATTTCCTTTTTAATAACTAGTTTTCATCTTGTTATATAATACAAAGTAGATATACTGTGATTTGAAACTTTAAGTATGAGCACTGTATCGTACTGGCTAAGAGCATGCAGGTGTTAACAAATACATACGGCTTTCAGTAGCATATATTTAATTGCCGAAAGGTAAAGGAAGCTGGTTTGGTTTATTTTGAATTTTGCGCGAAGTTACTCGAGGGCTATCTGCACTAGCTGTCTCTAATTTAGCAGTGTAAGGCTAGAGGGAAGGCAGCTAGCCATCACCATCCACCGACAACTCTTAGGCTACTCTTTTACCAACGAATAGTGAGATTTACCGTAACACTACAACGCCCACACAGCTAAAAGGACAAGCATGTTTGGTGTGACGGGGATTCGAACCCGCGACCTTCAGATTACGAGTCGAGTGCCTAAATCACCATAAAGGAAACTAAGAATGATTCAGTACATTTGAATAAGTTACTGTCGTGTTAAGGGTTATGGTTTCACTGTCAAACTGCAAGTAGATGTGACGGATTTTTACTGTTTATTTGTGGTTCCAAAGATGGTTCAGAACAAGCATGTTTGGTGTGACGGGGATTCGAACCCGCGACCTTCAAATTACGAGTCGAGTGCCTAAATCACCATAAAGGAAACTAAGAATGATTCAGTACATTTGGATAAGTTACTGTCGTGTTAAGGGTTATGGTTTCACTGTCAAACTGCAAGTAGATGTGACGGATTTTTACTGTTTATTTGTGGTTCCAAAGATGGTTCACCCGTAAACATTGTACATAATTTACATATACCAAACATTTAGTTCTAGTGTTTACTAGTTGTACCCACAACTGTTTCTTTCTGTGGTATATGATAAATTGACAATAGGTGGACTACCATTATTATCTTATTCTTTCATAATGTTTTTTTTTTCTTTCTGAAATGACAATTAGGTACTGTCATTGTGTGACATTGTCAATGTAATCTATACAATTCATTTGTTCATGTAAATATTTGCTTGTTTATTTTGTAAAATCCTGGTTTAACTAAGTTATCAGAAACACACTAGAACATTTGTGTTCAAACCTAGGACTACTGGTAGGGTCAGCTATATTAATAGTGTTTTCCAAACTATATACAGGGAATGGACAAAAAAGTGAGTGATAATTTTGTAGACTCATTGAATGAGAAAATCTAACAAACTACAACAGGTGCACAACATTTTTATGAGAAAATGTAACTAAAATCATGAAAAGTTTAGATACTTACAGAAGCCAGGGTTAAAATTAGAATTTGAGTTCATATTTCAACATTTCAATATAATTTTACATATTTTTTCTGTTATCTAATAACATGTATAATAAATTAAAAATATTTTCAAGGGGGACCACTTTTTGTGTCCACACCGTGTATATATTTAAAGATCACATTAATTATTGGTTCCTGCAAAAAAAATGTTCACATAAGCGTTTTTTAAAAACATTGCCTTTGTTGTAATTAATAACCGCTGGGGTTCTCCGATATATTTGCCCCGCCCAGTGTCACTGTGGTATGCCTGCGAACTTATAACGCAAGAAACCTGTGGTGGGCAGAGCATAAATAGCCATTGTGTAGCTTTGTGCTTGCCGTGGGGGCGTTATAATGTGACGGTCAATCCCACTATTCGTTGGTAAAAGAGTAGCCCAAGAGTTGGCGGTGGGTGGTGATAACTAGCTGCCTTCCCTCTAGTCTTACACTGCTAAATTAGGGATGGCTAGCACATATAGCTCTCGAGTAGTTATGTGCGAAATTCAAAAACAAACAAACAAACAAAGCTTTGTGCTTAATTTCAAACAAATCACATATCTTTAATTTAGATTCTTAGAAAATGAGGCCTTAATAGGCAAAATAATCAAAGTGTTTCACATTATACATCACATTGGGTCAGCAGTAATTTTAAGGACTTAAAATTCAGGGCTCGATTTCTCGTAGTAGACAAGGTATCTAGTCTACTGTGTATCGTTGTGCTAAAACAAAATAAACTAAACAAACAGTTTATGTGATACAATATTTATTCTCCACTGGTAGTGAATGATATAAAAATAGGTTCATTACTTATGTTAAAGTCCTCAACGTTGGTTTAGAAAACGGTTCACACAACTTCAAGCTTTTTAAGAGTATTTAGAGACGGGCAACCTGAAAGAGAGAAAAAAAAAACGACTAAGGCTCGTAATACAGTTCGAATAATGACGTCTACCGCGTCACAGTTTAGTCCTTAGTCAAAACGTCATCCTTTCCCTTTACTAACCCTGTAAATACTTGGCATCCTTAATTACATAAAAAATTGTGCCGTATCTACATTTAGGCACTTCCAGTTTCCCGTCATTCAATGCGACGCTCTTTTCCTATTTCTAGCTGGTTAGCAGATTCGAGATCAATAGGCAAGTTGTGTTGAGTGGCTACGCTGTGCTAACATGTGCAGGAGAGGATTTTCTTCCAACTGTTCTTTTGAGTAGTAGTGACCTCAGTAAACATCGTGAACTCATCGCTTTCAAAGGGCGTTCATTCTGGGGTTAAATGATGAAAGAACGTGACTGAGATTGAGCTAGTCACGAAATAAATGGTCTTTGAGATCACATGAAACTAGCGCAAGTTGATGACAAGCTACAACTCAAAAACATGCACATCTAGTTTCGCACGAGCTAAAGTTAATCGAGAAGTTGAACATCTAGATGTTAAAAATAGATTAATTAATCTCAGGTTCCTTTGTCTTTAATAGTTACAACATACTTTTGGGAATTTTTAAAAAAAAACACCATCAACCTCTGATACATCTGTCTGCCAGGATCGTGAAGAAAATGTATTTCCTGATGCACGAAATGTAAGTAACTCCAAAACTTTAACCAATTTTTTACGAAGTAGTCTTAATATCTAATCAGTTCTGGTAAAGCATCTTTGTATATTATCTTACTAACAGCATTAGTAATGCACATGTCTATTTTTATAAGAGGAATTGTGCCTTCTATAAGTATGTTTATGATCTATGTTTCCATTACATGCCTATCTTGCAGAAATTTAGTTTTCACTCCGTTGGCATAAATGATTATTCTTTTGTCAAACTGGAGTCATCAGTAAGGAGTCATTATAAGAGATGTAATGAGAAATTGCGTTAATATAGTAAAAATGTAAATGAAAAGGAATAAAATATTCAGCTAATTATACACATAACACTAAGTCTTCTACAGTGTGTATATTTTACTTTTACTGAGTTCGGTGAAGTTAAGAATCGTTTGTATATCTATATAAACACTACTAACAAAAATTAAAATATAATGATGTTTTGACAATGTTTCTAAAATTTTGAATAAACAGAAACACAGATAAATGTTTATTATAAATATTACAGGTAAACTATACCAAGCATTTACAAATAACAAAAAGTGAGATCAATGAAAAATCTCTACATTTGGCTGCACAAATTTCAAAGACAAAATAGTTTGTAAGATGAACATACTTAACAAAACGAATCGTCTAATGCACTTTTAGCACATCTGCGACACTGAACAGGCCTTCTGGTATATTTTTCTTTACAGCTGTTTGTGTACCATAATCTAGTGACCACAGATCTTGACATTCTCACCCCAGTCTGGGTGCAACCTTCTTATGATGGCAAACTTCAGATTTAGTTAAATACTTTCTAATAGTTTGCACCCTTTTTTGTGATATTGAACACCATCTCAAGATCCATAAACTAAACATTTTGTTAAATATAAACATCTTACATAAGCAGTCAAAACTAACCTTTTTTGCAGAATTTGGGTCTTTTCTCATAAAGGCCTAATACATTAGGAATCATTGGTGTATACACTTCAAACTCCAGGTATGGGTAGTTTAATCCTCTAAAATAAGCATACTAAATTTGAAAAAAACAGTTAACCTATAAAATAAAACATTTAAACAAATATATTTTATTTTAATTTTTGAGGTTGGTTAGTTGTTTGACGTTTTATCACGCAAAACAACTAGACTATCTGTGCCGAACAACCAGTAAAAACTTAAAAATAAAGTAAAATTACTTAAACTCATAAAAAGGAATCATGTTATGAAAACAAAAATCCAGTTTTTGAATTAAAAATTTAAACGTTAAAAAGCCAATGATCCTTAAACATTAAAAACATTTGTAAAGTGGACAGTGTCATCATCTCCAGTGACACTGCCCAGCATCAGGGGCAAACCTGTGGACAAAACATGTCTAAAATGGCGCCTTCGTTCAGAATTATAACGACAGCACGACAGTAAAATGTGGAATGCTGTGACTTGAGTGTCACACAGACAACACATTGGTGCATCAGTCCCAAATAAAATAAAACGATGAGTTAAAAAACTATAACCAATGCATAGTCTAGTTAGGACAACTTTCTCCTTCTGGTTCTTATAGAAATAAGCGATCAAAGTTCAATAGAGGATTTTATCTGGAAAACCTTGTTATCACGTTGCTCACTCCAAATTGACTTCCAACTGGCGCAGAGCTGAGCCTTGAATACAGGATCGTAGTCTATGCATAAAACAGGCACGACAGTGATAGCGCCAAAGCAGATAGACTTAGCTGCTGTGTCAGTGAACTCGTTCTCGCAAATACCAATAAACATGGCAGAGCTCACAGAGTCACCTGATTTTGAACTATCTGTATAAATGGGAATAGAAAGATGGTTGGAAAGTTGATCAGAAAATAGGAGACGGTATTTACAATAGGGAGAAACTGTCTTCTTTAGATAACTCAAAGAAAGGTCTCACTTAGGGATGGTAATAAACCATGGTGGAATGGACTGACAAGTAGATACATCAATATCATCCAAGGACAGACCCAATTCATCCAAATGCACCTTGATACGAAGGCTGAAACGAACAATGGCAGACTGTCTGCTCTGTAAAAGCATGTCCCACTGAGAAAGGAAAACAAAACCCCAGATGAAATGCTATGGTAAGGATTGAAGTTTTAAAGCCTACAGTAAAAACAGTTGCAACTGACGGAGGTGTAGTGGAGGCTTATGAGACTTTGTGTCCGAACCCTGGACTGGGGAAGTGTAGAAGGCCCCTCTGCAGAGCTGAAACTCCTGATGGTGAATGGAGCCCAGCATATTTAAGGTTGAGGTCTCTGGCCCTGCCGGGGCCATAATCATTTTAATCAAATGAGGCCACGATAGATCTTTAGCATATAACATTGATCCACTACCCAAGAGGTTAAAGAGAGGACGCAGATGATATCCAGTGCTCTTGTACACTTGATTCGTAGTTATTTGATGTGTGGTGTAAAAGTCAACTTATGGTCAAATATAAGCCCCAAGAACTTTGCCTCAGGGATCACGAGAAGCACATCTTAACCAATACAAAGTTCTAAATCGATGTGAATACCCCGTTGGCGGCAAAAGTGCATGCGAACGGTTTTAGAGAGTGAGTAGTTAAAGCCGTTTGTTCAGTGAACGATTAAGGGCAATTTGTAGCTGCCGCTCAATAAATCTCATGTTTGACGACTGACACGAGAAGTATGACACGGTAGTATAGAGTTGTACAGTGATGGCATTAATCTTTAGATTGAAAAGTGTGACATTCAAAACACAATCCTGACGGATTCAAAGTTCCTGTAGAAAAGAACGGGAAAGTGTTCAACCCACATGAACTTGGAATTGTCAACCTATTAAAACATTTTAAACAAAAATGGGCAAATGACCACACAACCCATATGAGTGGTCTTGCAGAATATCATATCTTCACGTAATATCGTAAGTCTTTTCAAGGTCAAATAATACTGACACAAGATCTTGTTACTTGAGAAATACTTCTCTGATTGACATTTCAAGTCGAATTAGGCTGTTCACAGTGAAATTCTGTCATTGGAACCCACAATGAGTGGGCGAGAAGAGGTTGTTTGATTCGAGGAACCAAACAAGACGAGCATTAACCATCTTCTCTAAGGTCTTATAAAACAGATCGTCAAAGCAATAGGACGGTAGTTTGAAGGTATCTTGGAATCCTTCCCAGGCTTAGAGAAAGGTAGGATAATAGCTTGGCACCAGACATCAGGAAAAACATTTTCCTGCCAAATCCAGTTAAAAACAACCAGAGGAATATCAAGATAAGAACAGCGGCATTTCATAGTGTATATCATCAGGTCTGACCGATGTGCTGCCAGACCATTGAAGAGCAAGCTTGAATTCCACCAGTTTAAAGACGCGATTATAGTCATAGAGACAATCAGCTCGAAAGGAAAGAGGCGATCGCTCTGCCCAAGTCTTGACGGCTAAGAAAGGGAAGGATGAAGCAAAAGTGCTAGATACCTGGTAAATGCTTTTGCTGAGAGCATCGGCAATGTTATGGGCATCAGCAATTTCCTGGCTATCAGAAAGCAAGATCGAAAGGAGGACAGGATTATACTGCCCACTGACCTATCGAATCCTGTTCCATATGACTTTGAAACTGAAGGTAGAAAAGATGCTGGTTGTGAATTTAATCCAGGATTCCTTCTGGCTTTGACGTCTCACCTGCTGAACATGTGCACGGGCCTGGTGGAAAGCGAGACGGTTCTAGACTGTGAGATATCTACGGAAAATATCCCAGGCCCGCTTTTGAGCCTTCTGTACCATACGGCAGGCATGATTCTACCATGGACTAGAATATCATGGAAAACATGTCGAGGTGTTGGGAATACATTGAGCAGTAACTGACTGTACTACCCAGTCGATGGCTTACAGACGACGGCAGGATCATGTTCCAAGAGAGTAGTGAGGGAGGGCCAGTTAGCTTGGTCCAGCTTCCACTGTGGCACGCAGATCAGATGGCATCAACCACGACCAGTCTCTCTCAAAATATTAGAAAAATGATGACTATCCTAAGCGTTACTGTCAATACTCCGTGAAAAGTTAAAGAAAAGTAAAATGAAAATAAATTTAAACACTTGTATTGAAGAGAGAAAGGTTGTGATCCGAGAGCATATGCTCTATGGAACGACCCCCCCATCAACATCAGTACTTCCCCAGAGGGGATTATGTACATTAAATTCCTCCAGGTTTGAAAAGGGAGACGGCAAAGTTTCAATGATAACTTCAATGTCTGATTGATCATAGGTCTCTCCAGAGACAGGTAGAGAGGACAAACATTGATGGTTCGACCCAAGGAAACACGAATGGCTACAGCCTCCAAGGATATGTCGAGTTGCAAGACCAGCTAATCCATTTTTAATAATGAAGGGAGACATTTTCCCCAAGGATTTTTCGGATAATGAATGTATAATTAGAAATCGAGGTACAGAATCTGACTGTTGTGGTGACTGTACAACAGAGTCTTCCATCCGGGGTCGTTTTCCGAGAATCTGTTTCTCTCAATATTTTTATTTTTATTTTTTCGTTGATGGGGTATTCATAATAAAGGTAATATCTTTCAGTGCCCACTAACCCAGTCCATCAGAAATCCCTCCAGGGAGATGCATTACAATACCAAAAAAGGACATTGCAGCAATGCCAGGGATTCGTGAGCACTATCCCCAAACACTAGCATCATACATAATGTCTACAACATCCGTTACGAACGTCCAACACTGGTACTTGGCTGAACCTAGCTCAAGTGCACCAGCCGATTAACGATGAGGTAGCACTCCAAGACCTCCCGTTTACAGGAATTCAATGCCAAAGTGGTGTTTCAAGGTTTGACTCCTCAATCATCAGAATCCTCTCCTCCCCTTTACAGGTTGCCACGCACAGAAAACACGTGGGTGGATGATTAGATTCCAGAGGAGATAAACTAAAAGTACAGAACCTTCCCTGGGAGGTCCCCTCAACACGTACAGGAATCCACACCGAGGAGTAATTTTTTATAAGTACTGTAGTTTTATGTGTTGTTGTTCTCCCAGAATATGAATTAGTTCTGAAAAGGCGATTCAGTTATAAAAAATATTTTAATATAACTGTTTTTGTTATGGTTTTGAATCTAATGATAATGAAAGTAGATGTGTTTTGTGTCTAAACACTAGTCCTAAACCAATTTATTGATTTTATTTTAGTGTGTACAATACAAGTATTGATTATGAATATTGTTTATTAGCACTTGTATTTAATATTGAAATAATAAATAGCGCTCAACGTTAATTAAAATTTTTCTTGTGTTCCCTCTTTAATGTTGTTTGTAATTTATTATCTTAAATATTGATCATGTCAGATTTTGGCCTGATTTATGAAAGACGAGTTTGTGATATACATATATATACGTGCGCACACGTTATTAATAAGATAAATAATTACATTCTTGAGCGATAAATATCACACATAAGGTCACGACATATACATATTAAGTTCTATAACGGGCGAGCGTGGCCAAGTTGTGAATGTACTTGTTCTTTGAATATGAAAATTCATGGTTCTTCCGTTGCTGCAAACTGCGCACTTTGTTTTGAGAGTGCTTATTCTATAATACATAATGTAAAATTCAAAACGTGAATCTTCTTGACTGTTTGCCTTTCTTCCTTCTGTAGTCTACAATTTCAAAATGAAAGGACGACTATGCCCACATAGTCTTTGCGTTGCTTTGCGTCAAAGTTTTCAAAGCAAACTAAATTATGCGTTTTATCCACAAAAAAACTTATATTTTGTTTTCAGTTTTCTGAATAAGCTATCTACTCTCATAAAAAATTCCTTTGCTTACTTATGTAAATAAATCTTCACAGAAATTGTACTTTACTTTCTTGTTGAATCAGCAAAATCCATTCTTCGTACTAAGGAAATTTTGGCAGTGAAAATTCATCTTAAGTCTACTCGCATTACATATGAGCTTCAGACTTCTGCTATCGCATTTTCACAGACAGAATGTGATCTAGAACTGTAGATGTTCGAACAAACGTGAAATAGAAAAAAAGATTATAGATAAAGATACTTTTGGAATGTTCATCAAAACAAAGGTTCGGTGATTAGCTTCAATATTTATACTTCAATAAAATATTTGATGGTAATTGACGTTTGACTTTTATCTCAGTTTAGTATATAATTTTTCCAATTGGTGACTATTTTCAAGTTTTGACTTGTTCCAAACAAAATGGCGTTATAAGGATTGCGCGTATTAACGATACTTCTAATAAGTTTTCGTTTTCAAACACTATTCGTTCATTCCGTTTTTTCTCATTATGTGTATTAAACATAAGAATAAATTTGACATTTTTAAATAACATTCATTCGTTGCTTTTAATATATATCATATCATATAGAAAATTACAGATGTTATTCATGATCTGTGAAGCATTTTGCAACCAACCCATTTTTCCTTATTTATGGTCCAGCAGCATGTAATTATAAACGTTAAGAGGACTGACTGTTGTTGAATTTCTGTTGACATGTGGTGATTTCAACTTACCAGTACTACCTAAAAGTAAATTAATTCTGGAAGGCAAAGTTTCCTATTTTGTGAAGTAAACAGCATGCTAAGAACGCAGCTGTAAATTTCCAGTAAAAGAATATCTTTAATATGGAACCATATTGGAAAAGAACAAGGATAGATGTAACACTGAAGAGAAATTCAAGTTTCTCTACTACGAAAAACAGTCACACAACAGAGGTAGTGAAGAAAGTTAAAAAAAGTTAATCACATGGTTTTAGGCCTACAAAAAGAAACACAAGAACCATTTTCACAAGCTTCCCCCAAAGAACACAGACGAGATTCAACCAATTATTTTAAATTCTATAAACACTATAAGATGTGTAGCAAATGGAAGTTTATATTTAATTATACTCTACAAAACATGTCTTGCTTAAAGTTTGGTAAAATTCTCTATATTTATTATCATGTAACTGGTAATATGATATTTCAAAATTAGTATAAAGTATTTACATACCCTATTTACTATTAGCTAACGTGTTGAAAATATGAATAAATATTTATTTAAACGGACAAAAAAATCATCCAGACACGCATTTAAGTCAACAAACAAACTTTCGTTTCTTCCAAGATACGTAAATAGAAATGGAAATTTATGTTTTAACATAAATAAATCATATCGCTAAGACGGACTACTCCAGATCTCTCTCCAAGTGTAACGAAAACTAAGACAGAGGTTCGCTTTATGACATGTTCAGGAGCTTAATATGAGATACCATCAACAATAAAACAACCTAATGTTTATGAACTATTTATTCTTTAGTGTGTATTAGTACAAATAAGTGATCACATTTAATGGTAAGTGTTTTAAAGAAGTTTGTAATATGAATAATTGTAATATGATGGTAATTAATAATACAGGAAGTGTTATATCCAGACATAAGAAAAGTTTACAAACATACCAAGAAGTAAGTTAAACATAATTCCACATCAGTTTATTAAACAGATATATATATTAGTAGGTTTATTAATAACAAAATTAATGAAAATACTCTCAAACATAGGATTAACTATAGAATAAAGCATTTAATACGATACAAAGCTGATAATTATCGTGTATTATAGTACAAAGCTCTACAAATATTAAGGTAGAAAGTGGTTAAAGTGTCAAAATATTTGAGAAGTTTTTATGTTGTACGTTTGGCTATTTTTTTTATATTTCTCACGAGCAAGAGTACACAACAACAAAGTATACTACTATGACAGTTATGTCCACTTTGTTAATAACACATATTTGTTAAAAGTGAATATCATAATGTCGCATGATAAACTATTTTCCTCGATGAAGTAACCTGCGGAAAGTATAGTTCGTGTGGATACCAGTGAAATATAGTAAATATTTGAAAATAACAAAGTAATGCTTGTGATTTAAAACGAGAAAAGATTTCTTTAATCGATAATTAGTTTAATAAACACACATCCAAAAATTAGAATTATGTCATTCTGTTTGTTAGCTTTTGGTAATACAAACACTGAGTGTGTTATACGACTTTACATACAGAAGCTCTTTGTACAACAGCTTTTTTGAGAAACTCTCACCAACTGAATCACTGCACCTTTAGCGATGTATAGTCTTCGTTGTGGACACTTTCGTAAGCGTTTGTGCTATTGGGTTGTTAAAATATATCCCAAATTGTCGTTGTCCGCACACGGTTGGTATCTGAAAAGTTAAAAGATATAAGTGAGATAAGCCTGACGTCGGTGTATTGCACAAGAGCCTCCTGCAGTGAAAATGTGTTTGAGAATAACAGTTCATGACCATAGCCACCTGTGTACCGTCACCATAAATTGTTAACGTTCGTATACATATTTTGTATACGTTATTGTAAGACTTAACCAAAGTTAGACTTACACAACTTATAAATCACCCTCAAACAAACACGTATGATTACAGCTTCAATATTTAAAGCTGCTGCGAATTTGGAAACAGTGATACATAAAATTTGAGATTACAGTGACGTATACCTTTTTTATGAATCTAAAATCGACATATTAAAGGCCTGTCACATAAACAGGCATACACTTTAAAAGGTTTTGATTTCGTTAACTTCTTCAAAGAGTCTGAATCAGGAGCACAAATTACTTTACAAACCAGAAGAGTAATTTCAGTTGTGTTCCATGGTTAAGACAATTATATAACCTCCATCAGTTGCAGAATCAGTTATAAAAACAAGAAAGTTAATCCAATCACATTACCTTATTAACATAACAACAGAATCTCATATCAGGTCTAACATTTTTGGAAATGATCTTGAATGACGTGTTTGCTACTATTGTCTACTGCAGGCATCGGATTTCAGTCTTTCCAACATTGTGGAGTCTCTACCATGCTGACCAAGCAATATCTTCTCACAGCTAAAACTTGATCTGAATAGTACGTTAAAGTTATAATAGACTGTATTTAAGTCTGCTACTGTATGTTTTATTTTATACATCATGTCTTTGACATAGTAAAAACTGTCACTAGATGCACCGTGCCTAGAAAATTATAATACAACAAAGTTCGAAGTCTCAATTAAGATAAAATTATTTCGTTGAATGTTGAATTTACAAGCAAACTATGATTCTAAAATAACCACATACGATGTAATATGATTTTCTTGTATATAGGTGACCAATATTACGACAGATTTTATCCTACAATAAGAAGTTATTATTTTTGTTTATAAACATTTTTTCTTCAGAAGGTCAGAGTTACAACAAATCTCACCCAAGGTAATCCTTCTGCAATATATTATCAGATGAAAATGATTCGTTGACTTATTTAATGAGATTTTACAAAACTAGTGAAGTGTAATGAGTTAAACTTATAAATATTGTTGTTAATATCTAATAAAGTTTTAATTACATGTAATAATGACCTGTTAGTTAAAACACTATAGTAACAAATCACACAGAATTATAATTAAAACATAATCATCTACGTGGCAGTAAACTATTAATATCTTTCTCTTTTGATAAAAGTCCTTTGAAATATGTCAAAGAGAAAGCTATTCATAATTAAATGTAAAACGTTACATTATGGCAGCTATAATAGAAATATACTAACGCCATGCTGTTTCAGTTTTGTTTTTATCATAGTTGGTCACAAAACATTAGCTACGTTAATAAATCTAAATTTATGAATTTTATTCATCACTTGAATGTTAAAAATATTGTGAACAAATTGTTGTTTGGTTTCTCAGAGTCCATATTACACACACTGTTAAATTAATCTCGATAAAGTCCTGCACTGCAGTACACAGTGGTTTCGCCAATGCATTAGAAGTGTAGAAATACCTAACTGTGTTAAAGGAATAGAGTTAATATTTATTAGTGTTGAAACTTGTGAGTCATGTGTTACACTAGAAACACAAATTTATAAATGTGCTAATTGCTGTAAGTTGTAAGTACAAAACATTTTCAGGACCTCCTATGTTTATATGAAATGCCTTCCACCTTTTTTATTGTTTTGTTACTAAGATCATTATAGTTAGGTATGAAAATTAATATTTTGAAAATACCTTTCCACGTTTCCGCAGTGTTACGTCCAAAATGACCTCCAATCTTCAGTTTATGTGGTAACTGTGCTTTTAGAATTTTATTCTAAACGTTTTTCTTGTTGTATCTTCAAAGAACAAATAACATCTATTTAAAGCAGCATAATAAACCAGGAGATGCATGCATACAATAGAATTTGTTCAACTAGATTTCATATATGAGCCAAACGTGTTGCTAAGTATTTTCTAAGCCAGAACTCACTAATGATACGTATGCGAGCATTCAAACAGTCGGTGAAGCAGCGACGCTAATGGTATCACTTAGGGAGCTTAATTAAACTGCTTTTAGCACAGAGCTTGGCCAATGGAAATATTTATTCTAGTCTTACTAGAGTTTAGTTTAGTAGGTTAGAAAATGTTATTTGAAGCATTGAAGCTTTAATAGATTTGTATGTGTAAAGCAGTGGTACGAAACCTGTTCAACAAATGTTTGTCATTAAATATTTCGCTGATTTAGTTAGCTGTTGCCAATAGTTCTGCATTCAGAGGATATTGTGTGTGCTCGTGAGTGGTTTATATAAACTATTTATAAGGCTCAAAATTTACTATCAGAGTGTGTGTATGTAAATTTATACACACACTAGGATCCTGAGATGACTTATCCTAGTTTGTTTGCTGGTTTTCCTCAAGTGCTTAATTTTGTATGATTCAGCACACGAACAAACCTTAATGTAAAGACTTCATTTGTGTCCTCAGTGGATTATGTTGCGTCTTAGATCATCAAAAATCCATATCGCAGGCTTCTGACTCATTTGTACCGACTATCTAGTTCTTCAGCATGGTCCAGGAAGATAGCACGCAGTCAGTTTAATCTATAATTCAGGGAGGAAACTAAGCAGCATATTTCATGTTTGGGTTACTTGTAATGGCATCGATTTATATTAATTTACTTTAATATGTTTTATAATGGGTACTGATATGTGACAGTATAGTTTTTCTTGCGATCTCCAGTATCATTTTCTGATTTATTTAGGTGACTATTTTAATTTGTCATAATATAGAACTACTTTTAAATGCATGCAGTGCAGGTTTTCTTCTAAGATATTTATTTCGTAGTATTAGTGTATCACAAAACTAGAAATATTACACTATGTAACACAAATTTTGTTTCTGGATGGTATGCGTTATTTCTTAATTGCTAATATTGTAAAATGTCTATTATTCCCTTTAAACTTTGCTTTTGTGACATGGATAATGAAATTTAGAAAATAGAAGAGAGATTTTAATGTTCAGTGGGAAGTACTGACGAAAAATGGACTGATTCATAAAGGAATCACAATAACCTAGTAAAACACTCTGGCAAAAAGCACCTTAAACAATAAATATTCAGTTCAAACAACACTTTAAAGCTTTACTCTTAACTATTATAAAAATGTATGCATGCTCGAGTTACAAGAACAAGCAATTTCACTCAAAATAGGCCCATTGGAAATTGTTATTATAATTCTCTTGCCAACATATAACAAAAACAATATATATTGCATTCAAACCTTTCATAGTGTGCTAAATAAGGTACTGCGAAGATCATATGGAGTATTGAAAAGTCAATTTGCTTTTCCATATTTTACATAAACTAAATAAAAAATCATTCTTATAGTGTAAACAATGTTAACATTACCCAGTGAAGCTGGCGTTTTGCAGACATAGGGCTTTCCTTGAAAAAATTTAAATACAGGGTTAAACAGAAATTATTAGACAATGACCAATGAATATTAGATGAATGTAACATGCACACTGTACAGTCGATGTCTTTCAGACGCCAGGCCTTATATTATGTATCAAAAATACTTTAAAAGATATCAAAGTTTTTTTCAAGCGATATTTCAGAAACATATTTTATTTTGCTGGTAAAATTTTATACTAACTAAGTGATGTTTGTGTCTTAGTCTAGACGTGTATTTATTTTATACTCACTAAGTGATGTTTGTGTCTTAGTCTAGACGTGTATTTATTTTATACTCACTAAGTGATGTTTGTGTCTTAGTCTAGACGTGTATTTATTTTATACTAACTAAGTGATGTTTGTGTCTTAGTCTAGACGTGTATTTATCTTTGCTTTGCATTATATATAAATAATTTAGTTACACAGACACTATAAATGTTCACAATATTTTCAAACAAATCTTCATGACAATCTTCAGCTGCAACTGAGCGTCTTGCAAGTCGAGCTAATGCGATAAAATAACCGACAGATACGGTTTGTGTTTTATCTTATAGCAAACCCACATAGGGCTATCTGCTGAGCCCACCGAGGGGGGCGACAGATACAACAAATCATCATGAACCGTACGAGTTAACTGTTAGCTATGTTTATTATCATTGAATGTATAAAGTCAGCTATTATATCAATAAATTCTTTGTTCATTAAAAAACTAACAATAAAGATAAATACAAATTGGAAATTTAAAAGCCTGCAAATAAGGATCGCAAAAAAGAACGGAAACAAGGCTGGAGAAACTGTAGATATTATTTACTCAAACTACAAATCCCTATTTTAACTCCACCAAATGTAATTCTAGGTAACAGAATAAAGCCTAAATAGTGGTTTGTAGTTTCAGTAAATAAGGTCTTCAAAATATCCAGCCTTGTTCCTTTATATTTTTGAGATCCATATGTGTAGGTTTTTAAATTCCTATTTCTTTAATTACTTGTATATATTAGCGTAAGTGATGAGCATTTATGAACATGTTCATTAATATTTATTCCTGAATAAGGAGTACTCAACTTTGTTTGTCTATATGGCATATTTTCGTCGTAAATTGTACTGTTTTGAAGCTATACTGTTGCAGAGTGTAAGAGATGATTGTATTTTAATATCCTGTTATGAACAATGGAGATGCTTGTGCCAGTTTCATCTCAACGCTTTATTGGCGATAGTGCAAAACAGGGTGGTTTCTTTTATTGTACAAATCACCTATAACGTAATATAAGAAGTAATACTACTGTAGTACTTAATATAATCAATACTTTTACAGATTAAACGATATAACAGATCGTTATACAATAGAACTAACTATATACACGTCCATAAATAGAAATAGTTTAGAAATTGTTCTGCAAGCTAATTTTAAATGTTAAACAATAAATCAGAGCAATAGACTTTACTTAGTTTATCTTTGGAATATCTTTTATATTTGATAAACAACTAAAAGCTAAAATAAACTTAGAAAAATCTACTGAAATTTAATATAATTTAAAATTCTACAAAAAATCAGGTTTATATTTCACCGAAGTCTAACTTGAACAGAACATACAATAAATCTTAAGATATTCGAAAATTGTATCAAAGTGTGAGCTAATGAATTTTTTGTATTAATGTCTGACAGAATCAGAACCAATAATAAATCATTAAATAATCGGAAATTTTAATAAAATGTGAACTAATCAGATTTTTTTACTAAAATCTGACATGATCTCAACTTGTAATAAATCCTAAAAAATCAAAACTTAACAAAAATATGAAATAATTAGATATTTTTAATAAACTCTAACTTGATTATAGTTTATCCGAGACCTTACCAGTAGCATCATTTCAAGAAAATATTATGTGAGGACAAAATTGAACACTAATCTCCACAAAATACGTGAACTATTAATGATAAGAGTACGTTTCGGAGCTCACACATCAACTTTAATAACTACTTAAAACATAAAAAATTACGAGTAACAACAACAACTAAAGTACACGTAGTTTTCGACTATGTACTTTGTATAGTTTGGGCCAAAATACTTACGTATTCTTCTATACTTGTGTTGTTGTCTGCATGCTTGGAATAGTTACTGTGTAAATGTCCTAGTAATAACATAAAAGGTAGCATACAAATAAATGAATAAACATGTACGAGTTAATATTCTGGAATCTGTAATTTGTTTTGAGCATTTGTTCGTCAAAACACACAAACATATCTGTTTTGTATAAAATGATATGTTTTTAGTATAATCTTTTCTGAAACAGATCAAATCTTTATGCAGACAATTTCTCTGTTCTTGGTATAAAGTTATACCTCTTCATGTGCCTCAGGTTATGGGGCATCGAATTGATCGTCCATTCAGAAATTCTGTAAAGTAAACGGACAATGTCAAAACAGTAGAGTACCTCCAGTGAAGAATCCTGAAACGTTATTGGGCTACAGGAAACGTTGTTAAAGGAAAGTCTACTAACAGACGCTGAAAAACTGCTTGCTGAGATGATTGTGTTTTGATCAGCTTAACACGTTAAGGTCGAAAGAAGTCTTGCAATACCTAAGAACAGGAATGGCATGAACATCTTCATCCTCGGGTATCCAGAAGATAAATAAGTTGTCAATTGACCAAATAAGGTTATTTTGTAAGAAGGGCTCTCTGAACAGCAACAGTAATCAGAATTCACTGTATAAGTTGAGAATAGCAAGCATGTCAATCTACAGTTAGGACTCTGTTGACATGCCATCATTTCAGATGAAACATGTTTCCGGCTTGTTAAAGCTTATGGTAGGATTCGTATTTATTGTTTTCCTGGAGAAAAAATAAGGGAAACTATCTTTTCTACAGCAACTACACAGAAGGTGGTGCGGTACATGTTTAGGCAACTATTAATTATAGTAGAAATACCGAACTTCACATTCTTCAGAGAATCGTCAGTGACGCATCAAAAAGACATCACACGAAGTCGATATTTCTGCCATATGCTAAAGCAAGGTTTGATTATAGCTTTGTGTTTCAGGATGACAATGCTATTGCTAACAGTGCCGGTATTGTACAGGATTATCTCGACAATCAAAGTACTATCAGAGTTTTACAACATCAGAATTTGATTCAAAGAAAAAGACTTTAACTGTTTTAATGTTGTATCAGATCTTAAATGATTTGAAACAAATTCCATGGCACTGTATTTCCTAAAATAGCCACTTACAATCTTGCATTATCATAGCTAAAGTTAATAATTATAAAACCATTTGTTTATTTCATTCAAATTAATTCAGTTCTAAAAACATTAAAAAACAAAGTTATAAGAACAAATTAAAATAATTTTTATAAAAATATTTCAAATGCATTTTTTAAAGGTAAACAGCAAAAACCTTGTGTTAAAGGTTAGCACTTGAGTCAAAGTTTAACATCAAACACTTCCAGTCACATTTTAATATTAATAAACTAGAATAAATGTGGGATAAGTAACGTTGCAAGATTCTGAAAGAAACTTGTAAAACAGCACACGAACATAAAACAGGTAAATGATAAAATAGAACACGAACCTGAAGCATGCTAATAAAACTACTGCACTTACAAGAAGCACTTCACATTACCAAACTTATTTTTGTAGAATGAAGAAGAATGAAATGAAATATACCAGTTCCGTCTTTACCTGGAGCATGACATGAAAAAGAGATGATGGATTGGACTAAAGTGAACAAAACCTACTAGAACGAGTCATGTTGCATTAAATAAAGTCTCCTTTGGCCATTCTAACTAAGTGCTCATTTTTCTGTCGTATATTAACTTATCAAAAGTTTATCTGAAAAAGATAATCATTATCCGAATGTCTCACCAGAATTTTCAAAAACAGTTGTTTTTTCTAATGAAAACATTGTGAAGGGTAATGGCAGTGAAATATGTCCAGCTATCTGTAACGGACGTCTTTAATATGTTTCAAAAATAATTTTAAATACCACCTGGTTCTCGAACCTAACTGATTTTAAACAATGAAACCATCACAAATATAATTGTTTGTCTTAATAATAATCTCTCAAATTATTTAGCTTTTTTGAATGAAGTACGTTAGTAAGTGATAATTATATGTAAATATTTCTATCTTATCTTTTCTTCAATCAAGACATTTTAACAATTAGGAATTGAAGTTAAGAACATTTTGTTTTGTAATTGGTATAAGATGACACTTACGTCCAGTTACGTTTACGTTATTAGTATCATGTATTAATTTTATATCTCAAAATTAAAATAGTGCTTAAATACAACCAGCAACAAGAACTGTTTGTACACCTGAGATTCATATTTCTCATGTGATAGAGATTTGGATTTGACGAACCGAGTTCGAATCCGTGCAATACAACAAAATATGCCATTCACCTACTTTAAAACGTGGGTACGTTATATGAGTTACAAAAATCCCTTAGCATAAACGGTGAGAGGTAAGGTGCTACTGAGTGATTGTCTTTCTTCTGATAAATTCTTTAAGTACGGCAGCTGATAACTTTAATGGCTTTGTTATGAAAAGAAATACATATCTCACTGAAATGACACGTTATGTATATAATGGGCTAAAAGGCTAGGTCAAAGACTAATGTGGTTCAAGTAAAACCGTCTCTAACTTCGAACTGCAGGTCACAGAAAGACACCTGACGAAAGACCCCATCACCTGAAAAGACTACTTTTAAGCAGATAGTGGGTTTCATTTTCACCATTAAAACAAACCCACAGTCGAAGAACTTTTGTATCACCACGTCTCGAACCTGAAGTCTTTAGATCCCCATTATAATACATTAACCACCAGGCAACGCTGGAGCTAAGCCCAAAAATATTACAATAATTTTTTAAAATATAGTACTGCCTAAGTATGAAAAAAATATTATTTCTAGATTTACCGCAACGAAAGCCTTTTAGAGGAAAGTGGTAACAAATTAACTAGCAGCAACCAAACATCAAATTTCGAATTAGTTGCAAAAGTACAATTAAAATCAAAATGAAAAAGTTATTTAAGACATTATAAAACAATAATATTACGAAATAGTCTTAGATTCTACTTTTTCTAATCAATTACAAAAACTATTACTGATTTTTCAGTATTCTCGATTATTAACTGTATGTATTCGAGTTCAAAACAGTTATTGATAACTCAGCCTGTCTAATCAAGTACAAAACACTTACTAACAATTCATCATGTCTAATCAAGTAGGGCCCAGCATGGCCAGGTGGTTAAGGCATTTGGCTCGTAATCTGAGCGTCGCGGGTTCGAATCCTCGTCACACCAAACCCTTTCAGCCATGGGGGCGTTATAACGTGTAGTCAATCCCACTATTCGTTTGTAAAAGAGTAGCCCAAAATTTGGCGGTGGGTGGTGATGACTAGCTGCGTTCCCTCTAGCCTTACACTACTAAATTAGGGACGGATAATGCAGGTAGCTCTCGCGTAGCGTTGCGCAAAATTCAAACCAAACCAAACTAATCAAGAATCAAATATTTACCAGTAATTCAGCTATGAAACAGTTATTCATAGCACATTCTGCTTAAACAAGTATGAAACTGTTAGTACTATTTCATACGTTATAAAAACTACAAAACAGTAAATTAAATAAACTAATTAGTAATATAAATATCAAATGAAATTATGTACGAAACAGTTATTGACAACCCAGCATTCTTAATCAAATATAAAAGATACTAATAATTAGTCCTGCTTCGTGGGATAAAGTACCTAATAATTCATTATATATAATCAATAAAAATAGACAAAGAATATCTTTAAACTGTTTAATCAAGTTCAAGGAAGACCGCAACTCAGGTTTTCATAAAACTCGTGTACTTAAAGTGTTAACTGAGAATATTAATAATGTCTACTAAATCGGACACTTGATACAACGTCCATGTGCAATTTCATTCTGTCTAATGAAGTATAAGAAAGAATTATGAATGATGCAATATGTCTGCTTAGGTACGAAAAATTATTGATAACTTTGCATTCTGCTTAATCAAGGATGAAATAGTTGTTGATAACTTATTATCAGTAATCAGTTATAGAAAAGGTTTTGATAACTCATCCTGTTTAATCAAGTTCGAAACTGTTACTAATGAGAAGTCGTTTATAAATGAAAGTATTAGCAGATAATTTATAATAGTGACAGCACAATTTCTCTAACTTATAATCTTAAGTGTTTCATTTACTTAAGTGTCTTCTTCTTCCATTAAGACAATTATGCTGTTATAACATTTTTATTTTATGTGTTAATGTGATCGTGTGTATGATAAAACTGTGTGAACATACTGTGCCATGTATGTGTATGTGCATATATACTGTGTGCACGTGCTTGTTTGTACACGTAAACACTTGCAATGAGTTTTTATAACCAACATCGGAAACACACTTTGTGTTCTTGTAAGAAATGTAAGTGCGACTCAACCCCTTGTAACATCATGTGACATTTCGATCATGGATGCACTCTTATCTTCAAGACCACAACTTAGGTCTTCATAAAACTCGTGTACACAAATCGTTAACTGAAAATATTGATAAAACATAGCGTGTGATTAAAATTTTCCCACACCTAACGATAATTGTCCCTAAGAAAATATCTCATATGTGTTTTTGACAGATATTCTATGTGTTTGATGTTGGATTATAAAACTTATTGTTTTAGAAGCATCCAGAGATTCTGGATACTTGAACAGCTGTCAAGAAAAGTGCATCGAGATAACAGTTCATATTTTACATGTTGAACATAACTGGTTTTGTGAAAAACACACTTTTGAATATTCTCTCCTAAAACTGTTTCTAGGACACCAAGAACGTTAACTGAATTTATTGTTTATTGAACAGTTATAGAATATTGTCATGAAAGTAAACGAAACTCCAAATACGTGATGTTCAGTGGTTTTCTACTGAAAGGTTAGGTCAGGTGGTTGAGGCATTTCACTCGTAATGTGAGCGTCGCGGGTTCGAGTCCTCGTCACACCAAACATGCTCGCCCTTTCAGCCGTGGGGGCATTATAACGTGACAGTCAATCCCACTATTCGTTGATAAAAGAGTAGCCCAAGAGTTGGCGGTGGGTGGTGATGACTAGCTACCTTCCCTCCAGTCTTACACTGCTAAATTAGGGACGGCTAGCGCAGATACCCCTCGTGTAACTTTGCGCGGAATTGAAAACAAACCAAGTCAAACTAAAAGACGAGACGACTGTCATCTGGAAGTGGTTTTATGATACCGGATGTGTTATATTTAACTGTTGCATAATAAAAGGTTAAATAATGATCTTCTAGAAGCAGATTTAGGGTCACAAAAATATGATATTTCATGATTTTCCGCCAAAAGGCTAAATGAACCTCACATGAAAGTGATTTTATGATATCATATATGTTATATTTAATTGTTTTCTACTGATAAACTGCCCCCTCCCAAAGATCATGTTTCCTTACAAGTGATTTCATTGTTGAAAGATGTTATATTTTAATGTTTTCTATAAACAAATTGCTAAATTATACTTCGTTAGCAGTGGTTTTAAGATGCCAAAGTGTTATATATAATTATTTTCATTCTAAACTGTTAGATGGTTATCCCTACGAACTGGTTTTGGGAAGAGGAAAATGTGACGATAATTGATTATCTACCAACAAGCTTGATGACAATCCTTTATTTGTGTTTTTATAGTACGAAAAATGTTGTGTTCAGTAGTTTAATATTAAAAAAGATGAGAGTAGAATACCAAGGATTTAACATCTAATGTCTGCTAAAAGACCAGATGAAATACTCTGAAGATAAGGTGTTGCAGTATATTGTTGTGCATTGGTGTTTTGTCTTTATAGAGAGAGT
Organism: Tachypleus tridentatus; assembly: GCF_004210375.1. Taxonomy (NCBI): domain Eukaryota; kingdom Metazoa; phylum Arthropoda; class Merostomata; order Xiphosura; family Limulidae; genus Tachypleus; species Tachypleus tridentatus. The sequence goes on along the minus strand of NC_134832.1, from coordinate 84,060,305 downwards.
TATCAGAATATTTTGAAAATATTTTGAACACACCAACACATGACAACCACATCCGATATAAAGCCGCGGTTGGACGGAAAGTATCAAACCTATATTTTAGCATTTTTTGGCTTTCATAAGTAGCTCTTATTTTAGAATACTAAATATTTTAGAATATTCTTTCTGATTAAAATGCATACTGTTACTTGAGGCACGTGACCTAGGTGTTCGTAGATTTTCACCTCTTAAAAGGTATATTTAATATTTGCTGTAAATCTTTATTTAGAAGGTCCTAGTTGTCCAAGTTGATCCACATATCTTTGTTATCCAATGCTTTTAAATTTAAGGGGTGAAAATCTACGAACACCTAGGTCACGTGCCTCAAGTAACAGTATGCATTTTAATCAGAAAGAATCTCAGTATGGAAAAATCGACACAAGTCACGTGTGAACGACTTGCTTCCACGATATACTTGTTCATCATTGCATACCTCAAATAACTAGAAAATGAAACGAGGATTCATACCCTTTCATAAGAAAACATACTACAGCGCCTATTAATTTCTGTACGTTTGGACTGCTGTAACGGGAGCATGGAACTGTTTATGTGTTCCCTAAACAATGTATATGTAACCTATTTGTTGTTAATGCTATTTTCATTAAGAGTGAAAAGCCAAATTTCGTGAGATAATCCTGTGAATACGACTGACAACATCCAATTAACAAACCAATGCATTATAATCTTTATGAGCAACAAAGTAAAAAATAGCATATTTAGTTAGCAGTGCCTGCTAACTGTTTGAGTTTAGTTGTAATCCAACTTGGTATGTAGCTTTCTTTGATCAGAAGCTAATAGTTCAACTCTTTGAATGACATGGAAATTAACCGTTTCATCATCATAGCTCTCTTGGTATAGGAGATAAATATTAACTTCTTACAACTCACTGTACTAAGAAAATCTACGTTAATAATATCAGCTACTACATTAAAGCAAATACTTTTAATGTTTAAACTGTACATTAGAGATAACTTTGAGGTTTATTCTTCTTGGAGTATCTCGTGTTGAATTGAATAAACATTTAATAAAATGATTTCGTAATCAAACGAAACCTTTACGTTTTCAGAAACATTGCTAAAGGAAAGTGACTAAACATCACAAGTGAAAATTTTTAACATGCTGCAGAAGCATGATATAAGATCTAACATGTAAGTCGACGTGAAGCCACCTACCCCAATGTAATCCACTTGCACATTAAATTTATATTTGGTAGTATACTGTATACTATATCCGCATACTAGATTATGGTAGCTAAGACTACCTATATTGGATCCACTTGCACATTAAATCTTTGTCTGGAAACAGACTGGCTCCTACATCAACACAATGGCTTGTTGTAGTTAAGAATTACTGGTAACAAGTTGAGAAGAAATTAAATATTTTATATGTAGCCAGTATTTCATTTCCAAGCTAAAAAGTACAGTTTGTCTTCTAAGTCATATACGAATCATTACTTAGTGACAACGAACAAAATGCAATGTAATGATTCGAAACTAAACTGAATGTAGTATCAGCTGGCCCTAATCTCTAGGAACTCGCATTGCAAGCGCTCAGTTTAGTGTTTGTTACTGCACTTGATGTTCATAAATTTATTTTGGTTTCTTATTTTTTTCAGCGACACATAAAAAACGCAAGTTATGCTCAGAGGGATAAAGTGAAACATTTGCCACTTTTATTATTCAACAAGAGATATAAACAGACATATTTGTATATAATTAGTAAATTATGTTAACAGAAAAATAAACTGTGAATTTCTTTTATTCTTGATGTGGCATGACCTGGCGGTTGAGATGCTCGACCCTTCATGTGAGGGTCGTGGGTTGAGAACCCAGTCATTGAACATACCTGTTTAGCTGTGGGAATCACTATGATGTGACGACAATCCCACTATTCGTTTGTAAGAATAGCCCAAGAGTTAGTGGTATGTGATGTTTATCAGCTTGCTTTCGATAAAGAATAAAAGATTTGGTTTGTTTTGAATTTCAAACAAAGCTACACTTTATCTGTCCCTAACTTTGCAGCGTTTAAATCTTCATGAAGTAAAAATAGGAGAAAAACTTCAGAATTATAAGTCAGGTATTAATAATATACATAAATAGATGTAAAATAAATTTATCTTCATCCCGTAGGGCTATAATAAAGTTGTTACCTTAAACCTGGCTCTGCAGAACAATTGATGTATAAGTTAGAGTATTAGCTAGCTTTGTCTAAAACTATTTCTGAAATTCTAAATGTAATTAAAGGCATATTTTTTTTTTCCTTTTTAGTTGTAGTATTGCTTGTTTGATTGTTTTTGAATTTTGCACAAAGCTACTCGAGGGCTATTTGTGCTAGCCGTCCCTAGTCATCACCACCCACCGCCAACTCTTGGGCTACTCTTTTAGCAACGAATAGTGGGATTAACCATAACATTATAACGCCCCCACGGGTGGCTAAAAGGGAGAGCATGTTTGGCGCGACGAGGATACGAACCCACGACCCTCAGATTTGGAGTCGCACGCCTTAACACGCTTGGCCATGCCAGGCTCGTTAGTGGTAGTATAAGTGAGCTTTAATATATTAGAAGATAGTATAACAAATATTTTCAAAATCATCAAAACAATGTGGTTAACGGAACTGAATTTTAAAAAGAAGTAACAGTGAGACGGAAATTTACCGTAATGATGAACTTAAGCCTACTTAGTAGCATGTACTTTTAATGTATGTTAAAATGTAGCATTAACTAAATAAAAATACGTATTTCGTTTTTGAATAACCTTGTATATTCGATCATAAGTTCAGTACTATAAAACGTCTATTTGTACAAAGCCAAACAAGAATGATATTAGTTAGTTTTGTTGTATTTAACGATGTAACTACACTTTGTACTTAACTTTACTTCCACTCAGTATTCATTGTACTATACAAGTAGCTTCTTCATTAAAGAATCTTTCCTTAAAATATAATATTTTCTGATTATTTAAATATTTATCTAAGTTTTGAAAAGTAAAATGCCTGTTATGAAAATGTTTGCACAAAGACTTCTTAGGAAGTTGGTGTTTAATTTCGTATCGATCTATTAGCTGATTATTTCTCGAGAATAAGTTTACCTGGTAATGAATCGAAATTTTTAAGTTTTTTACTCCTTAAAAAACCTTTTAACAGGTTTTTTCATAGAGCTGTTGGAGAAATGTAAAAAAAAATGTATATATACTTCTGTTGAAATAAAGTCCATTTTTGGTAAGCATGAATAACACCTCTCTTGATGAATGAGTGGGATATTCAGAAGTCATTGATCAAACTATGTAGAGACTAAACAGTAATTGTTTAGTTGTAATGGTTGGGAAGCTCGACTGAGGTGTCTTCACATGATAAATATAAATAATGCTCAGAAAGATAAAAACAACCTTTCTTCTTGATAACTATTTCTAATTCTTAACAATTTTTAAAAATTGAACAATACTTAGGAAACGTGCATATGTCTTTTTTCCACTTTTGATAAATGTTAATGCTTTGAAAACACTTGTATAACCTATTTTCTTGATAAATGCTAACAGTACTTGAAAAAAGGCTAAATTATCAATAATTGTTTCATAATTGATTTTGTTGAAGCGTTCCTTTGTACTTTATTTTTCGTATACAGCGTGAATTATTAGTAACTGTTTCATACTTGATTAAAGAGATTTATTTGTCAATAACTGTTTCATATTTAATAAAAAAGATTTAATTGTCAATAATTGTTTCATACTTGATTAAATAGATTTAGTTATAAATAATTGTTTCATACTTGATTAAATAGATTTAGTTATCAATAACTGTTTCATACTTGATTAAATAGATTTAGTTATAAATAATTGTTTCATACTTGATTAAATAGATTTAGTTATAAATAATTGTTTCATACTTGATTAAATAGATTTAGTTATAAATAATTGTTTCATACTTGATTAAATAGATTTAGTTATAAATAATTGTTTCATACTTGATTAAATATATTTAGTTATAAATAATTGTTTCATACTTGATTAAATAGATTTAGTTATAAATAACTGTTTCATACTTGATTAACTAGATTTAGTTATCAGTAACTGTTTCATAGTTGATTAGACAGATTTAATTAAGAATAATTGTTTCATACTTGATTAAATGGATTTAATTATCAATAACTATTTCAAACTTGATTAAAGATATTCAGTTATCAGTAACTGTTTTATACTTGATTAAACAGATTAATTAGATAAAATAAATTATTTCTAATTGTTTCATACTTGATTTGAGAGGAAGAATTATTAGAAATTTTCTCATACTTGATTGGACTGGTTAAATTGTTAATGGGTGTTTCATACTTAACTTGATAGGATGAATTACCAATAACTAAAGGAGCAATACAAATAGGTAATTATTCAGATTACTTTACTAACTAGTACAGTAATTTACTAACTGAGTTATATATATGTTACCTACAAGAAATGAATTATAAATACTACCAGAGTTTTATAAATGCTACCTACAAGAAATGGGTTATAAACCCACTACTAGAGTTTTATATATTTTGCCTACAAGAAATGGGTTATAAACCTACTACTTGAGTTTTATATAAGTTACCTAAAATATATAGGTTATAAACCTACTTACTACTTATTTGTAATGGCACGCTTTTGCTCCCACCTAAAATCTTAGAAGTACACATTAGTTTCTTAATCCATTCTCACCTGTGTACCAGTTATGTCAACTATGATCCTAAGATTAAAACAAAAATGTTCTTATTTGGTAGAAATTATGCGATAACTAAGTAATAGAGATATTAAACTGTTAAAACAATAATATTCTAATACAGAACAAGTCCTATAGTATCTAAGTAAAATAGACATTATAAGGCTTTTACATAATAATTAATTTTTTGGCTCATTCTGTTTATAATTTCGTGCAAAGGTACACAAGGGCTAGCTGTGAATAGCTGTCTTTAAATTTTAACTTTTAGAGTCATAAGAAATCATTTAGAGAACAGTATTCGCTCTCAACTCTTGCACTATTCTTATCTGATTGAACAATGGGATTTCACAGTCATTCCTGTAACATACCCACGAATCCAAAGTGAGGACTAAGGTTTTGCAGCAACTAAATCCTCAGATTCATAGACTGGCTCATTAAATATTTATTACCGTCTGTCCTTAAAGATGAATGACTGTTATTAGGAGGAGCATGTTAATACATATGGGTAGAAAATGTTCAATCTTTATATTGATTTCAAAGATGTATTTCTATGTCCAGTTCAGCAGGCTACATTGTAGTAAAATAATTATTAATGGTTTATTACAAATATTCAAACATACTAAAAACTCAGCGTGCCTCTTCACCATAGTAGGTGATTATGAGTTTAAGGGTTTTGTTATAAACCAGCTTTCATGCAAATAAAGATGCAAGTCTACAGTATTATTTAGCACCAATAAAAACACCTGTAATTTGTTTGAAATATTTCTTTTTGTTAGCATAAAGATAGAAAATTGGTTATCTGTATTTACCCACACTCTGAATCAAAATCCGATTTTGGGCATTATAAACCCTGAAATTTACCGCTGAGCCACCGATGTGCATATTTGAAAACAAACAGAAAATGTAAACACAAAACTAATTAAATCCGTTATAGTTTTAATTTTTTAAAACTGTATTAACATGAGATAATTCGAATTTTAAGTAAAAAAAATGAAAGAACAGTGGTAAAGTTATTAGTGATGATGATAAACTCACTTGAAGTAAAATGTATTTCAGGACTGCTGGTATGGGTATTAACATTTACTAACAAAGCTGAGAGCAACATTTTGACCTTCTTAGGTCATCTTCAAGTTAACTGAAGATGACCTAAGAAGGTCAAAATGTTGTTTTCTGCTTCATTAGTAAAAGTGTTAATGCCCATAGCAACCGTCCTGAGATAAAAATGAAACAACCAATATAATCTTAAACTGTAACTAGATTGATGAAAGTAGCTTTCGTGCTGTTGAGTCATAAAATCAGAAATATATCTATATCATGGAAAACTTTTCCTCACTGTTAATTTGTAATCAGAATGTTCGGTATGGCCAGATGGTTAGGGCGCTTGCAATTTGAGGGTTGTGAGTTCGAATCCCAGTCACACCAAATATGCTCGTTTTTCACCCGTCTGGATGTTATAACATGCTGGTCAATCCCACTTTTCTTCGGTAAAAGCGTAGCCTAAGAGTTGGCGGTCGGGGATGATTACCAGCTGCCTTCTCTCTAGTCTTAGACAGCTAAATTAGGGATGGCTAGCTTAGATGGCCCTCGTATGGCTTTGTGTAAAATTGAAAGCAGAAACCATGCATATTACACAAATTAATATCTCTAATATTAATTATTAAACAATTTGTTCAATAGGTGGTTGTTCATTTGTAACAAATATTACTGAACTAATTATAAACTTGAATTGAACTGGATTTTGATACAGTTTGAGGATGTCATATGAAACAATGAATTGCGCTACTTGTTTAATAGTATTAGTAACATTATCAAAATTATATTTACAAAAAAATTTTCCCTTCAATAGAATCATTTATTGTAGATTATAGCAATTATGGTTTAGAAATTACATAATGTCTTCAACATACAAGGGGCATCATATGTAATATGTTTGAAAATTCAAGTAAGGCATTGTTAAAACAATTTATTTAATCTTAGAAAGGCAATTACACTACAAATAATTAGTTTCATTTATAAAATTAAAGAGCCTTTATGAGAGCTCGTGAAAGATATTCATACTTCAGATAAGTGTGAAACATATTTAATTCGTCCTTCAAGAACGGTTTAAGGGTTTTTGTTTTTGCAAATTTATCTGAAAAGTATTTAACATGACCAAAGTTACATTAATTTATTTAATTCTGAAAGTTGACTTAACTTCTGTGTAACATTGATAATTATTTATATAATAAGTACAAATAAAATGTTAAGAGATTTAACGTTCGATATAACTTGTTTTTGTTTTCTTGTGTTTATTTTCTGGTTGAAACGTAGCTTATCAAAACGGTATCATCGCTAACATTTATTAACTGTGATTAAACTTACATTATCATTGCAATTTTATTGTTAACGTTTATCACCACCAATTGTTTGTTTATTTAGAATTAAGCACAAAGCTACACAATGGGCTGTTTATGCTCTGGCTAACACAGGTATAGAAACCTTGTTTTAAGTGGTGGGAGTCCGCAGACTTGACGTTGTCCTACTGGGGGAGGGGGGCAACTACCAAGTTCATCATCAATGAACCTCTTTTTTTTTTTTAATCACAAGCTGTTTCACAATATGTGAGATACAACAAAGATCATTATTGTAAAACCATGAGCTGTTTTATTTGATGGTTAATTTTAGTTCTTCTAAAATATCAAGAATATTATTATTCTTATAAGAACTTTAATGCAGGATTCTTGGTCCAGATTTGAGTTGCATTGTAGAATCCAGCTTCCTTGTTTACGTTGGTAGGTATTAATTAGAGATATGAATCATGTTGCATATAATATGTGTATCACTGGACTTAGAGAGATATACATGTGTTTTATATCACAGGACTTGGAAAGACATACAGGTGTTTTGTATCATCAGACTTACAGAGGCATAGAGGTGTTGTATCACTGGATTTGCATAGACATATAGGCGTTTTGTATCACCTGCTTTACAGAGACATTACAGGTATCATATCACAGGATTAATAGAACATACACGTGTCATTATTTTCTACAAATCTTTTCTCTTCCTGAATACGATTTGTTTTAATATAGTATGTAGTTTAATATAAAATGTTTTTTCTCTGTTTTTAGGAACAACATACACATATCACGTCCTAAGGAAAAAACATGTGTATGAAAGACAAACCCAGAAGATTTGTATTTATGTGTCACGAGGTGAAAGATTTGTCAGACATACCATCCATTACTTCTTAAAAAAAAGCGTTCTTTCTAAAGTAAAGTTTCATTTGTTAGGTTAACAACGATCAAAATGAATAAAGGTGTTTTCACTCAAAGTTTATCAACTTGGTTTACTATACTTTCATTATGGTACTCTTTGGTTCAACCAACGATGGCGTCAGTAGATAATTCAACTAAATGTAAAAAAGGTTTAATATTACCTCTGTGGCTACCCAGTGAAAATGTAAGCACTGGGGATGTAGTAGCAAGAGGAATCGTATATTTTTTTTAGGCCTAGCTTATATGTTTGTGGGTGTATCAATAATAGCTGATCGTTTTATGACGTCAATTGAAGTAATTACCTCCAAAGAAAAGGAAGTTGTTATTAAGAAAACAAATGGTGAGAAACAAACCATTAGTGTTAGAATTTGGAATGAAACCGTTTCCAACCTAACTCTCATGGCCTTGGGTTCTTCAGCACCAGAAATTCTTCTTTCTATCATTGAAGTTTACGGTCAGAACTTTGAAGCAGGGGAACTTGGCCCTGGAACTATAGTTGGCAGTGCAGCCTTTAATATGTTTGTAATCATCGCTATTTGTGTCTATTCTATTCCCGAAGGCGAATGTAGAAAAATCAAACATTTGAGAGTGTTTATTGTTACAATGACATGGAGTGTTTTTGCATACATCTGGCTCTATTTGATCTTGACTTGGTCGTCCTATGGGATCATTGAAGTCTGGGAAGGTGTGGTAACGTTTTTGTTCTTCCCTGCTACTGTTCTAACAGCTTATATCGCTGACCGACGTTTGCTTGTTTACAAGTATCTTTCGAAGAAGTATTGGGTCGATAAACATGGGATAATTGTGGGGAATGAAGAAGATCTTGAGATGGGGAGTACGAAAGTTAACCACACACCTGATGATGATATCAAGATGGTTGACGAAGAGGGGAACGATGATCTTCGAGAATTTGAAGAGCATCGAAAGGAGTATATTGACATTCTTCGAGAGCTTCGTCATAAGAATCCTGACTGCTCAATGGAAGATTTGGAGTTAATGGCCAGAGAAGAAATCCTAAATCGAGGTCCAAAGAGCAGGGCCCACTACCGTATCCAGGCCACAAGGAAATTGACTGGAGCAGGAAACCTCGTAAAACGGAAATATGAAAGACAAGAAGTGAAGAAGGAGGAGGAGGTTATGGAAAAGGAAGAAGTGGTTGCTATTGGTTTCGATCCTCGTTATTACACAGTAATGGAAAATGTCGGAGAGTTTGCTGTCACTGTCAGAAGAGAGGGAGGGTTTAGTCACACTGTCTGTGTCGACTTTCAGACGGAAGACGGAACTGCTAACGCTGGTTCTGATTTCGAACAAGTGGAAGGCAAGTTAGTGTTTCGCCCTGGAGAAACACATAAACAGATCTACATCACTGTTATCGATGATGACGTATTTGAAGAAGATGAACATTTCCACGTGCGATTGACTAATCCTAGATATTTGGGTTCAGATGGCCCGACTGGCTCAAAGAATGGTTCTATTGGTAATATGGGACTGCGTCCCACTATCCAACTATCTACGCCACCTCTTGCCACTGTAACGATTTTAGACGATGACCACAGTGGCATATTCGGTTTTCCCGAAGTGGAGTTCGAAACAAACGAGTCTGTTGGAACATACACTTTAAAAGTGTGTCGAAACAGCGGTGCTCGTGGTGTTGTGATCGTACCGTTCAGGACTTTAGATGGAACCGGCAAAGGGGACAGGGATTACGTGAAACTTGAAGGAGAACTCGTCTTCAAAAACAATGAAACTTGGTAAGTTGTTTCTCTGTTTGATGCTTAGAAGTGTCGAATCTGATAATGTGTTTAGGTGTGGCATTCCAGAGCATGCATATGAATTACAAGATAATGTGTAGCTTTGATTTTCGTTGTTACAACAATATAACATCATGGTAATTTTATATATATATAATATTAAAATAATCTAAAGTGTTATATTCAGAACTGTGATGTTTCATTTTAATAATACTTTAAGCATCTTTCATTTACTTGTTGTTATCATATATACATTGTATATTACTAAAGGTTATTTTGCAATGTATATGGTTTTAGGACAACCTAAATTTCTAAAGCTGGTCGTACCTTGTAAGATATTATTGGTATAATGACCGAAAATGTCGATAACATCGGGAGTACTCAATTAGTGAATAAATATGTTGTCATATGTGCTTTTCTTTTATAACTGGTGTATAAAATTAGTTATATTATGTACTGGGTTTCAGTACTGAATTTTTTAAGGTAACTTGCTTAGATCAGAAATTTGTGATAATAACTAGTGTTCAGTGACAATTGCTACTAAGGTTGTACCTTGAGTTTGTTTCAAAAAGTTACGCAAAGCTACACAAGGGTTATCTGTGCACAATCGTCCATAATTTTGAATTGATTCTTAAAAGAAAAGGAGTTAGAAGCAATATGTTTAATGCTTCTTTAAAAAAAAAATTGTAATTACTCTCTGAGCATTCTACTAATTACTTTAAGTTTTAGGTAAATGATTTTGTGTAATGATAACATATGCATTAGGTCTATTACATCGATTACTTGTAGTGAAAATATTAATTGGATACAAATATTTTGTCTATTATGTTTTTGTGCAGATTAGTATTGTTGTTCAATATTAATTCCTGTAATGATGTTTAAAATAATCATATAAAAAATGTAGAATTTCTTTTTAGGCTTTATGTTATTTTATTTAGGGTTACAAATGATCAGCACTTGTTCATGCTAAATTCCTTCAGAACGTCGATTGTCTCCTTTCTGATGTTGAAACTATGTGTGAAATGGATTGTCACATGTAAATAGTTCTTAAAGCTCTACAAGTTTGCTAACACAACACAAAAGTTACACTTATTTCATTTCTCAATTAATGTAAAACTGACAAGTCACAGATAAGTTGACTAAAGTATCTGTTTGGTAAGTATATCACGTGCTCTAATAGGAATTCCTAACATAACAGGATTTTGTGAAATCCTTTAACTTTTCTGTAAATAATTTACTGATCTTCAAGTAGAAACTCCGTCCACATCATTTAGTTATTTAATTTTAAGAGAATTATCTAAGGATCCCACATAGTGGTAGACCCAGATATGAACCGTCATCCTGATTTATGGGCCTAAGCAGTAAGCGATAATTCTCCTGGAAATGTTATTTTTTTAACTATCTATGCAAAAATTGATAAAAGGCCTGCTGATGGCCTTATAGTTGATTTGGGTTTGTAATTTGCCAGTTTTCACGCTCTACGACTTATCATGTTCAGGCTTCGTTAGCTTTTTAAAGTCATATATTGCTATTACGTTCCACGATAGTTTCAAGTTTGTTTCCATCTTTAAGCTTTACGTTCAACAAACCCTGTTTACAAATTTCAATAAAAACATTTATTTTCCTTTAATCACTAAAAAAATTTTACTTAATATTTAGATTTATTTATGATACTTCAGTTTTCACTTAGGAAGTCTGTCATTTATAAAATGAACTGAAGGTATGTTATAGGTACTGAAACTGTAAACTTGGACAGAATGAAAATTTATGTCTAAGGCAAATGCTGCCTGCCTTCAGTCGGCTTTGTTTTTCTGTTTATTTTCGGATAATCGCGTAATGTATACTCAACGTTACCACGAGGCTATTGGGAAGACAGTTGAATGAACAACGTTTACCACCAACTCTTGTCTGACCAAATAGTGAGCTATGATCTACACCTTTATAACGATCTGACAGCCCTCAAAGTATGGAATGTAATGTTTTCTTTTGTTAAAAACGGGTGGAAATATTGGACCTATGAATCTATGATCTGGCACGTTTATCACTAAACCTAGCCTGGCCCATTTGATTAAGTAGCCTTGTATCTAAACTTTCTGTTAAACAATATTATTATTTTGTACCGAGAGTTGCAAAAAAAGTTATATCAAATACTGAAGTAAAATTTATGAAGCTTCCATAACTTTGTAAATATAGGAATATAGCATGTATCATTGATTTCACATTTCACATCAATTTTGTCATGAGCAGTCTGTCTGTTAAATGATGAAGCAACTGATCGGTTTCCATATTGATATTAGAATGTTTTATACATCTTAAAATTAATATTTATTTTTGAAGTAAGGGATCACTAAACAATTTCCTTAAAATTAAAAGTATTTTATCAAAGTACAGCGTTTATTCTTTTGTGCCGAAATAAACTGTTTATTTTTCTAGGAGTTTATAATTCAAGTATAAATCGTAGTGAAATATGTCAGTAGTTTGACCACTTGATTAATAAGCTTATTATGTTAGAATAAAGTATGCTTCTTGAAACCTTTTTCAACAGTGTCCAAACTGTGTTTTCCTAATGATATTTTAACAAATAGTTAAAAAACATTTTGTTAGTTTAAAACGATGTAAGAATGACAGTGCTATAAAGAATGCAAAGAAGAATATAAGGATGATACAGGGATACGTAGCTAATCCCTGCATAATTTTCAATATTAACATTTAATGTTACACTGTAAAGTGCATAAGTACGAAATGGTTACGAAATCGGTCAATATGAGTTTGTAGCAGAGACTGTAATAATCGAGACATGTTTGACTCAACTTGGTTTGCCTTGTACTTAAGCCCTACCCTAACACGTCCATGATATTATGATAAAGAAACCACATTCCAACAGTCAGGAATATATAAATTTTAACTACAGTAATATTAAATTCAAGTATGCATTTTACATTGCAAGATTAAATGTTAATATCAAAACTCATGTCGGGATGATACATGTATAACTTTATCATTCCTGCATTTTTGTTCGCATTTCTTTTAGCACTGCAATCCCTTCATCGTTTTGCGTTTTAATGCTTTTTATTACTTGCTTGTTGACGTTTTTTTCCTTGACTAAATGTTTATATTTTCTGTAATATGTGTAACAAAATTTAATATTATTTTTATGAAATTGTTGTGTTCCTCCACTTCGTACGTATCATGAGAGTTGACTCCCTAAATTATCGATTATACAGTGGACAAAGCATTGAGTAGTCTACATGTTACAGTCATTTAATGACTGTATTATTGGTTGGTGGAACAACAGATTTTTCTAAAGAAAGATAACTGCACGAGATAATGATATCATCGTTTACACTAGAATTAAGATTTTTGTAAATTACTGCTGGTTATTACACCTAAGCAATGACTTCATGCACTTTCCAGGAATATACAGAATGAGTTGAGATTTAATCTGACGTAAGTGATAAAGTAGGTGTAGAGCTATCTCAACTGAAACAAGAAGAAAGATGAACAGTTTGATTGGTTAGCCGCTTTCTGGTTTGATATCTAAGCGTTGATTTCTTGTCTTGCTTTTAAGCTTTTTGAAAGTGAGTGCCAATCATCTTTTAAAATAAATTGATATGTCACTGTTGATATTTTAGCGAGCATATCTGTATAACGCCCATTAGGTGCATTATCTATCCCTACATACAGCGTCTACCAACTCTATGATACTATCTCGAATACTGCCAATCCATTTAACGATGATGGTTGTGAGTTATAGGGCATCGGAGAATTTTATGCACATATCAAATAAATATCGCTTGCGAAACGCATTAAATATAAAAAGGGCACGGCATGGCCAGGTGGGTTAAGGCGTTCGGCTCGTAATCTGAGAGTAGCGGGTTCGAATCCCGGTCGCACCAAACATGCTCGCCCTTTTAGCCGTGTGGGCGTTATAATGTGACGGTCAATCCCACTATTCGTTGGTAAAAGAATAGCACAAGAGTTGGCAGTGGGTGGTGATGACTAGCTGCCTTCCCTCTAGTCTTACACAGCGGGCCTGGCATGGCCGAGCGCGTAAGGTGTGCGACTCGTAATCCGAGGGTCGCGGGTTCGCGCCCGCGTCGCGCTAAACATGCTCGCCCTCCCAGCCGTGGGGTGTATAAGTCAATCCCACTATTCGTTGGTAAAGAGTAGCCCAAGAGTTGGCAGTGGGTGGTGATGACTAGCTGCCTTCCCTCTAGTCTTACACTGCTAAATTAGGGACGGCTAGCACAGATAGCCCTCGAGTAGCTTTGTGCGAAATTCCAAAACAAGCAAACAAACAAACTTACACAGCGAAATTAGGGACGGCTAGCCCTAAGTAGCTTTGCGCGAAAATCAAACACACAAACAAAATACAAAAAGAATAATCATGGTTATGAAAGTATGATAACAATAGTGTATTTTCTCGTACAATTAACGTTTTAGCTGCGGTGTAAATAACGTTTATTTTTTTTCAATTTATGAATTTACCGCCAGTCTTTGAGCGTGTTGTGTTTCGATAACATAATGTACAAATACAAATGTAACAAAATGCGAATTTTAGCTGTAAACGATATTAAGTCAATACAAGAACAAGGCTAACCGTTCTAAACGTTACTTTGTATGGTAAAATGGATACAAAAGATTTGTTCTAAATACCGTTGAAATAATATTTTTTTTTTTTTAATGTCACGCAAAGCTACTTGAGTGCTATCTGCGCTAGCCGTCCCTAATTTAGCAGTATAAGGCTAGACGCCGCTAGAGGGAAGGCAGCTAGTCATCACCACCCACCGCCAACTTTTGGAATACTCTTTTACCGACGAATAATGGGATTTACCGTCACATCATAACGCTCCACAGCTGAAAGGGCGAGCATATTTGGTGTGACGGGGATTCAAACCCGCAACCCTCAAATTGTGAGTTGAGCGCAATTTAACCCACCTGGCCATGCCGGGCTGTTGAAATACAGCAAGTGGGAATGTGTACATTAAACATCACGTGGAAAAATAGAACGATAGTTATTCGCTCTAAAATTTATTTGAGGCATTAAAATAGAATGAGAATGTTCATCCCAAATATCAATGTCTAAAACAATGTGTCTACTTCCAGTATTTTTTCAGTGTCATCCAATATTAGTGGGAAGAATTCCACCTTAGAATGCTAGAATCCTTTGTCGTTAAGCTGAGAAAACCACACTTAACCAGAAGGTTATTATACTACCACTACATCTCCAATTGTGAAAGTGTAAAGAAAGAACAGAATATGAACTTTGTTGTTCGAGGCAATACTACAGAATACAATAGGATTTTCGCTCTAAACGTTGTGTAGGCATTCTAAATTACAAGTGGATAAAACACGGCGAAGACGTGTGCCATAAACGTGGTTAAAGTGAGTACAAAGACTGAGGATGTTTAGCATATATATTACACTTCTATTTTATACGTAATTAAATATTTTCATCAATATTTACATTCAGGATTTTGTGTTACGAGTTCTAGTGTCTAACCATACAACTACTGACTTAACTGATAGATATAGCTTGATCTTATACATAGAATTTGTTACTATAGAACAATTCTTTCATCCTTCATACTTCAGGCTACAAGTAACTATTTTTATGGTTTTCATTACGGTATAATTTCTTAAAACAGTCACGTTCTAACTTTTTCTTTAATTGCTGAAGGTACTAATTATAAATTAACTGTTGTGAATGTGCTTGCACTGATTTTAGAATAATAAGGTGCGTACCTGATAGGTAGAATTTAGCAAATATGTATTATGTAAACTACATAATCCGTTAACACACACAATAATACAGAACTTCAATTCTTATACTTTTTTCAGAAAATCTAATAACAGCCTATATTAAGAAATTAATGCAATACGTCACAGTAGTGAACTGAGAATACTGATATAATATAATGAATAAATCTACAGTATCTGGTTACACAGTTATGTTGTAGACGAGATGTAGTTGACATAGCGCTAACATTCAAAAAATAAAATAAGCATCGAAAAATGATTTTTACTTATGTCTCTATGAAGATTTCGTGGATGAAAAATGGTTAATTTGACGCAAATACTTGCTGGGTAAACGACTGGATTTTAACGTATATCTCCATGGTGATGTCATAGGAGAGAAGTGGATAAAATGAATGGTCTTAACACTCAAAAGGTAAATTACATGGACGTCTTGGTAATGTCATGGACTAATAGAGAGTAACATTGCACTAACGCTCAACAAGTAAAATACAAGGCTATACTTATGTCTCCAAGGTGATGATAGACACACGAGCTTTTATATAAATTAGATGATGATAGTAAATAAACACAGTATTTAGAAAATTGCTTTATTTCGAAGTCTAAGCTTAAAGAAGGTACAGTTCAATGTACGCTTTGATCAACGTATGTTATAGAGTTATACTAGTTTCGGAGAATTCCATTTCTCATCAGTAATCCTTAACACAAATTAACCAAAGAGAAATGAGCTGGATCTACATTATAGTGAAAATTATTCACTATGAGAAAAGCCTGTACACTGAATAGGTGAAATGAAGGAAAAGTGTCTCTGGTCACTCTTTAGCTTTCCATATTATATAGCTGCAAGATTTCATATATAATAAATAAACTTAGCATTCCGAAATTTGTTTGAAACATCGAATACCTGATAGGCAAACTACAGAGATTTGCTTACGTAACTATGGTGATGTCATGGACGAGGAGTGTAATATTCAATAGATAAACTGCAGAAGTTTTATGTATTTATACTTGAAACAATAACACAAGACGAGTAAGACAAACACTGCAGTAGGAATTTTTACTTATGTCTCCATCGCAAAGGCTACTTAATCCATTTTTTATCAGTCATTTTGCTTTGTTTTGAAGTTCGTGATAAACTACACGAGTTATCTGCGCTAACCGTTCCTAATTTAACAAAGAAAGACTACAATGAAGGCAGCTACCCATCACTGCCGCCACCAACCCTTGGACTACCTTTTACCAACAAATAGTGTAATTGACCGAAACATTATAACACCCAACCAGCTGAAAAGCCTAGCATGTTTGGTAAGACGAAGATTTAAACCCACGATTCGTCATTAGTCAGAACAATCTAGTTTTTCGTTCCTGTAGAGTTTTCATCTGAAAGAGTGTGACCGAGTATTAACTAACATCATAGAACGAGGTTTTTGCCACCATTTCTTTCCGCATTATAGTTTCGGCAGTCGTTTTCTGATAGAAGAAAATCTACTCGATTGTCAACCTACGTAAATATTGTTCACCAATGTCATGGGTTTACATCAATATTTATCAATCACTTTATGGCACTGTTTCGATGTTTATCATCCACGCTATGGGATTACAACAACATTTATTTATTGCTTATGTTCAGGTTCTACATTCGTCAATAGTTATTACTTACGTTTTGACCCTATATTTGTATTTCCGGATGGGTCAGTGGCAAGCTTAGGGTCTTTCAACACAAAATCCATGCGTTAATTTCCAACCAATTTTGTTGATTTTTACTAAGAAAAAGAACACTAATTAATATTTGTAATCAAATTTTATTAATTGCTTTAACTCTAAGTGAACTGATTTATTATTAACTATCAAAAGTAATTTTATCTGCTATCATCCTTTATTAAATATTTATTTCTGAATTGTGTTTACATGCATTTGATTTAATGTAATAGTTTATTTAACTGAACTATAAAAATATCAAGTATATGAAATAAAAGTATAAATTTACTTTAGTTTAATATAAAAAGTTTCATAACTAATAGATGAGTTCGATAATTAACCCTTTAGTTCCCTTTATCTGTTTGTCACATTTTCTTTTCTTTAGCATTTTAAAGCTTCTCGTTGTGTTTTTATTTTTACTTGTGGAAGAAAAACGTTTATATATATGTGTGTGTGTATGAAAGGTGCATATATATTTATACTGATAGGAAAATGTCCTCCATCTTCTTGTGCGTGTGTCCACATTCACAAGTATATCACGTTACAACTTCCCTACTTTAAAGAACAAGTTCAAGTAGACAGAATGTTTCTTAAACCTCAGGGGAGCTTGGTAATGTTTAGAGAACTTAGATACCATAAAAGCTTCAGATATTTCAGCACTTACGGGTAGTTTACTGAGAGATTTCATTACGTCACGAGTCA
The DNA here is from genome assembly GCF_004210375.1 of Tachypleus tridentatus. Classification (NCBI taxonomy): domain Eukaryota; kingdom Metazoa; phylum Arthropoda; class Merostomata; order Xiphosura; family Limulidae; genus Tachypleus; species Tachypleus tridentatus. The sequence continues at coordinate 84,042,412 of NC_134832.1, read as the reverse complement.
TATTTCGTAGGAAATGTGTTGGCCAATAAATATCATTATTATTGACTGTAACGATTTTCAGCTACACTTGTTTTCTTTAAGTTGACTGCTCGAGCTTATAATGATGATCTATTAGTATGACTATCATGAACAGGGTAGGTTCCCACACTGTGTCTTCCGTTGTGGTTATTGTATGATAAGCATTAACAAAGGTCCTCCATTGTAGTTAATAGTATAATTTTGAGCAGAGATCTGTGATTGTGATTAACGATATAAGAGTGAACAAAAATCTGTCTGTTTATTAAAAGTTTCGTCCAAAACTATCCAAGGGCTCAGAGTAGGATTCACAATCTGAACACACTAACCATGGAGATATGACTAATTAATAATATGGTAACATTGATGCACAATCTGAACACACTAACCATGGAGATAGGACTAATTAATAATATGGTAATATTGATTCCTCTATTCTGATTAATACATAATAATCGTAAATAATAATCATCTACTGTGCTTGTATGCTTAATTTAGCATTGCAAGACTAAAAGGAAGGGAGCTAGCAATCACCACCCACCGCCAACTCTTGATATACTCTTTTACCAACGAATAGTGTGTTTGACGGTCACATTATAACCTTCCCCTTCTGCTGAAAGGGCGAGCATGTTTGGTACGACGGGGGATTCGAATCCGTGACCCTCAGATTACGAGTCGAGCGCTGTAACCATCTGGTCATGCCGGGCCTACTGTGACATATAGCTTAATAATCGTGAATGGGAGTCCTCTGCTGTAGTTTGATAGTATAATAATTGTGAATAGGTTCTTGAACCATCAATGGTATAGTAATTGCGAACCTGAGTTTTCCATTATGGTCAAGAGTACAAGGTATTGGTTAATTATCTTAACTATCTTTAAAAAGAACAAGAACTATAATATAAGGGTTAACTCTTCCACTATTATATATTTAAAAATATACTATTGTTTGTTTGTTTTTGAATTTCCCGCAAAGCTATATGAGGTTTATCTGCGCTAGCCGTTCCTAATTTAGCAGTGTAAGGATAGAAGGAAGGCAGCTAGTTATCACAACCCACCGCCATCTCTTGGGCTACTCTTTTACCAACGAATAATGGGATTTACCGTCACATTATAACGCCATAACGAATGAAAGAAAAGGCATGTTTGATATGACGGAGGTTCGAACCCGCAACCCTCGAATTAGGAGTCAAACGCCCTAACCACCTGGTCATGCCCGGCCCAAATATACTATTACAGAATACAGTATAAATTATCAATAAATTCGTTTTGTTGATTAGATATTTTTGAGGACTACTTGAAAACGTAAACATGAGAGAACAAACTTATTACATTTTTCACGTTGTTCATTAGCTGCAATGAAAATAACTAAAACAAATAAAAATACATTATAAACTTGTTTTACAATTATAGAGAAGTAAATATCATTATATAATTATATATTATAATTACACATTATAATAGATATAATTATGTAGTTTAATCGCTGTATTCTAAAAGTAACAATTTGGAGATTCACTTCTGAACTAAATTTAACAGGTTAAGTGTTTCTTGTAACAACTGCCCCAGTGAATCAGTTTACACACTTGCAAAGCTAAAATTCGGGTTCCTTTCTCTGCGATGTACAGTTTTACCTTAAACAACGTTATCACAATATTACACACATTACTTTTCAATAATTCGGTATTCAAACTATAACTCAGAGATTCTTATATTCGTATATAACTACAGAAACGTCTGTCTCATTGTTAGCTCAACTGGAGAGTTCTCTTATTGACCAAAACGTTTCTGGAAAGTGTTCTATAACAGACAATAGACGGATCTCAAATGATACTTGTATACACCTTTAGTTTGAAATCGGAAATAAACAAATTAAACTAAATTATTTTATAGTTGAATAACTATTTTATTAGCAGTTTATGTTCTTTACATTTGACTTAGCGAAACTTTAATAGCACAGAAAACATGTTTACTGGTGTTGATGACTTGTAATATATAGCACTGATGATTAAGAACAACATATTAACGATAATTCATTACATAAAGAGAATATTGCATTCAGAATTATTCTTCAGTAAATACTGAAATATTTCAGATTGGTGGTTTCCAAAATGTTATGTCGAAGGAAGTTTCTAGGGTTGTCCTGCAAATCAAGATGGGTATGTTAGGGTGTTGTCAGTCTGCTAGTCGTACTAAATGGAAGACAGCCAATCTACATCACCCACCGCCAACTCTTGAGACACTCTTTCTTTTACCAACAAAGAGTAGGAATGAAATTCATACTATAACATTGAAGAGGAGTGACTGGGATTCGAACCCGCATGTTACGAGTCGAGCGTCCTTATCATCAGATCATGTCAGGCGTGAAGGAAGAAAAGTTTAAAAACCACTGGTTTAGAATTCGAAATTTTCCTGTTTCTTATTTACTTACGTAAAAGCCCGTCACAAATGCCAGAAAACCACAAAAAACCAAACTACAACTTATCAAACTGGTAATACGGAAAAGAAGCATAAGATTTCCTTTTCCAGGAACATGCTACATATTGGTGTCTTTGGATAAAATATTAATGTATACAATGACTAAGTGATTGCATACACACCCGTTCTTTTTTTAAAGAAAAACTGTGCTTTTCCTTTCAGAAAATTGCTATATTTAGTCTGTTTTGACAAAGGTTTTTTGCAATAATTCCCATGCATAGACTTGCACTAATTTTTTTACTTCTTTTTCACAATAGTTTTTCCCCACTTTCTTGTTTATATCATACCTAGTTTGACGTTATAATGATGCGATATCATAGACGCAACGCCCTGCTTAATCTGGTCTTGGGAAGTCTTTCCTTTATTGTCTCTTATATAACAGAACAATTGCCAAAATTTAGGAGCTATTTTGCCCACGTTAGTAATTACAATTAACAAAAATGGTAAAAAAAGGAATTGGACTTTTGTGGTTCACAAAATTCGGTGAAATACAGCTTGAATAACTGACCAGTGGCTTTTATAAATATTGATTTGTGTAAAATATATATTTTTAAATTTGTGTATGCATTTATACTTCTGAATACCAGTCTTATGAATCTTTTTAGGGCTTATTTTGCTTTTCAGAAAAATAATGTTCTAATTTAGATGCTTTAATGTAATCTTTCTTTACAGGTTAAAGAGACGTAGGTGAAATATCATTTCTTTCAAACACACTCGTACTGAAACGATTTTGGAGACTCACCAAATCTTTATAGTCCACGTCTATAGCAATTGTTTCTGGTGACTTTGCCGATATGTTTTTCGTATGCTATAGCATAAATAATCGTTTTGTTTCGTAGCTGTTCGAAGTATATGATGGCTGGATAAATATTCGTAGAAGATATTTATGTATACGTGAGTTATGTCACTTTTCCAGACAAATATCCTCCTTGCTTTTGTTGGATACTGTTGCCTGGAACACTCAAAAGAATTCTGTCAGACATTTATGTACATAGATTTCCACCTTTTACAAAACACTGCACTTAATTTTCCAGGACTGGGTTAAGACGTGTTGCATGTCTCTTTCTTGATGGTTCTGTAACTTAAGATATTCCACTTTCCTTTGTTTATACCATTAAGTACAAAAAATATTATCGTCTTGAAAATTATAAGTTCTTGTTATGAACAGAATTTTATGATTTCAGTGTATGAATATTTTGTGTTGAAAAGGACTGTTATATATTATTTCCAAAATCGAACAGCTTTTGGTAACATTACACTACCTATATAAACTAAACAGTTTACTTCTGACAAATATTGTTCCACTGTGACTTTATATCCGCTGTTGTAACGTATTGCATATATAATAGCTTTAATACGACACACTCAACCATGTCGCTCTCAACCATTATGATGGCAAATATTTTGACAGAGAAATACATTCTGTATAGTGTGTAGTATATATGCAATTTCAACTGAGACTTTGATCATGATTTTCTTTCTACATCATTTTATTGTATTAACATATTGTTATTATTGTGTTTCAGCGTCAAGTTATTTTCAGTTTTAGTAAAGGACAATATTACAATACTATTTTGATTCTATTTACTACTCTAGTTTATCTTATATGGTATTGCTGGGTGGTATTTTCATATTGGAGTTTGTTACAAATTTATTCTTACTTATCTTTAATTCGCCATTAAAGTAGGTAATTGGGTTTTATGCTTTTATTTTGTGACATATTGGTAATGATAAAAGTTGTTCAGTTTTGTTAAATATCTTTGTATCTTGGATTCTTCACTGTTTCTCATTTAATTCGTACAATGCTCAGATATAATTATTGCTGTCAAACTGTGAACAGTATGACAGTAATCAGTTATAAAATTTTAGTGTCAATTAAATTTTTAAGGAACGTATATATGTGTGTGTGTGTGTGTGCGCGCGCTTTTAGGTATGCGGTTTTTCGTGATGATATCGAAATACATCATTCATGGACCAAATAATATAATTAACACTACCCTCTATTAGAGACAAGACTGAATTAAAGAATACAGTACCTTAACAATTAAGATAAGTTGATAACTGTAACTTCATTCTTGTGTAAAGTAACAATTAACATGAACAATACTAAGATAAGCTGATGACCAGCTTTTCAATTTGTAACTGTATTTCTTTATCACTTCATACAGAATAATAATACTACATGTTGGTAATTATATATTATTAGCGAGAGCATTACTATGGTGGCGATTTTGTTCATAAAGATACATGTATGAGTTATTTTATGAAAAATGGTCGAAGTATCTAGTCACTTCAGAATCCATACATATAGTGATTCAATACATCCAAGTTCTATAATCTTGAAGTGTGGAAGTACAAATTATCAGCTTCTACAGTGACTGGCTAATTTATATAAATCTCCACCTAACACAAAACTGGACAGTTAAGAAACTTTTATGGATAAAGCACAGCATAATTTTTACAATATGTTGGGTAGTGTTTTGGACAGTTAAGAAACTTTTATGGATAAAGCACAGCATAATTTTTACAATATGTTGGGTGGTGTTTTGTTCGATAGTAACCAATTCGTCGTTCGTACTTTCTGTAGTTGATTCAGATATGTAGACAGAAAACTGTGGTAGTAAATACAATATTCAAGGTAATCCGAAACAAACATAGTTAGGTCAAGACCAGCTGATTGTGTTGGTCATCTAAAGGAACAGTATTGTTCTTCGAACCGATATTTGGATATTAAATATTACATTATGGCTGTATATCATCAGCACCATAGCATATTCCTTCTATGCGTTGTCGAACCTTAGACTACACGTTGGACCAACGTGTTGTGGTATTGTACTATGGTAACGGACAGGGCCATAAAGCATTGACTCAACACATTATCGATATTCGGGTACACGTTGATCAACACGTTATGGCTGTGTACATCAATAACCAACAGAGTCAAGCAAATGACCTCACCTAAGTCAGTTGAAACTCGTTGACAGACACTTTCGTTCTCCTATATCTTAACTGTTAAAACAGTTTTACAGTTAGTATTTAAACAGTTAGTGAGCTGTTCATTAGTTTCACACGTTATGAAGGATTAATGTTTATAAATTTCCACATATTTTACTGTCATTTATGTAAAGAATCAATTCCAGTTCCAGTTATTTTTAAAGAATTTTAATCCTTATCAAAGTGTTTCACATTCTCGACATGCACAAAAAAATATAAAACGAAGCTCTATATGGCCGTGCATGGTCTTTGTGAATTCTTTACAGACTGGGAAAAATGCAGGAGACGAAATCTAAGCCTAAAAGAACGTTGTTGTTACTAAATGTAAAGCAATTTATAGAAGATAAGGAATGCATGAATAAGAAAGACATCATACCCTCGCCCGCCGATCTTTTTCGAGATTGTACGTATTTATACTGATAACGTCATTTTTCACTTTGGAGAACTCACAAAATCTATCAAAGATCCAGAGTGATCAACGATCTGGATCATTTTTGTATTGTAATGAGGAGACTGAGCCTTAACGTGTCCATGAAATGTAATAAAAATCTGATTACAGTTTGTAGAATTATTAAACTAAAACGGTAAAAACCTCCTCATTGTAAGAAATCTTTCAAAGTGATCCAAAATCAGGACATGATTTGAATCCTATACTAACTTATCTTCATGTGCAAAACTTTTATGTACATCGGTCTGTTAGTTTTTTAGATACACACGGAAACACAGACAGGCACACACACACACACACACACACACGGACCCGATTGCAATACTCTCGTCCCACCTCCTCCAGAAGGATGGCAAATTTATTAAAGTACAATGAATAAAGGTTCAACGCAGTGATGTAGTACATAAAAATGTTAGTTTACCTTTTGTAACGTGGGTTCAGCTTCTTTCGCCATCTGGTGTGAGTTATTTTCTACTACAGTGGAAACAACGAAGTGAAAGAATATAAGTCAGAGTAATTTTGATACATTAAATTTACATTTCACTAACAATATTTGAGTTCAGAAAAAGTCAAAACTACAGTGAAAACTCCATGTTTAATGAAACGTATGATGTTACAGTAAAAATAATAAAAAATAACTCAGTGTCTCCTACGACCTTCCATATTTTTCAAATACCATGGTTAAATCAGCACTCGAATTAAATACATACAATTACTCTACTGAACAGTAATTTGTGTCCCAATACCCTTTTTATTTCTGTTTATCTTTAAATTATAAGTGTAATAATTTTTACACTAATAATTTATTGTGAATACGTGTTGTTTCCTACAAATAACATTAATTCTAAGAAATAAGCTTCTTTTAACATGGGCGCCTCATAGCGGTTCAGAAATAAAATTGAGAATTTATAGCATTAAAATTTGAGGTCCTATTTAAGCTATTGTTGTAATATAGGTGGTCCATTTCTTAGGTTTTTACTTGAATAACAACAGAAACAAAGTAGCTTTTAATTTAGAACATCAAGCTCCCGTTATTAATGGCTTTTAATCTTTCTCTATGTATGTATATATAAATGTTTCTTTCAAAGAGCACATTCCGAGAAATTTATTCTACTTCGTAATTCCTAAATTTTCATATAGATATCAACGTTATCCTGTTAGTGTCTTCCTATGTCCGGAATGGTCAGTCTGAGAAAATAATGATTCAGAACAAAAGTGTTTCTTCTTATAAGGGATTGTTACACAAAAAATGGGACTTCAAGTGTATGAAGTATGAATGAAAAAACTCACACAGACAGGATCGTGTTTAACTACATATTTATTATTGTTATTGTTAAGTTGATACATTTTTTCATGTCGTTATTATACACGTGAATGATGTTGTTACTCCATGTTGAATAAACTGATTCGCATTTAATTGAATGTGTCCTCTATGACACTTCGTATAAAAATCACATTTATGAAAAAGTGCTCACTTTGCTGTCGGTTTATTATTGCACTCAGTAAAATGATAGGAAACAATACTATCCAGCAGAAAATATCCCAACGGCTACCTAGCAAACCTGAGCGCTTTGTTCTACTGGATGCACCCATTTCATCTAAACCCAAACATTTTTGCCAACAATAAATTGTAAACAGTTTTCTTTGCTTAAAAGCAAACCAATGCAATTTTTATTATTGAAAGAGCACATAAAAGGACTAAAGTTGGTTGTAGAGTGCCCACTGAACAATCATATTGCATATACACTCTTATCCAAAGAAGTGAGTCTCACTGCACATTTTATATTTATTTATCAACATTTGAGGAAAATTACTCCAATTTTTTAAACACACCGTACGTTATCCGTACAAGGATTTCATACGATCGGTCCTCTTGTTAACCCTTAGTGAATGTGATAACAAGAAAATGTGTAATATCATGATCAACCATTTCCCTCATGTGCATAACAAAATTTTTTGAATAAAACGCTGATAGCTAAAATCACATTATATGTTAGCCTTGTAATCATAGTAGAATGTATTGCAGGTACGTATGTTATACAGGTAAACTGCTCACGACAATTCGTATAAAACTTGAGTATGATATGTGTGTTTGTATGATGCAAAATATTTAAAGTATATTTCTCACGTAGTGAAACTACATGCTTATAGTAGAATAACTAAATTAAACAAGCATGATTCAAAGCTTTACACTTTTGTTTAGTCGAATGATATGAAACCTTCACACTTTTACACAACCAAGTGATGTACGTCAAATTCAAAATTTTATACTTTTACACAACCGACTACTAAATGATATACATCAGATTCAGAATTCAGATTCTACACTGTTAGAAACCCCAATGGCATTTATGAAATTGAAAACTTCACGCTTTTAGACAACTGAATTCTAATTAAAACTACACTTTCAGACAACCAAATGATGTTTGTTTAATTTTTGTCGAATTCAGATCCCTGAACTTCCAGACAACCGATATTTACACGTTGAATTCAAACCGTACACTTTTAGATAACCGAATGACATATGTCTAATTCAAAACTCCAGAATTTTAGACACCCAGGTGTTGTACTTCAAACTCATATCTCCACATTCTTAGACAACCAAATAATCTTTGTCGAGTCAGTAGTTCTTCACCTATAGACAACCAAATGATATAAGCCAAATCTAAAACTCTACACTTTTACATAGCTGAATAATGTTTGTCCAGTTCGAAACTTCACACTTTAAACAAGTGAATTATGTTTGTAGAATTTTAATTTCTGCACTTTTAGGAAACATAATAATGTAAGTCGGATCCAAAATCCTATACTTTTAAACAACCGAATGATACATCTTGAGCTCAAAACTCCAAATTTTGAGACAATAAAATTGTATATGTTGAATTCAAAACTACACTTTCAGACAACCACATAATATGCATTGAATTATCATCAGATGTTTTCTATAACATTCATCTTTACATGTTTCGTGCTTAATTGTATTAGTATTTTCAGTGCAATGTACTCACACTTCCCAGTCATAGTGTAATGATTTCATTAGTCACAGTTGGTTTCGAACTGAAATTTAAATATTGCTTTAGTAATCTGTAATTCATAGCATTAAAATGTTAACTGTAATCCATAGCGTTAAAATGTGGTTTTAAATGTAATCTTATCTATTAAACTGATTGCTCATTTTTACGTATACTTGGTAGTTAAGCACAAAGCTACACAATGAACTATCTGTGTTGCGTCAACAATGAGTATCGAAACCCAGTATTTAACTTTATAAGTCCATAAAATCACCGCTGTGTCAATATGGTGGATTTGCATACACTAAAACAGGTAAACATACATTTAATTTATATAACGATGAAATGGTGTAGATTTTACCTGGAATTCCAGTTGGCACAGGATCTTTATTTGTTATGATCTGGAGACGTATGCACAGCTAAACTTGTTAATAATGTTCTCCAGTTTATTGATTTCAACAAAACAGTGGTTGAAATCTACATTTACATTATTATAAAAAAATGCAATTATTCTAAAAAGTGATTTAAAAAGTCTTTATTATTTCCATAACTTCCAATATCTTTTGTTGTTTTTCGGTTTTCATTAACATTTCAACCCGAGTAAGGTTTATAACGACTGTTAGAACAGTTGAAGAAACGATAACTTTCAGTTGGATCTATTTATTTCAATTAACATTTGTTTACAAAATCGTCAAAATAGCGATAGCTAAACAACAACTTTCTAAAGGAAGACAACACTTCTAATTAAATTTTTCAAAAGGCCATCAAAACTTCGCCAAGCATTCTGTCTATCCAACAGTTGTATTCAGTTAACGTTTTCTCTATATCTTTTCTCTAATCAATTGATGTTTTCTCTAGGTATTTTCTATATTTATAGAGCACATCGTTTATGTAGGATTTCAACAAGAGATTCGTATGTCGAGTAAAACATATTGTTTAATCTGAATTTAACATAGCTCTTAAAAAAGTTTTTAAGTTGTTTACTGCACACTTGATTTATTAAGAAATCATTAAGTTACTTTAGTAGACCTCGTTGTTGAGGCTCATATTTCTAGCCCACTTGGCTATTAAGGCTCCAGTTTGTAATCTTCTTGACTATTCAGAATTTAATCTGTAACCAACTTAACTGGTGAAGCTGAAATACTAAACTCATACAAAACAACGGAACTGTTAAAGGCTCGCATGATCTTAAACCCTATCCTCACTTGAGAAGAATAAGAAGCACAGAGTTACCATAGGAACTTATGAGTTTATGTCAAACATTATACTGGTCAGTTGTTTAATAGTCTCCTCAAACGTGTATATAAATTTGCCTTAAGAAGTTAAAAGGTCAGCCACCTACAAATACATCAAGTGAGGACGTGAGTTTTATTTTAGTGTAAAGCTACACAATAGGTTATCTGCACTCCATCTATTACTGGTAATCGGACTCAAAACCTAAGCGTTGTAAGTCTGTAAACTTACCGCTAATTCTTTGGTGCGATAAAAATAAAGATACACGTAACTTAGGAAAAAAAACTCTGACTCACCGAAGAAGCAAATCTTGTACTTAGTCACGTATAGCGATCCATTTTTCTAACTTTTTATAAGTAAATTTAAAATGTATTTAAGTGAATTTTTTCTTGTATCTGTTACTGAATTTATTGGTAATATCAAACCAGGCTCATGATTTACTAGATGTATGTCCGGGTAAAACAAAGACATGATGATGAATTATTCATTATCCATACACTCTTGTTATACTGTCCACCATATTTTTAATTGAATAACTTAAGACTATTTTAACTTCAATGCTGAAAACCTTCTCCATTTGATTAGAAAAGTTACTTTAAATAATTAAACGAGTAATCCATTATCAGTGCCTTACTACATTTGTAGTTTGTATATAAAATTTGCCGCACTTGAATTTTATAAGAGAGAAGAACGTTATACTGTTTGAAATCAAATTAATGTAGCGTTCTTCAATATTTGTAGAAATTTGCAATGAGCCTCAAAAAAGCAATTACATATGATACTATGTTGTTTTAATTCGATTTTTGTTTAATAGCAAAACGTGAATACTCCAAAATATGTCCCCCGTCGGGACAGCGGTAAGTCTTTGTATTTATTACCCTAAATTCAGCAGTTCGATTACACTCGGCGGACACAGTAGATCGCTCGATGTCGCTTTGTTGTAAGAAAACACACAAACACACACTTCAAAATATAAAACATAGGTAGTTGAATAACACTCTTTACTCACTGCACTAATGTTTTAGGAATAATATAATTTTATTAAGACAGGGGATCACAGACTTCAGGGGAGAATGAAGAGAACTGTTAAGGAAGAATACAAATTAAGAATTAACAGTTCTTCTACATTAATGTAATGTAGCCAATAAAAATTAACAGTTCTTCTACATTAATGTAATGTAGCCAATAAAAATTAACAGTTCTTCCACATTGATTTTATGTAGCCAATAAGAGTTAACAGTTCTTCCACATTGACGTGATGTCACCAGTAGAAGATAACAGTTTCATCTACATTGATACAATTTTATGTAATAAAATATGTACCTCCTTTTCTATCACTGATAATATTAATTTTTCATTCAGTATATTCACATGAGTCACAGTTTTATAATTATATAATTATAGTGAAGGGTGATTCCTTCGTTCCGAACGAAGGTACATAATGTTGTTTGCTGCATCTATTGTAAAAAACAATCGAGCACCATCTGTGATGATATGTTCTTGTTATATAACATTCATCTTTGCATGTTTCGTGCTTAATTGTATTAGTATTTTCAGTACATGTACTCATACTTCCCAGTCATAGTGTAATGATTTCATTAGTCACTGGTAGATACTATAGTTAATTTCTCGGTACTGTGTGGCTACCCAGTAAACGAACGTGTAGTTTGGTATAAAGTAGCACTGTTATCCTTTATAACAATAGATTAAACAATCAACCTGTTGTCATAACAAAAGAAAACAAATGTACACGAAAGAGCTTTGGAAAGCTTTCAACATCTAACTTCGGTTATAGGTTATGAAAAGGCTAACAGAGCTTTGGGAGGGAATATCTACATCTTGTAAGCTTAGACAAATAAAATAAAACATAACTGCATGATAGATCATCAGAATTTTCTAAGGTATTTCTCAAGTTTCCTGGCTGAGTTTGTGAACAAAATAATCGATTTCAGCGTCATCCTTGAAATTATAGAAGACATCTTGCTTTCATAATCGTATTAAGTGTACCCAGCAGGGTTAGAGAGGACTAGAACGGTGAACTATGATCTTGTGTATCTTTGAGTGTACAAAACAACTTGGCCCGGCATGGCCAGAAGGTTAAGGCACTCGACTAGTACTCCGAGGGTTGCGGGTTCAAATCCCCGTCACACCAAACATGCTCGTCCTTTCAGCCGTGAGGGCATTATAATGTGACGGTCAATCCCACTATAGCAGAATGTATCACGGCTGTTACGACATTGACGAGACATATTGACCGACACCAATCGTCCTGTGAAACGTCCATAACATTTAACTTACTTGTTACAGTGCAACTGAGGCAATGCTGTATTCTGAAACAATACGTACACACTATAAGGTCTATATTAATCCAGTGAGCAACATCTGTGTATGCAAGCCACTTTTATAGCTTGCTGAGACAGTGTCAAGCTGGTTCCGGCCTGCCCAGGCATGACAGGGCTGCATACTTCCACAGAACAGCTTCCAACCTGGCCTTATTTCATGCCTGGACATGCCCAGACTGCACAAAACATTGTTCATACGTCTCTTACAGAAACGAAAATTTTTGGACACAAATATATATAAAAAAAAAAACATGACAAAATTGAAAATGGGCAAATTTGAATGTGATTTTCGTGATCAGCAGCCACAAATCTATAAGGAACACCCAATAGTATTCAAGAAGCAAAAACTTTGTTGTGCAGTGCTATTCATACGTGCGTCAACCAATTTATGTGGGATTTGGTGCAAAGATACTTTCTTACAATCTTCGGTTTTTCTGGTGTAAAATTTGGCCATGCTGAGTTTGCGTGACGGAAGCGTGTTGTGTTCGTCCGCAAATTAGGTTCCTGATTAGCAACATTTAAAATGTCTTAAATTTATAACTGCAGCGTTTTATATAACACCTTTCCTATAATAAAGAAACTTGAAATAAGATTTTAACGTATTTTTAAAGTCATAGGAACTCTTTATTTTTGGAAAAGTTCTGCTTTATTTACGACTTATGATCAGGTGTACTGAAGAGTGGAAGATTAAAAAAACAAGGCTAACAGAGCAAACCTAAGTCATTAAACATCGTCTTACAGTTTCAAGTTCCTGACACAATAAGTTGGACAATGTTCCTCGTCTTCTATTTTAACAGTACTGAGCATTGAACAATCTGAAAGAAGAGGCGATTATTTTTTATGAATAATAACAAATTAAGAGTGTAAATAAAAATGTTATAACCTGATTTTTTTATATAACGTATATACACTGCTGGCCAAACTTTTAAGGCCAATGAACATATAGAAAAAATATGCATTTTGCGTTGTTAGACTCAACCAGCAATATATATATTTATATCCCCCCAAAGTGGCACAGCGGTATGTCTATGGACTTACAACGCTAAAAGTCAAATTTCGATACCCCTGGTGGGCAGAGCATGGATAGCCCATTATGTAGCTTTGTGCTGAACTCAATCAAACTAAAACTATATATGGGGATATAAAGATAACTTACAAATATCTATACTAACCAATTTCTAACCAATGGTTATTTCCAAACTATAGTCGAGACAATAAGAAAACCAATATACGAATTTTAAGGGTCAACACTAGCAGTTTTGCATTAATTTTAAATGCTACAATATTATGTATTGCGCCTCGGAATACAAAATTAAAAAAAAAGACATGTTACAGTGAAGTATATCAAGGCCGTGAATACGTATAATTTCAGATCATGTGATAGTTGATAAGTTGATTGAAGTCCACAGAGAAAGTTATCACTCTTCTACTCCAGTTTTCTAGGAGTTATGTCAGAGCTATTCGCGGAATTCACCAAGCGACATACCTGTATCTTTGTATACAAATATTTTTATGAATCTCCTATTTCAATAAGTGTTAAAAAGTTCCAACTCTTTATTCAGTTCTGTCTGTTCTGAATGAAACCTTGTTAGTTTAGAAGGCATGTCTCTCTCTGAGTTTATATTAGATCTATAAGTTAATATAAAATATTTAATACAACTTTTCTTCCTGGAAACGCAGCAACTAAATTGACCAGTATTTACACAATTAATAAAGGAAATCGTTCCAAAAATTTCAGAGAAGTACATTTGTAGTTTATAAAGCTGCTTAAGGTATATGTAATAGAATACTCAATCTATAAACAATACTAGGAGAGTTTTGCTAATAATTTCCTCAGTCCATGTTGAAATAGAATAATAGTGATGTTTCATTCAAAAATACATATTAATTTACTTAAGTTCGTTGAATGGACATTGAGCTTTAAGGTATTTGGTATTTTAAACACATGGACAAACTGCCAGGTTAGTGGGCTTAGATTTAATCAGAACTGTTGACCAGAGGGAGAAATCTTGTTAACAAACCTTAATTCGTAGAGAAATATGTGAAATAGAAATTGTTTTACTTTAAGCAACCTATATATATATATTATATATATATATAACGTTTATTTGTTTAGGAGGATATTTAGTGTAAAACTTCATACTGGTATCAGTAGTCTACTGATGAAGATACTAGTTTACAGAATATTATTTAGACGTTTTGTGAAAAGGAAAACAATGAGTTAATACATTTCAGACTTAGTATGATACCCCAATGAACTTGCTCGCCACATCTTTTCGCAAATATATTGTATTTATGAAATGCCGCATAAAGCAGTGTTACAGTGACAATCGTAAGTGGTGTACCAAGTAACTATGCTAAGAGGTGTTGCATTGACAATGATAAGCAGTACTACAGTGACTGTTGTAAGTGATGTTGCAGTGACTATCTTAAATGGTGTTGGAGTTGCTGTGATAAGTGCTGTTACAATGACAATGAGAAGTGGTATTACGGTAACTATGAGGTTACAGGAACTATCGTAAGTGTTGTTACAGTGGCTATCATAAGTAGTGTTATCGTGACTATAAGAAATGGTATTACAGTGACTATGAGAAGTGATATTACAATGAACATGATAAGCCACAAAAAGGAAACAAAAACACAGTCAACATTACCACTAACACTACTAATTGTTTATGGAGTACTGTGGGTTTTTCAGTTAATGATTTATCTCATGAAATGAATTTGGTATTTTCAAAAAGAAGCTTCAACACGAATATTCAGCTACAATACATATCAGCAATTACAAAAACAACCCATAACTGTTACAAAACATATCAACATTTACAAAAACAACCCATATCTGTTACAAAACATATCGTTATTTACAAAAAGAACCCATAACTTTTACTAAACATATCAACATTTACAAAAACAACCCATAACTGTTACAAAACATATCGTTATTTACAAAAAGAACCCATAACTTTTACAAAACATATCCACATTTACAAAAACAACCCATAACTGTTACAAAACATATCGTTATTTACAAAAAGAACCCATAACTGTTACAAAACATATCGTTATTTACAAAAACAACCCATAACTGTTACAAAACATATCGTTATTTACAAAAACAACCCATAACTTTTACAAAACATATCGTTATTTACAAAAAGAACCCATAACTGTTACAAAACATATCGTTATTTACAAAAACAACCCATAACTTTTACAAAACATATCGTTATTTACAAAAAGAACCCATAACTGTTACAAAACATGTCGTTATTTACAAAAACAACCCATAACTTTTACAAAACATATCCACATTTACAAAACCACCCATAACTTGAAAGAGAAACATGACAAATATTCTAGCTGAACGATAAATAAAACGGTAGTGAAGTAAAAGGACAGGATTATATAGAAACTCGCACCATAACCTGGACTTTATCGCTAAATCCATGAGACTTACTGGCTTTCGTCAGGTAAAATAGAATAAGATATCTGGGCCGTAAACAAAAATTTCTTCCATTGTTTTTATGATTAACATAAACTTGTGATCAGATTAAGATACGTAGTTAAAACACAACTGAAAACCATCCTGGTAATCACTACTGCTTATCAAAATATACTTTTCTTGGGCCTCTGTTTATAAATATTAGAATGTAGTGTTTCATCACTCAGTACCCTCGCTGTTAACGATAATTCCTGCTGTAACCAATAGTTCATGAGTCTCGTCCACGTTACGAGATTTACGTAATTTTTAAATAAATATATTAAACAAACAATGCAAAATAACCTCTCTACTAAAAAGTATAACAATAAACAATAGAAATACTGTTAAAAAGTAAGAACGAACAAGTAAAATAGTATATCTTACGGAGAAAACAACGAAAGATTGCCTCTAGGATTGAACTACTGGAGCACATTTTTTTTTAATTTCGCGCAAAGCTACAAGAGAGCTATCTGTGCTAGCCGTTCCTAATTTAGCAGTGTAAGACTAGAAGAAAGGCAACTAGTCATCACCACCCATCTCTAACTCTTGAGCTACCAACGAATAGTGGGATTGATCGTAACATTATAACATTTCACGGCTGAAAGGGCGAGCATATTTGGTACGACGGGGGATTCGAATCCGTGACTCTCAGATTACGCGTTGAGCGCCCTAACCACCTGGCCATGACGGACCGTTTAAACTGTATCGTGAAACTAATGTTATTGAAGATACAAAATGATAGATAAGAAACTAAAAGAATATCTTAATTATCTAGAAAACATAACAGTTTAATATTGTCAGGGGCGTAGATCCTGGGGGGATAGAGTATACATCCCCCCTTCATTTTAGGTGGGGGTATGGTGCATACAATCATGCCCCCTACAGTGTTGTCTGTTGAATTGTTTTATTGCATCACAGGCCTACAAATTGTGTGTTTGTTCTTGTGATTCTCTTGTGCTTACCAATCGAATTACATAATTAGGCCTAGATGTAGGCTTTTTCAGTAACCGAAATGTACATCTTTAACATAAGCGTGCTTCTAAGCTTTTCAATCTAAGCGATAGCTCGTAAGTATCAGTCAATAGGCCTAAGTATACATGCAAATATCGTGGCAACAAGATTACTCTGTAACTGCATGTTTACAGCTTTCAGGTTCAAGTAATAAGAGATTACCAATTTGCAAACTGAACAGTCCACAAAAGTGGTTGCTAAAATCATCCTCCCCCATCAGGTGTAAAAAATCTACGCCTCTGAATATTATACATAGAAAAAGAAATATTCAACATATTATGAGGTGAGTCATTCTCAGTTTAACGTCAAACGTTTAACAAAATAATAAATATTGTTACATTTAGAAAGTTAAGAGTAATAAGGCTTAACAATGAAAGTTACAATGCTTATTAATGTAGCAAATAAAATAAACAGTGAAAAGTAACCTAACTAAACTAATAGCATAATGTAATATTATATTGGAATGAGTTTCTTAGGCAGTATTGACTTTACTTAAACTGTAAGGAGGTATGGCCACTTCAGCAGTTAGTACGTTTAAGTCATTCACAGTTTTCAGTTGAAGTAAAATGTGGACGTAAATGTTTTGAAGTGTTCCTGATATCTTATGAAATTTTAAAGACCATAATCTGTACCAAGAATATTGTTGAATGTCTCTTAGAATTATTAGGTTGTTTGAAAAATAATGGCGGATTTAAAATTTTAACTATAATAAGAAAAAAAATCAAAACTAACTTCATTGATCAAATTAGGAACCTAGTTAATCTACACACTTTTGCCAACGAGCAACAATATTATTTATGCCATGACGATAAATCTCTGAAACCCTAGAACTAAGCAAAATCTTTAAAGTCATTCTCTGCTGCTGCTCTGTTATTAAAATTTTTGTCCTGTTAAAAAAATTGTCCAAATGTTTGAAAACGTGGTAGTCGGTGGGCGACAGGTCCAGGGAGTAAGGAGAATGATGTAATGTTTCATAACCATTTCACTGAGCTTCTGCGCGTCATTTGAGCAACTTGTGGCCGAACATTGTCATGAAATAAGATTGGTCTTCTTCAACTGACTAGTACTGGCAGTTTTTCACGCAACTTTCTATGAATTTTTTATTCAAATTCTTGACAATAGATATTTTCTGGTCCTGGTTGAGCAAGTTATAATGGATAATACTGGCCGCAAACCATCATACAGTGACCATAATCTTCTTCGGAGGTGGTTCCTTCACCTCATACTTGGTTGATATTGCGAACTGTTTGTGAGGTACCATGATCAAGTTCGAAATAATGCAAAAAATGATTCGAACTTCAATCATTAATTGTAAGGGTTTCAAATATTGGAAATAAAGTTTTAGAAAAGAATAAAATCATTAATGAATGGAAGAAAACTTTAGTTTTTCAATGGTATTAAAAAAGTCTTAAAAAAGAAAGGTTTCTTATCCCTATAAATGACTAAACTTTTAGTAAAAAATCCGCCATTATTTTTCAAACAAGCTTACAGAAACCTTGTTTGCGAAAAACGAGAATCATTTTACGAGCTATATCTACAAAGCTTTAATTCTTAATATTCCAAATATATAAAAGTAAGTTACGTATTTTTATAAAGTATATATTTCTCTTCAGAATGATAATTTTTCCAACTTTTCATTACTAGATTTTGCTTTGTTGTTTTCGTTGATTTTCATATAATTTAGTACTAAGTGTACCCCACTGATACATCGGTAAGTCTACGGATTTACAACGCTAAAATCAGGATTCGATTCCCCTTGGATAACTCAGCAGATAGCCAGATGTGGCTTTGTTATAAGAAAACATGCATACATACATAGTATTTAAGTCTACGCAATATTATTTTTAACTTACATTAACGCAGCTTAAAAATAGCAGCTAACTTGTGATTTACACTGCAGTGTAAAATGTTGAAACGTTAGTAACTGTACATCTTTCCTTGATCTTGATGAAGTCACAGGTTTTATAAATATTTTGTGTTCTGATGTGAACGTGGTTGTTAAACTGTTTTATTGCTTGCAGCGATAAGGTTGTATTGTGTGTTTGTTTTCAAGACCATTGGACGTAATGTTTATTCATGTTTCTTTTATTTCAACTTAATTCTTTTATAAATTACATAAGTTTAAATTTCAATACTCTCTTATAACATTAAAAATTGTTATTGTATTTGAAGTAATTATTTGTTAGACTACTGCTTTTGTTTTATCATAAAATGTTTACTCGTCAACGTTGTTTTTGGTACGTCAAATTCAAGGAATACCAAAACAAAACTTTAACATTATGAGAACAAAAACAAATATTTCACCTCACTTTCTTATTAATTTCTCGAAATGATTATAAAAATGTATTTTTGCATTTTAAAAAATAGAAACATTTTTATTTTAAATTCTAGTTAAGAATTATATAATAAAATATTTTCTACTTAGATGATGAGGTTTTGGTAATTTAGAAAATAAATTTATTAAAATATAATGGCCTACATCGGTTCTTTTTAAATACGTAGTGTTATATGAACAGTTTTTAGTTCCTGGTTTAATTGTTTTTGTCAATCGTAATGTAATACAATATTATGTTATCAACAAAATTCACATCAGGTAGGTAATATGAACAGTTTTCTTAAAACTTGCATTCGTTAATTAACAAAATAATCGTATGTCCGTTTCAAATTATATCCATCTACTTGTTTTTCAATCTACCCAGGGAAAGTTTTAGGTTACAGAACTAATGAAAGAACATAATCAGAAAATAATTTCGAATTAACAATACTGCATTCAGATAGTTCAAGCATTAGTAGACCAGAAAGGTTATATGAAAGTAGACAATAGTTGTTTCTATACAACCAGCACAACCTGGACAATGGTCAATTAATAAGTGAAAAGTTAAAAAGTGGAAATTGCGACGTTGACCAAAAGTTTTTCTTTTAACAAGATTGGTGTCCTCTACTCTTTATTAATTAAGCATTATTACAGCTTGATACTAGACTAGTCGGGATCTTCGCGATTACCTTATAGCTTAAAATATAAGAGTGACTTTTAATATTTATACATCCTGCGTAGTAACGGCTTAGTGTAGTGAGATCCTTTATTACACAATTTTTAACACAAACCTTTACTAGTTCTTCCAGTAGAACTAAAATTACTTCATTTATGTTAATAGTTATCATTAGTGTATAAAAATAAACATTATACCAGTTATAATAACCACGTATTATAACATTTCGACTTGTAATACGAGGGTCACGGGTTCGAATCCCCGTAACACCAAACTTTCTCGCCCTTTCAGCCGTGGGGCGTTATAATGTGACGGTTAATCCCATTATTCGTTGGTTAGAGAGTAGCCCAAAGGTCGGCGATAGGTGGTGATGACTAGCTGCGAAATTAGGGACGGCTAGCGCATATAGCCCTCGTGTAGCTTTGCGCGAAATTCAAAAACAAACATTTCCTACAGTGCTAAGAAGGGCTTATACTTACAGAATTATATAGAATAGGAAATTGGCTTTTTTCTGACATAAACCAACTTGCTTTAGCTGGAACATTACTATCTCGAGACTACTAAGTTTTTATTCCAGTCCAGTTGAGAGAAAGACGAATTTGCTGAATGTAGCTATGGTTACACATGAGTCATCTCCAAAGTTTCCATCTTATATAGCATATCAACAACATAAAAAATCAATACATCGTGTAACTAAACTGAATGCAAAAAGATGATATAAAATTTCATTGTTTGCTTATCATAAAAAAAAGAAACATAACAAACATTTTCTATTCTTCTTTGAGATTTATTTCCCAGAACTTAAAGAAAAAATCCTATTATTAAAATGTTAATTATTTAATTAAAAGCAGTAGTAGCCTTTTCTAGTGAAAATATAACAATATGATTGTGTTTGTAGTCAAGGCTAGCTAAGTAACCTCTCTCTAAAAATTGTACTATTTTGCGATACGACATGTCCTTTCAGCATTATGTGTAAAATAAATGATTTTATTTTTATTTTAACTTATAAAATTTCCATTTAACAACAAGAAGTGACGAATCTTCACAACCATTAATGCCAGAAGAATTATCAGTACAATGTATAGATAAGGAAAAAAAAATGGATTAATTGGGGTCGCTGCTGGTGAGATATATAATTGATGGTAACGAATATCACACAGCATCAGTGGATTAACACTTCTTCACACAATTTCGGTACGTTAACATCTCTTCACGTAGCATCAGTGCACTAATTTCTCTCACACAACATGAGTACATTTTTTCTCGATTGATGTGGAAGCACAATGCCAAGATTTACGCAGTTTTATGGTTCTGACGTCACCTGGGTTATAATTTTTATACTTTTCCTAAAATCTACAGAAGGAATCCATTGTTCTGTTTTAGTTGCAATATCAAGATTGGTGTTAATAAAATTTCAGTTTCTCCTTAAAACAGTTGTTAGTAGCATAAACAATCACCTGATTTAATTAATAATATTTTTTACCGCTAGACACGAATTCATATCTAGTTTGCTAACACGTGTTTTTACAGCTAGCCTTTTACCTTCATTGAATATTTTCTTCACTTGTAGTTGCTGGGATTCGGTCTTGGTGGCACTTTGTTACATTTACCTTTCGGGAGAGGTCTTCCCCATCAAAACTTGAATCAACTATTTGAATGTTTTCAACAAGCATATCTAGATTGACGAAGTGTATTATCAGCTAGGTGGATGTGAAAGTTTTCTTTTTCATTTTATGTGATTCATACCCTATTATTTCAGCATCTGTCTAACTTATTATATGGTATTGTTCTTTGGCATGGTAAGCTATTGCAGATAGACCAGTAGTACCAAGCCTTCTATTCTGCTCCTGACTTCTGACTTTTGCTTGTGTATTGGTATCCACTTTCGCAATGGATATTGTAAATGGCATTCTTGTTGATCATTGGGTTCCAGTTTATTTTGCACTAATTATGATCGTATTGTGTTGTAGCATTTAAATAGTGTTAGAACTTTACACTGTTTACATATCTTTAAAAAAAAAAAAGATGATAGAGCAGGATTAGTACATACCATCTACAAACTTTATGATAACGGAATTTCACGAAGACTTCGAACTCTTATTTGCTGGCTCGTCAGTTCTTATGAATAATAGTAAAGGTAAATCAAATATAATAATAATGATTAAATAAAGTAAATAAATAAACAGTTTTAGAATAAAATAAATAAAATCTAGTTTGTAAATTGACCCAAGTAACAAGTTATAATAACAATTAACAATTAACAAGTAACAAGTTATAATAACAATTAACAAGTAACAAGTTATAATAACAATTAACAATTAACAAGTTATAATAACAATTAACAAGTAACAAGTTATAATAACAATTAACAAGTAACAAGTTATAATAACAATTAACAAGTAACAAGTTATAATAACAATTAACAAGTAACAAGTTATAATAACAATTAACAAGTAACAAGTTATAATAACAATTAACAAGTAGCAAGTTATAATAACAATTAACAAGTAACAAGTTATAATAACAATTAACAAGTAGCAAGTTATAATAACAATTAACAAGTAGCAAGTTATAATAACAATTAACAAGTAACAAGTTATAATAACAATTAACAGTTATAATTATAATAACAATTAACAATTAACAAGTAACAAGTTATAATAACAATTAACAAGTAACAAGTTATAATAACAATTAACAATTAACAAGTAACAAGTTATAATAACAATTAACAAGTAACAAGTTATAATAACAATTAACAAGTAACAAGTTATAATAACAATTAACAAGTAGCAAGTTATAATAACAATTAACAAGTAACAAGTTATAATAACAATTAACAGTTATAATTATAATAACAATTAACAATTAACAAGTAACAAGTTATAATAACAATTAACAAGTAACAAGTTATAATAACAATTAACAATTAACAAGTAACAAGTTATAATAACAATTAACAATTAACAAGTAACAAGTTATAATAACAATTAACAAGTAACAAGTTATAATAACAATTAACAAGTAGCAAGTTATAATAACAATTTACAATTAACAAGTAACAAGTTATAATAACAATTAACAAGTAACAAGTTATAATAAACTAATTCCACTGTTTTATTTCATTCACACCCTAACAGTTGTTGCTCACGCAAGTTGATATACGTATTGCCCAGACTACCAATATCTCTATTGTATTCCAGCAGGCCCAATAAATTGTATTATGGAGCGAAAGGCCTCGTCGGAATTCAATATACCAGATTTAATATGGTTGAAAAATAATATATTTTATTTTGCTTTAACCCTTTGGTGCTTAAGGGTTCTTATTTTATCTTCGACAAAAGACCGTATGATTTCATAATTTCGCGTATTCCTAACAAATAATTTGGTTTGCCATACAAGAGGTTTCGATGTTGAGTTAGTAATTTTCACATGTTACACTTTCTCTTGTTTTAATCACACTAATATGTTTGTTTGTTTGTAATTAAACAAAAAGCTACACGATTGACTATTTTTGCTGTGCCTACCACTGATATCGAAACTCACAGGTACATAGTTATCAATGGGGAATTTTCTGAAAATATTAGGTAAAGTTTTGTGTATGAAACGTTTCGCCAGACACTTTTTAGCTAAATGCTTTAACATCTTCACTTCACTTTATCAAAAGTGAAGGTAATCTTAATCTTTTGATAATTTCAAATGGTTTTCAAATATAAATTTGAAACGAAAAAAACTACAATCATGACAATCAAGGGTAAAAAGAGAATAATATATGAACCACACCAAAAACACTTCAAGTAGCTTTATATAACGTTAAAGTAATGCTAATGTACAACACTTCGGGCCCGGAATGGCCAGGTGGTTAGAGCACTTGACTCGCAATCTGAGGGTCGCAGATTCGAATTCCCGTTCCACCAGATATGCTCGCCGTTTCAGCTGTGTTACGCTGGTAAAAGAGTAATCTAAATTAGACAACCATCGTGTAATTTCGCGCGAAATTTAAAACAAACAGACATCCGCTTCTCTGTGGTATGAGGCTGTCTGCGTCGTCACTTTACAGAAATGTTACCATATGCTAGTTTACAGTGATGTTACCATATGGTTCTTACCCTGAATTAGTATAATGTTTGAGTTGGAACCATATATACATCAACATCTAGACTGGTAACTTGTATTTCGTTTCTGGGTACGAGGTTATTTCACTATATTAAGCGTGTAAAGAACGAATCGTCTGAATTTACTACCAGTGTTGTCGATCACCAGGAACCAAAAGGTCTCACCAGGTTAGATGATATATACCAAAACTAGTGTATTTACGATACGGAAATCATAGCTTTATTAAAAGCAGGCTGTCATGTCTAAAGTACGATCATCTTTCCGGCCTTTCCATAAACCATCTACTGTATGAAAACATCATTTCAACAGTCTGGTTGCACAGAAATACAAATAAACATGCTGCATTTGGCGTCTTTGCAGGCATGTTTTCGTATGGAATAACGTGAATACACGTTTCATTCTCCAGCTGCTTGAAGTATGAGACCGTTGACTGGAAACCTTACCTTGGTGGACAGGTATTCTGTTGCTGGACTTGTTTCCAATCGGAGATCTCTCTTAAATTTGTTGCATATAGTTTCCTGAGATACACGTAACATTTTTTTTTACTCTAACATCTGTGTTCGTGGATTTTCACCTGTTGCTAACTTGGCTATAACAGCTGGAGAATGACTTGTAGGTCTCTTTCAGAATGGTTCTCAAAGCTAAGCCATATTCCTTCATTCTCCAATGTCATGAAGTGCAGAACATATCACAGTTACACTAGTTTAGACTTACGTGTATTATTGTATTATAATCTTCAGTTCAGCGGAAAATCTGAAACTTATAACACTGGTGTCGATACTCGTGGTGAGAACAGCACAAATAGCCAATTATGAGGTTGTGGGTTTAACTACAAATAAAAAAACGTATCTTAACAACGTCACATATTTTATTTCACTCATTGCTACCAACAAAATGGTGTGTACATTGTAGCATCTCAAGCCACCTGGATAACAAGAAAATATTCCTATATACTGAAGATTACAAGAGATGAGTCAGTGTGTAAGGATGCCTGATCTATACGTTTAAAACCATGAGCATTGTTACAAGCAGTAGCACATATGTCGAACAGCAAATATATGTTGTATTCCTTTCTAATTATACTAGACTCTTCAGACCAATAATTAATGATAGGTAAATATTTATTCAGATTGACAGTGCTGAAAACTTTACCCTGCTTAGTTACTCCCTGTTGATATTTAGAAGGAACGCTCTGCCAGGAGATTATACTGAGAAAATAGTGGTGGTAGATTTCTATAGAAGTACACTACTAGGATTTATTTATAATGAAGAAAACAAGCCATTCGTGAAACGAGCTATAGAACTCAGACCAACAACTTTCACAATGTTTGTTTTACATAACTCCAATAATTAATATGTATATTACAGAAAAATTATTTTTGTCTTAAATCAATACACAGTTTTACTTAAAACATTCATTATCTTCCAGTATTTATTAATATTTCGATCAACGGCGAGAAAGCTTTTAAAATAATGGCAGTACTTCATTGCTCTACTTTAAGATATTGGTAGTACTTCACTGCTCTACTTTAAACAAATTAAACACTTAGAAGGGCGCAGCATTAGGTACGTTTTGATATATGTATGTGTGTTTTTCTTATAGCAAAGCCACATCGAGCTATCTGCTAAGTCCCGTTTTGATGCGAGTGTTCTACTAATAATTTCACCCCCCCCCCAGTGGCTCAGCGGTATGTCTGCGGGCTTACAACGCTAAAAACCGGGTTTCAATACCTGTAGTGGGCAGAGCACAGATAGCCCATTGTGTAGCTTTGTGCTTAATTCAAAACAACAACAACTAATTTAATTTGGCCATGGATATGAAAAGGGAAATATAATTTTGGTATAAAGTGAATTATTTTCAGTAAAAGTAAAGATTGTTTTACTTCGTCTTAATCTATGTTTGACT